>NC_133518.1:1437500-2062500 GCF_049354715.1 Callithrix jacchus
ACAATAGATCCCACAGAAGCAAGTCTAGTAGAGTGGCCTTGGAAAAAGGCTAGGATTTAGGAGCTGGTTTAGGCAACTCAAGCCTTCTCGGCTTCCATTTTCTTATCTGTACTTTAATAATTCTCGTTTTTAAAAGCACCTTTGTTGAAAGTAAAGTTTCAGTGAAACAGCACAGATGAAGTGTTTCATATTTGGTCTGGCAGGTAGTAGTTGCTCAACATGTCTTGTCTATTAATGACAACCACAATGATAATAGTGGACTAATAATGAATTGATAAAATATGATTGTGAAAGTTCAAATGAGTTTTGATCTTGCCCCTCTCCTCTGCTTCAGAGGCTGCATGGTTTTCGTGTTCTACATTGTATGGTTTAATGTTGGCAGGTGGGGGAATTTGATAGACATATGATAAAATCAGAAGCCCCAAGACTTGTATTTTCATTATAGAAATGTATTACTTCCTTGTATTGTGACCTGGAGCAAGTTACTTTGTCTTAGTTAACTGTACTTGTAAAAATAATCATGAATATACCTGCCTTTTCTCCTCCCCTCAGCCTCTCCACAGTCAGTGTGAAGTACCATTGGTATAGTGTATATGAAGAGGCTTTGCAAGCTCTGGCATCCTGTATATATGCTATTTTTGCATCTTCAATTGTGAGTGGTGTTTTTTCATTCTCCTTAAATGACGCAGCACTACCCTCTTGGTAAAATAAATGCATTTGTGCATAAACATTTGGCAAGTAATGGGAGGTGCATTTGCAAGATTTTTCCCTTGAACAGCCAAGTGAGTGACTATGAGCTGCACTGTAGCAGTGACATTTACAATAATTTGTTCAGAAGAGCAATTGCCAACTTGCCTATTTGACTAGTATGGGGTACTATACGTTGTTTAAGGTGATTAGATCAGTAAACAAGCAATTCGGTAGAGCCATCAGAGAAGAGGATGAAAAGAAATGAATATCTGAGATCCTGAGTTTCCAATCAGATCAAGAAAAAGAAGCCTATAAGAATAGGTCCCATTTATTTGCGGGAGAACCATATACCACTTTGTACAGAGGCTTTATTTTCTAGGAATATTTTCTAATGCTTTCAAAAACATTTTGATATAGGTAGGACTATTCCCATTTTACAGATGAGAAAACTGAGGCTCAGAGCTTTAAGTCACCAGTCTGCTCCTTCTTACATTCTGGTTTTTAGAAAATGGTGCCACCACATATGCAGACACACAAGCCAAAGTCCTATGAGTGAGCTCTGGTTTATCCCTTTCTCTCTCACTTCTCATATCCAACTTACCATTCAGGCCTGCTGATTTTAGTTCTTAAATATCCCTTAGCTTCTGTTGTTTCTTTCCATTGAAATTCTCATTGCAGCCCTTCTGTGGATTACCTCCTGGCCTTCCACCTGTGTGTCTGTGTCCATGTTGTCTCCAGTCTGTCCTCCACGTAAGTCAGACCATGCCCCATACCTCCCAGTCCTCCTTAGAATGAGGAAAAGCCTCCTCACCATGGCCACAGGCTCCTTTCCATTTCTCTGACCTCACGGCATGCCCCTCCTCTCTGCTCTGCACTGCAAAGACTCCACGTGTTTTACTAGCCAAGGTCAAGGTCCCCTTGCATCACATATTTGCCTGGGATGCCAGATTCTTTTTACTTTGCCCACTTACTGCCCACTCATTCTTCTGATTTCAGTCCCTCCCTAGGGGAAACCTTTCCTGACCTTTGTAACTAAAGCAAAGACTTCTCTTGGGTGCTCTCATTGTTCCAGGGACCTGCTTGCACAGCACTTGTACCAGTTAATCCTTCACATTAACTTGAGTGACAGATATGTTAGTGTCTGCTGCTTCCTCCCAGGAATGAAGCCAGAAAAAGTAAGACCCTATTTGTGTGCATTCCTATAGTCTAGTGTGCTTAGCGAGATATTGTTTAATGAGAATGAGTTGGACATGACAGCATGGCTAGAAAGTGATGGATTGAGGATTTAAACATACATTTTTCTGGTTCTAGAGACTTGGCTGTTAACACTATTCACTTTTGGGCAGTGTCATTTTAGGACTGATAAGGGTACTTTATGCTAAGATCAAATATATTTTGGATCCATCAGATGAAGTTTGATAAAAGTGGGTTGTTAAGAACCACTGATAAGCAGAGCTGCCTGACCAAGATTTACAGATTTTGCATCAAAGAGAAATGTAATGAAAGTGGGCTGATGGGAGGGGGCAGAGGGCTGAAAAGTGAAGCAGAAACAGCTACTTCTATAGTGCCCTTGACCCTGCCTTTCTCTGTTCTTCACTCTGGCTGAAATTGACCACCCTGAGTGCGTTCAGATAATGATAAATTATCTCTGTCACACTGTGTGTGTGTGTGTGTGTGTGTGTGTGTGTGTGTGTGTGTGTGTTGGGCTATGTACAAGAGAGGCAGATTTTGTGAATAAATGAAGCCTTGTAATTAAAAAATTTGTTGTAAATGGCAAGATGCATTGGTGCTTGGTCCTTAGTACTCCTTTCTGAGGCCACATTTCCTTGAACTGTCTTGTATTTGCCACTGACACTACTAGCAGCAGGATGGAGGGGAGGAAGAGAGAGACCAGGTGTTGCAATGATTAATGCCTGCTTTCAGCTCTGCTACAAACTAAAACACTGACTGACTTTGGTTAACCCTTAAACTCTTTGAGCCTCAGTTTTTCATCTGAAAAAAATCAATGATGGTTTGAATTTCTTCAAAATCTGACATTCAGTTATCTCTCTCTCCACTGTGGAAGCACTGGGAGCTATTGTTCTCCTGTCTCTGGTGGCTGTTATGACTTCTGCATTATCAAGGGGCCCTCTCTAACCTAAATAACCCCCCAAAGAAATTAAGTTTGTAATCATTTCTGCCTGGTAAGCAAAATAACAAGAGAAAAGAGGTAGTTGTCAATAGCCCTGTGGATGGCAAATTATAGGGATCTGTGCAAACACTTGCTTATATAGCCATAATTTGCCTTTCGTTTTTCTTTGCAACTCAGAAGAAAGTGAAAAATTTTCAAAGAGCCTCTCATTGAACATATTTTAAAAAATCATGTCATTGGCAAAATGGGCATTTGGTTGCTTGATTTCCATATATCTCTGAGTATGTGGAACAGTTATTTTTAGCTGGAGGTAATTAGCTGAGTAGAAAGCTGCAGAATCTTGGAGGCAAAAAATTCATTGTATGTCTTGTGTTGGCATGGAGAAAGCAAAGCGAAAGGGCAGAGTATAGGAGGTCGTTAAATAACGAGATAAGGGGTCAGCGGCATTTCCTCTGGCTACTTAGAGGTGAGGCCCTAAAGCAATGGAGACAACATTGTGGGTGGGAATGTGTTTGCAGGGTCTAATTAGTTTACCCAAGCAAAGCGCAAAAGAGAAACGGCTTAAAAATATGTAGATTGTTAAACCCATGGCTTCATTTGCTCTTCTTCGCCTTTGAAATCTTTTTGAAACCTTATAGTAGAACAATTTATAATCCTTGAAACCTTTTTGCTACCACTCTTGTCAGCTTGTCTAAAACCACCATAGCTTATCAGCTACTGGGGAAAGTTGTTTAAACTCTCTAAGCCTCCTTTTTTTCCCACTGGTTCACTTAGGGGCACTAATTCCTGATTTTTCTGCCTGAGTTATTGTTGTTCAGATCACATAAT
The DNA here is from genome assembly GCF_049354715.1 of Callithrix jacchus. Classification (NCBI taxonomy): domain Eukaryota; kingdom Metazoa; phylum Chordata; class Mammalia; order Primates; family Cebidae; genus Callithrix; species Callithrix jacchus. The sequence goes on from NC_133518.1 coordinate 1,441,150, forward strand.
TGTTTGCATATGTGCTCTATAAGATGCGTCACCTAGCGCACGTTGTGCGCAACCTCAGGTGTAGAAGTTAGCACATCTGTGGTCCTGGATTTGGCTGTTACTAACAAGATGGAACAGGGAGGAAGGGCAGAGGAGACCACTGCAGAATTTTTCTGGATTCTTTTAACTTCTCCAGAAAATGACACTGTGCTTATATTTGAAGATAACTATCTGCCTAGGCATATGGAAATTCTAAGATTGACATCGCTTTGCATTGATCCTAGGGCAGGGTTTCAGGATTGCTGGAGCAGCAGCATCATTTTACATTATAGATTTCAGTCAGCAGGCTGATCATGGCCTCCTCAGTGTGCCAGAATCTTACAGATGGTGGGTGTCAGTGGGCTGGGCTCACAGTTTTCATCTCTTAGGCTGGGCAGGCCCATGGGGGCAATGGTAAAAATTTAATGGGAACATATATCAGAAGTAATAAGAAATCCATCTTCTTAAAGGCTTCATAGGAGATTTCCTGAAGATTTATAAAAGGCACTTTATTGATCAAATGACTCTGATATTTCCCTCTCACTGGAAGAAATTCAGGTCACCAGGCCACTTAAAATCGTTGTGTTCCTTTTCTGCAGTAACCTCTGCTCATATAATTTCTTTATGGCATATTATATACTATTAACTTAATATCCTGATTAGCGGAGCTAGCAAACACTCAGTATCACTATAAACTGCAGTATCATAACTGACTTCCTTTAAAAATCATCTAATGTTTCTTTAAAATCACTGGTGCTTTTGTAAAGTAGTTCATATTTAGGAATATGAACATTTTATCATGCTGGAAAATTATTTGAATTCCTTTTTATTTAAAACCCATAGCTTTTTATTTAATCCAGCTTTCACAAATATATCATCTTTCCACTTAGAAAAATTGAGTTTATAGATAAACATAAAGTACTCATAGCTCCATCCAAAAGTCAACAACTCTTAATATCATTATTTTTGTTCTAGTTCTCAGTATTTTTGCTGAATCTATGTTTTGTATAGTTTCATCATATGTCCGAAAAAACTATATATATGAGTTTTAAAATAATACATTTTTATTTTCATAAATGAAATACACATTTAATATGGTATGACTAGGACATATAGAGAGATATAAAAAAGAAAATTAAAGTCATTTAAAATCTTACCAAAGCTAATAACCATAAACATTTTGATGTATTTTCTCAGAATATTCTTTCCTATGCCTTTTATATTTTTCTTTATTATCAAGTACTTCAAGCGTATGGAAAAGACAGAAAATAATATAAGAAGCAATGGAAAATTTTAAAATATGGGTATTTTTCTGCATCTGTTTCAGATTGTTTAGTTTTTGTTGTCCCTTGCCCTCCCCACGTGTCTCTTTTTTTTTTCTGGCAAAACAAAGCATTACAGATATAGTTTCAGCTTCCTATACTCCATTTTATCTTTTTAAAAGTTATTGATATTGAAATGTCTGCCTCTGGTCTACTTACTTTCCCTGCAGAATAACACTTTACCATATGGAAATACCACGATGTACAATTACAGGCATAGTGCCATATACATTTGTGTACAGGTTTCTTGGGAAGAATCTCTCTTACTGTGTTTCCAGAAGAGGGATTGGTAAATTGTAGGGGAGGCTTGTCTTCATTTTTACTATAAATTTCCAATTGTTTAAAGTAGTTGTAACAATTTGTATTTCACAGGCAACATGGGGAAGCTTGTTTCATGTTTGGCTTCACTTGATATTCCTAGGCGTTTACTTTATGTTTGCCAATCTTATGAATGTAAAAAGGTATGTTTTAATTTATATTGTGCACAGGCTTTATTATTCGGGACACATGTAACCTTTCTCATGCACCACTGTCATGGATTTGTTTTCAATTTAACCCATTTATTAAGCATGAAAAAATCACCAGGTTTCTCAAAGATGCCGATCAGGGCTGCTGATGAATTTGCTGTATTAGATCCACCCTCTCCAGCTCTGGCCCTCTAGTGTCAGTATTTCTGCCTTCCAGTTATAGTGGTTCTTCTTTTCAGGTTCTGGGAACATTCTGGCTGTAGAAATCAGTTGCAGTAATTGATAGGACTTTTATTAAATTTCTTCTTATTACTTCTTACCTAGTAATTATGCAGACTTTAAAATATATTTATGAAAAAATTCAAGTTATATACAAAACCAGACACTACCAAAGCATATACAATGCTCATTATCCCTTTTATTTTTCTCTTCTTCCTCTTCCAATATATAATCACTTGTAGAGAGCCCCTACTATTTCCTTTGTATTTTTGTTTATGCCAAATGCAATGAATATTCTCTAACATATCTCCTTGGATCCATGAGAAGAAGGTGAATGTAATTTTTAAAAATTAATATTATATATCTACATCAGCACAGTATTGCATTATATGGAAATAAGAGAACTAATCTAACTCTTTCATGGACATTTAGGTTGCTTCTAGTTTTCTGTTATTTTAAACAATGTTGTGGAAAACATTCTTGTAAATGTCTTTTGACATCAATGTGAAAATTGTCTTAGGAGATATTTGTAGAAATGCTATTTACATGCTATTTTTTGCCTACTTTATTAATTTTTATTTAAAACATTTTAAAGTACTTTAGGAATTCGTGACTTCTAAGTAGGTGTAGAACACAGTAGCTAGATTCTCTGAGCTTTATTTTCTGTTTGAAGTGAGGGAAGTGACAGTAACTACCTGTTAGGGTGATTTCGATGATTAAATGAGATACCGTGTACAAAGTTCATAGCATGGATTTTGGATCACAGCAGACACTAGAAAGTTCAGTTTTGCCTTTTCGTAGTCTGTCCCCAACCCCAATATACCCTTGGATATTTTTCCAGCACAGACTCTAGAGTTTGATAGAAATGGAATCATACTGTTTTCACTCCATATGTAAGGTTTCTTTCAGTCAAAAAAAAGTTTTTGATATTCAGCCATGTTGTTGCACATGTCAATAGTTCTTTCCTTCCTTCTCCTTCTATCTCAGCACTTAGAAAAGGAATACTGCAAAAAAAAAAAGAGAAATAAAACAATATTTCCACTTGTATTAGGTTTTGGTCTACAGTTGACAGTGTTCTCAAATATCTCTAACAGGTTCCCATGGAAAGAAATATTTATTTTCTGTCCAGAACATAACAGGAATCATAACAGAGGCAGAAGGCCTCCTAGCCCTGTGTGAAAATTATCATGTTGACTATATTTCACAGAAGTTAAACACAGGCGTAGGGGCAGCTGTCAGCCTTTGTTTCCTCACTATCAGTTCCACCACTTTTATTTTTTCATCTGGGGAAAAATAATAATGACTGTAATAACAATAAAAAAATAATAAAAAGAACAGTAGAAAAGGTTGAATGCACTGGCTATGGCAGGGAGCAATCAGAAATGGTTTGTTTTTTTCATTTACTTCTTCAAAGTTGCTACGTGGACTCATTCTTACCCACCTGTTGGGTAGAATCTTTGATATATTCTATTTCACTGAGCAGTTTAAGCTGTTACGAAATTCTGTCTAGTTTAACACAGGAACAGAAAACCAAGCACCACATGTTCTCACTCATAAGTGGGAGTTGTAAAATGAGAACACATGGACACAGAAAGGGAACAACACACACTGGGGCCAGTTGGGGGTCGGGAAAGGTGAGAGGGGGAGACCATTAGGACAAATAGCTAGTGCATGTGGGGCTTAAAACCAAGATGAAGGGTTGATAGGTGCAGCAAAGCACCATGGTACACATACACCTATGTAAAAAACCTACACATTTTGCACCTGTATCCTGGAACTTTAAAAGAAAAAAAATCCCGTTTAGTTTAATTTCCAAACTCAAAAATCTCATTCAGCTTAAAACTTCACCCTTCCTTACATATTTTAACACAAAATAATCAACAACAAAAACAGGTATAGGTTGAGCATCTCTGATCCATAAAACCCAAAATCCAAAATATTCCAAGATCTGAAATTCATCCACATGGATGGCTGAGATAGTGACATGTGTGCTTTCTGATGGTTCAATGTATACAAACTTTGATTCGTGCACAAAATTGCTAAAAATATGTAAAATTTTATTTGCCCTATGTGTATGAGATGTACATAAACATAGGGGAATTGTGTGTTTAGACTTCAGTTATATCTTTAAGAGATCTCTTTATGTATATGTAAATATTCCAAAACATAAAAAAAATTTTAAATCCAAAACACTTCTAGTCCCAAGTAATTCAGATAAGGAATATTCATCTAGTACATCTAATAAGTCAATGGATACTTTAAAATAAAATTCTAAAAGTATTTAAAGAGTCCAAAAGACATCAGGAGAAAAGGGACAAACAAAAAGTGGAGAAGGGGATGCAAACAAAAACAAACAAAATAATAAAACAAATCATTAAATTGTAAGCTTGAATCCAATTACATCATTCAGCCACCAATAAATCTATATTTAATAACGTTAAATGTTAATGAATCATACCACATACTCCAATTAAAGTGCAGAGATTGCCTGAATTGACTTAAAAAACCCACAAGACCCAGTGCTGTATATAAAATATACACACTTTAAATAGGAAAAAAAAAAAGACAAATATACGTAGGTCTAAATAAGTACATTTGATTTTTTTTTAGGCAGTGTCTTACTCTGTTTCCCATCTCCCAGGCTGGAGTACAGTGGTGCAATCTTTACTCACTGTAAACTCTGCCTCCCGGGTTCAAGCAATTCTCCTGCCTCAGCCTTTCGAGTAGCCAAGATTACAGGAACCTGCCACCATGCCTAGCTAATTGTGGGGGTATTTTTAGTAAAGTTTGGGTTTCACTGCATTGGACAGGCTGGTTCTAAACTCCTGACCTCAAGGGATCTGCCTGCCTCAGCCCCCCAAAGTGCTGGGATTACAGGTGTGAGCCACTGTACCTGGTAAATAAGTACATTTAAAAAGATATACTATGCAAACAGTCAGTAATGGAAGTGTGAAGAAGCTATATTAATACCAAAAAAATATGCTTAAGTCAAAACAGTATTTCCAAAGATAAAGAGGGATATTTCATAAGTACAGAAGAGTCATTTTATCAAAACAATGAATTAAAAATAATTTGTTCATCCATTTGCACAAAACAAAATTGAACTAAAGGAATAAATAATCCACAATTTTTATTGATGATTTTAATACCCATCTCCCAAGCAATTGATAGATAAACTAGACAAAATCTTAGTCAAGATGCAGATGACCTGAACAACACTCTCCACTGTCTTAAACCTATGGAAGACGACACCTAATTACCACAGAATACTGTATGTTTCAAGTACATGTAGTGTTCACTAGGATAGGTCACATGCTAGGTTATAAAACAAAACTGAATTGATTAAATCAAATTGAATTCATGCAGTGTATGTTACCTGACCACAATAGAATTGAAACAGAAATTAACAATAAGAGAACTAGGAAAGCTCGAAGTACTTGGAGATTAAATATAATCCACCAGCCCAAGAAGAAATCAAAAGGTAGAATATAAAATATTTCATTTCAAGAGATAATCAAAATACATGTCAACACTTATGAATTACAGCTATGGGAGTTCCCAGAGGGAAGTATAGCTGTACATGCTTATACTGCAGTAGAAGAAAAAGAGAAAGGTCTAAAATCAAGGACGTAAATGTTCACCTAAAGAAGATTAGACACACACACACACACACACACACACAGAGCAAAGAAAACTCCAACGAAGTAGTAAGAAGGAAACAATAAATATAAAAGTGCAGAGATAAGCCAAATTGAAGACAGACAAAATAATAGAGAAAACTAAAAAAGCAAAGAAGCTGGCTGTTTTAAAATATCAACACTAATAAGCCTTAAGCTACTCTGATCATGAAAAAAAAGAGAGGAAACACAAATGGTCAGTATCAATATCAGAAGTGAAAGCGAAGTGAAACTATCCCTACAGATCCTGCAGACGTGAAAAGGATAATAAGAGACTATCATAAACAATGTCATGGTGACAAATTCTGCAACTTAGATGAAATGAACAAAGTATCTGAAAAATACAACAAAAACTGACACAAATTTTGCAGAAAAAGTGTCTGAAAAAATTAAAAAATATATTACGCAAATGAATATGCAACCCACAGCCTGACAGAAAACGTTCATAAATCTATTTTCAGAAAAAAGCCTGATTCCAGAAAAAGCCTGATTCCAGAAAAAAGCCTGATTTCCAGAATATATAAAGCAGTTTTATAACCTGAAAATAAGGCTGGGCACAGGGGCTCACACCTGTAATGCCAGCACTTTGGGAGGCCGAGGAGGGTGAATCATTTAAGGCCAGGAGTTTGAGACTAGTCTGGGCAACATGGTGAGACCCTGACACTAGTATAAATACAAAAAAAATTAGCCTTGTATGGTGGCTAATAAAAATACAAAAAGTTAGCCTGGTATCAGCTAATTGGGAGACTGAGGTGGGAGGATCACTTGAGCCCAGGAAGCAGAGGCTGTAGTGAGCCAAGATTGCACCATTGCATTCCAGCCTGGATGACAGAGCAACTTAAAAAAAAAAGATATCAATCATTCTTTAGAAGAAGAAAAAATTTGAGGAGCCACTTTGCAAAGATAATATACAAGTGGGACAAAATGATTAACATCAAGAAGCATCAAGGAAATGCAGATTAAACCACAGTGAGATACCACTACACACCCCACAAAATAACTAGGTTTGGAATGACTAAATACCAAATGTTGGCAAGAATACAGAGCAATTATAACTATTGCTAATGGGACTATAAAACAGTACAACTACTTTGTCAAATTTCTGGAATTTTCTTATAGAACGAATATACATCTCATCTATAATAAATTTCCGAGTTAGGAATTTACCCCAATTAGTGAAAATACATGTTAATAAAAATACTTAAAGAAGACCACAATAGCTTTACTCATAATAATCAAAAGTTGGAAATACTTTTGGTGACCACAAATAGAGGATCAGGTAGCAAACTACATTACAGGGTTATCACAACACGATTCAATTTACGTGGAATTTCTAAAGTTGGCAAACAGTCTACAATAAAATAAATCCAAGGGTACAGAGCTGGAGACTGAGACAGGTCATGAGGAAACTTTCTGGGATTGTATTAGACCATTTTCCCACTGCTGATAAAGACATACCTAATACTGGGTACTTTATTAAAAAAAGGTTTAATGGACTCACAGTTGCACCTGGCTGAGGAGGCCTCATAATTATGGCAGAAAGTAAAAGAGACATCTTACATGGTGGCAGACAAAAGAGAAATGAGAAACAAGCAAAAGGACTTTCCTCTTATAAAACCATCAGCTCTTGTGAGACTTATTCACTATCACAAGAACAGTATGGGGAAAACTGTCACCATGATTTAATTCTCTCCCATCAGGTCCCTCCCACAACACGTGGGAATTCTGGGAGCTACAATTCAAGAAGAGATTTGGGTGAGGACACAGCCAAATCGTATCAGGGATTATAGTAATGTTCTTTATTTGAGAGAGTTTGGGGTTACACATATGTATACTTTTGTCAAAATTTGGTAAATACATACTTAAAATTTTTGTATTTTATCATTTGTAAACTTTACACCAAAAGGAAAAAAAGTACCAAATTCTAGTTAATGCACATTGAGTTACTGATGTCTGCAATTTACTTTAAAATGCCTAAAAACTAAGATGGATTAGTGGACGGATAGAAAGATGGATCTATGGATAGACATGAGATAAAACAAGACTCCAAGTTTGTGAAGATACAGTTAAAGTGTTCACTGTAAAGTTTTTTCAACTTTGCTGTACGTTCATAAATGTTCATAATAAAATGTCAACTAAAACCGTTTTCATCCTTCCTTCTCTGTGACAGCCTCAGCCTGAGAAACCCACAGTGGGAAGAGAAAGGAGGGCAGTGTGTTTGGTTATGACCATCCACCCTCACTCCTAGCAGTGGTTTCTGGCTCTTCTAGGGTTGGCTAGGGTCAGGGAGAAAGGAGAGACAGAGCAAAAGATAGGGCCTTATTGAATAGTTCAGCTGTATTATGGTGTCACATTTTAGGAGCAGGCATGCAGTTTTTCACCCTTTCTCGTGGGTTCCTGAGAAATTATCCTGGTAGGGATCTTTGACAGCAGTTCACTACCTCAGGTAATACATTTTCTGGGAAGCCACTAAGAGCCCTCTTACCACCTGCCTCTGAGGGTCCTGGGCAGCCTCTTCCTCACCCCTGGCAGGAAGCTTTTCAGGGCGGCGTCTTCCTTAAAATCAATGGTTTTCTCTATTATGGAATTCCTATTTGGCCCATAGAAAACATGCACACACCTTTGTTTGGCTTAACTTGAAGTACGGGCCACTCCCAGCTCCAGTCTTTATCGTTTCTATCTGCCCCATTATCCCAACTTGGCCACAGCCTTTTGCCTTTGGATTTTATTCACATGGGATAGCAGTTCCCAAGTTCTCCAGCCTTCAGGGACGTGAGCTAATCAGTTTGAATGGTTAATTAGAAGTTCCTGGGGGGAGGACTCAAGATGGCGCTGTGAGAACAACCCAGGATTGGAGTTCTCGTTGTGTCGGCGGAGAGGTGAGTCTGAGCTACATTTCCAGACTGATCTTTGTTGCCCACGGAACGGGGAAATTCCCAGGTGAAGAGGAGACGCGAAACGCCAGGCAGATATTCCGCCTGGCGAAGCCGGCAGCTGGGGTGGCGGCGGCCGGCCCTACCCAGTGCTCCCCACAGAACGCACTTGTCTGGGTGCCCTGTTGAACCGGCAACCAGAGATGTGAGAGGGCAGGACTTGAGACTGAGCTAGACTTGGACAGTGGGCCAGCCCAGGGGATTGCAGGAACAGAGCGTTAGAATTGGCCCAGTGGGACGAACAAAACCGCGATTTCAAACAAGCCCCATGCAGACGGCCCGAGACGCTCTGAGGGGGAGGGGCGGCCACCATTACCGAGGCAACCCGCCCCAACTGAGATACACGCCCATTGCTGACGCAGCCAGCCGTTGCCGAGGCAACCCGTCCCTACTGAGATACACGCCCACTGCTGACGCAGCCTGCCGTTGCCGAGGCAACCCGCTACAACAGAGAGACTCCACCGCAGGGCGTGGTGGAGAACAGCAGAACAGCTGAGCCAGGGTGAGCCTCACAACCGCAGGGCGGAGCCTCGGGAGTCAAACAGTGGCTAGTCTGCATCCTAGCTGGGCAGGACCTCAACGGACATCCAAAAATAAAGCCCAAACCCCTCAACACAGAGCATTTGAGAAAAAAAAGGGTTTTTATAATGAGCTCTGTTGCAGCAGAATCAAACATAGCAGCCTAACAGCCCTGAATGAACAACACAGCTCACAGCTCAGCAATTAAACCCCTATAAAGTACAAACTGTCTCCTCAAGCAGCTCCCTGACCCCTCTATATCCAAAAGACTGACATTAGGCAGGCACCATCATGGGACAAAGATAGCAGAAAAAGAAACTGGTAGCATCCCTCGCTGTGCCACAGCTGCTAGAGGTGCACCCCAGACAAGCAGGGTCTGGAGCGGACCTCAGCACTCGTACAGCGAAGGGGCTAGACCGGTAGAAGGAAAACCAAGCAACAGAAATACTTCATCATCAACATTCAGGGTGTCCACTCAGACACCCAATAAAAAAGTCAGCAACTACGCAGACGACCAGCGGACAAATCCACAAAGATGGGAAGAAACCAGCGCAAAAAGGAGGAAAGCACCCGAAACCAGAACACCTCGCCTCCTAGAAAGGACCAAAACTCCTGACGAAATGACGGAATTAGACTTCAGAAGATGGATAATGAGAAACTTTTGTGAGCTAAAAGATCATGTATTAAATCAATGCAAAGAAACTAAGAACCTTGAGAAAAGATTTGAAAAAAGATTTGAGGAAATGATAACAAGAATGGATAACTTAGAGGGGAATATGAATGAATAAAAGGAGCTGAGAAACACAATACGAGAACTTCGCGAAGCATGCACAAGTTTCACTAGCCGAATTGATCAAGCAGAAGAAAGAATATCTGAAGTAGAAGACCAACTCAATGAAATAAAACGAGAAACCAAGATTAGAGAAAAAAACGCAAAAAGGAATGAACAAAGTCTCCAAGAAATGTGGGACTATGTGAAAAGACCTAACCTACGTTTGATAGGTGTACCAGAAGGGGACGAAGAGAATGAATCCAAGCTGGAAAATACTCTTCAGGACATCATCCAGGAAAATTTCCCCCACCTAGCAAGACAGGCCAACACTCAATTGCAGGAAATTCAGAGAACACCACAAAGATATTCCGCAAGAAGAGCAACCCCAAGGCACATAATCGTCAGATTCAACAGGGTTGAAATAAAGGAGAGAATACTAAGGGCAGCCAGAGAGAAAGGTCGGGTCACCCACAAAGGGAAGCCCATCAGACTCACAGCAGATCTCTCGGCAGAAACACTATAAGCCAGAAGAGAGTGAGGGCCAATATTCAACATTCTTAAAGAAAAGAACTTTCAACCCAGAATTTCATATCCAGCCAAACTGAGCTTCAGAAGTGAAGGAAAAATAAAATCCTTTGCGAACAAGCAAGTACTCAGAGATTTTGTCGCCACCAGGCCTGCTTTACAAGAGCTCCTAAAAGAGGCACTAGACATAGAAAGGATCAACCAGTACCAGCCATTCCAAAATCACACTGAATGCTAAAGAGCATCAACATAATGAAGAATCTACAACAACTAACAGGCAAAACAGCCACTTAGCATCAAAATGGCAGTATCAAATTCACACATAACAATATTAACCCTAAATGTAAATGGACTAAATGCACCAATCAAAAGACACAGACTGGCAAATTGGATAAAAATCCAAAACCCATCAGTGTGCTGTATCCAGGAAACCCATCTCACATGCAAGGATACACAAAGGCTCAAAATAAAGGGATGGAGGAAGATTTACCAAGCTAATGGAAAGCAAAAAAAAGCAGGAGTTGCAATTCTCATCTCCGATAAAATAGACTTTAAAGCAACAAAGATCAAAAGAGACAAAGAAGGACATTACATAATGGTAAAAGGATCGATACAACAGGAAGAGCTAACGATCCTAAACATATATGGACCCAATTCAGGAGCACCCAGATACATAAGGCAAGTTCTTAAGGACTTAGAAAAGGACTTAGACTCCCACACAATAATAGTGGGAGACTTTAACACTCCACTGTCAATACTAGACAGATCAACCAGACAGAAAATCAACAAGGATATCCAGGGCTTGAACTCAGACCTGGAGCAAGCAAACCTGATAGACATTTACAGAACTCTCCACCCCAAATCCACAGAATACACATTCTTCTCAGCACCACATCACACCTACTCAAAAATTGACCACATAATTGGAAGTAAAGCACTGCTCAACAAATGCAAAACAACTGAAATCATAACAAACAGCCTCTCAGACCATAGTGCAATCAAGTTAGAACTCAGAATTCAGAAACAGACCCAGAACCGCACAGCTTCATGGAAACCGAACAACTGGCTCTTGAATGTTGACTGGGTAAACAACGAAATGAAGGCAGAAATAAAGAAGTTCTTCGAAACCAATGAGAACAAAGACATAACGTGCCAGAACCTCTGGGACACATTTAAAGCAGTCTCTAGAGGAAAGTATATAGCAATAAGTGCCCATATGAGGAGAATGGAGAGATCCAAAATTGACACCCTAGCGTCAAAATTGAAAGAGCTAGAGGAGCAAGATCAAAAAAACTCAAACCCAGCAGAAGACAAGAAATAACTAAGATCAGAGCTGAGCTGAAGGAGATTGAGACACGAAAAACCCTTCAAAAAATCAATAAATCCAAGAGCTGGTTTTTTGAAAAGATCAACAAAATAGACAGACCACTAGCCAGATTGATTAAAAAGAAAAGAGAGAACAACCAAATAGATGCAATAAAAAATGATAAAGGGGAAATCACCACAGATTCCACAGAAATTCAAACCATCATCAGAGAATATTACAAACAACTCTATGCGCATAAACTAGTAAACCTGGAAGAAACGGACAAATTCCTGGATTCCTGTGTCCTCCCAAGCCTAAACCAGGAGGAAGCTGAAACTATGAATAGACCAATAACAAGGTCTGAAGTTGAGGCAGCAATTAAGAGCCTACCACACAAAAAAAGCCCAGGTCCAGACGGGTTCACAGCCGAATTCTACCAGACACACAAGGAAGAGCTGGCACCATTTCTTCTAAAACTATTTCAAACAATCCAAAAAGAGGGAATCCTTCCCAAATCATTTTATGAGACCAACATCATCCTGATACCAAAACCCGGCAGAGACCCAACGAGAAAAGAAAACTTCAGGCCAATATCCATGATGAACATAGATGCAAAAATCTTCAATAAAATATTGGCAAGCCGATTGCAAGAGCAAATCAAAAAACTTATTCATCATGATCAAGTAGGATTCATCCCGGGGATGCAAGGCTGGTTCAACATACGCAAGTCTATCAATGTAATTCACCACATAAACAGAACAAAAAACAAAAACCACATGATTATCTCAATTGACGCAGAGAAGGCATTTGACAAAATTCAACAGCCCTTTATGCTAAAAACCCTCAATAAACTCGGTATCGATGGAATGTATCTCAAAGTAATAAAAGCTATTTATGACAAACCAACAGCCAATATCATACTGAATGGGCAAAAACTGGAAGCATTCCCTTTGAAATCTGGCACTAGACAAGGATGCCCTCTCTCACCACTCCTATTCAGTATAGTACTGGAAGTTCTAGCCAGAGCAATCAGGCAAGAAAAAGAAATAAAGGGTATTCAAATAGGAAAGGTGGAAGCCAAATTGTCGCTATTTGCAGACGACATGATAGTATACCTAGAAGACCCCATTGCCTCAGCCCAAAAACTCCTGAAACTGATAAGCAACTTCAGCAAAGTCTCAGGATATTAAATCAATGTGCAAAAATCACAAGCATTCGTCTACACCAATAACAGACTTAAAGAAAGCCAAATCAAGAATGAACTGCCATTCACAATTGCTACAAAAAGCATAAAATACCTAGAAATACAACTCACAAGGAACGTAAGGGACCTCTTCAAGGAGAACTACAAACCACTGCTCAACGAAATCAGAGAGGACACAAACATCTTCAAGGAGAACTACAAACCACTGCTCAAAGAAATCAGAGAGGACACAAACAGATGGAGAAACATTCCATGTTCATGGTTAGGAAGAATTAATATCGTGAAAATGGCTATACTGCCCAAAGTAATTTACAGAATCAACGCTATCCCCATCAAGCTACCATTGACTTTCTTCACAGAATTGGAAAAAACCACCATGAACTTCATATGGAACCAAAAGAGAGCCCGCATAGCCAAGTCAATTCTAAGCAAAAAGAACACAGCGGGGGGCATCACACTACCGGATTTCAGACTATACTACAAGGCTACAGTAATCAAAACAGCATGGTACTGGTACCAAAACAGAGATATAGACCAATGGAACAAAACAGAGGCACCGGAGGCAGCACAACATACATACAACTATACAATCTTTGATAAACCTGACAAAAAAAAGCAATGGGGAAAGGATTCCATGTTTAACAAATGGTGTTGGGAAAACTGGCTAGCCATGTGCCGAAAGCAGAAACTGGACCCCTTCCTGACACCTTACACTAAAATTAACTCCAGATGGATTAAAGACTTAAACATAAGACCTGGCACCATAAAAACCCTAGAAGGAAATCTAGGCAAAACTATCCAGGACATAGGAGTAGGCAAGGACTTCATGAACAAAACACCAAGAGCATTGGCAACAAAAGCCAAAATAGACAAATGGGACCTAATGAAACTCCACAGCTTCTGCACGGCAAAAGAAACAGTCACTAGAGTGGATCGGCAACCAACAGAATGGGAAAAAATTTTCGCAGTCTACCCATCTGACAAAGGGCTGATATCCAGAATTTACAAAGAACTCAAACAGATTTACAGGAAAAAAACAAACAAGCCCATTCAAAAGTGGGCAAAGGATATGAACAGACACTTTACGAAAGAAGACATATATGAGGCGAACAGTCATATGAAAAAATGCTCATCGTCACTGGTCGTCAGAGAGATGCAAATCAAAACCACATTGAGATACCATCTCACGCCAGTTAGAATGGCGATCATTAAAAAATCTGGAGACAACAGATGCTGGAGAGGATGTGGAGAAAAAGGAACACTTTTACACTGTTGGTGGGAGTGTAAATTAGTTCAACCATTGTGGAAGACAGTGTGGCGATTCCTCAAGGCCTTAGAAATAGAAATTCCATTTGACCCAGCAATCCCATTACTGGGTATATATCCAAAAGACTATAAATAGTTCTACTATAAGGACACATGTACACGAATGTTCATTGCAGCACTGTTTACAATAGCAAAGACCTGGAATCAACCCAAATGCCCATTGATAATAGACTGGATTGGAAAAATGTGGCACATATACACCATGGAATATTATGCAGCAATCAGAAATGATGAGTTTGTGTCGTTTGTAGGGACATGGATGAATCTGGAGAACATCATCCTCAGCAAACTGACACAAGAACAGAAAATGAAACACCGCATATTCTCACTCATAGGTGGGTGATGAAAAATGAGATCACACGGACACAGAAAGGGGAGTACTAAACACTGGGGTCTATTGGGGGGAAAAGGGGAGGGCCAGTGGGAGGGGGAGGTGGGGAGGGATAGCCTGGGGAGAAATGCCAAATGTGGGTGAAGGGGAGAAGAAAAGCAAAGCACACTGCCATGTGTGTACCTACGCAACTGTCTTGCATGCTCTGCTCATGTACCCCAAAACCTATAATCCAATAAATAATTAAAAAAAAAAAAAGGAACAGATCAACCACAACCTGCCTCTTCTTTCTCCCACCCAAAGACAACCATTGTTAACATTTTGCTATATTCTCTTTATGTACCTTTATTTTTTCAGGTATCTTTGTTCAAATATATTTTTGATTGTAAAATTGTCTTAGACAATAAGTTGTCAGAAAAGAACCCCACTCTCCTCACACTCAAGGCTTCCAGCTTGAAGGTGACTGACTCGGGAAACCTGTATCTTAACAAGATATGATGTTGATAAGGTATCTTTTATTTGACTTTTCTGAGGTGTTCTCTCCTTAGCATACTCTCCTTCATCCCCTTCTTTCCTCCTATACACTCACATACACATACACACACACACTCTCTCTCTTTCTCTCTTACACACACATTCTCATATGCACATACACACATGTCCATACACATGTGCACACACACAGGCACATGCATGCACACACTCACACTCATACAAACCAACATGCACATACACACTCTCCTTCATCTCCTTCCTCCCTGCTACACACACATACTCTCAGACTCATATGCACAGACACACATACACATGTGCACACACACATATGTACAACATGCAATGTGTCAGAGAAGGCTATGTAGAAAACGATTGTTACTCTCCAAAAGGAAGGACACCCACACTTTTACAATGGACAAAAACAGCCCTGTTTTTGTAAAAAATGAATTTTCTATTAGGCCTAGAAAGACACTTAAAAAGTGTTTCTTCTTTTATCTAATTGGAACTTGTGTATGTGCACACACCCGTGCGACAGAAAGAGCCAGGGAGAGAGGGAGGGAGGGAGAGGAGGTGGAGGCAAGAAAAGAGAGAGCGATTAAAGGGCAAGTGCACTGTGGCAAGCTCGTCTGGATTAAGTGAGGAGCAGGCAGCTGTGGTGATGAGATAGGAGCTCGGAATGCTTCATGGTACCAAGACTGTCATAAGTGGCTTTTGGGGTCTGAAAAAGTGACCGCAGAATTCAGCGTTCCTCTGACAACCACTCAGAAAATAGAATGTGAAGAAGCAGGAGGAAGGGAAGGTGTGGGGCCAGCCATGAGAATGCACCCCACTGCTCCACGGATGCCTAGAAATGCTGGTCACATATGGGGCACATGTGAGGGGAAGTCTGGACTGGTGGCAGTAGTGCTGCCAAGCCATGTAGCCTGCTCTCTTAAAAGTGAATGTTCTTGCATAAGTAGTGGGGAAGATTATCCCCTAGTTAAAATAGGCCCCCTTTGTCCTAGACACATATTTTAATATTTTCAGGTGATCACTTGCTTGATTGTCTGTGTAAAAGATCAGCAATCCATTTTTTCTGGAAAAATGTAGGTAGTAAATATCTTAAGCTTGGCAGCTCATATGGTCTCTATCACAGCTACTCATCTCTGTGGTTGTGGTGTGAAAGCAGCCATAGAAATGGGTAATATAAAAGTGGGGCTGAGTTCCAAAGTACTTTTATGAGCACTGAAAATTGCATTTTATATAATTTTTGACATGTCCCAAAATATTGTTACTCTTTTGAATTCTTTGACATTCATGGCTCATGAGCTGTATGATAAGAGACAACAGGCAGGAATTGGTGGATGGGCCATGGTTGCCCAAACCCTGTGTCCAAATCATGGCATTGTGCAGGCAAAAGGGATCTCTGACCCTCTCTTTTTTTCTCTTTCCTTCTCTTCAGTTTCTCATTGTGCTGATTTGGAAACCAGAAATCGAAAGCTCAGGGAAGTGAACTGTTTCTGACTTAACCTGTTAGTGGCAGTGTTAGGATAAAATTTCAGGTTTCAAGGAGCACTTCTTACAGCCCAGATCAAGATTGAATGCTGCTTTTGTGATTGCAAAAGGCATACCATCCTGTGGTACACTAGCTCCTTAGGGTCACCCTGAATCTGAAACTTAGTTCTTTGTAATGTCTTTTGTTCTATAATTCTTCAGTGCATTATTTGCTAATTTGTGCCAGTTACTCTGTTTAACACAACTGAGATATAGACATAAGCAAAGTTCCTGCCCTTTAGGAACTCACTTTTTCAGGGCCTGGTTTTGATAATCCAGACAAAGCTACTTAAATGTAGTTTTATCCTTGAAAGCAAAATCTGCTGCACTTATGTAAGTTACAATAATAATTAGAATCTAGAAGAAATTCATTCTTAAAACAAGAATGCAAAGAGAATAAAAAATAAACGTCGAAGTCACCCTCTGACTGTGTGTCGGTTTTAAAACAACAAGACTATTATTTTAAGTGAACACAAGGGAAATTTTGCTACCAAGCGAGTACAATTTCTAACAGGTGATACATTGACTCCTCTGATTCCAGACATTTCCGAAAGTGCCCTTACTACCTACATTACTTCCTTCTGTAAAGCTCTACTAATTAAGACTTTATCTTTTGTGGTTGGATTTTTGCTTTTGGAATTACAACCTGCTTTTCAAGTCACATTTTGTAAATTAGTTGAGGTATCTTGCTGAGTAATAAGGTCTGAGTCAAAACTTCCTGAAAAGTGCCTTGTGAACTGGTGAGTCATCATGGCAAAGATTCCAATTGTTGGACTGAGGCAGAGAAGTAGAAAGAAGAACACAGACATTAAGGTCTGACAGACGTAAGTATAGGTCCCACCTCCACCACGTATTAGATGTGTGATGTTAAATGAGATACTATACCTCTTTGAGCCTCAGTTTTTCTCTCCGTAAAAAGAAGATGTTAAGCCTTTCCTTGCACTATTGTTGTAAGGATTAGAGATGATGTAAATAAAAACGTTTCCAGCATGCTCGGTATTCAATGTACCTTGGATAGACTTATTTGGCCAGTTCACTGCAAAGGGTAATATACAAGAGTAAGATTTTTCTTTTTTTCAAAATAGACTTTTTGGGATTAAACTCTGAAACAGTGTTAAATAAATGAATCAAGATATTTTTCACTTCTGTTGTTGAAGTATGTGCCTTCTTATGTTTGGTAATGTTAGAATTTTCCACATAAGAAGTTGACACTTCCCTTCTTAATTATACTTGAAATACTATGTTTCAACACTAGTTACTATTTTCTTTTCTAAAAGTGTCATTTGTCTAGCTTCCCTTGAAAGATCAGCTAAATGTCACATTATCCCTGCTTCTGCTAATCTGTCAAAATGCTCACCACCATAGTGATAACATTTTCTTCACACTCAAGTTTATTTAAAAAATGTTCCAAAGACAGTGTTGCTGAATTTTTATTTGTTTAATAAAAATTCGGGTTTTAAATATAAAAATATAGATTCATTATAAAACCTCTAGAAAGCAAAGAAAAATAGATCTAAAAAATATCTTGTTTAATCACATAAAGCTAGGCACAGTTAAATTACTGTTTCCATTTTGGTATATTTTATTTTAATCTTTTTACTATTTTTACTGTCCTTCTTTATATCCATAATGGTGATAACATGATGTATATATAAACATGTATATATTATATAAATATATAAAATACATAAATATATATTTTAAAAATGGTATCTGTTTATTATATATAAATATATATCTAATGATTATATATCTACATATCTACTTATATATATATACATATCTCCATGATAGAAGTTGGAAAATACTGAAAACTGTAGAGGTGTTCTGAGAAACAACCTACAATCTCATTATACAGAAATAATTTTCTTCCCTATTGCTTCTCCACATTTTGGCTTAGATAAAATTTAGAAATAATTTTCTTAACTTTTTTGGTATTGTGTTTTTAGAGTATCAAGATGTTGCTGCATATTCTGATTTTTATGTATAGTTGTCACAGAAACACCCACAAAATAATAGTTCTGGAAAGGAATTTGTGAACAAATATTTTCTCCCAGGAAGTGGTGTATTAGCCTTTTCCAGTGAAGAGATCACCACGGATGACACTGGTTATTCAATATGGGTTTTAAAAGAAACATTCCTGGACGTGAAAGTAGACATTGGGTTTATATCAACAGCTCAATCGTTTTTAAATACGCTTTATTTTTAGAGCAGTTTAAAGTTAATAGTGAGGCATAGTGGAAAGTACAGAGAGTTCCTACATTCCCACCTTTTTAAATGCACAGCCTCCTCCACTATCAGCCTTCCTCACTAGAGAGGTACATTTGTTACAATGGATAAACCAACATTGACTTATAACTGTCACCCATAGTTTATAATTGACATTAGGGTCCATTCTTGCTGTCGTATATTCAGTGAGTTTTGACAAGGGTGTAATGGCATGTGTCTACCATTACAGTAACACACAGAGTAGTTTCATTGCCCTAAACATCCTCTATGCTCTGCCCATTCATCCTTTCCCACTTTCCAACCCCCAGCAATCACTGAACGTTTTGATGTCTCTATAGTTTTGCCTTTTTTAGAATGTCATATAGTTGGATTCATATAGTAAGTGGTCATTTGAGATTGGTTTCTTTCACTTAGTAGTATGTATTTGAGGTTCCTCTATGTCTTTTAATGGCTTCATAGCTTACTTGCTTTTTTTTCTGCAACAAAAGCCACATTCAAAGCTTATTGCTTTTATTGCTGAATAATATTCCACTGTGTAGATGTACAGGTTTGTTTGTCCAGGCACTTACGAACCTATAGTGATCAGTGTGGAGCCTGGGGAAGCCATAAATGGCCTGGTTGTGGTGAAGACCTAGAGCCTATGTTGATAGGAACCATGGAGGTTGGAGCCATTGGATCTTAGAGCCATAGGGGCCAGCCTGGAGCTTGGGTTCTCAGGGTCTGTCCC
Source organism: Callithrix jacchus (assembly GCF_049354715.1). Lineage (NCBI taxonomy): Eukaryota > Metazoa > Chordata > Mammalia > Primates > Cebidae > Callithrix > Callithrix jacchus. Next base: position 1,460,753 of record NC_133518.1, read on the forward strand.
ATAGCCTGTGGCTATAGGAACCTGCCTGATGTTGAGTTCACTGAATTGTGCCTGGCAATGGAGTTTATGTTGAAGTCAGGTGTTACGTTTACTCTCCTCTCTGCACATACATGGTATCTCTTTCCATGCTGCACTACCCAGGTTTAGGGGCGGGGTAATGCAGATAATATAAAACTGTCTTTTATACCCTATTTTATGCAGTTTTTCTTACTTTTCTACTCCACAAACGTGCTATAACCTCTCACCTGGATTCCTTGTCTCTTTTGAAGACATTTTGATGCACGGATGGTTGTTCAAATTAATGTTTCTGTGAAAAAATAAATGCTGAAAAGTTCTGTTTTGCCATTTTGTCCATGTCATTCTCCTCTGTTCACTGAAAAAATATTTTTACTAAATAACGTATTGTTAAAAATTGTCAGACCCTTGGCTTAGCTCTGGAAGTTCCTCCTTTAGAGCAAGTTCCTCCCCTAGTTCTCTATAGAAAGACTATAGTTGTAAAATGTTAGGAGGGATGATATTTTGAGTGTAGAATTAAGGACAGATTACACATAAATGTTTGGTGGACAGTAAACATTTGTGTGTAATCTGTTCTTACACACACAAAAAAGGTCTATAGCTTTAGAAAAGGGAAAATTATCAAGGTTATTGAGACAAAATAAAATGAGTTGAGAAAATTGAAGGGAATGTTTATACTTGAATGAGACCTCGTGGAGAAAGACAAAATAAGGAAGACATGGGAGAATATTTGCATTCTCGGAACCACAAAAGTGAGGAAAGCCAAGAACACAGCTGGAGTCGCACCAGATCAAGTAGACATTCCATCAGAGCCTGAACTGAGAATGCACCATTCCTAGTCACCTTGATAACAGCCCCATTTTCTGTTAATAATACTCTATGAGAAAAATCTTGCAAAAATAGTCAGAAAAGGCAGAGTCACATGCGGTTCAGTGTGTTCCACCTTGGCAGACGGTCTTAGGAGGAGTTTTGGAAGGATCGTGCTGCAGGCAATGGATGAGATAATGATGAGAAATTTTCCAGCTCTGTATAAAAGGGCAAGCAAAATATATGCTTGTGAATTTCTGGTGCTTTTCCATGCTGTATTTTCTGATCAATTTTATCCCAGTTAATGTGAATATAAACTCTGATTGTTATGGTTCTCTCTCATGGGATGTCTATTATTTTGTCAAAAATTGTATCAGAAACTTTATATAAATCACTTAATTACACATTTCCAAGCTGCATATGAATTAGTTATTACTATGATCATTTTACAGATGAAGAAGATGAGACTCAGAGCAATTCATAAGGTGCCCAAGGTCAGAGAGCAAGTAAGTACCAGAAATAAAAGCTAGATAAATCTAATTCCCATATCCTTGCTCTTTCAATGATGTTTCAGAGTTGATTACAAAAAGAACCATTCTGTGTGCTCAGGATAATTTACTACCTACTAAATTTAACCACAGGGAAGTTTTATAAACAGGGTAGAGTATGCAGTTAAGATAAAATTTGAGAAAAAAAGATTAAATTAAAATAGTACATAACCAACGATCAGGATATTCTGTCAGTATTTTAGAAATTTATGTAAGAATAAACTAGATACTGACAAAAAATTCACATTCTTTATGCACAAATATTGTAAGTAGCTACTGTTAAAGAAAGAATATTATTTACCTAGAAAAAAGTGGGATTGTCAACCACTATATAACCATTCCTGGGGTGAATGTCTTTTTAATTTTAGGCCTCTGGTTAATGGATCCAAGAGGTAGATACGTGACGTCAGAATATTCTCTTTTATAGGTAATTACAATTTACAATGGAAGATACAGAGACCACAAAGTAGTAGAGTTGAGTTATATTCTTGTTCTTGGGAGAGAAAGGAACTACCTCTCACTATCATGTTCAATGGCAAAGATTAATAGAAGGTACAGCAAAATGGACACACATGCGAGTATACCCACATTGATATTAGAAGTAATTTTTATCTTATATACTAAAAATCACATCCCAGAATATACTCATAATGTGTACATTAATTGGAATATTACAATCAACATACAAAATATGTACCATATGTACATTGACTGTGATGTACATATGTGTACACAATACAGATGTACAAAAAATGTACATAATCTGTACAATATGTACATTTATATGTACGTAATGTGTACACAACAGGTATGTACATGTGTACAATATGTAAATATATTGTAATATTACAATGATATAATTACAACAACATATATAATCACAGTACACATATGGTACATAATATCAATATAAATGTACATATTCCACACATGTACATTTAAATTTATTGTGATATTATGATATGTACACATGTACATCATGCACACGTGCAGATGTGCAGTATATACATGTGTACATGTGTGCAGAGTATGTACATATGTACACTACACATGTTTATATAATGTAGATATGTACCTTCTGTACACGAGTACACAATATGCACAATATGTAAATGTATATACTAGGTACACATATGGGTGTATGCCCACTTTGGTAACCGGAGAAATTTCTAATATACTAAATATAATATTCCAAAATGAAGTCATAGTGTGTACATTTATTGTCATATTGTGATAAATGTATTAAATAGGCACAATCTGTACATGTACTCTGCTGTACATATGTGTACACAATGCACATGTACAAAAAATGTACATAATCTGTAAAATATGTACCTATATATTTCTATAATATGTACAAAATGTATAGGTACATAATGTGTGCACTATGCACATTCCTGAAAATATCAGTGATAAAATATATATAATTACAGTAAGATATATAATGACACTAATACATATATATCATGTAATATCACCAAAAGGTACATGTTGTACACATTAGGTATGTATTAGGTACATATGTATAGTGCACATATTATGAACATATATATTTATTATGATAACATTGTATGTACACGTATACAAATATGTGCCCACTATTTATGTACACATGCAGAAATAGGTGCAAACTACATACCAATACACAGCACGCTATTACCACAGCCCCCCTTGTAGCAGCTGCCAGGCCCACCCTGGCTGCTTACGGACCCCCTGGCTAGAAAGCTGTGCCCACAGCCCTGCCAGAGGTCTCATAGCAGCCCCACACCCAGCCTGGCATCTTAGGGACCCCCTGGCTAGAGGTCTTTGTCCAAGGCCCTGCCAGAGGGCACATAACATCCCCCAGGCCCACCCTGCTGCTTAGGGACATGCTGACAAGGTGACAGTGCCCAGAGCCCCCACAGAGGGCCCATAGTAGACCCCAGGTTCACTGGGTTGCTTACTGACACCCTGGTTATGTGGCTGTATACACAGCCCCCGCCAAAGTGCCCATAGCAGCCCGATGGCACACCATGGCTGCTTAGTGACAACCTGGCTAGGGCGCTGTGACCACAGCCCCCACCAACGGGCCTGTAGCAAACCCCAGGCACACAGTGGTTGCTTTGGGACCCCTCGCTTGGCGGCTATACCCACAGCTACTGGGGCCCAGCTATTTTGAAAATGTGGTTTAATAGGATACTGGCGATGATATCATATGGAAATGGTAATGTTATTCTGTTTTTTTATATATCAGGCAGTAGCTCTAGTTACACCTCTGCCATATCGACAAAAATGTCATCCTAAACCCCCTTGACATTAGAATTAAATGCATAGGGGTGTTTCACCCCTTGCAATGTTGAATTCCATATAATTGTTTGCTTGTTTACATTAGTGACCATATCAGAGCATGGTGTACACCTCTTGCAGTATTCAGAGTATTTCCCTGTGGGCAGCAACATTTTCCTCTTCTTCTCTGGATATTAGAAACAATATCCCAGGACCAGTGTACAACCCCGGTCACATCATGAGTAATGTCATCTGTAATCCCCTAGTTATTAGGAACAATGTCACGGGGATCTTGTGCACTCACTGAGAAATTTGGAGTAATATCCTCTGAGTTTTTGAATATTAGAAACAATACTACAGTGGTGGTGTACACTGCCTGCGATATTCAGTGTATGGTCATTTTTTGAACCCTGGATATGATGAACAACATCACAGAAGCGTTTAACTTTGCCTGTGATATTGGAACAATCAGAGTGTACATTTGTCTTCACAATGAAAATAATACCTACTTAGGATACGATGCATAATATTATGAAATGGACACACATATGTGTATACCCACTTTGATATTGGAAGTAATTTTTATTTAATATTCTAAAAATCATATCCCAGAATATATTCATGATGTGTACACTTATTGGGATACTACAAACAATGCACAGAATATGTACCATATGTACATTGACTGTAATATACATATGTGTACACAATACAGATGTACAAAAAATGTACATAATGTGTACAATATGAACAGTTATATGTGCACAATGTGTACACAATAGGTATGTACATAATGTGTACAATATGTAAATTTATTGTAACACAACAATGATATATAACAACAGCTTATAAAATCACAATACACAGGTGATACATAACATAAATGTACATACTGCACACATCATGTACATTTAAATTTATTGTGTTATGATATGTACACATGTACATCATGTACCCATTAGGTACGAATGTACAATATATGCACATGAAGATATGTATGCACTATATGTACATATGTATACTATGTACACATATATATAATGTATATACCTTCTGTACATGAGTACATAATATGCACAGTATGTACATGTAAAAACTTTGTACACACATACGTGTACACCTACTTTGATAACCAAAGTAATTTCTATCTAATGTGCTATAAGTAATATGCCACAATGTACTAATAATGTGTACATTTATTGGCACAACAGAATAAATGTATAAAATAGGTACAGTCTGTACGTTTACTGTGCTGTACATACGTGTACCCAATACAAAAGTAGAAAGAAAGTACATAATCTGTAAAATATGTTTCTTTATATTTCTATTCTGTGTACACAATGCATAGGTACATAATGTGTACAATATGTACATTTACTGTAATGTCACAATGATATATCACAACAGAATATATAATCACAATAAACATGTAATGCATAATATCAATATAAATGTCTGTATTGCAAGCATTATGTACATTTACATTTATTGTTAAAAGATGTGTATGCATGTATATCATGTACCCAATATGTACAGATGTATAATATATACACGTGTAAATATGTGTGCACAGTATGTACATATGTATACATATGTACATATATGTAGACATGTACATTGTGTGCACGAGTACATAAAATGCACATTATTTACACACCTGGGTGTACACCCAATTTGGTCACTGAAGTAATTTCTATCTAATATGCAAAAAATTATATCCCAGAATATACTCACAATGTGTACATGTATTGGCATATTGCAAGAAATGTATATAATAGGTACAGTCTGTACATTTACTCTGGTGTACATGTGTACACAATACAGATGTAAAATAAATGTACATAATCTGTACAATATGTACATTTATATGTACACAATGTGTACAAAATAGGTATGTACATAAAGTGCACAATAAGCCCATTTATTGTAATATAATCACAACAGCATATGAAATCACAATACACATGTAATACATAATATTAATATAAATGTACAGATTGCAAACATGTACATTTACATTTATAGTAATATGATATGTACACATGAACATCATGTACACAATATGTTCACATGTACATCATGTACCCATTATGTACACATGTATATTATGTACCCATTCTGTAAACATGTACAATATATGCATGTGTATATATGTGTGCACTATATGTACATATGTACACTATTCATATGTGCATGTAAAATAGACATGCACCTTCTGTACACGAGTACATAATATGCACTGTATGTACATGTATAAACTATGTACACACGTGTGTACACCCACTTTGGTAATTAAAGTAATTTCTATCTAACATGATAAGAGCAATATCCCAAAATGTACTCATAATGTGTAAATTTAATGGCATATTACAATAAATGTATAACCCTAACCCCAACCAAAACCCTAACCCTAAGATGTATAAAATGTACATCTATTGTTATATTAAAATAATTTTATATCACAACAGCATATGTAATCACAATAAACATATGCTACTTTATATCAATATAATCGTACGTATTGCCAACATGTATATTTACATTTATTGTTAAATGATGGTGTGTATTCATGTACATGATGTACCCATTACGTACAGATGTGCATTGTATAAACGAGTACGTAATATGCACAATATATACACGTATGAAACCTATACACACCGAGGTGTTCTCCCACATTTGTCACCAAAGTAATTTCTATTTAATATGGAAAAAATTATATCCCAGAATGTACTCATCATATGTAAAATTATTGGCATATGGCAAAAAATTTATAATGTAGGTACAGTTTGTAAAATTACTCTGGTGTACATAGATTAACACAATACAGATGTACAATAAATGTACATTATCTGTACAATATGTATGTTATATGTACATAATTTGTACACAATAGGTATGTACATAATGTGTACAATATATTCATTTATTGTAATAACACAATGATATCAGAAGAACATAAAATTACAATGCACATGTAATACATATGAATATAAATGTACAGATTGCAAACATGTTCATTTTCATTTATTGTAATATTACGATATGTACACATGAACATCATGTACACATTATGTTCACATGTACATCATGTACCCAGTACGTACACATGTACATCATTTACCCATATTGTAAACACATATATCATGTACCCATTATGCACGATGTACAATATATGCACGTGTATATATGTGTGCACTGTATGTACATATGTACACTACACATATGTACATATAAGATAGACATGTACTTTCTGTACATGAGTACATAATATGCACAGTATATACAGGTATAAACAATGTACAAGCATGCCTGTACACCCACTTTTGTAATTGAAGTATTTTCTAACATGCTAAAAGTAATATCCCAAAATGTACTCATAATAGGTACATTTATTGTCATATTACAATAAATGTATAACCCTAACCCTAACTCCAACCCTAACACTAACCCAAAGATGTATAGAATAAATATTTATCGTAATATCAAAATTTCATATCACAACAGCATATATAATCACAAATATGTAATTTATAATATCAATATAATCATACGTATTGCAAACATTATGTACATTTACATTTATTGTTAAGTGATGATATGTATCCCTGTACATCATGTACCCATTTGGTACAGATAAGTAATATATGCACATGTAAATATGTGTGCACACTATGTACATACGTATGCCAATGTACATATAATATAGACATGTACATTGTGTACATGATTAAGTAACATGCACAATGTGTACACATATAAACCATGTACACACCTGGGTGTACTCCCACTTTTGTAACCAATTTTTATTTTATATGTAAAAATTTATATCCCAGAATGTACTCACCATATGTACAATTATTGACATATATCAAGAAATGTATAAAGTAAGTACAGTCTGTACAATTACCCTGGTGTACATAGGTTAATACAATACAGATGTCCAATAAATGTACATTATCTTTACAATATGTATATTACATGTACATAATTTGTACACAATAGTTATGTACATAATGTGTAAAATATGTCCATTTATTGTAATATCACAATGATATCACAACATATATAATCACATTGCACGTGTAATACATAATATCAATATAAATGTAAAAATTGCAAATATGTACATTTACATTTATTGCAATATTACAATATGTACACAGAAACATCATGTATGCATTATGTTCACATGCACATCATGCATCCAGAACGTACACATGTACATCATTTACCCATTGTTTAAACATGCACATCATTTACTTATGCACAATGTACAATATATGCACGTGTATATATGTGTGCACAGTATGTACATATATACACTATGTACACATATGTACATATAAGGTAGACATGTATCTTCTGTACATGAGTACATAATATGCACAATATGTACATGTATAAACTATGTACAAGCATGCCTGTACACCCACTTTTGTAATTGAAATATCTTCTAACATGCTAAAATGTATATCCCAAAATGTACTCATAATGGGTACGTTTATTGGCATATTACAATAAATGAATAACCCTAACCCTAACCCCAACCCTAACCCTAACCCTAAGATGCATGAAATGTACATCTATTATAATAACAAAATGATTTCATATTGCAACAGAATATATAATCACAATAAACACGTAAAACACAATATTAATATAATTGTACGTATTGCCAACATTATGTACATTTACATTTATTGTTAAATGATGATGTGTATGCATGTACATCATGTACCCATTACGTACAGATGTGCAATATATGCACGTGTACATATGTATGCACACGTACATATAATATAAACTTACATTGTGCACAATTGTATGTAATATGCAAAATATGTACACGTATAAACCATGTACACACCTAGGTGTACTTCCACTTTTGTTACCAAAGTAATTTCTATTTAATATGCAAAAAATTATTGTGTATTCATTATGTACATATAATATACATACTGCCCAGATTATGTACATTTATTTTACATCTGTATTGTGTAAACATATGTACACCAGAGTAATTATCCAGACAGTACATCTTTTATATATTTGTTGGGTTATGCCAATAAATGTACATTTGATAAGTACATTCTGGGATATAATTTTTGCATATAAAATGAAAATTACTTTGGTGACATATGTACATACTGTGCACACATATATACACATGCATATATTGTACATCCGTGACTAATGGGTACATAATGAACATGTTTTCATAATGAATATATGATTTACATGTGGATGTACTGAGTACATGGTGTACATGTGAAGATAATGTGTACAAGATGTTCATGTGTACATATCATAGTATTACAATAAATGTACATAATGTTTGCAATCTGCACATTTATGTTGATAGGTATTACATGCGCATTGCGATTTTATAAGCTGTTTTGATTATATGATATCATTGTTATATTACAGTCAATGGATATATTGTACACATTACATACATAATTATTGTGTACACATTATGTAAATATAATTTACATATTGTACAGATTATGTACATTTATCATACATCTGTATAGTGTAAACCTATGTACACCAGAGTAATTCTACAGACTGTACCTCTTTTATGTTTTTTTGCAATATTGTACTTGTGATATTACAATCAATGGAAATATTGTACACATTATGTCCATAACCATTGTGGACATATGTACATACATTGCACACATATATACATGTGCTTATAGTGTAGATTTGTGCCTAATTGGTACATAATGTACATGATTACATTATGGGTACATGACGTACATGTGGACGTACTGGGTACATGGTGGACATGAGAACATAATGTGTACAAGATGTTCATGTGTACATATCGTAATATTTCAATAAATTAAATGTACATAATGTTTGCGATTTGTACATTTATATTGATGTTATGTATTACATGTGCATTGTGATTTTATATGCTGTTGTGATTATATGATATTGTGATATTACAATCAAGGGACATATAGTTCACATGTACATAAGTATTGTGTACACATTTCGTACATATATAAATACTACAAAGATGTACATTTATTGTATACCTGAATTGTGTAAACATGTACACCAGAGTAATTGTACAGATTGAACCTCTTTCATATATTTATTGCAATATGCCAATAAATGTACATATGATGAGAACATTCTGGGATATAATTTTGCATATTAAATAGAAATTACTTTGGTGACAAAAGAGGGAGTACACCCGGGTGTGTACATCGTTTATACGTGTACATATTGTGCATATTTTGTACTCATGTACACAATGTAAATTTTTATATTATATGTACATGTGCGTACCTATGTACATAATGTGCACACATAGGTACATGCATGCATATTGCACACCTGTATGTAATGGGTTTATGATGTACATGCATACACATCATCATTTAACAATAAATGTAAATGAACATGATGTCAATATATATGATTACATTGATATTATGTATTACATGTTTATTGTGATTACGTATGCTGTTGTCTATTAATATCATTTTGATATTATGATAGATGTGCATTTTATATATCTTAGGGATAGGGTTAGAATTAGAGTTAGAGATAGGGTTATACATTTATTGTAATATGCCAATAACTGTACACATTATGAGTACATTCTGGGATACTGAAATTAGCATGTTAGATAGAATTTACTTCAATTACCAAAGTGGGTGTACACGCATGTATGTACATAGTTTATACATGTACATACTGTGCATATTATGTACTCATGTACAGAAGGTACATGTCTACCTTATATGTACGTATATATTCATAGTGTACATATGTACATACTGTGCACACATATTTACAGGTGCATATATTGTACATCTGTGCCTAATGGGTACATGATGTACATGTGGACATACTGGGTACATGGTGTACATGTGAACATAATGTGTACATGTTATTTATGTGTACATATATTGCAATAAATATAAATGTACATAATGTTTGTAATCTGTAAATTTATATTGACATGTATTACATGTGCATTTTAATTTTATGTGATGTGACTATATAATATCATTGTTATATTACAATCGATGTACATATTTTACACATGTACATAATTATTTTGTACACAGTATATCTATATTATATATATATTTCACAGATTATGTAAATTTATTGTACATCTGTATTGTGTAAACAGATGTACATCAGAGTAATTTTACAGACTGTACCTCATTCAAACATTTCTTGTGATATGCAAATAAATGCACATTTGATGAGTACATTCTGGGATGTAATTTTTGCATATGAAATAAAAATTTGGTGACAAAAGTGGGAGCACACCCAGGTTTGTACATGGTTTATACGTGTACATATTGTGCATTTTATGTACTTGGTACACAGTGTACATGTCTATATTATATGTAAATGTGCGTACATATGTACATACAGTGCACACGAATGTACACACGCATATATTGCAAATCTGTCCGTAATGGGTACATGATGTACATGCACACACATCGTCATGTAAAAGTACATGTAAATGTACATAATGTTGCAATACGTACAACTATATTGATATTATATATTGTTTGTTTTGATTATATATTCTGTTGTGTTATAATATCATTTGTATATTATGATAGATGTAGATTTTATATATCTCATGGTTAGGGTTACGGTTGGGTTTAGGTTTAGCGTTATACATTTATTGTAATATGCCATTAAATGTACACATTATAAGTACATTCTGGGATATTGCTCTTAGCATGTTAGATAGAAATTACTTCAATTACAAAAGTGAGTGTATGCGCATGTGTGTACATAGTTTATACATGTATATATTGTGCATATTATGTACTCGTGTACAGAAGGTACATGATTCTTTTATATGTACATATGCATACATAGTGTACATATGTACATACTGTGCACACATATATACAAGTGCATATATTGTAAATTCGTGCCTAATGAGTACATGATGTACATGTTTACATAATAAGTACATAATGTACAGGTGGACGTCCTGGGTACATTGTGTACATCTGAACATAATGTGTACATGATGTTCATGTGTACATATCGTAATATTACAATAAATGAAAATGTATATGTTTGCAATCTGTACATTTATATTGATATGTATTACATGTGCATTGTAATCTTATATGCTGTTGTGAATATATGATATTGTGACATTACAATACATAAACATATTGTACACATGTACATAACTATTGTGCACACATTATGTACATATTATATACATATTGTAGATATTATGTACGTTTATTGTACATCTGTATTGTGTAAACATATGTACACAAGGGTAATTTTCAAGAATGTAACTTTTTATACATTTCTTGTGATATGCCAATAAGTGGACATATGATCAGTACATTCTGGGATATGATTTTTTGCATATTAAATAAAAATTTCTTTGGTGACACAAGTGGGAGTACACCCGGGTGTGTACATGGTTCATACGTGTACATATTTTGCATATTTTGTACTCGCATACACAATGTACATGACTATATGTACATGTGCATACGTATGTACATAATGTGCAAACATGTACACAGCAATATATTGCACATCTGTACGTAATGGGTACATAATGTACATGCATACATATCATCATTTACCAACTAATGTAAATGTAAATAATGTTGGCAACATGTACGATTATATTGATATGTGTTACATTATTATTATTATACATGCTGTTGTGATTTGATATCATTTTAATATTACTATAGATGTACATTTTATACATCTTAAGTTTAGGGTTAGGGTTGAAGTTAGGGTTAAACATTTATTGAAATATGCCAATAAATGTACACTTTATGAGTACATTCTGGGATATTACTCTTTCCATGTAAGATAAAAATTACTTCAATTACCAAAGTGGGTGTGCACACATACATGTACATAATTTATACATGTACATACTGTGCATATTAGGTACTCATGTACAGAAGGTACATGTCTACCTTATATGTACATATGCATAAATAATGTACATATGTACATACTGTGCACCCATATATACATGTGCATATATTGTACATCCATGCCTAATGGGTACATGATGTACATGTTTGCATAGTGGGTACATGTACATGTGGATGTACTGGGTACATGGTGTACATGCGAACATAATGTGTACATGATGTTTATGTGTACATACTTTAATATAATAAATGTAAATGTACATATTTGCAACCTGTACATTTATACTGATATTATGTATTATATGTAAATTGTGATTTTATATGCTATTGTGATTTTATAATATCATTGTGATATTGCAATCAATGAACATATGGTGCATATTATGTACATAAATATAGTGTACACATTATGTACATATAATATACATATTGCACAGATTATGTACAATTATTGTACATCTGTATTGTGAAAAAACATGTACACCAGACTAATTGTGCAGACTGTACTTCTTTCATACATTTCTTGCCATATGCCAATATATGTACATATGATCAGTACATTCTGCGATATAATTTTTGCATATTAAATAGAAATTACTTTGGTGACAAAAGTCGAACGACACCCGGGTGATTACATGGTTTATACATGTACATATTGTGCATCTTACGTAATCGCATACACAATGTTCATGTCTACATAATATGTACATATGCCTTCATATGTACATACTGTGCACACAAATGTAAACGCGCATATATTGTGCATCTGTTCATAATGAGTACATGATGTACATGCATACACATCGTCATTTAACAATAAATGTAAATGTACATAATGTTGGCAATATGTACGAAATATGCAGGACGTAACGGGATTAACGCAGGACGTAACAGTATTAATGCAGGACATAACTATATTAATGCAGAACGTTTCAGTATTAACACAGGACGTGTTCGTATTAACACAGAACGTGTCGGGATTAACGCAGGACGTAATGGGATTAACGAAGAAAGTAACGGGATTAACACAGGATGTATCAGTATTAATGCAGGACGTATCAGTATTAATGGAGGACCTATTGAGATTAACGCAGAAAGTGTCAAAATTAATGCAGGACATGTTCGTATTAACATGTCAGTATTAACGCAGGATGTGTTGAAATTAACGCAGGACGTGTCAAGATTAATGTGGGACATGTTGGTATTAACGCAGGATGTGTAGGTATTAACGCAGTACGTGTCGGTATTTACGCAGTACGTGTCGGTATTAACAGAACGTGTTGTTATTAACACAGGACATGTCAGTATTAACGTGTTACATAAGAATATTAGCGCAGGACATTTCGGGATTAATGCAGGACGAAATGGGATTAACGCAAAACGTAATGGTATTAACGCAGGACGTAACGGGATAAGCACAGGACGTAACGGGATTTATGCAAAACGTGTCGATATTAACACAGATGTGTCGGTATTAACGCAGGACGTGTCAGTATTAATGCAGGACATGTCGGGATTAAAGCATAACATGTCAGTACCAATGCAGAATGTGTTAGTATTAACACAGGACGTGTCGTGATAAACACAGGACGTGTAGTTATTAACGCAGGATGTGTCTGTATTAATGCAGGAAGTGTCGGGATTAACATAGGACGTAACTGTCTTAACGCAGAACGTAACTGTATTAACGCAGGACATTACAAAGTTAACGCAAAACGTAACAGCATTACCGCAGGACGTAACAGTATTAATGCAGGATGTATCAGTATTAACACAGGATGTATCGGTGTTAATGCAGGACCTAATACGATTAACACAGGATGAATCAGGATTAACGCAAAATGTATTGTTATTAACGCAGGAGGTGTCAGTATTAATGCAGGACGTGTCGGTATAAATGCAGGACGTGTCAATATTAACACAAAACGTGTCAGAATTATCGCAAAACATGTTGAGATTAATGAAGAACTTGTCAGGATAAACGCAAAACATGTCAGTATTAACACAGGACAATTGGTATTAATGCAGCATCTGTCGGTATTAATGCAGGACATGTCAGTATTTACGCAGGTCATGTCGGGATTAACGCAAGACGTAAAGGTATTAATGCAGGACATATCAGTATTTACACAGGATGTAACGGCGTTAAGGCAGAACATAACATGATTAACGCAGAATGTAACAAGATTAATGCAGGACGTAATGCTATTAAAGCAGGCGTATCGGTATTAACGCAGGACGTATCGGTATTAACACAGGACATAACAATATTAATGCAGGACGAACCTGTATTAATGCAGGATGTATCAGTATTAACGCAGGACGTAACAGGATTAACACAGGACGTGTCAGTATCAATGCAGAACATGTTGGTATTAACGCAGGACATGTCGGGATTAACGCAAAACGTGACGGTATTCACAGAAAACGTAACGGTCTTAATGCAGGACATAATGGTATTAATGCATGATGTAACAATATTAACGCAGGACGAGTCCTTATTAATGCAGGACGTTTCGGTATTAACGCAGGAGATATCAGTATTGATGCAGGATTTATCAAAATAGACACAGGACCTTTCAGAATAAACACAAAACGTGTCTGTATTAACGTGTCGCTATTAATGCAGGACGTGTTCGTATTAACAGAGAATGTGTCGGTATTAACACAGGATGTGTCAAAATTAACACAAGACTTGTCAGTATTAACGCAGGACGTGTTCATATTAATGCAGGATGTGACAGGATTAATGAAGGACGTGCCGGTATTAATGCAGAAAGTGTCGATATTAACGCAGGACGTGTCTGTATTAACGCAGGACGTATCAGTATTAACACAGGATGTGACAGAAATAGCGCAGGACAAAACAGAATTAATGCAAAACGTAACGATATTACTGCAGGACATGATGGTATTACTGAAACACATTACGGTATTAATGCAAGATGTATCGGTATTAATGCAGGATGTAACGGTGGTAGCAAAGGACGTATAGGTATAAATGCAGGACGCAACGGTATTAACACAGGACATTACGGTATTAATGCAGGACATAACAGTATTGAAGCAGGACGTAATGGTATTAACACAGGATGTATCGGTATTAACGCAGAACGTAATGGTATTAACGCAGTACGTAAAGAAATTAGCACAGGAAGTATCAGTATTAACACAGGATGTAATGGGATTAATGCAGGACATGTCAGTATTAACACAGGATGTGTCTGAATTAACGCAGGACATGGTATTAACGTAGTTTGAGACTGGATTAACGAGGCCATGTCAGCAGTAATGCAGGACATGTTGGTATTAACGCAAGTTGTGTCAGTATTAATGCAGAACACATCAGTATTAACGCAAGACGTGTCGGTATTAACGCAGGAGGTGTCAATATAAACGCAGGATGTGACGGGATTAATGCAGGATGTATCGGTATTAATGCAGGACATGTCAATATTAATGCAGGATGTAACAGAATTAACTCAGGACGTAAAGAGATTAATGCAGGACATGTCGGTATTAACACAGGACATATCTGTATTAATGCAAAACGTATCAAGATTAACGCAAAATATCACAGGATGAACGCAGGACATAACAGGATTAACGCAGGAAGTGTCAGTATTTATGCAGGATGTAAAAATAACGCAGGATGTAACAATATTAACGCAGGGCATAATGGTATTAACGTAGGACGTGTCTGTATTAACGCAATACATAACAGGATTAACATAGACTGTAACAGAATTAACGCAGGATGTGTTGGTATTAACGCAAGACGTGTCGATATTAATGCAGCATGTAAGGGTATTAACGAAAAACGTGTCAGCATTAACACAAAACGTCACTGTATTAAAAAGGACGTGTCAGAATTAATGCAGGATGTGTCGGTAATAACGCAGGATGTGTCGGTATTATTGCAGGATTTGTCAGTATTAATGCAGGATGTAACAGTATTACCGCAGGATGTGACGGTATTACCACAGGACATTACGGTATTAATGCAGGACGTATCGGTATTAACACAGAATGTAATGATATTAACGAAGGATGTATCAGTATTAACGAAGGATGTAACGGTATTAATGCAGGACGTATCGGTATTAACACAGGACATAAAGGTATTAACGCAGGACATAACGGCATTAATGGAAAAGGTAACGTTATTAATGCAGGACGTAAGAGTATTAATGCAGGACATAAAGGGATTAACCCGGGATGTAACAATATTAACGAGTGACATAACGAGATTAACCCAGGACGTGTCGGTATTAACACCTGACGTTTGGGTGTTAACGCAAAATGTGTCGGTATAAATGCAGGACGTGTAGGTATTAATGCAGGACATGTCAGCATTAACGCAGGATGTGTCGGAATTAATGCAGGACGTGTCAGTATTAACACAAGACGTGTTGGTATAAATGCACCACGTGTCGGTATTAACGCAGCATGTGTAAGTGTTAACACAGAACGTGTCGGTATTAACAAAGGACATGTCGATATTAATGCTAAACATGTATGTATTAACGCATGATGTGTCGGTATTAACGCAGGACGTGTCAGTATTAGCATAGCATGTGACGGTATTAATGCAGGATGTGTCGGTATTAAAGCAAGACGTGTAAGTATTAATGCAGGACGTGTCAGTATTAACGCAGGACATGTTGGTATTAAAGCAGGACATATCTGTATTAATGCAGAACGTAATGGGATAAATGCAGGAGGTAATGGTATTAATGCAGGACATAATAGTATTAACACAGGATGTAACGGGATTAATGCAGGATGAAACGTTATTAACGCTGGACATAATGGTATTAACACAGGATGCATCAGTATTAACACAGGATGTTTCGGTATTAATGCAAAATGTGTCAGAATTTAGGCACAACATAACGGGATTAACGCACGACGTAACAAGATTAACGCAGGACGTATTGGTATTAACGCAGGATGTATCAGTATTAATGCAGAACCTATAGGGATTAATGCAGGATGTGTTGGAATAAACGCAAAACGTGTCCGTATTGACATGTTGGTATTAATGTTGAACATGTCAGTATTAACGCAGGATGTGTCGGTATTAACACAAAGTGTGTGGGTATTAACACAGGACATGTTGGTATTAATGCAGGACATGTCAGTATTAATGCAGGACGTGTCAGTATTAATGCATGACCTGTCGGTATTACCACAGGATGTGTCAGTATTATTGCAGGATGTATAAGTATTACCGCAAAACGTGTCAGTATTAACACAGGACGTGTCTGTATTAATGCAGGATATAACAAAATTAACGCAGGACGTGTCAGTATTAATGCAGGACGTAATAGAAATAAAGCAGAGCATAACAGGATAAACGCAGGAAATAACAGTATTACCACAGGACATGACAGTATTACTGGAGGATGTTACAGTATTAACGCAGGATGTAATGGTATTAACAAAGAATGTATCAGTATTACCGCAGGATGTAATGGTATTAATGCAGGATTTATTGGTTTTAACACAGAACATAACGGTATTAATGCAGGATGTAACGTTATTAAAGATGGACGTAACGATATTAACACAGGACGTATTGGTATTAATGCAGGACGTAACGGTATTAACAGAGTATGTAACGGGATTAACGCAAGAAGTATCGGCATTAACGCAGGACGTAATGGGATTAACGCAGAACATGTCAGTATTAATGCATGATGTGTCAGTATTAATGCAGGATGTATCAGAATTAACGCAGGACATGTCAGTATTAATGCACGACATGTTGGTATTAACGTTAGGATGTGACAGGATAAATGAGGACGTGTCGGTATCAATGCAGGACGTGTCGGAATTAACACAGAACGTGCCAGTATTAATGAAAAATGTGTCAATATTAATGCAGGACGTGTCAATATTAATGCAGGACGTGTCGGTATAAATGCAGAAAGTGATGGGATTAACGCAGGACGTATCGATATTAATGCAGGACATGTCAATATTAGCACAGAATGTGTCGGTATTAACACAGGATGTGTCACTATTATCGCAGGATGTGTCGGTATTACCACAGGACATAACAAGATTGATGCAGGACGTAATGGAATTAAAGCAGGACGTGTTGGTATTAACGCAGGACGTATCGGTATTAATGCAGGATGTATCGGGATTGAGGCAGGATGCCACAGGGTTAACCCAGAATGTAACAGGATTAACACAGGGCGTGTCAGTATTAACGCAGGACTTGTCAGTGTTAACGCAGAACGTGGAGGTATAAACGCAGGAAGATTGTTATTAACGCAGGACCTGTCCGTATTAACACAAAACGTGTTGGTATTAATGCAGGACGTGTTGGTATTAATGCAGGACACGTCAGTATTAATGCAGGATGTGTGGGTATTAATGCAGGACGTGTCGGTATTAACGCAGGATGTGTCAGTATTAACGCAGGACGTTTCGGTATTAATAGAGAATGTGTTGGTATTAACGCAGGACATGCCAATATTTACACAGAACGTGTGGGTATTAATGCAGGACATAATAGTATTAAGGCAGGATGTATCAGTATTAACAGAGGACATAAAAGGATTAACACAGGGCGTAACAATATTACCGCAGGAGGTAACGGTATAACTGCAGGACGTAACGGTATTAACAGAGGACGTAACATTATTAACGCAGGATGTAAGGGTATTAACGCAGGACGTAACAGTATTAAAGTAGAACATAACGGTATTAACGCAAAAGGTAATGGTATTAACACAGTACATAACGGGATTAGCGCAAGGAGTATCAGTATTAATGCAGGATGTAACAAAATTAACGTAGGATATGTTGGTATTAAAGCAGGATGTGTCAGAAATAATGCAGGACATGTAGGTATAAACACACGACATGTCAGTATTAATGTAGGACGTGTTGGTATTAACGCAGGATGTGTCGGAATTAATGCTGGACGTTTCAGTATAAATGCAGGACATGACAGTATTAAAGTAGAACGAATCGGTATTAATGCAGGACGTGTCAATATTAATGCAAGACGTGTCGGTATTAATGCAGGATGTGTCGCTATTAATGCCGGACATGTCGGTATTACCGCAGGATGTGTTGGTATTAATGCAGGATGTAATGGGATTAATGCAGGACATAACGGGATTAACAGAGGATGTGTCGGTATTAGTGCAGAACATATCAGTATTAACACAGGACCTATCGGGATTAATGCAGGACGTCACAGGATTAATGCAGGACGTAACAGTATTAACGCTGGATGTGTCACTATTAACACAAGATGTGTCAGTATTAATGGAGGACGTGTCGGTATTAACACAGGACAATCGTTATTAACGCAGGACCTTTCAGTATTAACACAGGACATGTCGGTATTAACGCAGGACATGTCAGTATTAATGCAGGACATGTCGGGTTTAACGCAGGACGTGTCGGTATTTACACAGGACATAATGGTAATAACGCAGGATGTAACAATATTAACGCAGGACGTAACGGTATTAACGTAGAACCTGTCGGTATTAACGCAGTATGTAACAGGACTAACGCAGAACGTAACAGAATAAATGCAGGACGTGTCGGTATTAACGCAAGATGTGTCAGTATTAACACAGTACGTAAGGGTATTAATGCAGGACGTAACTGTATTAACAAGGACGTGTCAATATTAACACAGGACGTCTCGGTAATAACACAGGACGTGTTGGTATTAATGCAGGATGTGATGGTATTACCGCGGGAAGTAACAGTATTAATGCAGGACGTATCTGTATTAATGCAGGACATAATGGTATTAATGAAGAACGTATTGGTATTAACGCAGAATGTAACGGTATTAATGCAGGACATATTGATATTAACGCAGGACATAACAGTATTAACACAGGATGTAACGGTATTAACGCAAAATTAACACAATGCCAAATGTGTCGGTATTAATGCAGGACATGACAGGATTAATGCAGGATGTGTCAATATTAACAAAGGAAATGTCGGTATTAGTGCAGGACATGTCGGTATTAACACAAGACGTGTGGGTATTAATGCCGGATGTGTCAATATTTATGCAGGACATGTGGGTATTAACGCAGGACATAAGGGTATTAACGGAGGACATATCAGTATTAACGCAGGATGTAACTGTATTAACGCAGGACATAACAGAATTAATGCAGTAAGTAACAAAATTACCACAGGACGTAATAATATAAATGCAGGACATAACGGCATTAATGCAGGACATAATGTTATTAACACAGCACGTGAGAATATAAATGCAGGATGTAACAAGATTAATGTGGAACGTAACGGGATTAATGAATGACATAATGAGATTAACGCAGGACGTGTCGGCATTAACGCCAGACGTTTGGGTGTTAACGCAAGACATGTCAGTATTAACGCAGGACGTGTTGGTATTAACGCAGGACGTGTCAGTATTAAGGCAAAACGTGTCGGGATTAACACAGAACGTATCGGTATTAACGCAGGATGTAACGGGATTAACACAGGATGTAACTGTATTAACACAGAACGTATCAGTGTTAATGTAGGACGTGTGGCTATTAGCGCAGTATGTGTCGGGATTAATGCAGGACGTGACAATATTTGCACAGGACTTGTTGGGATTAACGCAAAACATGTTGGTAATAACGCAGGACGTATCGGTATTAACGCAGTATGTAACAGGATTAATGCAGGACCTAACAGGATTAATGCAGGACGTAATAGGATTAACGCACGATGTGTTGGCATTAATGCAAAACCTGTTGGTATTAACGCAGTACCTGTCAATATTCATGCAGGACGTGTCGGTATTTACACAGGACGTGTCAATATTAACTCAGAACGTGACGGTATTAACAAAGGATGTGATGGTATTAACGTAGGACGTATCGGTATTAACTCAGGATGTCAAGGTATTAACGTAGGACATAACGGAATTAACGGACATAAAGGTATTAACACAGGATGTGTCGGTGTTGATGCAGGATGTGTCGGTATTTACGCAGAATGTGTCAAGTTTAATGCAAGACATGTCGCTATTAACACAGGACGTTTTGGTATTAACACAGGATGTGTCAGTGCTAACACAGTACATATCAGGATGAACACAGGACGTAACAAGATTAACACAGGATGTGTCAGTATTAATGCAGGACATGTCGGTATTAACACAAAACGTGTTGATATTAATGCAGGACGTGTCGGTATTAATGCAGAACATCACAGGATTAACGCAAGATGTGTGGGTATTAACGCAGGACGTGTCAGTATTGACGCAGGACCTGTCGGTATTAACACAGGACGTGTCATTATTAATGCAAAATGTGTCGATATTACCGCAGGACCTGTCGGTATTAATGCAGGATGTAATGAAATTAATGCAGGACGTAACGGGATTAACACAGGACGTTTCGGTATTAATGCAGGACATATCAGTATTAACACAGGACATATCGGGATTAACACAGGGCGTCACAGGATAGACGCAGGACATAACCGGATTAACACAGTGTGTGTTGGTATTAATGCAAGACGTGTCGGCATTAACGCAGGACGTGTCGGTATTAACACAGGATGATCAGTATTAATGCAGGATATGTCAGTATTAACGCAGGATGTGTCCAGATTAACGCAGGACATGTCGGGATTCATGAAGGACATGCCAGTATTTACACAGGATGTAACGGTAAAAACGCAGGACATAATATTAATGCAGAATGTAATGGTATTAACGTAGGACGTGTCAGTATTAACGCAGTACATAACAGGATTAACGCAGGACGTAACAGGATAAACACAGGACATGTTGGTATTAACGCAAGACGTGTCGGTATTAACGCAGTATGTAAGGGTGTTAACGCAGGATGTGTCGGTATTAATGCAGGATGTCACTGTATTAACAAGGACGTGTCAGTATTAACACAGGACGTGTCAGTAATAACACAGGACGTGTCGATATTAATGCAGGGTGTGACGGTATTACCGCTGGACGTTGCGGTATTAATGCAGAACGTATCTGTATTAACACAGTACATAACGGTATTAACGAAGGATGTATCGGTATTAACGCATGACATATCGGAATTAATGCAGGACATAACAGTATTAATGCAGGATGTAATGGTATTAACGGAGTACATAACAGGATTAACGCAGGACGTATCAGTATTAATGCAAAACGTAACACAATTAATGCAAAACGTGTCAGTATTAATGCAGGACATGTCGGAATTAACACAGGATGTGTTGGTATTAATGCAGGATGTGTCGGTATTAACACAAAACATGTCGGTATAAACGCAGGACGTGAAGGTATTAATGCAGGACGTGTTGGTATTAACACAGGACGTTTCGGTATTAATGCCGGACGTAACAGAATTACCACAGAATGTAACAGGATTACCACAGGACGCAACAGTATTACTGCAGGATGTAACGGTATTAACACAGGATGTAACGGGATTAACGCAGGATGTAACGGGATTAACGAAGGACATAACGGGCTTAACACAGGATGTATCAGTATTAATGCAGGACATATCACTATTAACGCAGGACATAAAGGAATTAATGCAGGGCATATCGGTATTAATGCAGGACATGTCAGTGTTAATGCCGAATGTCACGGGATTAACACAGGACGTGTCGGTATTAACATAGGATATGTCAGTATTAACACAGGAAGTGTCACTATTAATGCAGGATGTGTCGGTATTAACACAGGATGTGACGAGGTTAATGCAGAACGTATCGGGATTAATGCAGGATGTATCGGTATTAACAAAGGACATAATGATATTAATGCAGGACTTGTCGGTATTAAGGCAGGATGTCGGTATTAATGCAAAACGTGTTGATATTAACGCAGGACGTGTCAGTATTAATGCAAAATGTGTCGGTATATACGCAGGATGTCACGAGATTAATGCAGGACATAACGGGATTAATGCAGGACAAGACGGTATAAGGCAGGGCATGTCGGTTTTAATGCAGGACGTAATGGGATTAACGCAGGACGTCACAGGATTAATGCAGGACGTATCAGTATTAACACAGGATGTAACGGGATTAATGCAGGATGTAACAGGATTAATGCAGGATGTGTTGGTAATAACGCAGGACATGTCAGTATTACCACAGGATGTAACTGTATTACGGAAGGACATAACAGGATTACCGCAGGGCATAACAGGATTACCGCAAAACGTAATGGTATTACTGCAAGCTGTGTCGGTATTACCACAGAATGTGTCAGTATTAACGCAGGACGTGTCAATATTAATGCAGCACATGTGGGTATTAAGGCAGGATGTGTCGGTATTAGAAGACGTGACAGGATTGACACAAAACGTAACAAGATTAATGCAATACGTAACGGAATTAATGCAAGACGTATTGGTATTAACACAGGATGTATCGTTATTAACAAAAAACGTGTCAATGTAGGACGTGTTGGTATTAATGCAGGACGTGTCTGAATTAACGCAGGACGTGTTGGTATTAACGCAGGATGTGTTGGTATTAATGCAGGACGTGCCAGTAATAATGCAGGACGTGACGGTATTAATGCAAAACGTATCGGAATTAACACAGGACATAACGGTAATTACGCAGGATGTATTGCTTTTAACGCAGGACATAACGGTATTAACCCAGGACGTAATGGTATTAATGCAGGACGTGTCGGCATTAACACAGGACTTAACAAAGTTAGCACAGGACATTTCGGTATTAACGCAGAACGTGTTGGTATTAATGCAGGACGTGTCGGTATTAATGCAGGACATGTCAGTATTAACACAGAATGATTGGTATTAACGCAGGACGTGTTGGTATTAATGTGGGACGTGTCAGTATTAACACAGGATGTGTCGGTATTAACTCAGGACGTTTCGATATTAACAGAGGACGTACCACAATAAACGCAGGATGTATCGGTATTAACAAAGGACGTAATGATATTAATGCAGGACATAACGGTATTAACCCAGGACATGTCGATATTAATGAAGTACATAACAGGTTTAATGCAGGACATGTCGGTATTAACGCAGAACATGTCAGTATTAATGCAACACGTGTCACTATTAACGCATGACGTGTCAGTAATAACACAGGAGATGTCGGTATTAATGCAGGATGTGTCGGTATTAACAAAGGATGTGTTGGTATTAACGCAGGACATGTCGGTATTAAGGCAGGACGTAATGGTATTAATGCAAGACGTGTCACTATTAATGCATGACGTGTCAGTAATAACACAGAAGGTGTCAGTATTAATGCAGGATGTGTCAGTATTAACACAGGATGTGTCAATATTAACATAGAAAGTGTCGGTATTAACGCAGAACGATAGGTATTAACAGATGACCTGTCAATATTAACACAGGACATGTCGGCATTAACGCAGAACAATCAGTATTAACACAGGACAATCAGTATTAATGCAGGATGTGTTGGCATTAAGGCAGGACCTGTCAATATTAACGCAGAACGTGTCGGTATTAATGCAGGACGTGTCGGTATTAATGCAAAACGTGTCGGCCTTAGCGCAGGATGTGTTGGTATTAGCGCAGGATGTAACGGTATTAATGCATGACATGTCATATTAATGCTGGATGTAATGGTATTAACGCAGGACGTAACGGGGTTAATGAAAGACATAACAAGATTATCGCAGGGTGTAACGGAATTAACGCAGGATGTATTAGTATTAACACAGGACATAATGGTATTAACGCAGGATGTATTGGTATTAACGAAGGACATAATGGTATTAACGTAGGACGTATCGGTATTAATGAAGGATGTAACGGTATTAAGGCAGGACGTAATGTTGTTAATGACAGACGTGTCAATAGTAACGCAGAATATCACGGGATTAATGTAGGACCTTTCGGTATTAATGCAGGCCATGTCAATATTAATGCAGAACGTGTCAATATTAACGCAAAACCTGTCGGTATTAACACAGGACGTGTCAGTATTAACGAAGGATGTGTTGGCATTAATGCAGGACGTGTCGTATTAATACAGGACGTAACAATATTAACGCAGGACGTATCGGTATTAAAGCAGGATGTAACAGGATTAACGCAGGATGTAACGAGTTTAACGCAGGATGTATGGGTATTAATGCTGGACATACGGTATTAACTTAGGACGTATCTGTATTAACGCAGGACATATCTGTATTAATGCAGGACGTGACGGTATTAACGCAGGATGTAACGATGTTAACATCAGACGTGTCGGTATTAACGCAGGATGTAACAGGATTAACGCAGGACATGTCGGTATCAATGCAGGACATGTCGGTATTAACACAGGATGTGCCGTATTAATGCAAGACATATTGGTATTAATGCAGGACATAACAGGGATAACGCAGGATGTAACAGGATTAATGCAGGACGTAATTGTATTACCACAGGACGTGTCAATATTAACAAAGGATGTAAAGGTATTAACGCAGGACATAACGGTATTAACGCAAGACATATCGGTATTAACACAGGACATATTCGTATTAATGCAGGACATATCCGTATTTAAGCAATATGTGACAATATTAATGCAGGACGTAACGGTATTAACACAGGACGTGTTAGTATTAACGCAGGATGTGTCAGTATTAACAAAGGACATGTTGGTATTAATGCAAAACATGTCGGTAATAATGCAGGACGTGTCAATATTAATGCATGACGTAATGGTATTAATGCAGGATGTGTTGTATTAATGCAGGATGTAACGGTATTAATGCAGGACGTATCTGTATTAACGCAGGATGTAACGGGATTAATTCAGGATGTATTGGTATTAACGCATGATGTAACGGTGTTAACGCTGGACGTATCAGTATTAACGCAGGACATAATGGTATTAACGCAGAACGTATTGGTATTAATGCAGTACGTAATGGTATTAATACAGGACATAAAGGTTTTAACGCCAGACATGTCGGTATTAATGCAGGACCTCATGGGATTAACGCAGGATGTGTTGGTATTAACAGAGGACTTGTCGGTATTAATGCAGGAGGTGCCAGTATCAATGCAGGACGTATCAGTAATAATGCAGGACATAACAGGAATTATGCAAAACGTAACAGGATTAATGCAGGAGGTAACGGTATTACCGCAGGATGTGAGAGTATTACTGCAGGACATAACAATATTAACACAGGATGTATCAGTATTAACGCAGGTTGTAACGGTATTATTTCAGGACATATCAGTATTAATGCAGGACGTAATGGTATTAACACAGGACATAACGGTATTAACGCAGGATGTAACAATATTAACAGGACGTATTGGTATTAACACAGGACATAACAGGATTAATGCAGGACGTGTCAGTATTAACGCAGGATGTAACAAGAATAACGGAGGATGTAACAGGGTTAACACAGGACGCAATGGTATTACCGGAGGACTTGACGGTATTACTTCAGGATGTAATGGTATTAACACAAGACGTATCAGGATTAACGCAGAACATAACGGTATTAATGCATGACATAATGGTACTAACGCAGGACGTAACGGTATTAATGCAGTATGTATCGGTATTAATGCAATATGTAACATGATTAACGCAGGGCGTAACTGCATTAACGCAGGAGGTAACAGGATAAATGCAGAACGTATCAGTATTAATGCAGTACGTAACAGAATTAACTCAGGATGTAATGGGATTAATGCAAGACGTAACGGGATTAACACAGGACGTGTTGGTATTAACGGAAAACGTGTCAGTATTAAAGCAGGACGTGTCAGTATTAACGCAGGAAGTGTCGGTATTAACGCAGGAAGTGTCGGTATTAACGCACGACGTGTTGGTATTAATGAACGACGTGTCGATATTAACGCCAGATGTGACAGGATTAACACAGGATGTGTCGGTATTAAAGCAGGATGTGTCGGTAGTAATGCAGGACCCGACAATATTAACAAAGGACGTCTCGGTATTAACGGAAAATGTATCGGGATTAACGCAGGACGTCACAGGATTAATGCAGGACGTAACAGAATTAATGCAGGATGTGTCAGAATTAACGCAGGACGTGTCGGTATTAACACAGGACATGTTGGTATTAACACAGGATGTGTCAGTATTAATGCAGGATGACCAGAATTAATGCAGGACCTGTCGGTATTAACGCATGATGTGTCGGTATTAACGAAAGATGTGTCGGTATTAACGCAGGACGTGTTGGGATTAATGCAGGACATGTTGGAATTAATGCAATACATGTCAGTATTAACACAGGATGTGTCGGTATTAACGCAGGACGTGTCAGTATTAACGCAGAACCTAACGGTATTAATGCAGGACCTAACGGTATTAACGCAAAATGTCATGGGATTAACACAAAACGTAACGGGATTAACAAAGGACATGTCAGTATTAACGCAGGACATATTGGTATTAACACTGGACATAACAGGATTAATGCAGGACGTGTTGGGATTAACCCAGGATGTGTCGGTATTAATGCAGTATGTTAAAGTATTAATGCAGGATGTGTCGGTATTAACGCAGGATGTCACTGTATTAACACTGGACGTGTCTGGATTAACCCAGGATGTGTCAGTATTAACGCAGGATGGGTCAGTATTAATGCAAAATGTGTCGGTATTAACGCAGGACATGTCAGTATTAATGCAGGACGTGTCAGTATTAATGCAGGATGTAATGGTATGAACACAGGATGTGTTGGTATTAATGCAGGACGTGTCGGTATTAATGAAGGATGTAACGGTATTAATGCAGGATGTCACGGTATTAACACAAAAGGTAATGGAATTAATGCAGGATGTGTCGGTATTAATGCAGGATGTATCGCTATTAACATTAGATGTAACAGGATTAACGCAGGACGTAATAAGGTTAATGAAGGATGTGTCAGTATTAAAGCAAAACGTGTCAGTATTAACACAGGAAGTGTCGGTATTAACATAGGATGTGTCTGAATTAATGCAGCACGATAGGTATTAATGCAGGACGTGTCAGTATTAACGCAGTATGTGTCGGTATTAACGCAGGACGTGTTGGTATTAACGCAGGACGTGTCGGTATAATGCAGGACGTAATGGGATTAATGCAGGACGCATCAGTATTAACACAAAACGTAACAAGATTAATGCAGGATGTAACAGGGTTAACGCATTATTCCTGTTATGTCCTGCATTATTCCGACACGTCCTGCATTAATACCCTTACGTACTGCATTAATACCGACACATTCTGGGTTAATCCCGACACGTTCTTCTTTAATACCGACACGTTTTGTGTTAATGCCGACATGTCCTTTGTTAATACCAACACTTCCTACGTTAATACTATTACGTCCTGCGTTAATACTGTCACGTTCAGCTTTGAGCCCGACAAGTTCTGCATTAATACCAACATGTCCTGCCTTAATACCGACGCGTTAATACAGACATATTCTGCATTAATTCTGACACGTCCTGTGTTAATCCCGAGAGGTCCTGTGTTAATACTGATAGGTCCTGCATTAATACTGATGCATTTTGCGTTAATCTTGTTACGTCCTGCGTTAATGCCGTTATGTTCTACATTAATACCGATACGTCCTGCATTAATAAAGTTACGGCCTGCATTAATTCTGTTACGTTTTGCATTAATACTACATGTCCTGCGTTAATACTGATACTTCCTGCGTTAATACCATTATGTTTTTGGTTAATACCGTTTTGTACTGCATTAATACCGTTATTTCTTGTGTTAATACCGTTACGTCCTGTGTTAATACGAATACATCCTGCGTTAATACTGGTATGTTTTGCGTTAATCCCTTTATGTACCACGTTAATACCGACACATCCTGTGTTAATACCGACACGTCCTGCATTAATATCGACAAGTTCTGTGTTAATACCGCCATATCCTGTCTTAATATGGATATGTCTTGCCTTAATACCGTCACGTCCTGTGTTAATACTGACACGTCCTGCATTAATACTGACATGTCCTGCATTAATACCGACACGTCCTGCATTAATACCAACACGTCCTGTGTTAATACCGTTATGTCCTGCTTTAATATTGTTAAATCCTGCGTTAATCCCGTTAATGTCCTGTGTTAATCCCGTTATGATTCTGCGTTAATATCAACCCGTCCTGTGTTAATACCATCACGTCCTGCGTTAATACTGTTACATCCTGCATTAATACTGGCACATCCTGCGTTCATACAGATTCATCCTGCGTTAATACGGATACGTCCTTCGTTAATACCGATACGTCCTGCATTAATACCGATACGTCTTGCGTTAATACCTTTATGTCCTGGGTTAATTCCGACACGTCCTGGGTTAATACCATTCGATTTGCGGTAATACCATTACATCCTGCGGTAATCCTGTTATGTCCTGCTTTCATCCTGTTACATCCTGCATTAATACAGTTACATCCTGTGTTAATACCGATATGTTCTGTGTTAATACCATTATGTCCTGTGTTAATACCGATATGTCCTGCGTTAATACTGACATGTCTTGGGTTAATCCCGTTACATCCTGTGTTAACACTGATACATTCTACGTTAATCCCATTACATCCTGCGTTAATATCGATACATCCTGAATTAATACTGTTACATCCTGTGTTAATACCCTTACATTCTGCATTAATACCATTATGTGATGCATTAATACCGACACATCCTGCATTAATACCCTCACGTCATGCATTAATATTGTTACGTCCTGCGTTAATACTGTGATATCTAGCATTAACACCAACACGTCATGCGTTAATACCGTCACATTCTGCGTGAATATCATGACATCTGGCGTTAATACCCACATGTCCTGCGTTAATATTGATACGTTCTGCGTTAATACCATTACGTCCTGCATTAATACCGTGACATCCAGCGTTAATACCAACATGTCCTGCATTAATAACGTTATATCCTGCGTTAATACCGTCACATCCTGCATTAATACGGATACGTCCTGTGTTAATACGATACCTAATGCATTAATACCGACACGTCCTGCGTTAATACTGACACATTTTGTGCAAATCCCGACACGTCCTGCATTAATCCTGACACGTCCTGCATTAATTCTGACACGTCTTGCATTAATACTGACACTTCTTGTGTTAATACCAACATGTCCTGCCTTAATACTGTTACGTCCTGCGTTAATTCCGTTATGTCCTGTGTTAATACTGTTACGTCCTGCTTTAATACAAATATGTCCTGCATTAATACTGTCACATCCTGTGTTAATAACATCTCATCCTGCATTAATACTGACACGTCCTGCATTAATACCAACAATCCTGTGTGAGTATCGACAGGTACTGTGTTAATGTTGACAGGTCCAGTGTTAATACCGACACGTCCTGCATTAATACTGACATGTCCTGTGTAAATACCGATAAATCCTGCGTAAATCTTGTTACGTTCTGCATTAATCTTGGTATGTACTGCTTTAATACCGACACATCCTGCGTTAATAACGACATGTCCTGCGTTAATGCCGACATGTCCTGCATTAATACCGACATGTCCTGCGTTAATACCGACATGTCCTGTGTTAATACCGACATGTCCTGTGTTAATCCCGACATGTCCTGTGTTAATACCGACACGTCCTGTGTTAATACCGACATGTCCTGTGTTAATCCCGACATGTCCTGTGTTAATACCGACACGTCCTGTGTTAATACCGACATGTCCTGTGTTAATCCGACATGTCCTGCATGAATACCGACATGTCTTGCATTAATCCTGTCACATCCTGCATTAATATTGACAGGCCCTGCGTTAATATAGTGACGTGCTGCGTTAATACCGACAGGTTCTGCATTAATACTGACAGGTCCAGTGTTAATACCGACACGTCCTGCATTAATACAGACATGCTGCGTGAATACCAACACATCCTGCATGAATACAGACAGGTCCTGGTTTAATACCAGCAGGTCCTGCATTAATACCGCCATGTCCTGTGTTAATACCGATACGTCCTGTTTTAATACTGACACGTTTTGCGTTAATCCTTTTATGTCCTTCATTAATCCTGTTACGTACTGCGTTAATACCGTTACTTCCTGCGTTATTCTCGTTACATCCTGCCATAATCCCGTTATGTCCTACGTTAATACCATTACATCCTGCGGTAATTCTGTCATGTCCTGTGGTAATACCGTTACGTCCTGTGTTAATCTTGTTACATCCTGCATTATTCCTGTTATGTTCTGCATTAATACCGATACATCCTGCTTTAATACCGGCATGTCCTGCGTTAATACCAACACATCCTGCATTAATACCAACATGTCCTGCATTAATTCCGTTACGTCCTGGGTTAATACTGACACGTCCGATGTTAACACCGTTATGTCCTGTGTTAATACTGTTACATCCTGCATTAATACAGATACATCTTGCATTAATACTGATAATTCATGAGTTAATACCATTACGTCCAGCGTTAATACCCATGCATCCTGCGTTAATCTTGTTACATCCTGCGTTAATCCCGTTACGTCCTGCATTAATACCTATACGTCCTGTGTTAATACCATTATGTCCTGCATTAACACGACACATCCTGCATCAATACCATTATGTCCTGCGGTAATACCAACATGTCCTGTGTTAATACCGACACGTCCTGCGTTAATACTGACATGCCCTGTATTATTACCAACACATCCAGTGTTAATTCCGACACGTCCTGTGTTAATACCGACACATCCTGCATTAATACTGACACATTCTGCATTAATACCGAAACGTCCTGTGTTAATACCAACATGTCATGCGTTAATTCCATGACGTCCTGCGTTACTACCGACACATTTGGTGTTAACACCATTATGTACTGCGTTAATACCATTATGTCCTGCATTAATACCAATACGTCCTGCGTTAAAACCATTACATCCTTCATTAATATCGATATGTTCTGTGTTAATACCATTACATCCTGTGTTAATACCAATACATTTTGCATTAATTCCATTACGTCCTGCGATAATCTTGTTACATCCTGCGTTAATCCCGTTACGTCCTGCGTTAATACTGATACGTCCGGTGTTAATACCATTACATTCTGCATTAATACTCACGTCCTGCGCTAATACTGACACGTACTGCATTAATGCCGACACATTTTGTGTTAATACCGACACATCCTGCCTTAATACCGACACGTCATGTATTAATGCCGACAGGTCCTGCGTTAATACCCACACATCCTGCGTTAACACCGACACGTCCTGCATTAATGTTGGACGACATTAACACCGTTATATCGTTAATGCCAACACATTTTGCGTTAATACCCACATGTCCTGCATTAACACCAACACGTCCTGCATTAATATTGACAAGTCCTGCATTAATGTTGACATGTCCTGTGTTAATGTTAACACGTCCTACATTAACACACATCCTGCGTTAATATCGACACATCCTGCGTTAATACCGATACATCCTGCATTAATATTGACACGTCCTGCGTTCATACCGATTGTCCTGCGTTAATATTGATCATTCTGTGTTAATACTGACACATCCTGTGTTAATATCCACACGTCATTTGTTAATACCTATCATTCTGCATTAATACCAACACGTCCTGCGTTAATACCGACACTTGCTGCATTAATACCGACACATCCTGCATTAATACTGACACGTCCTGCATTAATACCGATACATCCTGCGTTAATACCGACACATCCTGCGTTAATACTGACACGTCCTGCATTAATACCGATACGTCCTGCATTAATACCGACACATCCTGCGTTAATACCAACACGTCCTGCTTTAATCCCATGACGTCCTGCGTTACTACAGACACGTCCGGTGTAAACACCGTTACCTCCTGCATTAATAACATTGCATACTGCATTAATATCGATACGTCCTGTGTTAATGCCATTACGTTTTGCGTTAATAGCAATACATCCTGCTTTAATTCTGTTACGTCCTGCAATAATCTTGTTACATCCTGCATTAATCCCATTACATCCTGCGTTAATTTCGCCACATCCTGCATTAGTGTTGACACATCTTGCATTAATTCCGTCACATCCTGCGTTAATACTCACACATCCTGCATTAATACCGACACGTCCTGCATTAATACCGACATGTGC
Organism: Callithrix jacchus; assembly: GCF_049354715.1. Classification (NCBI taxonomy): domain Eukaryota; kingdom Metazoa; phylum Chordata; class Mammalia; order Primates; family Cebidae; genus Callithrix; species Callithrix jacchus. Next base: position 1,494,474 of record NC_133518.1, read on the forward strand.
TGTGTGAATACCGACACTTCCTGCGTGAATATTAACAGGTCCTGCGTTAATACCGACTGGTCCTGCATTAATACTGACATGTCCTGCGTTAATACTGACATGTCCTCTTGTAATACCAACACATCATGCATTAATTTTGTTACGTCCTCCATCAATCCTGTTATGTACTGCGTTAATACTGACACGTCCTGTGTAAATACTGACATGTCCTGCGTTAAGCCTGTTACATGCTTTGTTAATACCGACATGTCCTGTGTTAATCCCGACATGTCCTTCATTAATCCCGACATGTCCTGCGTTAATCCCGACATATTTTGCGTTAATACCAACCCATCTTGCATTAATACTGACACGTCCTGTGTTAATACTGACACGTCCTGTGTTAATACCATTACGTCCTGCGTTAATTCCATTACGTCCTGCATTAATACGAATATGTCCTGTGTTAATACTGTCACGACCTGCGTTAAGACCGTCACGTCCTTTGTTAACATCAATACATCCTGCGTTAATATGATACATTCTGCGTTAATCCCTTTACGTCCTGCGTTAATACTGACATGTCCTGCGTTAATACCGTTGTGTCCTGCGTTAATACTGTCACGTTCAGTGTTGATCCCCACACGTCGTGCATTGATACCGATACCTCCTGTGTTCATACCAACATGTCCTGTGTTAATACCCAAATGTTCTGCATTAATACTGACACGTCCTGCCTTAATATCAACACGTTAATATGGACACGTTCTGCGTTAATTCCGACACGTCCTGCGTTAATGCCGATAGCTTCTGTGTTAATATCGATATGTCCTGCATTAATACCAATATGTTTTGCGTTAATCTTATTGCGTCCTGCTTTAACTCCGTTATGTCCTGCGTTAATACCGATACATCCTGCATTCATAAAGTTACGGCCTGCATTAATAAAGTTACATCCTGCATTAATACTATTACGTTTTTGGTTAATACCGTTTTGTTCTGCGTTAATATTTTTAGGTGATGCGTTAATACCATTACGTCCTCTGTTAATCCTGTTATGTCCCACGTTAATACGGATACATCCTGTGTTAATACTGATATGTCCTGTGTTAATTTCTTTAAGTCCCATATTAATACGGACACGTCCTGTGTTAATACCGACATGTCCTGCATTAATATTAACACGTCCTGCATTAATACCGACACCTCCTGCCTTAATACCAACACGTCCTGCATTAATACCGACAAGTCCTGCATTAACACCAATACGTCCTGCTTTAATACTGTTATGTCATGCATTAATATTGATAAGTCCTGCATTAATACTGATACATTCTCCGTTAATACTGTTACGTCCTTCATTAATACCAATACATCTTCCGTTAATACCATTACATCCTGCGTTAATACCGTTACATCCTGTGGAAATATCGTTACGTCCTGCGGTAATATTGACACGTCCTGTGTTAATACCGACAAGTGTTGCGTTAATACCATAACATCCTGCATTTAATACCGACATGTCCTGCGTTAATACCAACACATCCTGTGTTAATACTGACATGTCCTGCATTAATACCGTTACGTCCTGTGTTAATTCCTTTATGTCCTGCGTTAATACCGTTACGTCCTGCTTTAATACAGTACATCCTGTGTTAATACTGACACATCCTGCATTAATTTTGTTACATCCTGTGTAAATCCTGGTATGTACTGCATGAATACCGACCCATTCTGCATTAATACCGACATGTCCTGCGTTAACACTGACATGTCCTGCGTTAATACCAACATGTCTTGAGTTAATACCGACACGTCCTGCATTAATATTGACACATTCTGTGTTAATACTGACATGTCCTGCGTTAATACTGACATGCCCTGCGTTAATACCGACACATCCTGTGTTAATACCGACATGTCCTGCATTAATACCGTTACGTCCTGCATTAATTCCATTATGTCCTGCGTTAATACCGTTACGTTCTGCTTTAATACGGATACGTCCTGCGTTAATACCGACATGTCCTGCATTAATACCGACACTCCTGCATGAATACCGACAGGTACTGCATTAATATTGACAGGTCCTGCATTAATACCGAAACGTCTTGTGTTAATACTGACACGTCCTGCATAAATACCGACACCTTCTGCGTTGATTTTGTTATGTCCTGCGTTAATTCTGGTATGTACTGCATTAATACCAACACATCCTGCATTAATAGTGACACGTCCTGCATTAATACCGACATGTCCTGTGTTAATACTGACATGTCCTGCATTAATACCAACACATCCTGCGTTAATATCGACATGTCCTGCATTAGTACCGACACGTCCTGTGTTAATACCGACACGTCCTGCATTAATACCAACATGTCCTGCATTAATATCAACACGTCCTGCATTAATACAGTGATGTTCTGCATTAATACCAACAAATCCTGCGTTAACACTGACATGTCCTGCATTAATACTGACATGTCCTGCATGTATACCTACAGGTCCTGCGTTAATACCAACAGGTCCAGCGTTAATACTGACACGTCCTGCATTAATACCGACATGTGCTGCATGAATACCGACACGTCCTGCATGAATACTGACAGGTCCTTCGTTAATACCAACAGGTCCTGCGTTAATACCACCACGTTCTATGTTAATATTGTTACATCCTGCGTTAATCCTGTTATGTCCTGAGTTAATCCCGTTATGTCCTGCGTTTATCCTGTTATGTATTGCGTTAATACTGTTACATTGTGCATTAATCCCGTTATGTTCTGCATTAATACCGTCATGTCTTATGTTAATACCTATACCACCTGCGTTAATACCGACACGTCCTGCATTAATACCCACCACTCCTGCATTAATACTGACACGTCCTGCATTAATACCGTTATGTCCTGCGTTAATACCGTCACATCTTGCTTCAATACTAATATGTCCTGTGTTAATACGGATACATCCTGCATTAATACCAATACGTCCTGCGTTTATACCAATACGTCTTGCATTAAAACCAATGCGTATTGAGTTAATACCGTTTTGTTTCAGGTTAATTCCAACAAGTCCTGTGTTAATATCGTTCATCTTGCGGTAATACTGTTACGTCCTGCAGTAATCCTGTTACGTCCTGCTTTAATCCTGTTATGTTCTGCGTTAATACAGTTACGTTCTGCATTAATTTTAAGTCCTGAGTTAATACCCACATATTCTGCGTTAATACCATTACGTGCTGCGTTAATACCAATATGTCCTGCATTAATACCGACACATCTTGCGTTAATCCCGTTACATCCTGCATTAACACCGATACGTCCTTTGTTAATCCTGTTACATCCTGCGTTAATACCGATTCATCCTGTGTTAATACTATTACATCCTGCGTTAATACTGTTAGGTCCTGTGTTAATACCGTTATGTGCTGCATTAATATTGACAGGTCCTGCGTTAATACCATCACGTCCTTTGTTAATATCATTACATCCTGCGTTAATACCATGACATCTGGCGTTAATACCAACACATACTGTGTTTATACTGACACGTCCTGCCTTAATACCATGACGTCCTGCGTTAATGCCAACACATTTTGCGTTAATACCAATATGTCCTGCGTTAATATCATTATGTTTTGCATTAATTCCATTACGTTTTGCATTAATTCCGTTACGTCCTGCGTTAATCCCGTTATGTTTTGTGTTAATCTCTTTATGTTTTGTGTTAATAACAACACATCCTGCATTAATACCGTCAAATCCTGTGTTATGACCTACACGTCCTGCGTTAATACCGACATGTCTCGCGTTAATACCGTTATGTCCTGCATTAATACTGCCACGTCCTGCATTAATACGGATACGTCCTGCATTAATACCGATATGTTTTGCGTTAATACCGATACGTATTGCATTAATATTGATATGTCCTGCGTTTATATTGTTACATACTGGGTTAATTTAGACACGTCCTGCATTAATACTGTTACATCTTGCAGTAATACCGTTACATCCTGTGGTAATTCTGTTACATCCTGCAGTAATACTGTTACGTACTGCAGTAATCCTGCTATGTCCTGTGTTAATACAGATACATCCGATGTTAATACCGTGACATCCTGGGTCAAAACCGATATTTCCTGCATTAATGCCGACACGTCCTGCATTAATACCAGCACATCTTGTTTTAATATCGATACATCCTGTGTTAATACCAATACATCCTGCGTTAATTTTGTTACATCCTGCGTTAATACCAGTATGTTTTGTGTTAAAACCGTTACATTCTGTGTTAATATCGTTACGTTTTGCGGTAATCCTGTTACGTCCTGCAGTAATTCTGTTATGTCCTTCATTAATACAGTTACGTCCTGCGTTAATACAGTTACATCCTGCGTTAATACCATTACGTCCTGTGTTAATTTCATTACGTCCTTCATTAATATCGATACGTCCTTCATTAACACTGATATGTCCTGTGTTAATCCTGTTACATGCTGCGTTAATACTGATACATCCTGCGTTAATATCGTTACATCCTGCGTTAATACCGACACGTCCTGTGTTAATACCGTCACATTCTGCATTAATACCAACACTTCCTGCATTAATACCGACACAACCTGCATTAATACAGTGACGTTCTGCATTAATACCAACACGTCCTGCATTAATACCGACATGTCCTGCGTTAATACCGACACTTCCTGTGTTAATACCGACACGTCCTGCATTACTTTTGTAACGTCCTGCATTAATGTTGTGACGTCCTGAGTTTATCCCAATATATCCTGCATTAATACCGACATGTCCTGCGTTAATACCGAAACGTCCTGTGTTAATACCGATATGTCGTGCATTAATACCAACACATCAGGCCTTAATACCAACATGTCCTGCATTAATACTGACACGTCCTGTGTTAATCTTGTGACGTCCTGTGTTAATACCGTTATGTGCTGCATTAATACCGGCATGTCCTGCGTTAATACCGATACATCTTGCATTAACACCGATACGTTCTGCATTAATACCGAAATGTCTTGTGTTAATACTGACATGTCCTGCATTAATACCGACATGTCCTGCCTTAATACCGACACGTCCTGCATTAATCCCGACACGTCCTGCATTAATACCGACACGTGATGCGTTAATACCCATACGTCCTGTGTTAATACCCACACATCCGGCATTAATCCCATGACGTTCTATGTTAATCTCGTTATGTCCTGCGTTAATCCCGTTAGGTCCTGCATTAATCCCGTTACGTCCTGTTTAAATACCATTACGTCCTGCGTTAATACCGATCCATCCTGCATTAATACTGATAAGTCCTGCATTAATACCGTTACATCCTGCATTAATACCGATATGTCCTGCGTTAATAACATTACGTCATGTGTTAATACCGTCACGTCCTGTGAAAATATTTTTACGTTCAGTGGTAATACCGTTACGTTCTGTGCTATTTCTGTTATGTCCTGAATTTATTTTGTTATGTTTTGCATTAATAGCATTAGGTCCTGCATTAATACTGATACATCCTGCGTTAATATCATTACGTTCTGCATTAATAACGACACATCTTGCGTTAATCCTGTTACGTCCTGCATTAATACAAGTACATCCTGTGTTAATCTCGTTACATACTGCGTTAATACTGTTACGTCCTGTGGTAGTTTTCTTACGTTTTTCGGTAATCCTGTTATGTCCTGCGTAAATATCGATATGTTCTCTGTTAGTATCATTATGTCCTGTGTTAATACCGATACACCCTGCGTTAATCTCGTTACATCCTGCATAAATCCCATTACATCTTGCATTAATACCAACATGTTCTATGTTAATCCCGTGATGTCCTGCATTTATACTGACACGTCCTGCATTAATTCCGACACGTTTTGCATTAACACCAACACATCCTGCGTTAATACTGACATGTCCTACATTAATCCTGTCATGTCCTGCATTAATACTGACATGTCCTGCATTAATACCGACACGCCCTGCATTAATTTTTTTACATGCTGCATTAATCATGTCATGTCCTGCATTAATACCAAAACATCCTTCGTTAATACAGTGACGTCCTGTGTTAATACCGACACGGCCTGCGTTAATCCTGTTATGTCCTGTGTTAATCCCGTTACATCCCACATTAATCCTGTTACATCCTGCGTTAATACCATTACATCCTGCATTAATACCGATACCTCCTGTATTAATATCGTTATGTACTGCGTTAATACTGATATGTCTTGTGTATGTACCATTATGTTCTGCATTAATACGTTATGTCCTGCAGTAATACCGACACGTCCTGTGGTAATACCAAAACGTCCTGCATTAATACCGACACGTCCTGCGTTAATACTGACATGTCCTGCGTAAATCCTGTTATGTCCTGCATTAATTCTGATACATACTGCATTAATACTGACACGTCCTGCATTAATACCGTCATGTTTTGCGTTAATACCATTATGTCCTGTGTTAATACCGACACGTCATGCATTAATCCCGACACCTCCTGTGTTAATACCAACACATCCTGCATTAATACTGACATGTGCTGCATTAATATCGATATATCCTGCATTAATACCAACACGTCCTGCCTTAATACCAACACATCCTGCGTTAATACTGACACGTCTTTTGTTTATCCCATTACATGCTGCATTAATCCCGTTATGTCCTGCGTAAATACCGACATGTCCTGCATTAATACTGACATGTTTTGCATTAATACCGACACGTCCTGCATTAATCTTTTTACATCCTGCGTTAATACCGTTACATCCCGCATTAATACTGACACATCCTGCATTAATCCCGATACATCCTGCGTTAATCCCGTCATGTGTTGCGTTAATACTGACATGTCCTGCATTAATACCGACACGTCTTGCGTTAATACCGACATGTCTTGTGTTAATACCGACACGTCCTGCATTAATACCGACACGTCCTGCATTAATACCAACACGTCCTGCATTGACACATTTTTCGTTAATACCGATACATCCTCTGTTAATACTGATACATCTTGCATTAATCTTCTTACGTCCTGCGTTAATCCTGTTATGTCCTGCATTAATCCTGTCACGTCTTCTAATATAGAAACATCCTGCATTAATACCGACATGTCCCGCATTAACACTGACATGTGTTGCATTAATATTGACATGTCCTGCGTTAATACCGACACGTCCTGTGGTAGTATCGACACATCCTGCGGTAATAACGTTACGTCCTGTGGTAATTTTGTTATGTTCTGCAGTAGTCTTGTTACGTCCTGCGGTAATAGTTACATTCTGCGGTAATACCAACACATCCTGCATTAACCCTGACACGTCCGGTGTTAATACCGACACGTTTTGCATTTATTCTGTTACCATTTTTATTACCCATTAATACATGCCATAATTTTTCACATTACCCATTGTCATTACATATTAATATATACCGTAGTTTTACATAGGGCACATCAATACATGCCATAGTTTTACACAATACATATTGTTATTACACATTAATACATGCTGTAGTTCCTCACAGTAAAGATTGTTATTACAGATTAATAAAGACCATAATTTTCCACACTATATTCTGTTATTACACATTAATACATGCCGTACTTTCACTAAGTTCACATTGTTATTAAACACTAAGACATGCCATAGTTTTACACAGTAGATATTGTTATTGCACATTAATACATGCCGTAGTTTCACACAGTACATATTTTCATTCCAGATTATTACGAGCCATACTTTCACACCATACATATTCTTATTACACATTAATAAATGAAATAGTTTTTTACAGTACATGTTGTTATTACACATTAATACATGCCATAGTTTTACACAGCACAGATTGTTTTTCATATTAATACATGCTGAACTTTCATACAGTACACGTTGTTATTACACATTAATACATGATGTAGTTTTCCACAGTACACATTGTTGTGACACATTAATACATGTCATAGTTTTCCACAGTACACGTTGTTATTTTATATTAAAACATGCTGTTGTTTTACACAGTACACATTGTTATTACACGTTAATGCATGCTGTAGTTTTACACAATATACATTGTTATTACACATTAATACATGCCGTAGTTTTTCCCAGTAGGCATTTTTATTACCCATTAATGCATGCCATTGTTTTGCACAGTACATGTTGTTATTATACAGTAATATATGCTATAGTTTTACACAGTACAGGTTGTCATTACGCATTAATACATGCCATAGTTTTCACAATACAAATTGTTACTAAACCTTAATACATGCCATAGATTTACACAGCACACATTGTTATTACACATTAATACATGCCACAGTTTTCACAGTACATATTTTTATTTGACATTAATACATGCTGTAATTTTTCACAGTATACCTTGTTATTACACATTAATACATGCCGTAGTTTTGCACAGTAGGCATTGTTATTACACATTAATACGTGAAGTAGTTTTACACAGTACACATTTTATATTAATACATGATGTAGTTTTACATAGTACACATTGTTATTACATATTAATACATGTGTAGTTTTGCACAGTAGGCATTGTTATTATTAATACAAGCCATAGTTTTACACGGTGCGCATTGTTATTACACATTAATACATGGCGTAGTTTTCCACAGTAGGCATTGTTATTACACATTACTATATGCCATAGTTTTCCACAGTACACGTTATTACACATTGATACATGCCATGGTTTTACACAGTACAAATTGTTACTGCACATTAATGTGTGCAGTAGTTTTACACAGTTAACGTTGTTACTACACATTAATACATGCCTTACTTTCACACAATATACGTTATTATTACACATTAATACATGCTGCAGTATTACACAGTACAAATTATTACACATTAATGCATGCCATAGATTTACACAGTACAAATTGTTATTACACATTAATTTATGCTGTAGTTTTCCACATTACACATTATTTTTACATATTAATATATTCCATAATTTTACCTACTGCACATTGACAAACTGTTATTTTGCACAGTACATATTGTTATTACGCATTAATACAGGTCAGAATTTTGCACAGTACACATTGTTGTTACACATTAATACATGCCACAGTTTTACGCAGTATGCATTGTTATTACACATTAATATTTGCCATAGTTTTTCACAGGTTTTGTTACTACACATTAACACATTCTATAGTTTTACACAGTACGCATTGTTATTACACCTTAATACATGCTGTACTTTTACACAATACACGTTGTTATTTATTACACATTAATTGATAAAGTAGTTTTACACGGTACACATTTTTATTAGACATTAATACATGCCATCGTTTTCTACAGTACACATTTTTATTACACATTAATACATGCTGTAGCTTTCTGCTGTACAAATTGTTATTACAACATGCCGTAGTTTTAAAGAGTGCACATTGTTATATGCCAAAGTTTTACACAATACAGATTGTTATTACTCATTAATACATGCCATAGTTTTACACAGAACACATTATTACACATTAATTCATGCTGTAGTTTACCACAGTACTCCTTGTTATTACACATTAATCCATGCCATAGTTTTCCACAGTACACATTGTTACTACACATTAATATATGAAGAAGTTTTACACAGTACACATTGTTATTACACATTAGTACATGCCCTAGTTTTGCACAGTTTGCATTGTTATTACATGTTAATACACGCCGTAGTTTTACAAAGTACACATTGTTATTACGCATTAGTACATATTGCAGTATTACAGTATACATTATTGCACATTAATAGATGCCATAGTTTTCCACAGTACAGTTTTCTATTACACATTAATACATGCCTTTGTTTTACACAGTACACATCATTATTACACAATAATATATGCTGTAGTATTCCACAGTATACATTGTTATTACACATTTATATTTGCCTTAGTTTTACACAGCAAACATTTTTATTACACATTAATACATGTCATAGTTTTCCACATTACACATTGTTATTTCATATTAATATATATCATAGTTTTATACAGGGCACATTAAGACATATCATAGTTTTACAAAATACATATTGTGTAAATATGTATTAATGTGTAATAACACATTAATACATGAAGTAGTTTTACACAGTACACTTTGTTATTACACATTAATACATGCCGTAGTTTTCCACAGGACACTTTGTTGTTACACATTACTACCTGCTGTAGTTTTACACAATACGTATTGTCAATGAACATTAATAAAGGCCATAGTTTTACAGAACACACATTATTACACATTAATTCATGTCATAGTTTTACACAGTTGGCATTGTTATTACACATTAATACATGTTGTACTTTTACACAGTACACCTTGTTATTACACATAAATAGATGAAGTAGTTTCATACAGTACACATTGTTATTACACATTAATATATGCCATAGTTTTACACAGTACACATTATTACACATAAATACATGCCATAGTGTTACCCAGTATGCATTGTTATTATACATTTATAAATGCTGTAGTTTTTCACAGTGGGCATTGTTATTACACATTAATATATTTCCTAGTTTTAAATGGTATGCATTGTTATTACACATTAATACATAATCATTCTTTTACACAGAACACATTGTTATTACATGTAAATGGATGAAGTAGTTATACACAGTACACGTTATTACACATTAACACATGCGGTACTTTCACACACTACACGTTGTTATTAAACATTATTATGTGAAGTAGGTTTTCACAGTACACTTTGGTATTACACATTAATACATGCTGTAGTTTTACACAGTACACATTGTTACTACACATTAATACATGTCATAGCTTTACAGAGTACATGGTTATTAAACATTTATACATGCCATACTTTTACACAGTACATATTATTACACATTAATACGTGGTGTTGTTTTAAACATTAAATGTTGATATTACACATTAATAAATGCTGTAGTTTTACACAGTACACATTGTTATCACATATTGTTACTTGCCATAGTTTTACAGAGTACACATTGTTATTACACATTAATACATGCTGTAGCTTTACACAGTTTATATTGTTATTACACATTAATACATGCTGTTGTTTTAAACATTAAATGTTGTTACTACACATTAATACATGCCGTAGTTTTACACAGTACACATTGTTATTACACATTAATACATGGTGTAGTTTTCCACAGTACACGTTGCTCTCACACATTAATATGTGTCATAGTTATACACAGTACACATTATTACACATTAATACATGCCGTAGTTTCACACAGTATAGGTTGTGATTACACATTAATACATGCCATAGTTTTACACAGTAGGAATTGTTATTGCAAATTAAACATGCCATAGTTTTACACAGTATGTATTGTTATTACACATTATCGTGTGCTGTAGTTTCACATGGTACACATTGTTATTACACATTAATACCTGCCGTAGTCTTACACAGTACACATTGTTATACATTGATACATGCCATAGTTGTGCACAGCACATATTACACATTAATACATTCCATAGTTTTCCACTGTACATGTTGTTATTACACATTAATGCATGCCATAGATTTTCACATTACACATTGTTATTACATATTAATATATGCTGCAGTTTTACATAGTGCACATTAAGACATACTGTAGTTTTACACAGTACATATGGTTATTACACATTAATACATGCCCTAGTTTTACACAGTACACCTTGTTATTATATGTTAAGGCATGGCGTAGTTTTACACAATACACATTTTTAGTACACATAAATACATGCCATGGTTTTACACATTACACATGATTACATATTGATACATGCCATAGTTTTACACAGTATGCATTATTACTCACTTATACATGCAAAAGTATTTCACAGGAGGCATTGCTATTACACATTAATACATTTCCTAGTTTTACATAGTACCCATTACTACATATTAATACATGCTATACTTTTACACAGTATGCATTGTTATTACACATTAATACATGATTTAGTTTTTCACAGTAGGCATTGTAATTAGATTAAAACATTTCCTAGTTTTGCACACAAAGCACTGTTATTACACATTAATAGCTGAAGTAGTTTTCCACAGTACACGTTATTACACATTAATACATGCCATAGTTTTACACAGTGCATGTTGTTATTACACGTTAATACATGCCATACTTTCACACAGTACACATTGTTATGACACATTAATACATGCCATAGTTTTCCACAGTACATATTGTTATTGCACATTAATACATGCCATACTTTCATAGAGTACACATTGTTATTAAACATTAAAACATGCCATAGTTTGTTACACTACATATTGTTATTGCACATTAATGCATGCCATAGTCTTACACAGTACACATTTTCAAAGAAGATTAATACAAGCCATACTTTCGCACCATACATGTTATTACACATCGAGATGAAGTACTTTTATACAGTACCCGTTATTACACATAAATACATATAGTTTTACACAGCCCACATTTTTATTACACATGAATACCTGCTGTACTTTCACACAGTACACGTTATTACACATTAATACATGAAGTAGTTTCACACAGTACACATTGTTGTTACACATTAATACAAGCCATAGTTTTACACAGTACACATTGTTACACATTAATGCATGCTGTAGTTTTACACAATATACATTGTTATTACACATTAATAAATGTCATAGTTTTCCACAGTATACATTGCTATTACACATTAATACATGCCATAGTTCTACACAGTACACATTATTACACTTTAATATATGCCACAGTTTTCCACATAACACATTATTACATATTAATATATTCTGTAGTTTTACATAGTGCACATTAAGACATACCATAGTTTTATACAGTACATATTGTTATTACACATGAATACATGCCCTAGTTTTACACAGGACACATTGTTATTACACATTAATACATGCCATACTTTCACACAGCATAGTGTCATTAATACACGTTTTCATTAAACATTAATACATGCCATACATTCACAGAGTACACTTTGTTTTTAACATTAATACATGAAGTATTTCTACACAGTACACATTAACACATGCCATAGTTTTCCACAATACACATTGTTATTACACATTAATAAATGCCATAATTTAACACAGTACAGTGTTATTACACATTTATACATGCCATAGTTTTCCACAGTACAAATTATTACACCTTAATACATGCCGTAGTTTTACAGAGTACATACTGTTATTGCACATTAATACAGGCTGTAGTTTTACACAGTACACACTTCTATTACACATTAATACATTCCATACTTTTACACAGTAGACCTTATTACATATAAATGAAGTAGTTTTACACAGTACACGTTATTACACAATAATATGTGCCATCCTTTGACACAGCACACGTTGTTATAACACATTAATACATGAAGTAGTTTTACACAGTACACATTCTTATTACACAATAGTACATGCTGTAGTTTTACTGAATACACACTGTATTACATATTAATACATACCATAGTTTTACACAGTACACATTCTTATTACACATTAATACATGCCGTTGTTTTACAGAGTATACATTGTTATTGCACATTAACACATGCCATACTTTTCAACACAACAAATTGTTATTACACATTAATACATGCAATAGTTTTACACAGTACACATTGTTATTACACAATAATATATGCTGTAGTGTTTCAAAGTGTATATTCATATTACACATTAATAAATGCCATAGTTTTACACAGTAAACATTGTTATTACCCATTAATACATGTCATAGTATTCCACATTACACATTGTTATTAAATATTAATATATACCATAGTTTTACCTACTGCACATTAAGACAAACTGTGATTTTGCACAGCACATTTTGTTATTACGCATTAATACAGGCCAGATTTTTGCACAGTACACATTTTTGTTACACATTAATACATGCCACAGTTTTACACAGTATGCATTGTTACTACACATTAATATTTGCCATAGTTTTTCACAGTAGTCATTGTTATTACACATTAATACATTCCCTAGTTTTACACAGTACACACTGTTATTACACCTTAATACATGCTGTACTTTTACACAATACACGTTATTTATCACACATTAATTAATGAAATAGTTTCACACAGTATGCATTTTTATTACACATTAATACATGCTGTAGCTTTCTGCTGTACAAATTGATATTACAACATACCGTAGTTTTAAAGAGTACACATTGTTATTATACATTAGTATATGCCAAAGTTTTACACATTACAGATTATTACTCATTAATAAATGCCATAGTTTTACACAGGACACATTATTACACATTAATACATGCTGTAAAATTCCACAGTACACCTTGTTATTACACATTAATACATGCTGTAGTTTTCCACAGTACACATTGTTATTACACGTTAATACATGAAGTCGTTTTACACAGTACACATTGTTATTACACATTAGTACATGCCCTAGTTTTGCACAGTTCTCATTGTTATGACATGTTAATACACGCCATAGTTTTACACAGTACACATTATTATTACACATTAGTACATATTGCAGTTTTACAGTATACATTATTACACATTAATAGATGCGTAGTTTTCCACAGTACAGTTTTCTATTACACATTAATACATGCCTTTGTTTTACACAGTACACATTTTTATTACACAATATATGCTGTAGTTTTCCACAGTATACATTGTTATTACAAATTTATATTTGCCTTAGTTTTACGCAGCAAACATTTTTATAACACACTAAAATATCCCAATTTTAGTGTAGGTGCTGTGGAATCGAGCACATGCATTGCCTGTCTCAGCTTTTTTATTGTTATTTCCTTATATGTTTTTTATAGGGAGAGGGTTTCACTGTGTCGATCGAGGCGTGTCTCGAAATTGTGACCTAACAATCCGCCCACCTCAGCATTCCAAAGTTCTCGGATTAAAGGCCTGAGTCGCCGAGCCCAGCCCAAGTTTTGCTTTTGTCTTAAAGACGGTGTTCTGCCATGTTGGTCGTGCTGGTCTCGAACCCGCAACTTCGTGAGATCCACAATCCTTGGTCTTTGAAGCGCCTGGATTACAAACTTTCATGGTGCCCCGTCCTTGGCCGCCAAATTTTATTGTTAAAAAAGAAATGAGGGAGAATTTGTCGAGCGCATTGACTCACGGCAGCAATCCCAGCCCTTTAATAGGCCGAGGTGGGCGGGTCACCTGTGGACACGAGTTCCGGGTTAACCTGGGCATTCAGGTGAAAGCCCATTCCACATAAAAAAAAAAGAAGAAATAGTAAACAAGAGAAATCAGACGGTTTAGTGTGCACAGTTGGAACAAAACAAGGTGCCAGTGACTCCACCTCCCACCCCACCTTTCTATATAATGTACTGCTTTCCTGTTGTCATCCAGGCTGGAGTGCAAAACTGCAATCTTGGCTTATTGCAACAACTGTCTAGTGGGTTCCAGTGATCGTCCTGCTGATGCGTCCCAAGTAACTGGGGTTGAATGTGTCATAACCATCAGGTCCAGCTAACTTTCTGTTTATTTTTGTGAACCTAAAATCTATCTGTTTTTGATTTGTACAAAACAGCCACAATGGCAAAACTAAATGAATAAATAAAATACAGAACGCTGCACAGCTTAGCATGTCATCCTTGTGCTGAGGCCAGGCCGGCCTTCTATGTAGCGTTCCAATTTTAGTGTACGTGCTGCTGAAGTGAGCACATGCCATGCCCGGCTCAGCTTTTTTATTTCTTTCGGTTTTTATGTTGTTTATAGCAAGCAGGTAGTGCT
This sequence comes from Callithrix jacchus, assembly GCF_049354715.1. NCBI lineage: Eukaryota > Metazoa > Chordata > Mammalia > Primates > Cebidae > Callithrix > Callithrix jacchus. Next base: position 1,510,300 of record NC_133518.1, read on the forward strand.
GTGTCCTTAGAGGCCAGTCTCGAATTTGTGATCTCACTGTCTGCCTGGCTCGACATTCCACTGTGGTGGCATTACAGGTGTGAGCCGCCGAGCCCAACCCAAGTTTTGTTTTCATTCTAAAGATGGAATTTCACCATGTTGGTCAGGCAGGTCTGGAACCCACATCCTCAAAATTTCTTGTAGCGTTGGTCTTCGAAGCGGCTAAATGACAGGTTCCTGTGAGCCACCGTGCCTGGCAGGCTGACTTTATTATTACAAAAAAAGAACAGAGATACTGTTCCTGGCACTGTGATTATCGCCAGCAATCCTAGCCATTTGAGAGGTCGAGATGTGCAGTTCACCTGAGGTCACGAGTTCCAGGTCAGCCTGGGCATCCAGGTGAAAACCCACCCCACTTAATAAAGGAGAAGAAGAAATAGTAAACAAGAGAAATCAGACAGATTAGTGTGCACAATTGGAACAAAACGAGGTGCCGGGTGATTCCACCGCTCGCCCCACCTTTTGTTATGACATAGTGATTTCCTCTTGTCACCCAGGCTGGAGTGCAACACTGCGATCTCGGCTTATTGCAACAACTGCCTAGTGGGTTCCAGTGATCGTCCTTCCGATGTCTCCAATGTAACTACGGTTGAATGTGTCAACACCACCAGGTCCAGCTAACTTACTGTTTATTTTTGTAAACCTAAAATCTAACTGTATTTGATTTGTACAAAACAGCCAAAAGGGCAAAACTAAATGAATAAATAAAAAATGGAACGCTGCACAGCTTAGCATGTCATCCTTGCACTGAGGCCAGGCCAGCCTTCTATGTAGCATCCCAATTTTAATGTACGTGCTGCCGAAGCAAGCACATGCCATGCTCGGCTCAGCTTTTTTATTTCTTTCAGTTTTTATGTTGTTTATAGCAAGCAGGTAGCACTGTGTCATTAGAGGTCAGTCTCAAATTTGTGATCTTACTTTCCACTCGGCTCGCCATTCCACTGTGGTGGGATGACAGGTATTAGCAGCCGAGCCCAACCCAAGTTTTGTTTTGTTCTAAAGAAAGAATTTCACCATGTTGGTCGGGCGGGTCTGGAACCCGCATTTTCAGAATTTCTTTTGGCGTTGGTCTTCGAAGTGCCTAAATGACAGGCTGCTGTGAGCCACCGTGCCTGGCAGGCCTTTAGTGTTACAAAAAAAGAACAGAGAGACTGTGCCCGGCACTGTGATTAATGCCAGCAATTCTAGCCATTTAAGAGGTCGAGGTGGGCGGTTCACTTGAGGTCAGCCTGGGCATCTTGGCAAAAACCCGTTTCACTTAAAAAAAAAGTAGCAAAAGAAAAGAACAGAAATTAGACAGATTATTGTGCACAATTGGAACAAAACGAGGTGTTGGGTGACTCCACCCCACGCCCTGCCTTTCTTTATGACGTATTGTTTTTCTCTTGTCACCCAGGCTGGAGTGCAAGAGTGCGATCTTGACTTACTGCAACAACAGCCTCCTGTGTTCCAGCAATCATCCAGCCGATGCCTCCGAAGTAACTGGGGTTGCAGGTGTCCACATCACCACATCCAGCTAACTTTCAATTTTTTTTTTTTTTGGTACCTCAAATCTATCTGTATTTGATTTCTACAAAAGAGCTGCATGGGCCAAAAAAAAAAAAAAATACAAAACGACACAAACATTTGCGTGTCAGTCTTGCACTGTGTCCATGCCGGCTTTTTGTGTAGCATCCCAATTTTAGTGTAGGTGCTGCCAAATCGAGCACATGCAATGCCTGTCTTAGCATTTTTATGGTTATTTGGTTATATGTTTTTCATAGGGAGAGGGTTGCGCTGTGTCGTTCGACGCAATTCTCAAAATTGTGACCTAACAATCCGCCCACCTCGGCATTCCAAAGTTCTCAGATTACAGGCGTGAGTGGCCGAGCCAAGCCCCAGTTGTGTTTTCGTTTTAAAGACAGGGATTTGTTATGTTGGTCATGCCAGTATCCAACCCGCAACCTCACGAGATCCACATCCCTCAGTTTTGAAGCACCTAGATGACAGGTTCTCATGATGCATTGTTCTTGGCCACCGAATTTTATTGTTAGTAAAGAAATAAGGGAGACTGTGCCAGGCGCTTTGACTCACGCCAGCAATCCCAGCCCTTTAATAGACTGAGGTGGGCAGGTCACCTGCAGTCTCGAGTTCCGGGTCAGCCTGGGCATCCAGGTGAAAGCCCATTCCACTTAAAAAAAGAAGAAGAAATAGTAAACAAGAGAAATCAGACAGATTAGTGTGCACAATTGGAACAAAACGAGGTGCTGGGTGACTCCACCCCCCACCCCGCCTTTCTTTTTGACGTACTGCTTTGCTCTTGTTACCCAGGCTGGAGTGCAACACTGGGATCTTAGCTTATTGCAAAAACTGCCTAGTGGGTTCCAGTGATCGTCCTGCCGATGCCTCACAAGTAACTGGGGTTGAATGTGTCAACACCACCAGGTCCAGCTAACTTACTGTTTATTTTTGTGAACCTAAAATCTATCTGTATTTGATTTGTACAAAACAGCCACAACAGCAAAACTAAATGAATAAATAAAAAACGGAACGCTGGACAGCTTAGCGTGTCATTCTTGCGCTGAGGCCAGGCCGGCCTTTTATGTAGCATCCCAATTTTAGTGTACGTGCTGCCGAAGCGAGCACATGCCATGCCCAGCTCAACTTTTCTATTTCTTTCAGGTTTTATGTTTTTTATAGCAAGCGGGTAGCGCTGTCTCATTAGAGGCCAGTCTCGAAATGGTGATCTCACTGTCCTCCTGGCTTGACATTCCACTGTGGGGATTACTGGTGTGAGCCAGTGAGCCCAACCCAAGTTTTGTTTTTGTTCTAAAGACGGAATTGGACCATGTTGGTGGGGCAGGTTGGAACTTGCCTCCTCAAAATTTTTTTAGCATTGGTATTCAAAGCACCTAAATGACAAGCTCCTGTGAGCCACCATGCCTTGCAGGCCAACTTTATTGTTAAAAAACAGAACAGAGAGACTGTGCCCGGCACTGTGACTAACGCCAGCAAACCTAGCCATTTGGGAGGTTGAGGTGGGCGGTTCACATGAGGTCACGAGTTTTGGGTCAGCCTGGGCATCTCAGTGAAAATCCATTTCACTTAATAAAAAAGAAGTAGAAAAAGGAATAAACAGAAATCAGAAAGATTCATGTACACAATTGGAACAAAACGAGGTGCCGGGTGACTCCACCCCACACCCTGTCTTCTTTATGACATACTCTTTCCCTCTTGTCACCCAAGCTGGAGTGCAACAGTGTGATCTTGGCTTATTGTGACAACTGCCTCCTGGGTTCCAGAGATAGTCCTGCTGTTGCCTCCCAAGTAACTGGGGTTGCAGGTGTCCACATCACCACATCCAGCTAACTTTCAGTTATTTTTTGGTACCTCAAATCTATGTGAACTTGATTTCTACAAAACAGCCACATGGGCAAAAAAAAAATACAAAACGTTGCACACATTTGCATGTGAGCCTTGCGCTCTGGCCACACCTGCCTTTTGTGTAATAACATATTAATAAATGAAGTAATTTTACAATGTACACGTTGTTATTGCACATTAATACATGCCGTAGATTTCCACAGGACACTTTGTTGTTACACATTACTACCTGCTGTAGTTTTACACAATACGTATTGTTATTACACATTAATAAAGGCCATAGTTTTACACAACACTCATTATTACACATTAATTCATGCTGTAGTTTTACACAGTACATATTGTTATTACACATTAATACATGCCCTAGTTTTACACAGTACACCTTGTTATTACACATTAATAGATGAAGTAGTTTCATACAGTACACATTGTTATTACACAATCTATGCTGTAGTTTTACACAGTACACATTATTACACATTGATTCTTGCCATAGTTTTACACAGTATGCATTATTACTCACTTATACATGCCAAAGTTTTTCACTTTATGTGGCATATTTATTACACATTAATAAATATATAATTAATATATTTATATATTTATTTATATATTATATAATAATTAATATATTTATTTTTATATAATAATTAATATATTTATATATAATTATAAAATTATTATATAATTATAAAATTAATTTATTAATTATATAAATAATAAATTATTTATATAATTAATTTTATATATATGTAATAATTAATGTGGCATATTTATTACACATTAATACATTCCCTAGTTTTACACAGTACCCATTATTACACATTAATACATGCCATACTTTTACACAGTACACATTGTTATTACACATTAATACATGATGTAGTTTTTTACAGTAGGCATTGTAATTACAGATTAAAACATTCCCTAGTTTTGCACACAAAGCACTGTTATTACACATTAATAGCTGAAGTAGTTTTCCACAGTACACGTTATTACACATTAATACATGCCATAGTTTTACACAGTGCATGTTGTTATTACATGTTAATACATGCCGTACTTTCACACAGTACACATTGTTATTACACATTAATACATGCTGTAGTTTTCCACAGTACATATTATTATTGCACATTAATGCATGCTGTACTTTCATAGAGTACACATTGTTATTAAACATTAAAACATGAAATAGTTTTTTACACTACATATTGTCATTGCACATTAATACATGCATAGTTTTACACAGTACACATTTTCATACCAAATAAATACAAGTCATACTTTCGCACCATACACGTTATTACACATCAATAGACAAAGTAGTTTTATACAGTACCCGTTATTACACATAAATACATGCCATAGTTTTACACAGCACACATTTTTATTACACATGAATACATGCTGTGCTTTCACACAGTACACGTTATTACCCATTAATACATGAAGTAGTTTCACACAGTACACACTGTTGTTACACATTAATACAAGCCATGGATTTCCACAGTACACATTGTTATTACACATCAATGCGTTCTGTAGTTTTACACAATATACATTGTTATTACACATTAATAAATGCTGTCGTGTTCCACAGTATACTTTGTTATTACACATTAATACATGCCATAGTTTTACAGAGTACACATTTTTATTACACATGAATACATGCTGTGCTTTCACACAGTACACGTTATTACCCATTAATGCATGAAGTAGTTTCACACAGTACACACTGTTGTTACACATTAATACAAGCCATAGATTTCCACAGTACACATTGTTATTACACATTAATAAATGCTGTCGTGTTCCACAGTATACTTTGTTATTACACATTAATACATGCCATAGTTTTACAGAGTACACATTATTACACATTAACATATGCCACAGTTTTCCAAATTACACATTGTTATTACATATTAATATATTCTGTAGTTTTACATAGTGCACATTAAGACATACCATAGTTTTATACAGTCCATTCTGTTTTAACACATTAATACATGCCCTAGTTTTACACAGGACACATTGTTATTACACATTAATACATGCATACTTTCACACAGCACATTGTCATTAATACACACATTAATACATGCCATACTTTCACAGAGTACACCTTGTTATTACAATTAATACAGGAAGTAGTTCTACAGAGTACACATTGTTATTACACATTAACAAATGCCATAGTTTTCCACAATACACATTGTTATTACACATTAATCAATGCCGTAATTTAACACAGTACAGAGTGTTATTACACAATAATACATGCTGTAGTTTTCCAAAGTACATGTTATTGCACATTAATTCATGCTGTAGTTTTACACAGTACACACTTCTATTAAACATTAATACATGCCATACTTTTACACAGTAGATGTTATTATACATTAATAGATGAAGTAGTTTTACACAGTACACGTTGTTATTACACAATAATATGTGTACTTTGACACAGTACATGCTGTTATAACACATTAATACATGAAGTTGTTTTACACAGTACTCATTTTTATTACACAATAGTACGTGCCATAGTTTTCCCCAATACACACTGTATTACATGTTAATACATACCGTAGTTTTACACAGCACACATTGTTTTTACACATTAATACATGCCATTGTTTTACAGAGTATACATTGTTATTACACATTAACACATGCCATGGTTTTCAACAGTAAAAATTGTTATCACACATTAATACATGCCATAGTTTTACTCACTACACATTGTTATTACCCAATAATATATTCCATAGTGTTTCACAGTATATGTTTATATTACACATTAATAAATGCCATAGATTTACACTGTAAACATTGTTATTACCCATTAATACATGCCATAGTTTTCCACATTACACATTATTACATATTAATATAAACTGTAGTTTTACATAGGGCACATCAAGACATGCTGTAGTTTTACACAATACATATTGTTATTACACATTAAGACATGCCATAGTTTTACATAGTACATATTATTACACATTAATTCATGCCGTAGTTTTATGCAGTATGCATTGTTATTACACATTATTACATGAAGTACTTTTACAAAGTACAGGTTGTTATTACACATTAATAGATGAAGTAGTTTTACACAGTACATGTTGTTATTACACATTAATACATGAAGTCATTCTACAAGGTACATTTTCATTACACATTAATACATGCCATCGTTTTCCACAGTACACATTGTTATTACACATTAATACATGCTGTAGTTTTTCACAGTATAGATTGTTATTACAGATTAATAAAGACCATAGTTTTCTACAGTATATTCTGTTATTACACATTAATATATACTGTACTTTCACTAAGTACACATTGTTATTCAACAATAAAACATGCCATAGTTTTACACAGTAGATATTGTTATTGCACATTAATACATGCCATAGTTTCACACAGTACACATTTTCATTCCAGATTTATACAAGCCATACTTTCACACCATAAATGTTATTATTACACATTAATAGATGAGTTTTTTACAGTACATGTTGTTATTACACATTAATACATGCCGTAGTTTTACACAGCAGACATTGTTTTTACACATTAATACATGCTGTACTTTCACACAGTACATGTTGTTATTACACATTAATACATGATGTAGTTTTCCACAGTACACATTGTTGTGACACATTAATACGTGTCATAGTTTTCCACAATACATGTTGTTATTACATATTAAAACATGCCATTGTTTTGCACAGTACACATTGTTATTACATGTTAATGCATGCTGTAGTTTTACACAATATACATTGTTATTACACATTAATACATGCCGTACTTTTCCCTAGTTGGCATTTTTATTACACATTAATGCATGCCATACTTTTGCTCAGTACATGTTGTTATTACACAGTAATATATGCCATAGTTTTACTCAGTACAGGTTATTACACATTAATATATGCCCTAGATTTCACAATACATATTGTTATTTCACATTAATACATGCCGTAATTTTTCACAGTACAGCTTGTTATTACACATTAATACATGCCATAGTTTTGCACAGTAGGCATTGTTATTACACATTAATACATGCTGTAGTTTTACAGATTACACATTGTTATTACACAGAAATACATGCCATAGTTTTACACAGTACACATTGTTATTACACATTAATATGTGAAGTAGTTTTACACAGTACACATTACATATTTATACCTGAAATAGTTTTCCAGAAAACACATTGTCATTACACATTAATACGTGATGTAGTTTTACATAGTACACATTGTTATTACACATTAATACATGTGTAGTTTTGCACAGTAGGCATTGTTATTACATGTTAATACAAGCTGTAGTTTTACACAGTATGCATTGTTATTACACATTAATACATGGCGTAGTTTTCCACAGTAGGCATTATTACACATTAATGCATGCCATAGTTTTACACAGTTCATATTGTTATTACACATTAATACATGCGGTCGTTTTTCACAGTACACGTTATTACACATTGATACATGACATAGTTTTTTATCGTACATGTTGTTATTACACAATTATACATGCCGTAGTTCTACACAGCACAAATTTTTATTACACGTTAGTGCATGCCATAGTTTCCCAAAGCACAGGTCATTATTACACATTAATACATGCCTTAGTTTTCCACAGTTTACATTGTTATTACACAATAATACATGGCATAGTTTTCCACAGTACACTTTGTTCTTACATATTAATACATACCATAATTTTACATGGTGCACATTAAGACATACTGTAGTTTTACACAGTACATGTTGTTATTCCTCATTAATACATGCCATAATTTTACAGAGTACACATTAATACATGCCATAGTTTTACACGGTATGCATTGTTATTACACATTTATAAATGCCCTAGTTTTATACAGTATGCATTATTATTTCACATGAATACATTCCCTAGTCTTACACAGTACAGGCTGTTATTACATATGAATACATTCCATAGTTTTTCACTTTACACATTATAACATATTAATATATACTGTAGTTTTACATAGGGCACATTGAGACATATTTTACTTTTATACAATACATAATGTTATTAAACATTAATACCTGTGGTAGTTTCACACAATACACAATATTACATATTAATTCATTTTATAGTTTAACACAGTACGCATTGTTATAGCACATTAATACATGCTGTAGTTTTACACAGTACACGTTGTTATTACACATTAATAGATGAAGTAGTTTTACACAGTATACGTTATTAAACATGAATACATGCCATATAGTTTTACCCAGTACACATTGTTATTTCACATTTATACATGCCATACTTTCACACAGAACATGTTGTTACTGCACATTAATACATGAAGCAGTTTTACACAGTCCACATTATTATACAGTAATACATGCCATAGTTTTGCAGAACACACATTGTTATTACACATTCATACATGACATAGATTTACAAAGTATAAATTGTTATTACCATAAATACATGCTGCAGTTTTACACAGTACACATTATTATTACACATTAATACATGCCGTAGTTTTTCACAGTAGGCATTGGTATTACAGATTAATATATGCCATAGTTTTGCACACTACGCATTGTTATTACACATTAATACATGCTGTAGTTTTACACAGGACGCATTGTTATTACAAAATAATACATTCTGTACTTTTCCACACTACACGTTGTTATTACACATTTATACATGCCATAGTTTTCCAAAGTATGCATTGTTATGAACCATTAATACATGCCATACTTTCACACAGTACACCTTCTTATTACACATTAATACATGAAGTAATTTTACACAGTATACATTGTTATTACAGATTAGTACATGCCGTAGTTTTATGCAGTACACATTGTTGTTACACATTAATACATGGCGTAGTTTTCCACAGTAGGCATTGTTATTACACATTACTATATGCCATAGTTTTACACAGTACACGTTATTACACATTGACACATGTCCTAGTTTTATACAGTACACGTCGTTTTTATACATTGCTACATCCCATAGTTTTCCACAGTACAGTTTGTTATTGCACATTAATTCATGCCATAGTTTTCCACAGTACACATTATTACACATTGATACATGCCATGGTTTTACACAGTACAAATTGTTATTGCACATTAATGCAGGCAGTAGTTTTACACAGTTAACGTTGTTACTACACATTAATACATGCCCTACTTTCACACAGTACACGTTATTATTATGCATTAATGCATGCTGCAGTTTTACACAGTACAAATTATTACACATTAGTGCATGCCATAGATTTACACAGTACAAATTGTTATTACACATAATTACATACTGCAATTTTACACAGTACACATTGTCATTACAAATTAATACATGCTGTAGTTGTACACAGTATACATTGTTATTACACATTAATTTATGCTGTATTTTTCTGCATTACACATTGTTTTTACATATTAATATATTCCATAATTTTACCTACTGCACATTAAGACAAACTGTTATTTATCACAGTACATATTATTATTACGCATTAATACAGGCCAGATTTTTGCACAGTACACATTGTTGTTAATCATTAATACATGCCACAGTTTTACGCAGTATGCATTGTTATTACACATTAATATTTGCCATAGTTTTTCACAGTAGGCATTGTTATTACACATTAATACATTCCCTAGTTTTACACAGTACACATTGTTATTACACCTTAATACATGCTGTACTTTTACACAATACACGTTGTTATTTATTACACATTAATTGATGAAATAGTTTTACACAGTACGCATTTTTATTACACATTAATACATGCTGTAGCTTTCTGCTGTACAAATTGTTATTACAACATGCCGTAGTTTTAAAGAGTACACATTGTTATTACACATTAGTATATGCCAAAGTTTTACACATTACAGATTGTTATTACTCATTAACACATGCCATAGTTTTACACAGGACATATTATTACACATTAATATATGCTGTAGGATTCCACCTACACCTAGTTATTACACATTAATTCATGCTGTAGTTCACCACAGTACACATTGGTATTAAACATTAATACACCCCATAGTTTTTCACAGTACACATTTTTATTACACACTAATCCATGAAGTAATTTTGCACAGTACACATTGTTATTACACATTGGTATATGGCCTAGTTTTGCACAGTTCACATTGTTGTTACATGTTAATACATGCCATAGTTTTACACAGTAAACATTGTTATTACACATTAGTACATATTGCAGTTTTACAGTATACATGATTACACATTAATAGATGCTGTAGTTTTCCACTGTACAATTTTCAATTACACATTAATACATGCCTTTTTTTACACAGTACACGTTGTTATTACACATTAATATTTGCCATACTTTGACACAGTACACGTTGTTATAACACATTAATACATGAAGCAGTTTTACACAGTACACATTCTTATTACACAATAGTATGTGCCGTAGTTTTCCCCAATGCACCCTGTATTACATGTTCATACATACCGTAGTTTTACACAATACACATTGTTATTACACATTAGTACATGCCCTAGTTTTGCACAGTTCGCATTATTACATGTTAATACACGCAGAAGTTTTACACAGTTCACATTGTTATTACACATTAGTACATGAAGCAGTTTTACACAGTACACATTCTTATTACACAATAGTACGTGCCGTAGTTTTCCCCAATGCACCCTGTATTACATGTTCATACATACCGTAGTTTTACACAATACACATTGTTATTACACATTAGTACATGCCCTAGTTTTGCACAGTTTGCATTATTACATGTTAATACACGCAGAAGTTTTACACAGTTCACATTGTTATAACACATTAATACATGAAGCAGTTTTACACAGTACACATTCTTATTACACAATAGTACGTGCCGTAGTTTTCCCCAATGCACCCTGTATTACATGTTCATACATACCGTAGTTTTACACAATACACATTGTTATTACACATTAGTACATGCCCTAGTTTTGCAGTTCGCATTGTTATTACATGTTAATACACGCAGAAGTTTTACACAGTTCACATTGTTATTACACATTAGTACATATTGCAGTTTTACAGTATACATTATTGCACATTAGATGCCATAGTTTTCCACAGTACAATTTTCGATTACACATTAATACATGCCTTGTTTTACACAGTACACATTGTTGTTACACAATAATATATGCTATAGTTTTCCACAGTATACATTATTACACATTTATATTTGCCTTAGTTTTACAGAGCAAACATTTTTATTACACACTAAAATATCCCAATTGTAGTGTAGGTGCTGCCGAATCGAGCACATGCAATGCCTGTCTCAGCTTTTTTATTGTTATTTCGTTATATGCTTTTTATAGGGAGAGGGTTGCACTGTGTCATTCAAGGAGAGTCTCGAAATTGTGACCTAATGATCCACCCGCCTCGGCATTTGAAAGTTTTCGGATTACAGGCGTGAGTCGCCGAGCCCAGCCCAAGTATTTTTTCGTCTTAAAGACAGTGTTTCGCCATGTTCTACTGGCTGGTCTCGAACCCGCAACCTCGTGAGATCCACACCTTTTGCTCTTTGAAGCGCCTGGATGACAGGCTCCCATGATGCACCATTCTTGGCCGTCAAATTTTATAGTTAAAAAGAAATGAGGAAAAATGTGCTGGGTGCTTTGACTCACGGCAGCAATCCCAGCCCTTTAATAGGCCGAGGTGGGCGGGTCACCTGCGGTCACGAGTTCCAGGTCAGCCTGGGCATCAAGGTGAAAACCCACCCCACTTAAAGAAAAAGAAGAAGAAATAGTAAACAAGAGAAATCAGAAAAATGAGTGTGCACAATTGAAAAAAAAAGAGGTTCCGGGTGACTCCATCTTCACCCCTTCACCTTTCTTTATGATGTACTGCTTTCCTCTAGTCACCCAGGCTGGAGTGCAACTCTGCAATCTCGGCTTATTGCAACAACTGCCTAGTGGGTTCCAGCAATCGTCCTGCTGATGCGTCCCAAGTAACTGGGGTTGAATGTGTCAACACCACCAGGTCCAGCTAACTTTGTGTTTATTGCTGTGAACCTACAATCTATCTGTATTTGATTTGTACAAAACAGCCACAATGGCAAAACTAAATGAATAAATAAAAAACGGAACGCTGCACAGCTTAGCGTGTCATTCTTGCACTGAGGCCAGGCCGGCCTTCTATGTAGCGTTCCAATTTTAGTGTACGTGCTTCCTAAGCGAGCACATGCCATGCCCGGCTCAGCTTTTTTATTTCTTTCGGTTTTTATGTTGTTTATAGCAAGCGAGTAGTGCTGTGTCATTAAGAGGCCAGTATCGAATTTGTGATCTCACTGTCCGCATGGCTCGACATTCCACTGTGGTGGGATGGCCGCTGTGAGCCGACAAGCCCAACCCAAGTTTTGTTTTCATTCTAAAGACGTAATTTCACCATTTTGGTCTGGCGGGTTTCGAACTTGCATCTTCAAAATTCCTTTTAGCATTGGTCTTTGAAGCACTTAAATGACAGGCTCCTGTGAGCCAGCATGCCCGGCAGGCCGAATTTATTGTTAAAAAAAAAAACAGAGAGACTGTGCCCAGTACTTTGACTAATGCCAGCAATCCTAGCCATTTGGGAGGTCGAGGTGGACGGTTCACCTGAGGTCACGAGTTCCTGGTCAGCCTGGGCATCTCGGTAAAATCCTCTTTCAGTTTAAAAAAAAGTAGAAAAAGAAAAGAACAGAAATCAGACAGATTAGTTTGCACAATTGGAACAAAATGAGGTGCTGGGTGACTCCACCACACGCCCTGCCTTTCTTTATTAGGTATTGTTTTCCTCTTGTCTCTCCAGCTGGAGTGCAACAGTGCGATCTTGGCTTATTGCAAAAACTGTCTTGTAGGTTCCAGCAATCATCCTGCTGATGCCTTTAAAGTAACTGGGGTTTCAGGTGTCAACATCACCACATCCAGCTATCATTCAATTTTTTTTTATTTTGGTACCTCAAATCTATCTGTATTTGATTTCTACAAAACAGCCACATGGGCAAAACAAAAATACGAAACGCTGCACACATTTGCGTGTCATTCTTGCACTGCGGCCACACCGGCTTTTTGTGTTGCATCCAAATTTTAGTGTAGGTGCTGCCAAATCGAGGAAATGCAATGCCTGTCTCAGCTTTCTTATTGTTATTTCGTTATAGGTTTTTTTTATAGGGAGAGGGTTGCACTGTGTAATTCGAGGCGAGTCTGGAAATTGTGATCTAACATTCCCCCTGTCTCAGCATTCGAAAACTCTCAGATTACAGGCGTGAGTTGCCAAGCCCAGCCCAAGTTTTGTTTTCGTTTTAAGGACGGGGTTTTGACATATTGGTCGAGCCAGTCTCAAACCCGCATCCTCACGAGATCCACACTCCTTGGTCTTTGAAGTGCCTGGATAAAAGGCTTCCATGATGCACCGTTCTTGGCTCCCGAATTTTATTGTTAGAAAAGAAATGACGGAGACTGTGCCGGGCGCTTTGACTCACGCCAGCAATCCCAGGCCTCTAATAGGCCGAGGTGGGCACGTCACCTGCAGTCATGAGTTCTGGGTCAGCCTGGGCATCAAAATGAAAACACACCCCACTTATAAAAGAGAAGAAGAAATAGTAAACAAGAGAAATCAGACAGATTAGTGTGCACAATTGGAACAAAACGCAGTGCCGGGTGACTCCACTGCCCGCCCCGCCTTTTGTTATGACATAGTGCTTTCCTCTTATCACCCAGGCTGGAGTGCAACACTGTGATCTCGGCTTATTGCCACAACTGCCTAGTGGGTTCCAGTGATCGTCCTTCTGATATCTCCAATGTAACTGCGGTTGAATGTGTCAACGCCACCAGGTCCAGCTAACTTACTGTTTATTTTTGTGAACCTAAAATCTATCTTTATTTGATTTGTACAAAACACCCACAATGGCAAAACTAAATAAATAAATAAATAACGGAACACTGCACAGCTTAGCGTGTCATTCTTGCACTGAGGCCAGGCCGGCCTTCTAAGTAGCGTCCCAATTTTAGTGTACATGCTGCTGAAGTGAGCACATGCCATGCCCATCTCAGCTTTTTTATTTATTTATTTATTTTGTTTATAGGAAGCGGGTAGCGCTGTGTCGTTCGAGGCCAGTCTCGAATTTGTGATCTCACTGTCCGCCCAGCTCGACATTCCACTGTGGTGGGATTACAGGTGTGAACCGCCAAGCCCAACCCAAGTATTGTTTGCATTCTAAAGACGGAATTTCACCATGTTGATCGGGCGGGTCTGGAACCAGCATCCTCGAAATTACTTTTGGTGCTGGTCTTCGAAGAGCCTAAATGACAGGCTCCTGTGAGCCACCATGCCCAGCAGGCCGACTTTATTGTTGAAAAAAAGAACAGAGAGACTGTGCCCAGCACTGTGACTAATGCCAGCAATCCTAGCCATTTGTGAGGTCGAGGTGGGCGGTTCACCTGAGGTCACGAGTACCTGGGCGTTTTGGCGAAAACCCATTTCACTTAAAAAAAAAAGGAGGAGAAGAAGAAAAGAACAGAAATCAGACAGATTCGTGTGCACAATTGGAAGAATACTAGGTGCTGGGTCACTCCAACCCACGCTCTGCCTTTCTTTATTACGAATCGTTTCCCTCTTGTCACCCAGGCTGGAGTGCAACAGTGCAAGTTTGGCTTATTGCAACAACTGCCTCCTGGGTTCCAGCGATCATCTTGTTGATGCCTCCAAAATAACTGGGGTTGCATGTGTCCACATCACCACATCAAGCTAACTTTCATTTTTTTTTGGTACCTCAAATTAATCTGTATTTGATTTCTACAAAACAGCTGCATGGGCAAAGAAAGAAAAAAAATACAAAACGCTGCAGACATTTGCGTGTCAGTCTTGCGCTGTGTCCACGCCAGCCTTCTGTTTACCATCCCAATTCTAGTGTATGTGCTGCCGAATAGAGCATATGCAATGCCTGTCTCAGCTTTTTTATGATTTTTTGGTTATATGTTTTTTATAGGGAGAGGGTTGAGCTGTGTCGTTCGAGGCAAGTCTCAAAATTGTGACCTAACGATCCCCCCACCTCAGCATTCCGAAGTTCTCAAGTTACAGGTGTGAGTCGCCGAGCCTAACCCAAGTTTTTTTTGTCTTAAAGATGGGGTTTTGCCGTGTTTGTCAGGCCGGTCTCGAACCCATAACCTCGCGAGATGCACACCCCTTGGTCTTTGAAGCACATGTATGACAGGCTCCCATGATGCACCGTTCTTGGCCGACGGAATTTATTGTTAAAAAAGAAAGGAAAGAGGCTGTGCCTGGCCCTTTGACTCAGGCCAGCAATCCCAGATTTTTAATAGGCCGAGGTTGGTGGGTCAACTGCCGTCACGAGTTCCGGTCAGCCTGGGCATCCAGGTGAAAACCCACCCAACTTTAAAAAAGAAGAAAAAGAAATAGTACATATCGTAATATTACAAAGAATGTAAATGTACCTTATTTTTGCACTCTGTACATTTATATTGATATTATGTATTACATGTGTATTGAGATTTTATATGCTGTTGTGATTATATGATATGATATTACAATCAATGGACATACTGTACACATTATGTACATACCTATTGTGAACACATTATGTAAATATAATATACATATGGCACAGATTATTGACACTTATTATACATCTGTATTAGGTAAACATATGTACACCAGAATATTTGTTCACACTGTACTTCTTTAATATATTTCTTGTGATATGCCAATAAATGTACATATGATGAGTACATTCTGGGATATAAGTTTTGCATATTAAATAGAAATTACTTTGGTGACAAAAGTGGGAGTTCACCCGGGTGTGTACATGGTTTATACATGTACATATTGTGCATATTAGGTACTCGAATACACAATGTAAATGTCTATATTTTATGTACCTGTGGGTACGTATGGACATAATATGCACAAATATGCACACGCGTACATATTGCTCATCTGTACGTAATGGGTACATGATGTACATGCATACAAAGGGCCATTTAACAATAAATGTAAATGTACATAATGTTGGCAATCCGTACGATTATATTGATATGATGTATTACATGTTTATTGTGATTATATGCTGTTGTGATAATATCATTTGGTTACTATGATAGCTCTACATATTTTACACCTTAGGGTAAGTGATAGGGTTGGGGTTGGGGTTAGGGTTATACATTTATTGTAATATGCCAATAAATGTACACATTATGAGTACATTCTGAAATATTACTCTTAGCAGATTAGATAGAAATTACTTCAATTACCAACGTGGGTGTACACGCATGTGTGTACATAGTTTGTACCTGTACATACTGTGCATATTATGTACTCGTGTACAGAAGGTACATGTCAACCATATATGTACGTATGTGCACATAGTGTACATATGTACATACTGTGCACACATATATACACGTGCATATATTGTACATCTGTTCATAATGGGTACATAATGTATATATTTACATAATGGTTACATGATGTACATGTGGACGTACTGGGTACATGGCGAACATGTGAGCATAATGTGTACATGATGTTCATGTGTACATATTGTAATATTACAATAAATGTAAATGTCCATAATGTTTGCAATCTCTACATTTATATGGATATTATGTATTACATGTGCATGGTGATTTTATATGCTGTTGTGAATATATGATATCATTGTAATATTAAAATACATGTACATATTGGACATATTTTGTACATAATATATTTGCACACATTCTGTACATATAATATACAAATTGCACAGATTATTTACATTTATTGTACATCTGTATTGTGTAAACTTGTGTACACCAGAGTAGTTATACAGACTGAACCTCTTTTATAAATTTCTTGTGATATGCCAATAAATGTACATATAATGAGTATATTCTGGCATATAATTATTTGCATATTAAATAGAAATTACTTTGGTGACAAAAGTGGGAGGACACCCGGGTGTGTACATGGTTTACAACTGTACATATTACCTATTCACACACACAATATACATGTCTACTGAATATGTACATTTGTGAACCTATGTACATCATGTGCACACGTATGTACACGCGCATATATTGCGCATCTGTACATAATGGGTACATGATGTACATGAACACACATCATCAATAAACAATAAATGTAAATGTACGTAATGTTGGCAATGTGTACAATTATATTGATATCATGTATTACATGTTTATTGTGATTATATATGCGGTTGTGATATAATATCATTTTGATATTACGATGAATGTACATTTTATACATTTTAGGGATAGGGTTAGGGTTATACATTTATTGTAATATGCCAATAAATGTACCCATTATGAGTACATCTTAAGATATTACTCTAAGCATGTAAGATATAATTTACTTCAATTGCCAAAGTTTGTGTACACACATGTGTGTACACAGTTTATACATATACATACTGTGCATCTTATGTACTCGTGTACAGAAAGTACATGTCTACCTTATATATATGTATGTGTACATAGTGTACATATGTCAATACGTTGCACACATATGTCAATGTGCATATATTGTACATCCGTGCCTAATGGGTACATGATGAACATGTTTACATAATGGTACACAACATACATGTAAACGTACTGGGTTCATGGTGTACATGGTAACATAATGTGTACATGATATTCATGTGTACATATCGTAATCTTGCAATAAATGCAAATGTACATGTTTGCAATCTGTTCATTTATATTGATATAATGTATTACATAAGCATTGTGATTTTATATGCTGTTGTGATTATATAATATCATTGTGATATTACAGTACATGGACATATTTTACACATTACATACATAACTATGGTGCACACATTATGTACATATACATATTGCACAGATTATTTACATTTATTGTACATCTGTATTGTTTAAACATATGTACACCAAAGTAATTGTACAGACTGTACTTCTTTTATACATTTGTTGCGATATGTTAATAAATGCACATATGATGTGTACATCCTGGGATATAAATTTTTGCATATTAAATAGAAATTATTTTGGTGACAAGAGTGGGAGTACACCCGAATATGTACATGATTTATACGTGCACATATTGTGCATAATATGTACTCATGTACATAATGTACATGTCTATGTATTATGTATATGTGTGTATGTATATACATACTGTGCACACATATGTACACACACATATATTGCGCATTTTTATGTAATGGGTACATGATGTACATGCATTCACTTCATCATTTAACAATACATGTAAATGTACATAATGTTGGCCATATATACAGTTATATTGATATTATGTGTTTATTGTGATTATATATGCTGTTGTGATATGATATCCTTTTGATATAATGATAGATGTACATTTTATGCATCTTAGGGTTAGGGTTAAAGTTGGGGTTAGGGTTAGGGTTATACATTTATTGTAATATGCCAATAAATGTACACATTATGAGTTCTTTCTGAAATATTATTCTTAGCATGTTAGATAGAAATTACTTCAATTACCAAAGTGGGTGTACATGTATGTGTACATAGTTTACACATGTACATAGAGGTCATCTTATGTACTAGTGCACAGAAAGTAGATGTCTACCTTATATGTACGTATGCATACAGAGTGTACATATGTACATACTGTGCACACATATATACATGTGCATATATTGTACATCTGTGCCTAATGAGTACATGATATACATGTTCAAATAATGGGTACATGATGTATATGTGGACGTATTGGGTACGTGGTGTACATGTGAAAGTAATGTGTACATAATGTTCATGTGTATATATTGTAATATTACAATAAATATAAATGTACATATTTGGGCAATCTGTACATTTATATTGATACTATGTATTATATGTACATTGTGATTTTATATGCTGTTTTGATTATATAATATTGTGATATTAAATTCAATGGGCATATTGTGCACATTATGTACATAACCAATTTGCACGCATTATGTGCATATAATATACATATTGTGCAGGTTGTTTACATTTATTGTACATCTGTATTGTGTAAACATATGTAAACCAGAGTACTTGTACAGACTGTACCTCTTTTATACACTTTATGCGATTTGCCAAAGAATTTACATATGATGAGTACATTCTGGGATATAATATTTTGCATATAAAATAGAAATTACTTTGGTGACAAAAGTGAAAGTACACCCGAATGTGTACATGGTTTATACGTGTACATATTGTGCATATTACGTGTTCATGCACAAAATGTACATGTCTATATAATATGTACATGTGCATACGTATGTACATATTTTGCACAAAAATATACACGCGCATATATTGCGCATCTGTACGTAATGGGTTCATGATGTACATGCATACACATCATCAAACAATAAACATAAATGTACATAATGTTGGCAATCAGTACGATTATATTGATATTATGTATTACATGTTTATTGTGATTATATATGCTGTTGTGTTATAATGTCATTTTGATATGACAATAGATGTACATTTTATATATCTTAAGGTTATGGTAAGGGTTAGGGATAAAGTTATACATTTATTGTAATATGCCAATAAATGTACACATTATAAGTACTTTCTGGGATATTACTCTTAGCATGTTAGATAGAAATTACTTCAATTACCAAAGCGGGTGTACACGCATGTGTGTACATATTTTATACATGTACATATGTTGCATATTATGTACTCGTGTACAGAAAATACATGTCTACATTATATGTATATATGCATACATAGTGTACATATGTACATACTCTTCACACATATATACACGTGCATATATTGTATGTCCACGCCTAATGGGTAAATAATGTATATGTTTATATAATGGGTATATGATGTACATGTGCAAGTACTGTGTACATGGTGTACATGTGAACATAATGTGCACATGGTGTTCATGTGTACATATTGTAATATTATAATAAATGTAAATGTACTTAATGCTTGCAATCTGTACATTTATATTAAAGATATGTATTATATGTGCATTGTGATTTTATATGATGTGATTATATCATTGTGCTATTACAATACATGGACATATTGTACACATTATGTACATAACTATTGTGCACACATTATGTACATATAATATACATATTGCACAGATTAGTTACATTTATTGTACATTTGTATTGTGGAACCATATCTACACCAGAGTAAGTGTACAGACTGTACCTCTTTTATACATTTTATGCTATTTGCCAAAGAATTTACATTTGATGAGTACATTCTGGGATATAATTTTCTGCATATTAAATAAAAATTACATTGGTGACAAGAGTGGGAGTTTACCCGCTTTTGCACATGGTTTATACTTGTACGTATTTTGCATAATAACTACTCAAGTACAAAAGTAAACTTCTATGTAATATATACATGTGCATACGTATGTATATATTATAAACAAAAAATTATACACGAGCATATATTGTGCGTCTGTACATAATAGGTTCATGATGTACATGCATACTCATCATTTAACAATAAATGTAAATGTTCATAATGTTGGCAATACATACGATATTGATATTATGTATTTCATGTTTATTGTGATTATATATGATATTGTGTTATGATATCATTTTGATACTATGATAGATGTACATTTTATACATCTTAGGATTAGGGTTATTGTTGGGGTTAGGGTTAGGATTATTTATCAATTGTAATATGCCAATAAATGTGCATATTATGAGTACATTCTGAGATATTACTCAGCATTTTAGAGAGAAATTACTTCAATTAAAGTGGGTGTACACCACTGTGTGTACATAGTTTATACATGTACATACTGTGCATATTATGTACTCGTGTACAGAAGGTACATTTCTACCTTATATGTACATATGCATACATATGAAAATACTGTGCACACATATATTCACCTGCATATATTGTACATTTGTGCCTAATACATGATGTACATGTGGACGTACCAAGTACATGGTGCACATGTGAGCATCATGTGTAAGTGATGTTCATGTGTACATATCATAATATTAAAATAAACGTAAAATTACATAATGTTTGCAATCTGTACATGTATACTGATAGTATGCATTACATGTGCATTGTAATTTTATATGCTGTTGTGATTATATAATATCATTGTAATATTACAATTAATGGACATATTGTACACATTACGTACATAACAAATTTGCACAGATTATCTACATAAAATATGCATATTGCACAGATTACGTTTATTGTACATCTGAATTTTGTAAAAATATGTACACCAGAGTAATTTTATGGACTGTACTTATTTTATACTTTTCTTTTGATATACCAATAAATGAATATATGATGACTATATTCTGGGATATTATTTTTTGCATATTAAATAGAAATGACTTTGGTGACAAAATTGGGAGTCCATCAGGTTGTGTACATGTTTTATAGGTGTACATATTGTGCATATTTTGTACCCGCGTACACAATGTTAATAATTATATTATGTACATATTCTTACGTATGTACATAATGTACACACATAGGTTCATGCGAATATATTGTGCATTTGTACGTAATGCATACATGATGTGCATGCATACACATCGTCATTAAACAATAAATGTAAATGTACAAAATGGCAATACATACGATTATATTGATATTATGTATTACATGTTTATTATAATTATATATGCCGTTTTGATATAACATCATTTTGATATTACAATAGATGTACATTTTATACATTTTAAATTTAGATATAGGGTGGGGGTTAAGGTTAGGGTTATACATTTATTGTAATATTCCAATTAATATACACATTATAAGTTCATACTGGGATATTACTCTTAGCATGTAAGACAGAGATTACTTCAATTACCAATGTGAGTGTACACGCATGTGTGTACATAGTGTATTCATGTACCTACTGTGCATATTATGTACTCGTGTAAATAAGATATATGTCTACCTTATGTGTACATATGCATACATAGTGTATAGATGTACATTTTTTTCCCACATATATACACGTGCATATATTGTACATCAGTGTCAAATGTGTACAAGATGTACACGTTTATATAATAAGTTCATGGTATACATGTGAATATAATGGGAAAATTATATTCATGTTTACATAGAGTAATATTACAAGAAATGTAAATGTACATGTTTGCAATCTGTACATTTATATTGATATAATGTATTTCATGTGCATAGTAATTTTATCTGCTGTTTTGAATATATATTATTGTGATATTACAATACATAAATATATTGTACACATTATGTACATAACAATTGTGCACACATTATGTACATATAATATACATATTGCACAGATTATTTACATTTATTGAATATCTGTATTTTGTAAACACATGTACACCTGAGAAATTGTACAGTCTGTACCTTTTTTATACATTTCTTCCGATATGTACATATGATGTACAATAAATGTACATATGATGAGTACATTCTGGGATATAATTTTTTGCAAATAAATAGAAATTACTTTGGTGAAAAAAGTGAAAGTACACTCGGGTGTGTACATGGATTATACGTGTACATATTGTGCATATTACGTACTATGTACATAATGTACATGTCTATATGATATGTACATGTGCGTACATATGTACATAATGTGCACACATATGTACACGCGCATATATTGTGCATCTGTACGTAATGGGTACATGATGTACATGAATACATATTATCATATAACAATAAATGTAAATGAACGTAATGTTGACAATACATAAATTTATATTGATATTATGCATTACAGGTTTATTGTAATTACATAAGCTGTTGTGATATAATATCCTTTTGATATTATGATAGATGTACATTTTATACATCTTAGAGTTAGTCTTACAGTTGGGGTAATGGTTAGGTTTACGGTTAGGCTTTCGGTTAGGTTTAGGGTTATGTGTAGGTTTAGGGTTTAGAACTAGGGTTAGGGATAGGGTTAGTGTTTAAGTTTAGGGTTAGGGTAGGATTAGGGTTAGGTTTGGGGTTAAAGTTATACCTTTATTGAAATATGCCAATAAATGAACAAATTATGAGTACATTCTGGAATATTACTCTTAGCATGTTAGAAATCACTTCAATTATTAACGTGGGTGTACAGGCATGTGTGTACATAGTTTATACATGCACATACAATGAATATTATGCACTTGCATATGTACATAAAATGCATGTCAACCATATATGTACATATGCATACATAATATAGCGACGTACATACTGTGCACACATATATACTTGTGCATATACTGTACATCCGTGCATAATGGGTACAAGGTGCAACTGTTTACATAATAAATACATGATGTACATGTGGACGTACTCAGTACATGGTGTACATGTGAACATAATGTGTAAATGTTGTTCATGTGTACATATGGTAATATTACAACAAATGTAAATGTACGGAATGTTTTCAATGTCTACACTTATATTGACATTATGTATTACATGTGCAATGTGATTTCATAAGCTCTTCTGTTTAAAGGATATCATTGTGATACTACAATCAATGGACATGTTTTACACATGATGTATATAACTGTTGTGCACACTCTATAGAAATATAATATACATATTAAACAAATTATGCACATTTATTGTACATCTGTATTGTGTAAACATACGCACACCAGACTAATTGTACAGACTGTACCTCTATTATATATTTCTTGCGATTCCAATTAATGTACATATGATGAATAAATTCTTGGATATAACTTTTTGCATATTAAATAGAAATTGGTGACAAAAGTGGGAGTTTCCCCGGGTCTGTACATGGTTTATACGTATACGTTTTGTGCCTATTACATACTCACGTACACAACGTACATGCCTATATTACATGGACATGTGCATATGTTTGTACATAATGTGCACACATAGGTACACACGCATTTATTGTGCATCTGTACATAACGAATACATGATGTTCTTGAATACACATCATCATTTAGCAATAAATGTAAATGTGCATAATGTTGGCAACACGCATGATTATATTGACATTATGTATAACATGTTTATAGTGACTATATATGCTGTTGTGATATGATACCATTTTGATATTACCATAGATGTAACTTTTATATGTCTTAGGGTTAGGGTTAGTGTTATACATTTATTGCAATATGCAAATAAATTTACACATTATGAATACATTCTGGGATATTAGTCTCACCATGTTATATAGAAATTACTTCAATGACCAAAGTGGGTGTACACGCATGTGTCTACGTTGTTTAGACGTGTACATACAGTGCATAATATGTACTCATGTACAGCCGTTACATGTCTAGCTTATATGAACCTATGCATACATAGTGTACATAAGAACATAATGTGCACACATATAGACTCGTGCATATATTGTACATCCGTGCCCAATGCGTACATGATGTACATGTTTATATAATGGGTACATGATGTACATGTAGACGTACTGGTTACATGGTGTACATGTGACATAATGTGTACATGATGTTCATGTGTACATTTCGTAATATTACAATAAATGTAAATGTACATAATGTTTGCAATCTGTTCATCTATATTGATATAATGTGTTACGTATGCATTGTCATTTTTTCTACTGTTGTGAATATATGATATCATTTTGACATTACAATACATAATCATATTGTACATATTATGTACATAACTATTGTGCACACATCATGTACATATAATATACATATTGCACAGATTATTTACATTTATTGTACATCTGTATTTGGTAATCACATGTACACCAGAGAAATTGTACAGTCTGTACCTCTTTTATACGTTTCTTGTGATATGCCAATAAATGTACATATGATGAGCACATTGTGGGATATAATTTTTTGCATATTAAATACAAATTACTTTTTGACAAAAGTGGGAGTTCACCCGGGTGTGTACATGGATTATACGTGTTCATATTGTGCATATTAAGTACTCGTGTACATAATGTACATGTCGATATGATATGTACATGTGCTTACATATGTACATAATGTGCACACATATGTACACGCACATATATTGCGCATCTGTATGTAATGGGTACATGAGGAACATGAATACATATTATCATTTAACAATAAATGTAAATGAACATAATGTAGGCAATACATAATATTATATTGATATTATGCATTACAGGTTTATTGTAGTAACATAAGCTGTTGTGATATGATATCCTTTTGATATTATAATAGATGTACGTTTTATACATCTTAGGGTTAGTGTTAGGGTTGGGATTGTGGTTAGGTTTAGGATTAGGCTGTTTGTTTATGGTTATGTGTAGATTTAGGGTTTAGGATTATGATGCGGGTTAGGGTTAGTGTTTAAGTTTAGGGTTAGTGTAGAGTTAGGGTTAGGTTTCGGGTTAAGGTTATACCTTTATTGAAATATGTCAATAAATGTACAAATTATGAGTACATTCTGGAATATTACTCTTAACATGTTAGATAGAAATCACTTCAATTACCAACGTGGGTGTACACGCATGTGTGTACATAGTTTATACCTGTACATACAGTGAATATTACACACTTGCATACGTACAGAAGGTACATGTCAACCATATATGTACATATGCATACATAGTGTAGTGACGTACATACTCTGCACACATATATACATGTGCATATATTGTACATCCATGCATAATGGGTACAAGGTTTACCTGTTTACATAATGAATATATGATGTACATGTGGACGTACGGGGTACATGGTGTACATGTGAACATAAGGTATACATGTTGTTCATGTGTACATATCGTAATATTTCAACAAATGTAAATGTATGTAATGTTTTCAATGTCTACACTTATGTTGATATTATGTATTACATGTGCAATGTGATTTGAAAAGCTGTTGTGACTAAGTGATATCATTGTGATATTACAATCAATGGACATATTGTACACATGATGTACATAATTGTGCACACCTTATATAAATATAATACACATATTAAACAGATTATGCACATTTATTGTATATCTGTTTTGTGTAAACATATTTACAGCAGACTAATTGTACAGATTGTACCTCTATTATATATTTCTTGCAATTTCAATTAATATACATATGATAAATAAATTTTTGGATATAATTTTTTGCATATTAAATAGAATAACTTTGGTGACAAAAGTGGGAGTTCACCCGGGTCTGTACATGGTCTATACGTATACGTTTTGTGCCTATTACGTACTTGCATACACAACGTACATGCCTATATTACATGGAAATGTGCTTACATATGTACATAATGTGCACACATAAGTACACGCGCATATATTGCACATCTGTACGTAACGGATACATGATGTACTCGAATACACATCGTCATTTAACAATAAATGTAAATGTGCATAATGTTGGCAATACGTACGATTATATTGACATTATGTATAACATGTTTATAGTGACTATATATGCTGTTGTGATATGATATCATTTTGATATTATGATAAATGTAACTTTTATATTATTTAGGGTTAGGGTTAGTGTTATACATTTATTGCAATATGCACATAAATTTACACATTATGTGTAAATTCTGGGATATTAGTCTTAACATGTTAGAAATTACTTCAATTACCCAAGTGGGTGTACACGCATGTGTCTACATACTTTATACGTGAACATACAGTGCATTTTATGTACTTGTGTAGAGCCATTACAGGTCTAGCTTATATGTACCTATGCATACATAGTGTACATAAGTACATACTGTGCACACATACATACACATGCATATATTATACATCTGTGCCCAATGGGTACATGATGTACATGTTTACATAATGGGTACATGATTTAAATGTGGACGTACTGGTTACATGGTGTACATGTTAAAATAATGTGTACATGATGTTCATGTGTACATATCGTAGTATTACAACAAATGTAAATGTACATAATGTTTGCAATCTGTTCATCTATATTGATATAATGTGTTACGTATGCATTGTAATTTTATCTACTGTTGTGTATATATGATATCATTGTGACATTACAATACATAATCATATTGTACACATTATGTACATAACTATTGTTCACACATTATGTACATATAATAAACATATTGCACAGATTATTTACATTTATTGTACATCTGTATTTGGTAAACACATGTCCAGCAGAGAAATTCTACAGTCTGTATCTCTATTATTCATTTCTTGCAATATGCCAATAAATGTACATATGATGAGTACATTCTGGAATATAATTTTTTGCATATTCGATAGAAATTACTTTGGTGAAAAAAGTGGAAGTTCATCTGGGTGTGTACATGGATTATATGTGTACATAATGTAAATGTCTATATGATATGTACACGTGCGTATGTATGTACCTAATGTGCACACATATGTACACGCACATATATTGCGCATTTGTACATAATGGGTACATGAGGTACATGAATACATATTATCATTTAACAATAAATGTAAATGAACATAATGTTGGCAATACATAATATTATATTAATATTATGCATTACAGGTTTATTGTAATTACATAAGCGGTTGTGATATGATATTCTTTTGATATTATAATAGATGTAGGTTTTATAAATCTTACGGTTAGTGTTAGGGTTGGGGTTGGGGTTAGGTTTAGGGTTAGGTTATTGGTTACATTTAGGGTTATGTGTAGGTCTAGGGTTTAGAATTATGGTAAGGGTTAGGGTCAGTGTTTAAGTTTAGAGTTAGTGTAGGGTTAGGGTTAGGTTTCAGGTTAAGGTTATACCTTTATTGAAATATGCCAAAAATGTACAAATTATGAATACATTACTCTTAGCATGTTAGATAGAAATCACTTCAATTACCAACGTGGGTTTACACGCCTGTGTGTACATAGTTTATACATGCACATACAGTGATTATTCTGCACTTGCGTATGTACACAAGGTACATGTAAACCATATATGTACATATGCATACATTGTTTAGCGACGTACATACTGTGTACACATATATACACGTGCATATATTGTACATCCGTGCATAATGGGTACAAGGTGTACCTGTTTACCTAATGAGTATATGATGTACATGTGGACGTACTGGGTACATGGTGTACATGTGAACATAATGAGGACATGTTGTTCATGTGTACATATTGTAATATTACAACAAATGTAAATGTACGTAATGTTTTCAATGTCTACACTTATATTGATATTATGTATTACATTTGCAATGTGATTTCATAAGCTGTAGTGATTAAGTGATATCATTGTGATATTAACATCAATGGACATGTTGTACACATGATGTACATAACTGTTGTGCACACTTTATATAAATATAATATACATATTAAACATATTATGCACATTTATTGTACATCTGTATTGTGTAAACATATGCACACCAGCCTAATTGTACAGACTGGACCTCTATTATATATTTCTTGCGATTCCAATTAATGTACATATGATGAATAAATTCCTGGATATAATTTTTTGCTTATTAAATAGAAATTACTTTGGTGACAAAAGTGGGAATTTCCCCGGGTCTGTATATGATTTATATGTATACGTTTTGTGCCTATACGTACTCACGTACACAACGTACATGCCTATATTACATGGACATGTGCATACATATGTACATAATGGGCACGCATAGGTACACGCGCATATATTGTGCATTTGTACATAAAGGGTACATAATGTACTTGAATACACATCATCATTTTACAACAAATGTAAATGTGCATAATGTTGGCAATAAGTACGATTATGTTGACATTATGTATTACATGTGTATAGTGACTGTATGTGCTGTTGTGATATGATATCATTTTGATATTACGATAGATGTAACTTTTATATTCCTTAGGGTTATGGCTAATGTTATACATTTATTGCAATATGCACATAAATTTACACATTATGAGTATATTCTGGGATATTAGTCTTAACATGTTAGATAGATATTACTTCAATGACCAAAGTGGGTGTACACGCATGTGTCTACATAGTTTATACGTGTACATACAGTGCATACTATGTACTCTTGTACAGCCGTTACATGTCTAGCTTATATGTACCTATGCATACATAGTGTACATGAGTACATACTGTGCACACATATATACACATGCATATATTGTACACCCATGCCCCATGGGTACATGATGTACATGTGGACGTACAGGTTACATGGTGTACATGTGAACATAATGTGTACATGATATTCATGTGTACATATAATATTACAATAAATGTAAATGTACATAATGTTTGCAATCTGTTAATTAATATTCATATAATGTATTGCGTATGCATTGTGATTTTATCTACTGTCGTGAATATATATCTTTGTGACATTACAATACATAATCACATTGTACACATTATGTACATAACTATTGTGCACACATTATGTACATATAATATACATATTTCACAGATTATTTACATTTATTGTACATCTGTATTTGGTAAACACATGTCGACTAAAGAAATTGTACAGTCTGTACCTCTTTTATACAGTTCTTGCGATATGCCAATAAATGTACATATGATGAGTACATTCTGGAATATAATTTTTTGAATAATAAATAGAAATTACTTTGGTGACAAAAGTAAGAGTTCACCCGGGTGTGTACATAAATTATACGTGTACA
Organism: Callithrix jacchus; assembly: GCF_049354715.1. Classification (NCBI taxonomy): domain Eukaryota; kingdom Metazoa; phylum Chordata; class Mammalia; order Primates; family Cebidae; genus Callithrix; species Callithrix jacchus. The sequence continues at coordinate 1,540,455 of NC_133518.1, forward strand.
TATTGTGCATATTATGTACTCGTGTACATAATGTACGTGTCTGTATATGTACATGTGCATACATATGTACATAATGTGCACACAAATGTACATGTGCATATATTGCGCATCTTTACATAATGGGTACATGAGGTACATGAATACGTATTATCATTTAACAATAAATGTAAATGAACATAATGTTGGGAATACATAATATTATATTGATATTATGTATTACAGGTTTATTGTAATTACATAAGCTGTTGTGATATGATTTTTTTTGATATTATAATAGATGTACCTTTTATACATCTTAGGGTTAGTGTTAGGGTTGGGGTTGGGGTGAGGTTTAGGGTTAGGCTTTCGGTTAGGTTTAGGATTATGTGTAGGTTCAGGGTATAGAATTATGGTAAGGTTTAGAATTAGTGTTTAAATTTAGGGTTAGTGTAGGTTTAAGGTTAGGTTTTGGGTTAAGGTTATACTTTTATTGAAATATGCCAATAAATGGACAAATTATGAGTACATTCTGGAATATTATTCTTAGCATGTTAGATAGAAATTCCATCAATTACCAACATGGGTGTACACGCATGTGTGTACATAGTTTATACATGCACATACAGTGAATATTATGCACTTGCATACATATAGAAGGTACATGTCAACCATATATGTACATATGCATACATAGTGTAGCGACGTACATACTGTGCACACATATATACACGTGCATATACTGTATATCCATGGATAATAAGCACAAGATGTACCTGTTTACCTAATGAATATATGATGTACATGTGGACATACTGGGTACATGGTGTACATGTGAACATAATGTGTACATGTTGTTCATGTGCACATATCGTAATATTACAACAAATGTAAATGTACGTAATGTTTTCAATGTCTACACTTATATTGACATTATGTATTACATGTGCAATGTGATTTCATAAGCTGTAGTGATTAAGTAATATCATTGTGATATTACAATCTATGGACATGTACACATGATGTACATAACTGTTGTGCACACTTTATATAAATATAATATACATATTAAACAGATTATGCACATGTATTGTACATCTGTATTGTGCAAACATATGCACACCAAAATAATTGTACAGATTGTATCTCTATTATATATTTCTTGCAATTCCAATTAATGTACATATGATTAATAAATTTTTGGATATAATTTTTTGCGTATTAAATAGAAATTACTTTGGTGACAAAAGTGGGAGTTCACTCGGGTCTGTATATGGTCTATATGTATACGTTTTGTGCCTATTATGTACTCGCGTACACAACGTACTTGCCAATATTACATGGACATGTGTGACCATATGTACATAATGTGCACACATAGGTACACGCGAATATATTGTGCATCTGTATGTAATGGGTACATGATGTACTTGAATACACATTGTCATTTAAAAATAAATGTAAATGTCCATAATGTTGGCAATACGTACAATTATATTGACATTACATATAACATGTTTATAGTGACTATATATGCTGTTGTGATATGATATCATTTTGATATCACGATAGATATAACTTTTATATTCCTTAGGGTTAGGGTTAATGTTATACATTTTTGCAATTTGTACATAAATTTACCCATTATGAGTACATTCTGGGATATTAGTCTTAACACGTTAGATAGAAATAACTTCAATTACCAAAGTGGGTGTACACACATGGGTCTACACAGTTTATACATGTACATACAGTGCATATTATATACTCGTGTATAGCCGTTACATGTCTAGCTTATATGTACGTATGCATACATAGTGTACATAAGTACATACTGTGCACACCTATATAAACGTGCATATATTGTATATCCGTGCCCAATGGGTACATGATGTACATAAATACGTAATGGGTACATAATGTACATGTGGAAGTACTGGTTACATGGTGTTCATGTGAACATAATGTGTACATGATGTTCATGTGTATATCTTGTAATATTACAATGAATGTAAATAAATGTACGATTATATTGACATTATGTATAACATGTTTATAGTGACTATATATGCTGCTGTGATATGACATAATTTTGATATTACAATAGATGTAACTTTTATATTCCTTAGGATGATAGTGTTATACATTTATTGCAATTTGCACATAAATTTACACGCACATAAATTTACAACAAAATGCTGCATAGCGTTTCATTTTTGCACTGAGGCCTTTTTGGGCTCCTATGTTGAGTTTCAATTTAAGTGTACCTGCTGCCGAAGTGAGCACATGCTGTGCCCGGCTCAGCTTTTTTTTTCTTTCAATTTTTATGTTGTTTATGGCAAGTGTTGCACTGTGTTGGTCGAGGCCAGTCTCGAATTTGTGATCTCACTGTCCGTTGGGCTCAACATTCCACTGTCATGGGATTACAGGTGTGATGCGCTGAACTTAACCCAAGTTTTGTTTCCGTTCTGAAGGCGGAAATTTCCCATGTTAATCAAGCAGGTCTCGAACACACATCCTTGAAATATTTTTACGTTTGTCTTCGAAGCACCTAAATGGCAGGTTCCTGTGAGCCACCGTACCTGGCAGGCCGAGTTTCATGTTGACAAAAGAGAACAGAGAAACTTTTCCCAGCACTGTGACTAACACCAGCTATCCTAGCCATTTGGGAGGTCGAGGTGGGTGGTTCACCTGAGGTCATGAGTTCTGGGTCAGCCTGGGCATCTTGGTGAAAATGCACTACACTTAAAAACGAAGAAGTAGAAAAAGAAAATAACAGAAATCAGACAAATTAGTGTGCACAATCTGAACAAAACGAGGTGCCAGGTGGCCCCACTTTACACCACAAATTTCTGTATGACGTACTGGTTTCCTCCTGTCACCCAGGCTGGAGTGAAACACTGCGATCTCGGCTTATTGCCACAACTGCATAGTGGGTTCCAGCGGTCGTTCTGCCGATGCCTCCCATGTAAATGTGATTGAATATGTCAACACCACCTGGAACAGACAACTTTCTGTTTATTTTTGTGAACCTAAAATCTATCTGTATTTGATTTGTACAAAACAGTTACAATGGCAATACTAAATGAATAAATAGAAAATGGCATGCTGCGTAGCGTTTCATCCTTGCACTGAGGCCTTTTTGGGCTTCTATGTAGAGTCCCAATTTTAGTGTACATGCTGCCAAAGCGAGCACATGTCGTGCCCGGCTCAGCTTTTTTATTTCTTTGGTTTTTATGTTGTTTATAGCGAGCGGATAGCACTGTGTTTGTCGACGCCAGTCTCGAATTTGTGATCTCACTGTCCGCCCGGCTCGACATTCCACTGTCATGGAATTAAAGGTGTGATGCGCCGAGCCAAACCCAAGTTTTGTTTCCATTCTGAAGACGGAAATTTCCCATGCTGGTCAGGCGGGACTCGAACACGCATCCTCGAAATTTTTTTGGCATTGGTCTTCAAAGTGCCTAAATGACAGGTTCCTGTGAGCCACCGTAACTGGCAGGCCGAGATTTATGTTATCAAATTGAAACAGGGAGGCTTTGCACAGCACTGTGACTAACACCAGCTATCCTAGCCATTTGAGAGGTCGAGGTGTGCTTTTCACCTTAGGTCACGAGTTCCGGGTCATACCGGGCATCTCGACGAAAACAAACTTCACTTAAAAAAAAAGAAGGAGAAAAAGAAAATAACAGAAATCAGACAAATTAGTGTGCACAATCTGAACTAAACCAGGTGCCAGGTGGCTCCACCCCCACCCCACCTTTCTGTATGATGTACTGCTTTTCTCCTGTCACCCAGGCTGGAGTGAAACACTGCAATCTCGGCTTACTGACACAACTGCATAGTGAGTTCCAGCGGTCGTTGTGCCGATGCCTCCCAAGTAACTGTGGTTGAATATGTCAACACCACCTAAAACAGACAACTTTCTGTTTATTTTTCTAAACCTCAAATCTATCTGTAATTGATTTGTACAAAACAGTTACAACAGCAAAACTAAATGAATAAATAAAAAAACGGAACGCTGCTTAGCATTTCATTTTCACGCTGAGGCCTTTTCGGGCTTCTATGTGGAGTCCCAATTTTAGTGTTCGTGCTGCCGAAGCGAGCACATGCCATGCCCTCCTCAGCTTTTTGATTTTTTTCCGTTTTTATGTTCTTTTTAGCAAGCGGGTAGCGCTGTGTCGTTCGAGGCTAGTCTCGAATTTGTGATCTCACTGTCCACCCGGCTAGACATTCCACAGTCATGGAATCACAGGTGTGATGCGCTGAGCCTAACCCAAGTTTTGTATTCGTTCTGAAGACGGAAATTTCTTATGTTGGTCGGGCGGGTCTCCGACACGCATCCTCGAAAATTTTTTTGTGATCGTCTCTGAAGCGCCAAAATGACATGTTCCTGTGAGCCACCATATCTGGCAGGCCGAGTTTTATGTTAACAAAGAGAACAGAGAAACTTTGCCCAGCACTGTGAGTAACACCAGATATCCTAGCCATTTGAGAGGTCGAGGTGGGCAGTTCACCTGAGGTCACGAGTTCCGGGTAAGTGTGGGCATCTCGGTGCCAACCCACTTCAGTTAAGAAAAAAGAAGTAGAAAAAGAAAATAACAGAAATCAGACAAATTAGTGTTCACAATCTGAACAAAACGAGGTGCCAGGTGGCTCCAACCCCCACCCCGCCTTTCTGTATTACGTACTGCTTTCCTTTTGTCACCCAGGCTGAAGTGAAACACTGCAATCTCGGCTTACTGCCACAATTGCATGGTGGGTTCCAGCCATCGTTCTGCTGATGACTCCTAAGTAACTGTGGTTGAATATGTCAACACCATCTGGAACAGACAACTTTCTGTTAATATTTCTGAACCTAAAATCTATCTGTATTTGATTTATACAAAACAGTTACAATGGCATAACTAAATGAATCAATCGAAAACGAAATGCTGCGTAGCGTTTCATCCTTGCACTGAGGCATTTTCAGGCTTTAATGTAGAGTCCCAATTTTAATGTACATGCTGCCGAAGCGAGCACATGCCGTGCCCGCCTCAGCTTTTTGATTTTTTTGGTTTTTATATTGTTTATAACAAGAGAGTAGTGTTGTGTCGGTCGAGGCCAGTCTCGAATTTGTGATCTCACTGTCCGCCCGGCTAGACATTCAATGGTCATGGGATTACAGGTGTGATGCGCCGAGCCTGACCCAAGTTTTGTTTCCATTCTGAAGACGGAAATTTCCCATGTTGGTCGGGTGGGTCTCCAACACACATCCTCGAAATTTTTTTACCTTGGTCTCCGAAGCGCCTAAATGACAGGTTTCTGTGAGCCACCATATCTGGCAGGCCGAGTTTTATGTTAACAAAGAGAACAGAGAAACTTTTCCCAGCACTGTGAGTAACACCAGATATCCTAGCCATTTGGGAGGTCGAGGTGGGCAGTTCACCTGAGGTCACGAGCTCCGGGTCAGGCCTGGGCATCTCGGTGCAAACCAACTTCACTTAAAAAAAAAAGAAGTAGAAAAAGAAAATAACAGAAACCAGACAAATTAGTGTGCACAATCTGAACAAAACGAGGTGCCAGGTTGCTTCAGCCCCCACCCCGCCTTTCTGTATGACGTACTGCTTTCCTCCTGTCACCAAGGCTGGAGTGAAACACTGCGATCTCGGCTTACTGCCATAACTGCATAGTGGGTTTCAGCGGTTGTTCTGCCAATGCCTCCCAGGTAACCGTGGTTGAATATGTCAACACCACCTGGAAGAGACAACTTTCTGTTTATTTTTGTGAACCTGAAATCTATCTGTATTTGATTTGTACAAAACAGTTACAATGGCAGAACTAAATGAATCAATGGAGAATGGAATGCTGCGTAACGTTTCATCCTTGCACTGAGGCCTTTTCGGGCTTCTATGTAGAGTCCCAATTTTAGTGTATGTGCTGCCAAAGCAAGCACATGCCGTTCCCAGCTAAGCTCTTATTTCTTTCGGTTTTTATGCTGTTTATAACAAGCGGGTAGCGCTGTATCGTTCGAGGCCAGTCTCAATTTTGTGATCTCACTGTCTGCGCGGCTTGACATTCCACTGTCATCGGATTACAGGTGTGATGCGCCAAGCCTAACCCAAGTTTTGTTTCCGTTCTGAAGACGGAAATTTCCCATGTTGGTCTGGCGGGTCTCAAACAGGCATTTTCAAAATTTTTTTTCGTTGGTCTTCGAAGTGCCTAAATGACAGGTTCCTGTGAGCTGCTGTAACTGGAAGGCTGAGTTTCATGTTAACAAAAGAGAACAGAGAGACTTTGCCTAGCACTGTGACTAACACCAGCTATCTTAACAATTTAGGAGGTCGAGGTGGGCGGTTCACTTGAGGTCACGAGTTCCGGGTCAGCCTGGGCATCTCGGTGAGAACCCACTTCACTTAAAAATACAAAAGTAGAAAAAGAAAATAACAGAAATCAGACAAATTAGTGTGCACAATCTAAACAAAACGAGGTGCCAGGTGGCTCCACTGCTTACCGTGCCTTACTGTATGATGTATGGCTTTCCTCCTGTCACCCAGGCTGGAGTGAAACACTGAGATCTCGGCTTACTACCACAACTGCATAGTTGGTTCCAGCGGTCATTCTGTTGATGCCTACCAAGAAACTGTGGTTGAATAGGGCAACACCACCTGAGACAGACAACATTCTGTTTATTATTTGAATCTGAAACCTATCTGTATTTGATTTGTACAAAACAGTTACAAAAACATAACAAATAAATAAAAAAAAACCGAAGGCTGCCAAGCATTTCATCCTTGTGCCGAAGCCTTTTCAGGCTTCTATGTAGAGTCCAAATTATAGTGTACATGCTGCTGAAGGGAGCACATGTCATGCCCGTCTCAGCTTTTATATTTCTTTCGGTTTATATGTTGTTTATAGCAAGCTGGTAGCGCTGTGTCATTCAAGGCCACTCTCGAATTTGTGATATCACTATCCACCTGGCTCGATATTCCACTGTCATGGAATTACAGGTGTGATGTGCTGAGACTAACCCAAGTTTTGTTTCTGTTCTGAAGACGGAAATTTTCCATGTTGGTCGGGCTGATCTCGAACACGCATCCTCGAAATTGTTTTGCGTTGGTCTTCGAAGCACCTAAATGAGAGGTTGCTGTGAGCCACCGTACCTGGCAGGCAGAGTTTCATGCTAGCACAGAGGCCTTTTCAGGCTTCTATGTAGAGTCCCAATTTCAGTGTACGTGCTGCCGAAGTGAGCACATTTTGTCTGCCCGGCTCGACATTCCACTGTCACAAGATTACAGGTGTGATGGGCCGAGCCTGACCCAAGTTTTGTTTCCGTTCTGAAGATGGAATTTTCCCATGTTGGTCGGGGGGGTCTCGAACACGCACCCTCGAAATTTTTTTTGCGTTGGTCTTCGAAGCGCCTAAATGACAGATTCCTGTGAGCCTCTGTACCTTGCTGGCCGAGTTTCATGCTAGCGCTGAGGCCTTTTCAAGTTTCTATGTAGAGTCCCAATTTCAGTCTACGTGCCGCCGAAGCGAGCACATGCCGTCCGCTTATCTCGAAATTCCACTGTCACGGAATTACAGATGTGATGCACCGAGCCTAACCCAACTTTTGTTTTTGTTCTGAAGACGGAAATTTTTCATGTGTGTCAGGCGGGTCTCGAACACGCACCCTCGAAATTTTGTTTGCGTTGGTCTTCAAAGCGCCTAAATGACAGGTTCTTGTGAGCCATCGTACCTGGCAGGCCGAGTTTCACGCTAGCGCTGAGGCCTTTTCGGGCTTCTATGTAGAGTTCCAATTTCAGTGTATGTGCTGCCGAAGCGAGCACATGTCATGCCCAGAACAGCTTTTGTATTTCTTTTGGTTTTTATGTTTTTCATAGCAAGTGGGTAGCGCTGTGTCGGTCGAGGCCAGTCTCGTATTTGTGATCTCACTGTCTGCCCGGATCAACATTCTACTGTCATGGGATTACAGGTGTGATGTGCTGAGCATAACCCAAGTTTATATTCCGTTCTAATAACGGAAATTTTTCATGTTGTTTGGGCGGGTCTCGAGCATGCATCCTCGAATATTTTTTGCGTTGGCCTTCGAAGCTCCTAAATGACAGGTTGCTGTGAGCCACCGTACCTGGCAGGCCGAGATTCAGGCTAGCACTGAGGCCTTTTCGGGCTTCTATGTAGAGTTTCAATTTCAGTGTACGTGCTGCCGAAGCGAGCACATGTTGTGCCCGGCTCAGCTTATTTATTTATTTTGGTTTTATGTGGTTTATAGCAAGCGGGTAGTGCTGTCAGTCGAGGCCAATCTCGAATTTGTGATCTCACTGTCTGCCTGACTTGGCATTCCACTGTCACGCTATTACAGCTGTGATGTGCCGAGCCTAACCCAAGTTTTGTTTCCGTTCTGAAGACGAAAATTTCCCATGTTCGTCGGGAGGGTCTCAAACACGCAACCTCGAAATTTTTTTGCGTTGGTCTTTGAAGCACCTAAATGACAGGTTCCTGTGAGCCACCATTTCTGGCAGGCCGAGTTTCATGCTAGTGCTGAGGCTTTTCCGGGCTTCTATGTAGAGTCCCAATTTCAGTGTACATGTGGCCAAAGCGAGCACATGACATGCCCGGCTCAGCTTTTTTATTTCTTTCGGTTTTTATGTTTTTTTTTTAAGCAATTTCAGTGTACGTGTTGTTGAAGTGAGCACATGCCGTCTGCCCGGCTCGACATTCCACTGTCACGGGATTACCAGTGTGATGCGCCGAGCCTAACCCAAGTTTGGTTTCCGTTCTGAAGACGAAAATTTCCCACGTTGGTCGAGCGGATTTCGAACATGCACCCTCAAAATTTTTATTGCGCTGGTCTTCAAAGTGCCTAAATGACAGGTTCCTGTGTGCCATTGTACCTGGCAGGCCAAGTTTCATGCTAGCACTGAGGCCTTTTCAAGCTTCTATGTAGAGTCCCAATTTCACTGTACGTGCTGGTGAAGCGAGCACATGCTGTCCACCCAGCGTGACATTCCACTGTCATGGAATTAAAAGTGTGATGCGCCGAGCTTAACCCAAGTTTTGTTTTCGTTCTTAAGATGGAAATTTCCCACGTTTGTCGGGCAGGTCTCGAACATGCACCCTCGGAATTTTTTGCATTGGTCTTCGAAGCGCCTAAATGATAGCTTCCCCTGAGACACTGTACCTGGCAGGCCGAGTTTCATGCTAGCGCTGAGGCCTTTTCAAGCTTCTATGTAGAGTCCCAATTTCAGTGTATGTGCTGCCGAAGCGAACACATGCTGTCCACCCAGCTCGTCATTCCATAGTTATGGAATTACTGGTGTGATGCGCCAAGCCATACCCATGTTTTGTTTCCATTCTGAAGACGGAAATTTCCCATGTTGGTCGGGTAGGTCTCAAACACGCACCCTCGAAATTTTTTTGCGTTGGTTTATGAAGCGCATAAATGACAGTTTCCTTTTTGCCACTGTACGTGGCAGGCCAAGTTTCATGCTAGTTCTGAGGTCTTTTCAAGCTTCTATGTAGAGTCCCAATTTCAGTGTACGTGCTGCTGAAGGGAGCACATGCCGTCTGCCCGGCTCGACATTCCACTGTCACAGAATTACAGGTGTGATGCGCCGAGCCTAACCCAAGTTTTTATTCCGATCTTAAGACGGAAATTTCCCACGTTGGTTGGGCGAGTCTCGAACACGCACCATCGAAATTTTTTCTGCGTTGGTCTTTGAAGCACCTAAATGACAGGTTCCTGTGAGCACCATACCTGGCAGGCCGAGTTTAATGCTAGTGCTGAGGCCTCTTCAAGCTTCTATGTAGAGTCCCAATTTCAGTATACGTGCTGCCGAAGCGAGCAAATGCTGTTCACTTGGCTCGACATTCCACTCTCACGGGATTACAGGTGTGATGTGCCGAGATTTACCCAAGTTTTTTTGTCTGAAGATGGAAATTTTCCATGATTGTCAGGCAGGTCTCGAACACGCACCCTAGAAATATTTTTTGCGTTGGTTTTAAAAGCGCCTAAATGACAGGTTTCTGTGAGCCACCATACCTAGCAGGCCGAGTTTTATGCTAGCGCTGAGTTTTTTTAAAGCTTCTATGTTGAGTTCCAATTTCAGTGAACGTTGTGCCGAAGCGAGCACATGCCATTTGCCCTGCTCGACATTTCACTGTCACAGAATTACAGGTTTGATGCACCGAGCCTAACCCAAGTTTCGTTTCCATTCTGAAGACGGAAATTTCTTATGTCAATTGGGCGGGTCTCGAACACGCACCCTCGAAATTTTTTTCACGTTGGTCTTCGAAGCGCCTAAATGACAGGTTCCTGTGAGCCACCGTACCTGGCAGGCCGAGTTTCATGCTAGCGCTGAGGTCTTTTCAAGCTTCCATGTAGAGTCCCAATTTCAGTGTAAGTGCTGTTGAAGCAAGCATATGCCCTCCGCTTGGCTCGACACTTGAATGTCACGAAATTACAGGTGTGATGTGCCGAGCCTAACCCAAGTTTTGTTTCAGTTCTGAAGACGGAAATTTCCCACGTTGGTCGGGCGGGTCTCGAACATGCACTCTCGAAATTTCCTAAGCGTTGGTCTTCGAAGCACCTAAATGACAGTTCCCTGTGAGGCACCGTACATGGCAGGCCAAGTTTCATGCTAGCGCTGAGGTTTTTCAAGCTTCTATGTAGAGTCCCAATTTCAGTGTACGTGGTGCCAAAGCGAGCACATGCCATTAGCCCCGATTGACATTCCACTGTCACGGGATTACAGGTGGGATGCACCGAGCCTAACCCAAGTTTTGTTTTTGTTCTGAAGACAAAAACTTCCCGTGTTGGTCGGGCGGGTCTCAAACATGAACCCTCGAAATTTTTTTTGCGTTGGTCTTCGAAGCGCCTAAATGACAGTTTCCTGTGGGCCAGTGTACACGGCAGGCCGAGTTTCATGCTAGTGCTGAGGCCTTATCAAGCTTCTATGTAGAGTCCCAATTTCAGTGTATGTCCTGCCGAAGCGAGCACATGCCATTCCCGGCTTAGCTTTTTTATTTCTGTCGGTTTTTATGTTGTTCATAGAAAGCAGGTAGCGCTGTGTTGGTCGAGGCCAGTCTCGAATTTGTGATCTTATTGTCCGCTCAGCTCGACATTCCACAGTCACGGGATTACAGGTGTGATGGGCCGAGGTTAAGCCAAGTTATTTTTCCATTCTGAAGACGGAAATATCCCATGTTGGTCAGGCGGGCCTCGAACACGCACTCTCGGAATTTTTTTGCGTTGGTCTTCAAAGCGCCTAAATGACAGGATCCTGTTAGCCACCGTACCCCGGAGGCCGAGTTTTATGCTAATGCTGAGGTTTTTTGAAGCTGTTATGTAGAGTCCCAATTTCAGTGTACGTGCTGCCGATGCAAACACATGTCGAGCCCGGCTCAGCTTTTTTATTTCTTTCAGTTTTTATGTTGCTTATAGCAAGCGGGTAGCGCTGTGTCGGTTGAGGCCAGTTTCGAATTTTTGATCTCACTGTCCGCCCGGCTCGACATTCCACTGTCACGGGATTGCAGGTGTGATTCCCCGAGCCTAACCCAAGTTTTGTTTTTGTTCTGAAAACAGAAATTTCCCAATTGGTTGGGTGGGTCTCAAACACGCACCCTCAAAATTTTTTGCGTCAGTCTTCGAAGTGCCTAAATCACAGGTTTTTGTGAGCCACCGTACATGGCAGGCCGAGTTACATGCTAGCTTTGAGGCCTTTTCAGGGTTCTATGTAGAGTTCCAATTTCAGTGTACGTGCTGCCGATGCGAGCACATGCCGTTTGCCCGGCTCGACATATCACTGTCATGGGATTACAAATGTGATGCGCTGAGCCTAACCCAAGTTTTGTTTTTGTTCTGAAGGTAGAAATTTCTTATGTTAGTCGGGCGGGTCTCCAACATGCACCCTCGAAATTTCTTTTGTGTTGGTCTTCGAAGCGCCTAAATTACAGGTTCCTGTGAGCCACCGTATTTGGCAGGCTGAGTTCTCTAATAGTGCTGAGGCCTTCTCAAGCTTCCACGTAGAGTCCCAATTTCAGTGTACGTGCTGGCGAAGTGAACACATGCCGTCCGTCCGGCTTGACATTACACTGTCACGAAATTACAGGTGTGATGCGCCGAGCCTAACCCAAGTTCTGTTTCCGTTTTGAAGACGGAAATTTCCCATGTTGGTCGGGAGGGTCTCGAACGCGCACCCTCGAAATTTCTTTTGCAGTGGTCATCGAAGCGCCTAAATGACAGGTTCCCGTGGGTCACCATACCTGGCAGGCCGAGTCTCATGCTAGCGATGAGGCCTTTTCAAGCTTCTATGTAGAGTTTCAATTTCAATTTACATGCTGCCGAAATGAGCACATGCCGTCCACCTGACTCGACATTCCACTGTCACGGGATTAAAGGTGTGATGTGCCGAGCCTAACCCAAGTTTTGTTTCCATTCTGAAGATGGAAATTTGTCATGTTGGTCAGGCGGGTTTCGAACACACACCCTCGAAATTATTTCTGCGTTGGTGTTTGAGGCCCCTAAATGACAGGTTCCTGTGAGCCACCATAACTGGCAGGCTGAGGTTCATGCTAGCGCTGAAGCCTTTTCAAACTTCTATATAGAGTTCCAATTTAAATGTAGGTGCTGCCGAAGAGAGCACATGCCGTCCGCTAGGCTCGACATTCCACTGTAATAAGATTGATTAGAGGTGTGATGCGCCGAGCCCAACCCAAGTTTTGTTTCCGTTCTGAAGACAAAAATTTCCCACGTTGGTCGGGCGGGTCTCGAACACGCACCCTCGAAATCTTTTTTCGGTTGGTCTTTGAAGCGCCAAATGACAGGTTCCTGTGAACCATTGTGCCTGGCAGGCCGAGTTTCATGCTAGTGCTGAGGCCTTTTCAAGCTTCTATGTAGAGTCCCCATTTCAGTGTATGTGCTGCCGAAGCGAGTACATGCCGTCCGCCCGGCTCGACATTCCACTGTCACGGGATTACAGTTGTGATGCGTCGAGCCTATTTCAAGTTTTGTTTTTGTTCTGAAGACGGAAATTTCCCACGTTGGTCGACGGGTCTCAAAGAGGCACCCTCTAAATTTTTTGCGCTGGTCTTCGAAGCGCCTAAATGATAAGTTCCTGTGAGCCACCGTACCTCGCAGGCCGATATTCATGCTATCACTGAGACCTTTTCAAGCTTCTATGTAGAGTCCCAATTTCAGTGTACGTGCTGCCAAAGTGAGTCCCACACGACCAACATGGAAAATTTCCATCTTTAGAATGTAAACAAAACTTGGGTTAGGCTCGGTGCATCACACCTGTAATCCTGTGACAGTGGAATGTCGAGCCGGGCAAACGGCAATTCCTCGCTTCAGCAGCACATACACTGAAATTGGGAATCTACATAGAAGCTTGAAATGGCCTCAGTGCTAGCATGAAACTTGGCCTGCCACATACAGTGGCTCACAGGAATCTGTCATTTAGGCACTTAGAAGACCAATGCCAAAAATAATTTTGAGGGTGGGTGTTCGAGACCCGCGCTACCAACATGGAAAATTTTCGTCCTCAGAACCGAAACAAAACTTGGGTTAGGCTCAGCGCATCACACCTGTTATCCCTTGACAGTGGAATGGCGCGCTGGGCTGATGGCTGGTGCTTTCATCGGCAGCACGTACACTGAAATTGGGACTGTACATAGAAGCTTGAAAAGGCCTTTGCGCTAGCATGAAACTTGGCCTGCCAGGTTTGGTGGCTCACAGGAACCTGTCATTTAGGCACTTCGAAGACCAACGCAAAAAAAATTGCGATGGTGCGTGTTCGAGACACGCCCGACTCACGTGGGAAATTTTTGTCTTCAGAACGGAAACAAAACTTGGGTTAGGCTCGACGCATCACACCTGTAATCCCATGACAGAGGAATGTCGAGCTGGGCAAATGGCATGTGCTCTCATCGGCAGCATGTACACTGAAATTTGGACTCTACATAGAAGCCATCGTGTTGAGCATATGGCATGTGCTTTTTTCCAAAGCATGTACACTGAAATTGGGACTCTTTAAACAAGCTTGAAAACCCCTCAGCGATAGCATGAAACTCGGCCGGCCAGGTACGATGGCTCACAGGAATCCGTCATTCAGGCGCTTTGTAGACCAATGCAAAAAACATGTCGAGGGTGCGTTTTCGAGACCCGCCTGACCAACATGGAAAATTCCCGTCTTCAGAACAAAAACAAAACTTGGGTTAGGCTCGGCGCATCACACCTGTAATCCCGTGACAGTGGAATGTCAAGCCGGGCAAACAAAATGTGCTCGCTTCAGCAGCATGAACACTGAAACTGAAACTCTACATAGAATCTTGTAAAGGCCTCAAGCGCTAGCATGAAACTCGGCCTGCCAGGTATGGTGGCTCACAGGAACCTGTCATTTTGGCGCTTCGTAGACCAACCCCCAAAAAATTTCGAGGGTACGTGTTCGGGACACGTCCGACCAACATAAGAAATTTTCGTTTTCAGAACGGAAATGAAACTTGGGTTAGCCTCGGCCCATCACACCTGCAATCTGGTGATAGTGGAATGTCGAATTGGACAGACGGCATGTGATCACTTCGGCAGCATGTACACTGAAATTGGGAATTTACAAAGAACCTTGAAAAGTTCTCAGAGCTAGCATGAAACTTGGCCTGCTCACAGAAACCAGCCATTTAGGTGCTTCGAAGACAAAGGCATAAATATTTTGAGGGTGCGTGCTCGAGATGCACCCTACCAACATGGAAAATTTTCATCTTCAGAACGGAAACAAAACTTGGGTGAGGCTCGGTGCATCACAACTTTAATTTTGTGACAGTGGAATTTCGAGCTGGGTGGACAGCATGTGCTCGCTTTGGCAGCAGGTACACTGAAATTAAGACTCTACATAGAAGCTTGAAAAGGCCTCAGCGCTAGCATGAAACTCGGCCTGCCAGGTACAGTGGATCACAGAAACCTGTCAATTAGACCATTCGAAGACCAATGGAAAAAAATTTCGAGGGTGCGTGTTCGAGACCAGCCCGACCAACATGGGAAATTTCCGTCTTCAGAACAAAAACCAAACTTGGGTTTGGCTCGGCGCATCACACCTAAAATCCCATGACAGTGGAATGTCGAGCCAGGCAAATGGCAAATCCTCGCTTTGGCAGCACATACACTGAAATTGGGAATTCACATAGAAGCTTGAAATGGCCTCAGCGCTAGCATGGAACTCGGCCTGCCGCATACGGTGGCTCACAGGAATCTGTCATTTAGGCGTTTCGAAGACCAACACAAGAAAAAAATTTTGAGGGTGCGTGTTCAAAACCCGCGCTACCAACATGGAAAATTTTCGTCCTCAGAAGCGAAACAAAACTTGGGTTAGGCTCAGCGCATCACACCTGTTATCCCTTGACAGTGGAATGGCACGCCGGGCTGAGTGCTGGTGCTTTCATCGGCAGCATGTACACTGAAATTGGGACTCTACATAGAAGCATGAAAAGGCCTTCACGCTAGCACGAAACTCGGACTGCCAGGTTCGGTGGCTCACAGGAACCTGTCATTTAGGTGCTTCGAAGACCAATGCAGAAAAAATTACAATGGTGGGTGTTCGAGACACGCCCGACCCATGTGGGAAATTTTCGTCTTCAGAATGGAAACAAAACTTGGGTTAGGCTCGGCGCATCACACCTGTAATCCCGTGACAGAGGAATGTCAAGCCGGGTGGATGGCATGTGCTTGCTTTGGCAGAACGTACACTGAAATTGGGATCCTACCTAGAAGTTGTCGAGTTGAGCATACTGCATTTGCTCGTTTTTGAGGCACGTACATTGAAATTGAAACTCTACTTAGAAGCTTGAAAATGCCTCATCGATAGCATGAAACTCGGCCGGCCAGGTATGGTGGCTTACAGCAACCTGTCATTTAGGTGCTTCGAAGACAAATGCAAACAATTTGCGATGGTGAGGGTTTGAGACACGCCTGACCCACTTGGGAAATTTCTGTCTTCAGAACAAAAACAAAACTTGGATTGGGCTCGGTGCATCACACCTGTAATCCCGTGACAGTGGAATGTCAAGCCAGGTGGATGGCATGTGCTTGCTTTGGCAGCACGTACACTGAAATTGGGACTCTACATGGAAGCTGTCGAGTTGGGCGTACGGCATGTGCTCATTTCTGAAGCATGTACACTGAAATCAAGACTCTACATAAAAGCTTGAAAACACCTCAGCATAAGCATGAAACTCGGCCTGCCAGGTACGGTGGCCCACAGGAACCTGTCATTTAGGCGCTTTTAAGACCAAAGCAAAAAAAAAATTCGAAGGTGCGTGTTCGAGACCCGCCCGACCAACATGGGAAATTTCCGTCTTAAGAACAAAAAGAAAACTTGGCTTAGGCTCAGCGCATCACACCTGTAATCCCGTGACAGGGGAATGTCGAGCCAGGTGGACGGCATGTGCTCGTGTCGGCAGCATGTACACTGAAATTGGGACTCTATATAGAAGCTGTCGTGTTGAGTATACGGCATGTGCTCGTTTCCAAAGCACATACACTGAAATTGGGACTCTTCATAGAAGCTTGAAAATGCCTCAGCGATAGCATGAAACTCGGCCGGCCAGGTACGGTAGCTCACAGGAACCTGTCATTTATGCACTTCGAAGACCAACGCAAAAAAATTACCAGGGTGCGTGGTCGAGACCCACCCGACCAACGTGGGAAATTTTCGTCTTCAGAATGGAAACAAAACTTGGGTTAGGCTCGGTGCATCACACCTCTAATCCCATGACAGTGGAATGTCGAGCCGTGTGGACAACATGTGCTCTCTTCAGCAGGACGTACACTGAAATTAGGACTCTACATAGAAGCTTGAAAAGGCCTCAGCGCTAGCATGAATCTCGGCCTGCCACGTACGGTGTCTCACAGGAACCTGTCATTTATGTGCTTCCAAGACCAACGCAAAGAAAAATTCGAGGGTGCGTGTTCAAGACCCGCTTCACCAACATGGAAAATTTCCGTCTTCAGAACAGAAATAAAATTTGAGTTTGGCTTGGTGCATCACACTTGTCATCCCATGACAGTGGAATATCGAGACGGGCAAACGACATGTGCTCACTTCGGCAGCATGTACACTGAAATTGGGACCACACATAGAAGCTTGAAAAGGCCTGAGTGGTAGCAAGAAACTCAGCCTGCCAGGTACGGTGGCTCACAGGAACCTGTCATTTAGGCGCTTTGAAGACCAATGCAAAAAACATTTCGAGGGTGCATGTTCGAGACCCGCCCAACCAACATGGGAAATTTCCGTCTTCAGAACGGAAATAACATTTGGGTTTGGCTCGGTGCATCACACTTGTAATCCCGTGACAGTGGAATGTCGAGCCGGGCTAATGACATGTGCTTGCTTCGGCAGCATGTACACTGAAATTGGGACTCTACATAGAAGCTTGAAAAGTCCTCAGTGCTAGCATGAAACTCAGCCTACCAGGTACTATCACTCACAGGAACCTGTAATTTAGGCGCTTCGAAAACCAACGCAAAAACATTTCGAGGATGCATGTTTGAGGCCCACCTGACCAACGTGGGAAATTTTCGTCTTCAGAACGGAAACAAAACTTGGGTTAGGCTCAACGCATCCCTCCACTAATCCCGTGACAGTGGAATGTCGAGCTAAGCAGACAGCATGTGCTCGCTTTGGCAGCACGTACACTGAAATTGGGACTCTACATAGAAGCCGTCAAGTTGGGCATACGGCATGTGCTCATTTCCAAAGCACGTACACTGAAATTGGGACTCTACATAGAAGCTTGTAAACGCCTCAGTGATAGCATGAAACTTGGCCTGCCAGGGATGGTGGCTCTCAAGATCCTGTTATTTAGGTGCTTCAAAGACCAACGCAAAAATTTGCGATGGTGCGTGTTCGAGACACGCCCGACCCACGTGGGAAATTTCCGTCTTCAGAATGGAAACAAAACTTGGGTTAGGCTCGGCACATCACACCTGTAATCCGGTGACAGGGGAATGACGAGCTGGGTGGATGGCATGTGCTCGCTTTGGCAGCACGTACCCTGAAATTGGTACTCTACATAAAAATTGTCGAGTTGGGCATATGGCATGTGCTCATTTCCAAAGCACGTACACTGAAATCGGGACTCTACATAGAAGCTTGAAAATGCCTCAGCGATAGCATGAAACTCGGCCTGCCAGGTATGGTGGCTCACAGGATCCTGTCATTAAGGCGCTTTGAAGACCAACACAGAAAAAATTTCGAGGATGTGTGTTCGAGACCCGCCCAACAAACATGGGAAATTTCCGTCTTTAGAACGGAAACAAAACTTGGGTTAGGCTGGCGCATCACACCTGTAATCTTGTGATGGTGGAAAGTCGAGCTGGGAAAATGGCATGTGCTCGCTTTGGCAGCACATACACTGAAATACTCTACATAGAAGCTTGAAAAGGCCTCAGCGCTAGCATGAAACTCGGCCTGCCAGGTACGGTGGCTCACCGAAACCTGTGATTTAGGTGCTTCAAAAACTAAAGCAAAAAACATTTTGAGGGTGCGTGTTCGAGGCCCGCCCAACCAACGTGGAAAATTTCTGTCTTCAGAACGGAAACAAAACTTGGGTTAGGCTCGGCACATCACATGTGTAATCCCGTGACAGTGGAATGTTGAGCTGGGCAAACGGCATGTGCTCGTGTCAGCAGCACATACACTGAAATTGGGACTCTACAAGGAAGATTGAAAAGACCTCAGTGCTAGCATGAATCTCAGCCTGTCAGGTATGGTGGCTGACAGGAACCTGTCATTTAGGTGCTTCGAAGACCAAAGCAAAATCAATTTTGAGGGTGCCTGCTCGAGACTTGCGAAATTTTTGTCTTCAGAACGGAAACAAACTTGGGTGAGGCTTGATGCATCACACCTGTAATCCTGTGACAGTGGAATATCGAGCCGTGCGGATGGCATGTGCTCGCTTCGGCAGCATGTACACTAAAATTGGGACTCTCCATAAAAGCTTGAATAGGCCGCAGTGCTAGCACGAAACTCACCTTGGCAGGTATGGTGATTCACAGGAACCTGTCATTTAGGCACTTCAAAGACCAATGCAACAAAAATTTCTAGGGTACGTGTTCGAGACCCGCCCGACCAACGTGGGAAATTTCCGTCTTCAGAACGGAATAAAAACTTGAGTTAGGCTCGGGGCATCACACCTGTATTCCCCTGACAGTGGAATGTCGAGCCAAGCGGATGGCATGTGCTCACATGGGCAGCACATACACTGAAATTGGGACTCTACAAAGAAGCTTGAAAATACTTCAGGGCTAGCATGAAACTCGGCCTTCCTGGTACGGTGGCTCACAGGAACCTGTCATTTAGGAGCTTCGAAGACCAATGCCAAAAAAATTTTCAGGGTGCGTTTTTGAGGCCCTCCCGACACACATGGGAAATTTCCGTTTTCAGAACGGAAACCAAACTTGGGTTAGGCTCTGTGAGTGACACTTGTAATCTTGTGACAGTGGAATGTCGAGCCAGGCAGATGGCATGTGCTCACTTCAGCAGCACGCACACTGAAATTGGGACACTACATAGAAGCCGTTGTGTTGGGCATACGGCATGTGCTCGTTTCCAAAGCACGTACACTGAAATTGGGACTTTACATAGAAGCTTGTAAATGCCTCAGCGATAGCATGAAACTCCACCTGCCAGGGACGGTGGCTCACAGAAACCTGTCATTTAGGCACTTTGAATACCAACGCAGAAAAATTTTCGATGGTGCATGTTCGAGACCTGCTCGACCAACATGGGAAAATTCGGTCTTCAGAACAAAAAAAAAACTTGGGATAGGCTCGGCGCATCACACCTGTAATCCCGTGACAGTGGAATGTCGAGCTGGGTGGACGGCATGTGCTTGCTTCAGCAGCACGTACACTGAAAATGTGACTCTACAGAGAGGCTTGAACAGACCTCAGCGCTAGCATGAAACTCGGCCTGCCAAGAACGATGGCTCACGGGAACCTGTCATTTAGTCACTTCGAAGACCAAGAAAAAACATATTTCGAGGGTGCATGTTCAAGACCCTCCTGACAAACATGGGAAATTTCCATCTTCAGAACGAAAACAAAACTTGGGTTAGGCTCTGTGCATCACACCTGTAATCCCGTGACAGTGGAATGTCGATCCATGCGAACGGCACGTGCTCGCTTCGGCAGCACGTACACTGAAATTGGTACTCTACATAGAAGCTTGAAAAGGCCTCAGTGCTAGCATGAAACTCAGCCTGCCAGGTACGGTGGCTGACAGAAACCTGTCATTTAGGCGATTTCAAGACCAACGCAAAAAAGTTTTGAGGGTGCGTGTTTGAGGCCCGCCTGACAAACATGAAACATTTCCGTCTTCAGAACGGAAACAAAACTTGGGTTAGGCTCAATGAATCACACTTGTAATTTTGTGACAGTGGAATGTTGAGCCGGGCAGATGGCATGTGCTCGCTTTGGCAGCACGTACACAAAAATTGGGACTCTACATAGAAGCTTGAAAAGACTTCAGCGCTAGCATGAAACTCGGCCTTACAGCAACGGTGGCACACAGAAACCTGCCATTTAATCGCTTCAAAGACAAACGCAAAAAATATTTTGAAGGTGGGTGTTTGATACCCGCTCGACAAACATGGATAATTTCCATCTTCAGAACAGAAACAAAACTTGGGCTAGGCTTGGCGCATCACACTTGTAATCGTATGACAGTGCAATGTCGAGCAGGGCAAATGGCATGTGCTTGCTTCCGCAGCATGTACACTGAAACTGAAACTCTACATAGAAGCTTGAAAAGGCCTCAGTGCTAGCATGAAACTCGGCCTGCCAGGTATGGTGGCTCACAGGAACCTGTCATTTAGGTGCTTCAAAGACCAACGCAAAAAAAATATTTCGAGGGTGCGTGTTCGAGGCCCGCCCGACAAACTTGAAAAATTTTCGTCTTCAGAACATAAACAAAACTTCGGTTAGGCTTGGCGCGTCACACCTGTAATCTTGTGACAGTGGAATGTCGAGCCGTGTGGATGGCATGTGCCCACTTCGGCAGCACGTACACTGAAATTGAAACTCTACATAGAAGCTTGAAAAGGCCTCAGCACTAGCACGAAACTCAACCTGCCAGGTACAGTGGTTGAAAGGAACCTGTCATTTAGGCGCTTCAAAGACTAACGCTAAAAATATTTGGAGGGTGCGTGTTCGAGACATGCCCGACCAACATGGGTAATTTTTGTTTTCAGAACGAAAACAAAACTTGGGTTAGGCTCGGCGCATCCCACTCCTAATCCCGTTGGAGTGGAATGTCGAGCCAGGCAAATGGCATGTGCTCACTTCGGCAGCGCGTACGCTGAAATTGGGACTGTACATAGAAGCTTGAAAAGGCCTCAGCGCTAGCATGAAACTCGGACTGCCAGGAATAGTGGCTCACAGAAACCTGTCATTTAGACACTTCGAATACCAATGCAAAAAACATTTCTAGGGTGCATGTTCGAGACCCGCCCGACCAACGTGGGAAATTTTCCTCTTCAGAACGGAAACAAAACTTGGGTTAGGCTCGGCGCATCACATCTGTAATCCCATGACAGTGGAATGTCGAGCCGGGCAAATGGCATGTGCTCGTGTCGGCAGCATGTACACTGAAATTGTGACTATTCACAGAAGCTCGAAAAGGCCTCAGTGCTAGCATGAAACTCGACCTGCAAGGTACTGTGACTCACAGGAACCTGTCATTTAGGCGCTTCGAAGACCAACGCAAAAAAATTTCGAGAGTGTGGGTTCGAAACGCGCCCGACCAACATGGGAAATCTTTGTCTTCAGAACGGAAAAAAAAGTTGGGTTAGGCTCGGCACATTTCACTCGAAATCCCCTGATAGTGGAATGTCGAGCCAGGTGGACAACATTGGCTCGCTTCGGACGCACGTACACTGAGATTGAGACTCTACATAGAAGCTTGAAAAGGCCTCAGCGCTAGCATGAAACTCGGCCTGCCATGTACGGTGGCTCACGAGAACCTGTCATTTAGGCGCTTCGGAGACCAACGCAAAAAAAATTTTAGGGTGCATGTTCGAGACCCGCCCGACCAACGTGACAAATTTCCGTCTTCAGAACGGAAACAAAACTTGGGTTAGGCTCGGGGCATAACACCTGTATTCCCCTGACAGTGGAATGTCGAGCCGGGCGGAGGACATGTGCTCACGTGTGCAGCACGTACACTGAAATTGGGACTCTACAAGAAAGCCTGAAAAGGCCTCAGTGGTAGCATGAAACTCGGCCTGCCAGGTATGGTGGCTCACAGGAACCTGTCATTTAGGCACTTCGAAAACCAATGCAAAATAAATTTTGAGGGTGCCTGCTCGAGACTTGCCCTACCAAAATGCGAAATTTCTGTCTTCAGAACGGAAACAAACTTGGGTGAGGCTTGACGCGTCACACCTGTAATCCCGTGACAGTGGAACATCAAGCCATGCGGACGGCATGTGCTCGCTTCCGCAGCACGTACACTGAAACTGGGACTATTCATAAAAACTTGAAAAGGCCGCAGCACTAGCACGAAACTCAACTTGCCAGGTACGGTGGTTCACAGGAACCTTTTATTTAGGCGCTTCCAAGATGAACGCAAAAATAATTTCTAGGGTACGTGTTCGAGACCCGCCCGACCAACGTGAAAAATTTCCATCTTCAGAACGGAAAAAAAATTTGGGTTAGGCTCGGGGCATCACACCTGTATTCCCCTGACAGTGGAATGTCGAGCCCGACGGATGGCATGTGCTCGCGTGGGCAGCACGTACACTGAAATTGGAACTCTACAAAGAAGCTTGAAAATACCTCAGGGCTAGTATGAAACTCGGCCTGCCTCGTACGGTGGCTCACAGAAACCTGTCATTAAGGCGCTTCGAAGACCAATGCCAAAAAAATTTCGAGGGTGCGTTTTTGAGACCCTCCCGACAAACATGGGAAATTTCCGTCATCAGAACGGAATCAAAACTTGGGTTAGGCTAGGCGAATGACACTTGTAATCTTGTGACAGTGGAATGTCGAGCCAGGCAGATGGCATGTGCTCGCTTCGGCAGCACGCACACTGAAATTGGGACACTACATAGAATCCGTCGGGTTGGGCATATGGCATGTGCTCGTTTCTGAAGCATGTACACTGAAATTGAGAGTCTACATAGAATCTTGTAAATGCCTCAGCGATAGCATGAAACTCCACCTGCCAGGGACGATGGCTAACAGCAACCTGTCATTTAGGCGCTTCGAAGACCAACGCAGAAAAATTTTTGATGGTGCGTGTTCGAGACCCGCCCGACCAACGTGGGAAATTTTGGTCTTCAGAACAAAAACAAAACTTGGGATAGGCTCGGTGCATCACACCTGTAATTCCGTGACAGTGGAATGTCGAGCCGGGTAGACGGCATGTGCTTACTTCAGCAGCACGTACACTAAAATTGGGACTCTACATAGAAGCTTGAAAAGGCCTCAGTGCTAGCATAAAACTCGGCCTGCCAGGTACGGTGGCTAACAGGAGCCTGTCATTTAGGCGATTTCAAGACCAACGCAAAAAAAATTTTGAGGGTGCATGTTCGAGGCCTGCCTGACAAACATGAAACATTTCCGTCTTCAGAACGGAAACAAAACTTGGGTTAGGCTCGGCGCATCACACTTGTAATCTTGTGACAATGGAATGTCGAGCCAGGCAGATGGCATGTGCTCGCTTCGACAGCACGTACACTAAAATTGGGACTGTACATAGAAGCTTGAAAAGGCCTCAGCACTATCATGAAACTCGGCCTGCCAGGTACAGTGGCTCAGAGAAACCTGTCATTTAGGCGCTTCGAATACCAGCACAAAAAACATTTCTAGGGTGCGTGTTCGAGATTCGCCCGGCTAACGTGAGAAATTTCCATCTTCAGAACGGAAACAAAACTTGGGTTATGCTCAGCGCATCACATCTGTAATCCCGTAACAGTGGAATGTCGAGCTGGGCAAACGGCATGTGCTTGATTCGGCAGCACGTACACTGAAATTGGGACTCTACATAGAAGCTTGAAAAGGCCTCAGCGCTAGCATAAAACTCGACCTGCAAGGTACCGTGACTCACAGGAACCTGTCATTTAGGTGCTTCGAGGACCAACGCAAAGAAAATTTCGAGGGTGAGTATTTGAGACCCGCCCGACCAACATGGGAAAGATCCGTCTTCAGAACGGAAACAAAACTTGGGTCAGGTTCAGCGCATCACACCTGTAATCCCGTGACAGTGGAGTGTCGAGCCAAGTGGAGGGCATGTGCTCGCTTCAGCAGCATGTACACTGAAATTGGGACTCTACACAGAATCCTTAGAAGGCCTTCGCGCTACCATGAAACTCGGCCTCCCAGGTACAGTGGCTCACAGGAACCTGTCATTTAGGCGCTTCAAAGACCAACGCAGAAAATATTTCGATGGTGCGTGTTTGAGACCCGCCCGACCAACGTAGGAAGTTTCCATCTTCAGAACAGAAACAAAACTTGGGTTAGGCTCGGCACATAACAACTGTAATCCCATGACAGCGGAATGCCGAGCTAAGTGGACGGCATGTGCTCGCCTCTACAGCACGTACACTGAAATTAAAACTCTATATCAAAGCTTGAAAAGGTCTCAGCGGTAGCATGAAACTTGGCCTGCTAAGTTAGGTGGCTCACAGAAACCTGTCATTTAGGCGCTTCCAAGACCAACACAATAAATATATCAGGGGTGTGTGTTCGAGACCCGTTTGACAAACATGGGAAATTTTCGTCTTCAGAACGGTAACAAAACTTGGGTTAGGCTTGGCGCATCACACCTGTAATCCTGTGACAGTGTAATGTCGAACGAGGCGGATCGCATGTTCCCGCTCTGTGGCAGGTACACTGACATTGTGACTCTACACAGAAGCTTGAAAAGGCCTCAGCGCTAGCGGCCTGCAAGGTTCAATGGCTCAAAGGAACCTGTCATTTAGGCGCTTCGAAGACAAATGCAAAAAAATTTCGGGGGTGGGTGTTCGAGACCCGCCAACCAACATGGCAAATTTTTGTCTTGAGAACAAAAACAAAACATGGGTTAGGCTCGGCTCATCACAGCTGTAATACCGTGACAGTGGAATGTCGAGCCGAGTGGATGGCATGTGCTACATTTGGCAGTATGTACACTAAAATTGGGACTCTACATATAAGCTTGAAAAGGCCTCAGCTCTGGCATGAAACTCGGCCTACCAGGTATGGTGGCTCACAGGATCCTGTCATTTGGCGCTTCAAAAACCAACACAAAAGTATTCTGAGGGTGCGTGTTCTAGACCCGCCCAAACAATGTGGGAAATTTCCGTCTTCAGAATGGAAACAAAACTTGGGTTAGGATCGGCGCATCACACCTGTTATTCCGTGACAGTGGAATGTCAAGCCGGGCGGATGGCATGTGCTCACTTTGGCAGCACATACACTAAAATTGGGACTCAACGTAGAAGCTTCAAAAGGCCTCACCACGAGCATGAAACTCAGCCTGCCAGGTACGGTGGCTCACAAAAACCTGTCATTTAGGTGCTTTGAAGACCGACACAAAAAAATTTCGAGGGAGGGTATTCGAGACCCGCTCGACCAACATGGGAAATTTTCGTCTTCAGAACAAAAAGAAACCTTGGGATAGGCTCGGCACATCACACCTGTAATCTCGTGACAGTTCAATATCGAGCCAGGCGAACGGTCTGTGCTCGCTTCGGTAGCATGTACACTGAAATTGGGACTCTACATAGAAGCTTGAAAACGCCTCAGCGCTAGCATGAAATTCGGCCTTCCAGGTACGGTGGCTCACAAGAACCTCTCATTTAGGTGCTTTGGAGACCAATGCAAAAAAAAATTTCGAGGGTGCGTGTTCGAGACCCGCCCGACAAAAATGGAAATTTCCGTCTTCAGAATGGAAACAAAACTTGGGTTAGGATTGGCGCATCACACCTGTAATCCCTTGACAGTGGAATGTCAAGCCGGGCACATGGCATGCGCTCGCTTCGGTCGCACGTACACTGAAATTGGGACTCTACATAGAAGCTTGTAAAGGCCTCATCGCTAGCATGAAACTCAGCCTGTAAGGTACGGTGGCTCACAGAAACCTATCATTTAGGCTCTTAGAAAACCAACGCAAAAAATATTTCGACGGTGCGTGTTCGAGACCCGCTTGACAAACATAAGAAATTTTTGTGTTCAGAACGGAAAGAAAACTTGGGGTAGGCTCAGCACATCACTCCTGTAATCCCGTGACAGTGGCATGTCGAGCCAAGCAGATGGCATGTGCTCGCTTCTGCAGCACGTACACTGAAATTGGGACTCTACATAGAAGTTTGAAAAGGCCTCAGCACTAGCATGAAACTCGGCCTGCCAGGTATGGTGGCTCACAGGAACTTGTCATTTAGGCGCTTCAAAGACCAATGCAAAAAAAATTGTGATGGTGCCTGTTTGAGAGACGCCCAACCCAGGTGGGAAATTCTCATCTTCACAATGGAATCAAAACTTTGGTTAGGCTCGGGGCATCACACCTGTATTCTTCTGACAGTGGAATGTCGAGCCGGGCGGATGGCATGTGCTCACATCGGCAGCACGTACACTGAAATTGGGACTCTAAAAAGAAGCTTGAAAAGGCTTCAGCGCTAGAATGAAACTCGGCCTGCCAGGTATGGTGGCTCACAGGAACCTGTCATTTAGACACTTCGAAGACCAATGCAAAATAAATTTTGAGGGTGCCTGCTCGAGACTTGTCTGACCAACATGGGTAATTTCCATCTTCAGAACGGAAACAAAACTTGGGTTAGGCTCAGCGCATCCCACTCCTAATCTTGTGACAGTGGAATGTCAAGCTGGGCAAACAACATGGGCTCGCTTCCATAGCATGTACACTGAAATTGGGACTCTACATAGAAGCTTGAAAAGGCCTCAGCGCTAGCAGGAAACTTGGCTTGCCAGGTATGGTAACTCACAGGAACCTGTCGTTTAAGCGCTTCGAAGACCAACGCAAAAAAATTTTTAGGTGTGTGTTGGAGACCCGCCTGACCAACGTGGGAAATTTCCGTCTTCAGAACGGAATCAAAACTTTGGTTAGGCTCGGGGCATCACACCTGTATTCCCCTGAAAGTGAAATGTTGAGCCGAGCGGACAGCATGTGCTCTCGTCGGCAGCACTTACACTGAAATTGGGACTCTACAAAGAAGATTGAAAAAACCTCAGCGCTAGCAGGAAACTCGGCCTGCCAGGTACGGGGGCTCACAGAAACCTGTCATTTAGGTGCTTCGAAGACCAATGCAAAAAAATTTTCAGGGTGCCTTTTTGAGACCTGCCCAAACAAAATAAGAAATTTTCATCTTCAGAACGGAAATAAAACTTAAGTTAGGCTTGACGCGTCACACCTGTAATCTCGTGACAGTGGAATGTCAAGCCAGGCGAATGACATGTGATCGCTTCGGCAGCACATACACTGAAATTGGGACTCTACATAGAAGCTTGAAATGGCCACAGCGCTAGCATGAAACTCGGCCTGCCAGGTACGGTGGTTCAGAGGAAACTGTCACTTAGGTGCTTAGAAGACCAACGCAAAAAATATTTAGAGGGTGCGTGTTGGAGACACGCCCGACCAACGTGAGAAATTTCCGTATTTAGAACGAAACCAAAACGTGGTTTAGGCTCGGGGCATCACACCTGTAATCCCATGACAGTGGAATGGCGAGCAGGGCGGACGGCATGTGCTCGCTTTGGCAGAAGGTACACTGAAATTGGCACCTTACATAGAAGCTTGAAAAGGCCTCAGCACTAGCATGAAACTTGGCTGGAAGGTACAGCCGCTCACAGGAACCTTTCATTTGGCGCTTCAAAGACCAACGCATTAAAAAATTCGAGGGTGCGTGTTCGAGCTTTGCCTGCCCACCATGGGTAATTTCCGTCTTCAGAACGGAAACAAAACTTCGGATAGGCTCGGTGCATCACACCTGTAATCCTGTGATAGTGGAATGTCGAGTGGGGCTAATGGCATGTGCTCATTTCGGCAGCACGTACACTAAAATTGGGACTCTACGTAGAAGCTTGAAAAGGCCTCAGCGCTAGCATGAAACGACCTGCCAGGTACGGTGGCTCACAGGAACCTGTCATTTAGGTGCTTGAAAAACCAACGTAAAAATATTTCGAGGGTGGATGTTCGAGTCTCACCCGACCAACATGAGAAATTTCCATCTTCAGAACCGAAACAAAACTTGGGTTAGGCTCGGCGCATCACACCTGTAATCCCATAACAGTGGAATGTCAAGCCAAGCAAACAACATGTGCTCGCTTCTGCAGCATGTACACTGAAATTGGGACTCTACATAGAAGCTTGAATAGGCCTCAGTGCTAGCATGAAACTCGGCCTTGCAGGTACCCTGGCTCCCAGGAACCTGTAATTTAAGCGCTTCAATGACCAACGCAAAAAAAATTCGAGGGTGCGTGTTCGAGACCCGCCTGAAAAGTGTGGGAAATTTCCGTCTTCAGAAAGAAAACAAAACTTGGGTTAGGCTCGGGGCATCACACCTGTAATGCGTGACAGTGGAATGTCGAGCCGAGCTAATGGCATGTGCTCGGTTTTGCAGCACCTACACTGAAATTGGGACTCTACATGGAAGCTTGAAAAGGCCTCAGCGCTAGCATGTAACTCTGCCTGCAAGGTATGGTGGCTCAAAGAAAATTGTCATTTAGGCGCTTCGAAGATTAATGCACAATAAATTTCGAGGGTGTGTGTTTGAGACCCGCCCAATAAACATGGGAAATTTTTGTCTACAGAGCGGAAACAAAACTTGGGTTATGCTCGGCACATCACACATGTAATCCTGTGACAGTGGAATGTCGAGCCTGGCAGATGGCATGTGCTCGCTTCAGCAGCACATACACTGATATTTGGACTCTACATAGAGGCTTGAAAAGGCCTTAGAGCTAGCATGAAACTAGGCCTGCCAGGTATGGTGGCTCACAGAAACCTGTCATTTAGGCGCATCGAAGACCAACGCAAAAAACATTTAGAGGGTGCGTGGTCTAGACCGGCCTGATCAACATGGAAAATTTCCATTTTCAGAACGGAAACCAAACTTTGGTTAAACTCGGTGCATCACACCTGTAATCCTGTGACAGTGTAATGTCAAGCCAGGCGGATGGCATGTGCTCGCTTCAGCAGCATGTACACTAAAATTGAGACTCAACATAGAAGCTTGAAAAGGCGTCAGCGCTAGCATGAAACTCGGCCTGCCAGGTACGGTGGCTCACAAAAACCTGTCATTTAGGTGCTTCGAAGACCAACACAAAAATTTCGAGGGAGGGTATTCGAGACCCGCTCTACCAACATGGGAAATTTTCATCTTCAGGACAAAAAGAAACTTTGGGATAGGCTCAGTGCATCACACCTGTAACCTCGTGACAGTTCAATATCGAGCCAGGCTAATGACCTGTGCTCACTTCGGCAGCACATACACTGAAATTGGGACTCTACATAGAAGCTTGAAAACACCTCAGCGCTAGCATGAAACTCGGCCTGCCAGGTACGGTGGCTCACAGGAACCTCTCATTTAGGTGCTTCGGAGACCAAAGCAAAAAAATTTTCGAGGGTGCTTGTTCGAGACCCGTCTGACCAAAATGGAAATTTCCGTCTTCAGATCAGAAACAAAACTTGGGTTAGGCTCGGCGCATCACACCTGTAATCCCATGACAGTGGAATGTCAAGCCAGGCGGACGGCATGTGCTCGCTTTGGCAGCACATACACTGAAATTGGGACTCTACATAGAAGCTCAAAAAGGCCTCAGAGCTAGCATGATACTCGGCCTGCCAGGCACGGCAGCTCACAGAAACCTGTAATTTAGGATCTTTGAAAACCAACGCAAAGAATATTTCGAGGGTGCGTGTTCGAGACCCACTTGACAAACATAAGAAATTTTTGTGTTCAGAACGAAAAGAAAACTTGGGGTAGGCTCGGCGCATCACACCTGTAATCCCGTGAGAGTGGAATGTCGAGCTAAGCAGATGGGATTTGCTCACTTTGGCAGAACGTACACTGAAATTGGGACTCTACATAGAGGCTTCAAGAGGTCTCAGTGCTAGCCTGAAACTCGGCCTGCCAGCTACGGTGGCTCACAGGAACCTGTCATTGAGGCACTTCGAAGACCAACGCAAGAAATTTGTGATGGTGTGTGTTCGAGACACGCCCATCCCACGTGGGAAATTTCTGTCTTCAGAACGGAAACAAAACTTGGGTTAGGCTCTGCACATCACACCTGTAATTCGGTGACAGTGGAATGTCGAGCCAGGCTAATGGCATGTGCTCACTTTGGCAGCACGTACACTGAAATTGAGACTCTATATAGAAGCCGTCCATTTGGGCATATGGCATGTGCTTGTTTCCGAAGCACGTACACTGAAATCGGGACTCTATAAAAAAGCTTGAAAACGCCTCAGCGAGAGCATGAAACTCGGCCTGCCAGGTACGGTGGCTCACAGGAACCTGTCATTTAGGCGCTTCCAAGACCAACACAATAAAAATAACGAGGGAGCGTGTTTGAGACCCGCCCGACCGACATGGGAAATTTCTGTCTTCAGAATGGAAACAAAACTTGGGTTAGTCTGGCGCATCACACTTGTAGTCTTGTGACAGTGGAATGTTGAGCCGAGCAGATGGCATGTGCTCGCTTCGGCAGCATGTACACTGACATTGGGACTCTACATAGGAGCTTGAAATGGCCTCAGCACTAGCATGAAACTCGGCCTGCCAGGTACAATGGCTCAAAGACACCTGTCATTTAGGGGCTTTGAAGACCAACGCAAAAAATATTTTGAGAGTGCGTGTTCGAGACCCACCCGACCAACGTGGGAAATTTCCGTCTTCAGAAAAGAAACAAAACGTGGGTTAGGCTCAACGCATCACACCTGTAATCTTGTTACAGTGTAATGTCAGGCCAGGCAAACAGCTTGTGCTCGCTTCGGCAGCAAATACACTGAAACTGGGACGCTACATAGAAGCTTTAAAAAACCACAGTGCTAGCATGAAACTCGGCCTGCCAAGTACGGTGGCTCACAGGAACCTGTCATTTAGGCGCTTTGAAGACCAACGCAATAAAAATTTTGAGGGTGCATGTTCGAGACCCGCCCGACCAGCATGGGAAATTTCCGTCTTCAGAACGGAAACAAAACATAGGTTAGGCTCGGCGCATCACACCTGTAATCCCGTGACAATGGAATATCGAGCCAGGCGGACAACATGTGCTCGCTTAGGCAGGACGTACACTGAAATTGGGACTCTACATAGAAGCTTGAAAAGGCCTCAGCATTAGCATGAAACTCGGCCTTTTAGGTACGGTGGCTCACAGGAACCTGTCATTTAGGCACTTTCAAGACAAACGCAAAAAAAATTCATAAGTGCATGTTCAAGACCTGCCCGACGAGCATGGGAAATTTCCGTCTTCAGAACAGAAATAACATTTGGGTTAGGCTCGAAGCATTACATTTGCAATTCCGTGACAGTGGAATGTCGAGCTGGGCAAATGACATGTGCTCGCTTCAGCAGCATGTACACTGAAATTGGGACTCTACATAGAAGCTTAAAAAAACTTCAGCGGTAGCATGAAACTCGGCCTGCCAAGTACAATGGCTCACAGAAACCTGTCATTTAGGCGCTTCAAAGACCAACACAAAAAACATTTCGAGGGTGCCTGTTCGAGACCCACCTCACCAACGTGGCAAATTTCCGTCTTCAGAACAAAAATAAAATTTGGGTTAGGCTCGGGGCATCACACCTGTAATTTCGTGACAGTGGAATATTGAGCCAAGCAAATTACATGTGCTCGCTTCGGCAGCATATACACTGAAATTGGGACTCTACATAGAACCTTGAAAAAACCTCAGCGCTAGCGTGAAACTCGGCCTGCCAGGTACGGTGGCTCACAGAGACCTGTCATTTAGAAGCTTTGAAGACCAACGCAAAAAACATTTCGAGGGTGCATGTTCGAGACCCGCCCGACCAACGTGGAAAATTTTTGTCTTCAGAACAGAAACAAAACTTGGGTTATGCTCGGCACATCACACCTGTAATCCTGTGACAATGGAATGTCGGGCTAATCAAAGGGGATGTGCTTGCTTCAGCAGCACGTACACTGAAATTGGGACTCTACATAGAAGCTTGAAAAGGCCTCAGCGCTAGCATAAAACTCGGCCTGACAGGTACAGTGGCTCAGAGGAACCTGTCATTTAGATGCTTCAAAGACCAACGCTTAAAACATTTCGAGGTTGGGTGTTCAAGACGCGCCCAGCCAACATGGAAAATTTCTGTCTTCAGAACGGAAACGAAACTTGGGTTAGGCTCGGCGCATCACATGTGTAATCCCGTGACAGTGGAATGTCGAGCTAAGCAGACAGGATGTGCTCGCTCCGGCAGCACATACACTGAAATTAAGACTCTACACAGAAGCTTGAAAAGGCCTAAGCGCTAGCATGAAACTTGGCCTGCCAGGTACAGTGGCTCACAGGAACCTGTCATTTAGGCACTTCGAAGACCAATGCAAAAAAAATTGCTATGGTGCGTGTTCTAGGCACGCCCGACCCACGTGGGAAATTTTTGTCTTTAGAACGGAAAAGAAACTTGGGTTAGGCTCGGTGCATCATACCTGTAATCCTGTGACAGAAGAATGTCAATCCAGGCGGATGGCATGTGCTCGCTTCTGCAGCACGTACACTGAAATTGGGACTCTACATAGAAGCCGTCGAGTTGAGCATATGGCATGTGCTCGTTTCCGAAGCACGTACACTGAAATTGGAACTCTACATAGAAGCTTGAAAATGCCTCAGCGATAGCATGAAACTCGACTGGCCAGGTACAGTGGCTCACAGGAACCTGTCATTTAGGTGCTTCAAAGACCAATGCAAAAAAATTGCGATGGTGGTGTTCAAGACCCGTCCGACCAACGTGGGAAATTTCCGTCTTTAGAACGAAAACTAAACTTCGTTGAGGCTTGGCGCATCACCATGGTAATCTCGTGAGAGTGGAATGTCCAGCCGGGCGGACGGCCTGTGCTCGATTCCGCAGCACGTACACTGAAATTGGGACTCTACATAGAAGCTTGAAGAGGCCTTAGCACTAGCATGAAACTCGGCCTGCCAAGTACGGTGGCTCAAAGAAACCTGTCATTTAGGCCCTTCGAAGACCAACGCAAACAAAATTTCGAGGGTGCATGTTTGAGACCCGCTCGACCAACATGGGAAATTTCCAACTTCAGAACAGAAACAAAACGTGGGTTACGCTTGGCGCATTCCACCTGTAATCCCAGGACAGTGAAATGTTGAGCCGAGCGGACACCTTGTGCTCGCTTTGACAGCACGTACACTGAAATTGGGACTCTACATAGAAACTTCAAGAGGCCTCAGTGCTAGCATGAAACTTGGCCTGCTAGGTACGGTGGCTTACAGGAACCTGTCATTTAGGTGCTTCGAAGACCAACGCAAAAAATTTCGAGAATGCGTGTTTGAGACCCGCCCGACAAACGTGAAAAATTTCCATATTAAAAACAGAAACAAACTGGGTTAGGCTCGGCGCCTCACACCTGTAATCCCGTGACAGTGGAATGTCGAGCCGGGTAGACGGCATGTGCTCGCATCGGTAGCATGTACACTGAAATTGGGACTCTACATAGAAGCTCGAAAAGGCCTCATCGCTAACATGAAAC
This sequence comes from Callithrix jacchus, assembly GCF_049354715.1. Classification (NCBI taxonomy): domain Eukaryota; kingdom Metazoa; phylum Chordata; class Mammalia; order Primates; family Cebidae; genus Callithrix; species Callithrix jacchus. The sequence continues at coordinate 1,574,128 of NC_133518.1, forward strand.
ACGGCCTGCCAGGTACGGTGGCTCACAGGAACATGTCATTTAGGCGCTTCGATGACCAACGCAAAAAAAATTTCGAGGGTGCGTGTTCGAGTCCCACCTGACCAACATGTGAAACTTCGGTCTTCAGAACAAAAAAAAACTTTGGCTAGGCTTGGGGCATCACATCTGTAATCCCGTAACAGTGGAATGTCAAGCTGGGCATACGGCATGTGCTCGTGTTTGCAGCACATACATTGAAATTGGGACTCTACATAGAAGCTTGAAAAGGCCTCAGTGCTAGCAGGAACCTTGGCGTGCCAGGTACGGTGGCTCACAGGAACCTGTCATTTAGGCGCTTCAAAGACCAACGCAGAAAAAATTTCGAGGATGCGTGTTCGAGACCCGCCGGACCGACATGGGAAATTTCCATCTTCAGAACAAAAGCAAAACTTGGGCTAGGCTCGGCGCATCACATCTGTAATCCTGTGACAGTGGAATGTCGAGCCGGGCGAACCGCATGTGCTCGCTTCGGCAGCATGTACACTGAAATTGGGACTCTACATAGAAACTTGAAATGGCCTCAGTGCTAGCATAAAACTCGGCCTGCCAGCTATGGACACTCACAGGAACCTGTCATTTAGGTGCTTCAAAGACCAACACAAAAAAATTTCGAGGGTGCGTGTTTGAGGCCCGCCCAACAAACGTGGGAAATTTTCTTATTCAGAACAGAAACAAAACCTGGGTTAGGCTCGGCGCATCACACATGTAATACGATGACAGTGGAGTGTCTGGCTGGACGGACAGCTTCTGCTCACCTCGGCAGCACCTATACTGAAATTGGGACTCTACATAAAAGCTTGAAAAGGCCTCAATACCAGCATGAAACTTGGCCTGCAATGTACGGTGGCTTACAGGAACCTGTCATTTAGGCGCTTCGAAGACCAACGAAAAAAATATTTTGAGGGTGTGTGTTCTAGACCTGCCTGACCAACATGGGCAATTTCTGTCTTTAGAATGAAAACAAAACTTGGGTTAGGCTTGACGCATCCCACTTGTAATTTCATGACAATGGAATGTCGAGCCGTGCACACGGCATGTGCTCGCTTCGGCAGCACGTACACCGAAATTGGGACTCTACAAAGAAGCTTGAATAGGCCTCATCGCTAACATAAAACTCGGACGGAAACAAAAGTTGGGTTAGGCTCGGCGCATCACACCTGTAATACCGTGACAGTGAAATTTCGAGCTGGGCAAGTGGCATGTGCTCACTTCGGCAGCATGTAAGCTGAAATTGGGACTCTACATAGAAGCTTCAAAAGGCCTCAGCACTAGCATGAAACTAGGCCTGCCAGACATGGTGGCTCACAGGAACCTGTCATTTAGGCGCTTCAAAGACCAACGCAAAGAAAATTTTGAAAATGCTTTTTCGAGACCCGCCCGACCATCATGGGAAATTTCCGTCTTCAGAACGGACACAAAACTTGGGTTAGGCTGGTGCATCACACCTCTAATTTCGTGACAGTGGAATATCAAGCAGGGTGAATGGCATGTGCTTGCTTCGGCAGCATGTACACTGAAATTGGGACCCTACATATAAGTGTGAAAAGGCCTCAGCGCTAGCATGAAACGTGGCCTGCCAGGTACAGTGGCTTACAGGAACCTGTCATTTAGGCGCTTCAAAGACCAACGGAAAAAGTATTTTGAGGGTGCGTGTTCGAGACCCACCAGACGAACGTGAAAATTTTCGTCTTCAGAATGAAAAAAAAACTTGGGTTAGCCTCGGTGCATCACACCTGCAATCCCGTGACAGTGGAATGACGAGCCGGGCAGATGGCATTTGCTCGCTTCGGCACCACGTACACTGAAATTGGGACTGTACATAGAAGCTTGAAAAGGCCTCAGCACTAGCATGAAAATCAGCTTGCAAGGTACTGTGGCTCAAAGAAACCTGTCATTTAGGCTCTTCGAAGATCAACGCAAAAAATATTTCGAGGGTGCGTGTTCAAGTCCTGCATGACCATCATGGGAAATTTTCGTCTTCAGAACGGAAACAAAACTTGAGTTAGTCTCGGTGCATCAAACTTCTAATCCAGTGACAGTGGAATGTCTAGCCGAGCGGACAGCATGTGCTCATTTTGGCAGCACATACACTGAAATTGGGACTCCACATGAAAGCTTGAAAAGGCCTCAGTACTAGCATGAAACTCGGCCTTCCAGGTACCGTGGCTCAAAAAAACCTGTCATTTAGGCTCTTCGAAGATCAACGCAAAAAATATTTCGAGGGTGCCTGTTCGAGACTCGCCCGACCAATGTAGAAAATTTCCGTCTTCAGTACGGAAAGAAAACATGGGTAAGGCTCGACGCATCACACCTGTAATCTTGTGACAGTGGAGTGTTGAGCCGAATGGACGGCTTGTTCTCGCTTCGGCAGCACGTACACTGAAATTGAGACTCTACATAGAAGCTTGAAAAAGCCTCAGCGCTAGCATGAAACTCAGCCTGCCAGGTACGTTGGCTCACAGGAACCTGTCATTTAGGTGCTTCGAAGATCATTGCAAAAAAATTTTGAGGGTGCGTGTTTGAGACCCGCCAGACCAACATACAAAATTTTCGTCTTTAGAACGGAAAGAAAACGTTGGTTAGGCTCAGCGCATCACACCTGTAATCTTGTGACAGTGGAATATCAAGCCGGGTGGACGGCAAATGCTCGCTTCATCAGAACGTACACTTAAATTGGGACTCTACATAGAAGCTTGAAAAGGCCTCAGCACTAGCATGAAACAAATTTTGGGTTAGGCTCAGCGCATCACACCCGTAATCCCGTAACAGTGGAATGTCGAGGCGGGCGGACGGCATGTGCTCACTTCGGCAGCACGCACACTTATATTGGGACTCTATACAGAAGCTTGAAAAGGCCTCAGCACTAGTATGGAACTCGGCCGGACAGGTATGGTGGGTCACAAGAACCTGTCATTTAGGCACTTAGAAGACCAATGCAACGAGAATTTTGAGGGTGCATGTTCGAGACCCACCTGACCAACATTGGAAATTTCTGTCTTCAGATCGGAAACAAAACTTTGGTTAGGCTCGGCGCATCACACCGGTAATCTTGTGACAGTAGAATGTCAAGCTGGGCAGACAGCATGTGCTCGCGTCTGCAGCACATACACTGAAATTAGGACTCTACATAGAAGCTTGAGAAGGCATCAGTGCAACCATAAAACTCTGCCTGCCAGGTACGGTGGCTCACAGAAACCTGTCATTTAGGTGCTTCAAAAACCAACAAAAAAAATATTTCGAGGGTGAGTGTTTGAGACAGGCCCGGCCATTGTAAGAAATTTCCGTCTTCAGAACGGAAACAAAACTTGAGTTAGGCTCAGCACATCACACCTGTATTCCCGTGACAGTGGAAAATTAGCTGGGTGGACGGCATGTTCTGGCTTTGGCAGCACGCATACTAAAATTGAGACTCTACACAGAAGCTTGAAAAGGCCTCAGCGCTAGCAAGAAACTTGACCTGCCAGGTACGGTGGCTCACGGAAACTTGTCATTTTGGCGCTTCGAAGACCAACGCAAAATAAATTTCTAGGGTGTGTGTTCGAGACCCACCCGACCAACAAGAAAAATTTCTGTCTTCAGAACGGAAACAAAACTTGGGTTAGTCTCTGCGCATCAAATTTTTAATCTCGTGACAGTGGAATATCGAGCCGGGAAAACGGCATGTGCTCGGTTCGGCAGCACATACACTGAAATTGGGACTCTACATAGAAGCTTTAAAAGGCCTCAGAGCCAGCATGAAACTTGGCCTGCCAGGTACGGTGGCTCCCAGAAACCTGCCATTAAGGCACATTGAAGACCAACGCAAAATAAAAAATCCGAAAATGTTCGAGACCAGCCCAACCAACATGGGAAATTTTAGTCTTCGGAACAGAAACCAAACTTGGGTTAGGCTCGAGGCATCGCACCTGTAATCTCGTGACAGACAAATGTCGTGCTGGGCGCATGGCATGTGCTCGCTTTGGCAGCACGTACACTGAAATTGGGACTCTTCATAGAAGCCATCGAGTTGAGCATATGGCATGTGCTCGTTGCCAAAACACATACACTGAAATTGGGACTCTACATAGAAGCTTGAAAACACCTCAGTGATAGCATGAAACTCGGCTGGCCAGGTACGATGGCTCACAGAAACCTGTTATCTAGGCGCGTCGAAGACCGACGCAAAAAAAATTGTGATAATGCGTGTTCGAGTCCGGCCTGACCAACGTGGGAAATTTCCGTCTTTAGAACGGAAACAAAACTTACGTTAGGCTTGGCCAATCACGACACTAGTTCCGTGAGAATGGAATGCTGAGCCGGCCAATCGGCATGTGCTCGATTCGGCAGCACATAAACTGAAATTGAGACTCTACATAGAAGCTTGAAGAGGCCTCAGCGCTAGCATGAAACTCGGCCCGCCATGTACGGTGGCTCACAGAAACCTGTCATTTAGGTGCTTCGAAGACCAACGCAAAAAAAAATCGAGGGTGGCTGTGAGAACAACCCAGGATTGGAGTTCTCGTTGTGTCAGCAGAGAGGTGAGTCTGAGCTGCATTTCCAGACTGATCTTTGTTGCCCACGGAACGGGGAAATTCTCAAGTGAAGAGGAGACGTGGGACGCCAGGCAGATATTCCACCTGGCAAAGCCGGCAGCCGGGGTGGCGGCGGCTGGCCCTACCCAGCGCTCCGCACAGGGCGCACTTGTCCGGGTGCCCCGTTGAACCGGCAACCGGAGACGTGAGAGGGCTGGACTTGAGACTGAGCTAGACTAGGAAAGTGGGCCAGCCCAGGGGATTGCAGGAACAGAGCGTTAGGATTGGCCCAGTGGGACGAACAAAACCGCGATTTCAAACAAGCCCTGTGCAGACGGCCCGAGATGCTCTGAGGGGGAGGGGCGGCCACAATTAACGAGGCAACCCGCCCCAACTGAGATACACGCCCACTGCTGACGCAGCCAGCTGTGGCCGAGGCAACCCGTCCCTACTGAGATACACGCCCACTGCTGACACAGCCAGCCGTTGCCGAGGCAACCTGTCCCTATTGAGATACACGCCCACTGCTGACGCAGCCTGCCGTTGCCGAAGCAACCCGCTACAATAGAGAGACTCCACCGCAGGGCGTGGCGGAGAACAGCAGAACAGCTGAGCCAGGGTGAGCCTCACAAAAGCAGGGCGGATCCTCGGCAGGCAAACAGCGGCTAGTCTGCATCCTAGCTGGGCAGGACCTCAACGGACATCCAAAAATAAAGCCCAAACCCCTCAACACAGAGCATTTGAGGAAAAAAAAGGGGTTTTTTTAATGAGCTCTGTTGCAGCAGAATCAAACATAGCAGCCTAACAGCCCTGAATGAACAATACAGCTCACAGCTCAGCAATTAAACCCCTATAAAGTACAAACTGTCTCTTCAAGCAGCTCCCTGACCCCTCTATATATAAAAGACTGACATTAGGCAGGCACCATTCTGGGACAAAGATAGCAGAAAAAAAAACTGGTAGCATCCCTCGCTGTGCCGCAGCTGCTAGAGGTGCACCCCAGACAAGCAGGGTCTGGAGTGGACCTCAGCACTCGTACAGCGAAGGGGCTAGACCGGTAGAAGGAAAACCAAGCAACAGAAATACTTCATCATCAACATTCAGGGTGTCCACTCAGAGACCCAATCAAAAAGTCAGCAACTACGCAGACGACCAGCGGACAAATCCACAAAGATGGGAAGAAACCAGCGCAAAAAGGAGGAAAACACCCGAAACCAGAACACCTCGCCTCCTAGAAAGGACCAAAACTCCTCACCAGCAAGGGAACAAAGTTGGACAGAGAATGACTGTGACGAAATGACGGAATTAGACTTCAGAAGATGGATAATGAGAAACTTTGGTGAGCTAAAATATCATGTATTAAATCAATGCAAAGAAACTAAGAACCTTGAGAAAAGATTTGAAAAAAGATTTGAGGAAATGATAAGAAGAATGGATAACTTAGAGAGGAATATGAATGAATTAAAGGAGCTGAGAAACACAATACGAGAACTTCGCGAAGCATGCACAAGTTTCAATAGCCGAATTGACCAAGCAGAAGAAAGAATATCTGAAGTTGAAGACCAACACAATGAAATAAAACGAGAAACCAAGACTAGAGAAAAAAACGCAAAAAGGAATGAACAAAGTCTCCAAGAAATGTGGGACTATGTGAAAAGACCTAACCTACGTTTGATAGGTGTACCAGAAGGGGACAAAGAGAATGAATCCAAGCTGGAAAATACTCTTCAGGACATCATCCAGGAAAATTTCCCCCACCTAGCAAGACAGGCCAACACTCAATTGCAGGAAATTCAGAGAACACCACAAAGATATTCCGCAAGAAGAGCAACCCCAAGGCACATAATCGTCAGATTCAATAGGGTTGAAATAAAGGAGAGAATACTAAGGGCAGCCAGAGAGAAAGGGGTCAACCACAAAGAAAAGACCATCAGACTCACAGCAGATCTCTCGGCGGAAACGCTACAAGCCAGAAGAGAGTGGGGGCCAATATTCAACATTCTTAAAGAAAAGAACTTTCAACCCAGAATTTCATATCCAGCCAAACTGAGCTTCAGAAGTGAAGGAAAAATAAAATCCTTTGCAAACAAGCAAGTACTCAGAGATTTTGTCACCACCAGGCCTGCTTTACAAGAGCTCCTAAAAGAGGCACTAGACATAGAAAGGATCAACCAGTACCAGCCATTCCAAAATTACACTGAATGCTAAAGAGCATCAACATAATGAAGAATCTACAACAACTAACAGGCAAAACAGCCACTTAGCATCAAAATGGCAGTATCAAATTCACAAATAACAATATTAACCCTAAATGTAAATGGACTAAATGCACCAATCAAAAGACACAGACTGGCAAATTGGATAAAAATCCAAAACCCATCAGTGTGCTGTATCCAGGAAACCCATCTCACATGCAAGGATACACAAAGGCTCAAAATAAAGGGATAAAGGAAGATTTACCAAGCTAATGGAAAGCAAAAAAAAGCAGGAGTTGCAATTCTCATCTCCGATAAAATAGACTTTAAAGCAACAAAGATCAAAAGAGACAAAGAAGGCCATTACATAATGGTAAAAGTATCGATACAACAAGAAGAGCTAACGATCCTAAACATATATGGACCCAATGCAGGAGCACCCAGATAAATAAGGCAAGTTCTTAAGGACTTACAAAAGGACTTAGACTCCCACACAATAATAGTGGGATACTTTAACACTCCACTGTCAATACTAGACAGATCTACCAGACAAAAAATCAACAAGGATATCCAGGGCTTGAACTCAGACCTGGAGCAAGCAAACCTGATAGACATTTACAGAACTCTCCACCCCAAATCCACAGAATACACATTCTTCTCAGCACCACATCACACCTACTCTAAAATTGACCACATAATTGGAAGTAAAGCACTGCTCAACAAATGCAAAACAACTGAAATCATAACAAACAGCCTCTCAGACCATAGTGCAATCAAGTTAGAACTCAGAATTCAGAAACCGACCCAGAACCGCACAGCTTCATGGAAACTGAACAACTGGCTCTTGAATGTTGACTGGGTAAACAACGAAATGAAGGCAGAAATAAAGAAGTTCTTCGAAACCAATGAGAACGAAGACACAACGTGCCAGAACCTCTGGGACACATTTAAAGCAGTCTCTAGAGGAAAGTATATAGCAATAAGTGCCCATATGAGGAGAATGGAGAGATCCAAAATTGACACCCTATCGTCAAATTTGAAAGAGCTAGAGGAGCAAGATCAAAAAAACTCAAAACCCAGCCGAAGACAAGAAATAACTAAGATCAGAGCTGAACTGAAGGAGATTGAGACACGAAAAACCCTTCAAAAAATCAATAAATCCAAGAGCTGGTTTTTTGAAAAGATCAACAAAATAGACAGACCACTAGCCAGATTGATTAAAAATAAAAGAGAGAACAACCAAATAGATGCAATAAAAAATGATAAAGGGGAAATCACCACAGATTCCACAGAAATTCAAACCATCATCAGAGAATATTACAAACAACTCTATGTGCATAAACTAGTAAACCTGGAAGAAATGGACAAATTCCTGGATTCCTGTGTCCTCCCAAGCCTAAACCAGGAGGAAGCTGAAACTATGAATAGACCAATAACAAGGTCTGAAGTTGAGGCAGCAATTAAGAGCCTACCACACAAAAAAAGCCCAGGTCCAGACGGGTTCACAGCCGAATTCTACCAGACACACAAGGAAGAGCTGGCACCATTCCTTCTAAAACTATTTCAAACAATCCAAAAAGAGGGAATCCTTCCCAAATCATTTTATGAGACCAACATCATCCTGATACCAAAACCCGGCAGAGACCCAACGAGAAAAGAAAACTTCAGGCCAATATCCATGATGAACATAGATGCAAAAATCTTCAATAAAATATTGGCAAGCCGTTTGCAACAGCAAATCAAAAAACTTATTCATCATGATCAACTGGGATTCATCCCGGGGATGCAAGGCTGGTTCAACATACACAAGTCTATCAACGTAATTCACCACATAAACAGAACCAAAAACAAAAACCACATGATTATCTCAATTGACGCAGAGAAGGCATTTGACAAAATTCAACAGCCCTTTATGCTACATAGAAGAATGAAAAGGCATCAGTGCTGGCATGAAACTCGGCCTGAAAAGTATGGTGGCACACACGAACCTGTCATTTAGGTGCTTCGAAGACCAACGCAAAAAAAATTCGAGGGTGGGTGTTCAAGACCGGCCCGACCAACATGGGAAATTTCAGTCTTCAGAATAAAAACAAAACTTGGGTTAGGCTTGGCGCATCACACCTGTAATCCCATGACAGTGGAATGTCAAGGTAAGCAGATGGGATGTGCTCACTTCAACAGCACGTACACTGAAATTGGGACTCTACATAGAAGCATGAAAAGGCCTCAGTGCTAGCATGAGACTCGGCCTGCTGGGTACGGCAGCTTAAAGGAACCTGTCATTTAGGCGCTTGGAAGACCAACGCGAAAAATTTCTAGGGTGCGTGTTCGAGACCCGCCCGACCAACATGTAAAATTTCCGTTTTCAGAACGGAAACAAGACTTGTGTTAGGCTTTGCGCATCACACCTGTAATCCCGTGACAGTGGAATGTTGAGGTAAGCAGATGGGATGTGCTCGCTTCAACAGCATGTACACTGAAATTGGGACTCTACATAGTGGCTTGAAAAGGCCTCAGTGCTAGAATGAAACTCGGCCTGCCAGGTACAATGGCTCACAGGAACCTGTCATTTAGGTGCTTCATAGACCAACGGAAAAAAGTTTCTAGGGTGGTTGTTCGAGACCCGCCCGACCAACATGGAAAATATCCGTCTCCAGAATGGAAACAAAACTTGGGTTAGGCTCGGCGCATCACACCTGTATTCCCGTGACAGTGGAATGTCGAGCCGTGCGTATGGCATGTGCTCATTTCTGCAGCACGTACACTAAAAATGGGACTCTACATAGAAGCTTGAAAAGGCCTCAGCGCTAGCATGAAACTCGGCCTGCCAGGTACGGTGGCTCACAGGAACCTGTCATTTAGGCGCTTTGAAGACCAACGCAAAAACATTTTGAGAATGCATGTTTGAGACCCGCCTGACCAACGTGGATAATTTCCGTTTTCAGAACGGGAACAAAACTTGTGTTAGGCTCGGCACATCACACCTGTAATTTCGTGAGAGTGGAATATCGAGCCAGGCGGATGGCAAGTGCTCGCTTCGGCAGCACCTACACTGAAATTGGGACTCTACATAGAAGTTTGAAAAGGCCTCCGTGCTAGCATGAAACTCGGCCTGCCAAATATGGTGGCTCACAAGTTCCTGTCATTAAGTGCTTTGAAGAGCAACGCAAAAAAATTTTGAGGGTGCGTGTTCGAGACCTGCCTGACCAAAGTGGAAAATTTCCGTCTCCAGAACGTAAACAAAACTTGGGTTAGGCTCGGTGCATCACACTTGTAATCCCATTACAGTGGAATGTAGGGTTGGGCGGAAGGCTTGTGCTAGCTTCTGCAGCATGTACACTGAAATTTGGACTTTACATAGAAGCTTGAGAAGGCCTTCCCGCTAGCATGAAACTCGGCCTGTCAGATGCGGAGGCCCACAGGGACCTGTCATTTAGGCACTTCGAAAAGCAACACAAAAAATATTTCGAGGGTGCATGATGGAGACAGCCCGACCAACGTGGGAAATTTCCGTCTTGAGAACGGAAACCAAACTTGGGTTAGGCTTGGCGCATCAAACCTGTAATCTTGTGACAGTGGAATGTCGAGCAGGGCAGACAGCATGTGCTCGTTTCAGCAGCTTGTACACTTAAATTGGGACTCTACATAGAGGCTTGAAAAGGTCTCAGGGCTAGAATGAAACTCGGCCTGCCAGTTTCTCACAATGGCTCACTGGAACCTGTCATTTAGGCGCTTCATAGACCAACGCAAAAAAAGTTTCTAGGGTGGTTGTTCGAGACCAGCCCGACAAACATAAAAAATATCCGTCTTCAGAACGGAAACAAAACTTGGGTTATGCTCTGCGCAACACACCTGTACTCCTGTGACAGGGAATGTTGAGCCGTGCAAATGGCATGTGCTCATTTCGGCAGCATGTACACTGAAATTGGGACTCTACCTAGAAGCTTGAAAAGGCCTCAGTGCTAGCAGGAAACTTGGCCTGCCAGGTATGGTGGCTCACAGGAACCGCTTATATGAGCGCTTCAAAGACCAAAGCAAAATAAATTTCGAGGGTGCGTGTTCGAGACCCACCCAACCAACGTGGATAATTTTCATTTTCAGAACGGGAACAAAACTTTTGTTAGGCTCGGCACATCACACCTGTAATTTCGTGAGAGTGGAATGTCGAGCCGGGTGGACAGCAAGTGCTTGCTTCGGCAGCACCTACACTGAAATTGGGACTCTACATAAAAGTTTGAAAAGGCCTCATTGCTAGCATGAAACTCGGCCTGCCAAATACGGTGTCTTACAATAACCTGTCATTAAGTGCTTCGAAGAGCAACGCAAAAAAATTTCGAGGGTGCGTGTTCGAGACCTGCCCAACCAAAGTGGAAAATTTTGGTCTCCAGAACGTAAACAAAACTTGGGTTAGGCTCAACACATCACCCTTGTAATCCCATTACAGTGGAATATAGGGTTGGGCGGAAGGCTTGTGCTCGCTTCGGCAGCATGTACACTGAAATTCGGACTTTACATAGAAGCTTGAAAAGGCCTTCTCACTAGCAAGAAACTTGGCCTGCCAGGTGCGGAGGCTCACAGGACCTGTCATTTAGGCGCTTCGCAAACCAACGCAAAAAAATTTGGAGGGTGCGTGTTCGAGACCCGCCCGAACAACGTGGGAAATTTCCGTCTTGAGAATGGAAACCAAACTTGGATTAGGCTCGGTGCATCACACCTGTAATCTTGTGACAGTGGAAAGTCGAGCCGAGTGAACGGCATGTGCTTGCTTCGGCAGCACGTACACTGAAATTGGGACTCTACATAGAAGCTTGAAAAGGCCTCAGTGCGAGCATGAACTTGGCCTGCCAGGTACGGTGGCTCACAGGAACCTGTCATTTAGGTGCTTCCTGGACCAACGCAAAAAAAATTCGAGGGTGCGTGTTCGAGACATGCCCAACCCACGTGGAAAATTCCCATCTTTATAAGGGAAGCAAAAATAAGTTAGTCTCGTCACATCACACCTGTAATCCCGTGACAGTGGAATGTCGAGTTGAGCGGATGGCATGTGCTTGCTTCTGCAGCACGTACACTGAAATTGGAACTCTACAGAGAAGATTGAACAGGCCTCAGCACTAGCATGAAACTCGGCCTGTCAGGTACGATGGCTCACAGGAAGCTGTCATTTAGGCACGTCGAAGACCAACGCAAAAAAATTTCGAAATTGCATGTTCGAGACCCTCCCGAGAAACATGGGAAATTTTCGTCTTCAGAATGGAAACAAAACTTGGGTTAGGCTGGCGCATCACACATGTGACAATGGAATGTCGAGCCGGGCGGACGACATGTGCTCACCTAGGCAAAACGTACGCTGAAATTGGGACTTTACATAGAAGCTTGAAAAGGCTGTAGCGTTAGCGTGAAACTTGGCCTGCCAAGTACAGTGGCACATAGGAATTTGTCATTTAGGTGCTTGGAAGACCAATGCAAAAAAATTTCGAGGGTGCGTGTTCGAGACCCACCCGACCAACATGAAACATTTTTGTATTCAGAACGGAAATGAAACTCGGGTTAGGCTCGGTGCATCACACTTGTAATCCGGTGACAGTGGAATGTCGAGCTGGGCGGATGGGATGTGCTTGCTTCGGACGCATGTAAACTGAAATTGGAACTCAACATAGAAGCTTGAATAGGCCTCAGCGCTAGCATGAAACTTGGCCTGCCAGGTACCATGGCTAACTGGAACCTGTCATTTAGGCGCTTTGAAATCCAATGCAAATAAAATTCCGAGGGTGTGTATTCAAAACCCGCCCGACCAACAAGGGAAATTTGTGTCTTCAGAACAGAAAATAAACTTGGGTTAGTCTCGGCGCATCACGCCTGTAATCTCATCACAGTAGAATGTCGAGCTAAGCAGACGGGATGTGCTCACTTCGGCAGCATGTACACTGAAATTGGGACTCTACATAGAAGCTTGAAAAGGCCTCTGCGGTAGCATGAAAATCGGCCTGCCAGGTACAGTGGCTCACAGGAACCTGTCCTTTAGGCGCTTCGAAGACCAACGCAAAAAATTTGCGATGGGGCATGTTCGAGACATGCTGACCCACGTGGGAAATTTCCATCTTAAGAACAAAAACAAAATTTGGGTTAGGCTCAGTGCATCACACCTGTTATCTTGTGACAGTGGGATGTCAGGTCGGGCGGACGGCTTGAGCTCGCTTTGGCAGCACATACTCTGAAATTGGGACTCTACATAAAAGCTTGGAAAGGCCTCATCGCTAGCATGAAACTCAGTCTGCAAGGTACGGTGGCTCACAGGAACCTGTCATTTAGGGGCTTCAAATACCAACGCAAAAGAAATTTCGAGGGTGCGTGTTCGAGGCACGCCCGACGGACATGGGAAATTTCCGTCTTCAACACGGAAATAAAACTTGGGTTAGGCTGGCGCATCACACATGTAATCCCGTGACTATGGAATGTCGAGCCGGGCAGACGACATGTGCTCGCTTTGGCAGGACGTATCTGAAATTGGGACTCTACATAGAAGCTTGAAAAGGCCTCATTGCTAGCATGAAACTCGGCCTGCAAGGTACGGTGGCTCAAAGAAACCTGTCATTTAGGCGCTTTGAAGACCAATGAAAATAAAATTTCGAGGGTGCGTGTTCGAGACCCGCCTGACCGACATGGGAAATTTCTGTCTTCAGAACGGAAACAAACCTTAGGTTAGGCTCGGCGCATCAAACCTGTAATCCCGTGAGAGTGGAATGACGAGCCAGGCGGACGACATGTGCTTGCTTCGGCAGGACATACACTGAAATTGGGACTCTACATAGAAGCTTGTAAAGGCCTCAGCACTAGCATGAAACTCAGCCTGCCAGGTACGATGGCTCACATAAACCTGTCATGCAGGCGCTTCCAATACCAACACAGAAAATAATTCAAAAGTGCGTGTTTGAGACACGCCCAACCCACGTGAATTATTGCCATCTTCAGAACGGAAACAAAACTTGGGTTTGGCTCGGTGCTTTACACCTGTAATCCCGTGACAGTGGAATGTTTAGCCGGGTGAATGGCATGTGCTCGCTTCAGCAGCACGTACACTAAAATTGGGACTCTACATAGAAGCTTGTAAAGTCCTCACCCCTAGCATGAGACTCGGCCTGCTAGGTACGGTGGCACAAAGGAACCTGTCATTTATGCGCTTCGAAGAGCAACGCATAAAAGTTTCGAGCGTGCATGTTTGAGACACGTGGGACCACCATGGAAAATTTCCGTCTTCAGAATGGAAACTAAACTTGGGTTAGGCTTGGTGCATCACACCTGTAATTTCGTGACAGTGAAATGTCGAGCCCGATGGATGGCATGTGTTCGCTTCGGCAGCATGTACACTGAAATTGGGGCTCTACATAGAAACTTGGAAAGGCCTCAGCGCTATCATGAAACTCGGCCTGCCAGGTACAGTGGCTCAAAAGAACCTGTCATTTAGGTGCTTCGAAGACCAAGCCAAAAAATATTTCGAGGGTGTGTGTTCGAGACCCGCCCAACCAACATGTGAAATTTTTGTCTTCAGTACAATAACAAAACTTGGGTTAGGCTCGGCACATCACAACTGTAATTTCGTGACAGTAGAATGTCGAGCTGGGCGGAGGGCATGTTCTCGCTTTAGCAGCACGTACTCTGAAATTGGGACTCTACATAGAAGCTTGAAAAGGCCTCAGTGCTAGCATAGAACTCGGTCTGCTAGGTATGGTGGCTCAAAGGATCCTGTCATTTACTCGCTTTGAAGACCAATGCAAGAATAATTTCGAGGGTGCATGTTTGAGACCCGCTTGACCAACGTGGGAAATTTCCATCTTCAGGACATAAACTAAACTTGGGTTAGGCTAGGTGAATCACACCTGTAATCCCGTGCCAGTGGAATGTCGAGCCGGGTGGATGGCATGTGCTCGCTTCTGCAGAACTTACACTGAAATTGGGACTCTACATAGAAGCTTGAAAAGGCCTCAGCGCTAGCAGGAAACTCGGCCTGCCTGGTACGATGGCTCAAAGGTACCTGTCAATTAGGCGCTTCGAAGACAACACAAAAAAATTTTGGGGGTGCGTGTTGGAGACCCGCCCGACCACCATGGGACATTTCCACCCTCAGAACGGAAACAAAACTTGGGTTAGGCTTTGCACATCACACCTGTAATCTTGTGACAGTGGAATATAGAGCTGGGCGGATGGCATGTGCTCACTTCGACAGCACGTAAACTGAAATTGGGACTCTAAATAGAAGCTTGAAAAGGCCTCAGTGCTAGCATGAAACTCGGCCTGCCAGGTACGTTGGCTCACAGGAATCTGTCATTTAGTCGTTTCGAAGACCAACGCAAAAAATATTTCGAGGGTGGGTGTTCAAGACCCGCGCGACCAACATAAAAAAATTTCCGTCTTCAGAATGAAAACAAAACTTGGGTTAGGCTCGGCACATCACACCTGTAATCCCATAACAGTGGAATGTCAAGTCGAGTGAACGGCATGTGCTCATTTCTGCAGCACGTACATTGAAATTGGGACTCTACATAGAAGCTTGAAAAGGCCTCAGTGCTAGCATGAAACTCGGCCTGCCAGGTACGGTGGCTCACAGGAACCTGTCATTTAGTCACTGCAAAAACCAAAGCCAAAAATATTTCGAGGTTGCGTTTTTGAGATTCGCTCGAACAACATGAGGAACTTCCGTCTTCAGAACAAAAACAAAACTTGGGTTAGGCTGGGCGCATCACACCTGTAACCCCGAGACAGTGGAATGTCGAGCCGGGCGGATGGCATGTGCTCACCTCGGCAGCAGTAGACAGAAATTGGGACTCAACATGGAAGCTTGAAAAGGCCTCAGCGCTATCATGAAAATCAGCCTGCCTGGTACAATGGCTCACAAGAACCTGTCATTTAGGCGCTTCATAGACCAACGAAAAAATTTCGAGGGTGCGTGTTCGAGACCCGCCCGACCAGCATGAGAAATTTTCGTCTTCAGAACAAAAACAAAACTTGGGTTAGGCTCGGCACATCAAACCTGTAACCTCGTGACAGTGGAATGTCGAGCCGGGCAGATGACATGTGCTTGCGTCGGCAGCACGTATGCTGAAATTAGGACTCTACATAAAAGCTTGAAAAGGCCTCAGCTCTAGCATGAAACTCGGCCCGCCAGGTACGGTGGCCCACAGGAACCTGTCATTTAGGTGCTTAGAAAACCAATGCAAAGAAAATTTTGAGGGTGCGTGTTCGAGACCTGCCCGACAAACATGGGAAATTTCCGTCTTCAGAACGGAAACAAAACTTGGGTTAAACTCGGCGCATCACACCTGCAATCCCGTGACAATGGAATGTCGAGCCGGGCGGACAACATGCGCTTGTTTCGGCAGCACATACACTGAAATTGGGACTCTAAATAGAAGCTTGAAAAGGCCGCAGCACAAGCATGGAACTCGGCCTGCCAGATATGGTGGCTCACAGAAACCTGTCATTTAGGTGCTTCGAAGACCAAGGTTAAAAAAATTTTGAGGGTGCCTGTTCGAGACCTGCCCGAACAACATAGAAAATTTTCGTTTTCATAATGGAAACAAAACCTGGGTTAGGCTTTGCGCATCACACCTGTAATCTCATGACAGTGAAATATCGAGCCGGGCGGATGGCATGTGCTCGCTTCGGCAGCAGTTACACTGAAATTGGGACTCTACATAAAAGCTTGAAAAGGCCTCAGTGTTAGCATGAGACTCGGCCTGCAAGGTATGGTGACTTACGGGAACCTGTCATTTAGGCGCTTCGAAGACCAACGCAAAAAATATTCGAGGGTGCGTGTTCGAGACCCGCTCTACCAATATGGGAAATTTCCGTCTTCAGAACGGAAACAAAACTTGGGTTAGGCTCGGCGCATCACACCTGTGATTCCGTGACAGTGGAATGTTGAGCCGGGCTAAAGGCATGTACTCACTTCGGCAGCACATACACTGAAATTGGCACTCTACATAGAAGCCGTCGAGCTGGGCATATGGCATGTGCTTGTTTCTGAAGCACGTACACTGAAATTGGGACTCTACATAGAATCTTGAAAAGGCCTCAGCGCTAGCATGAAACTAGCCCTGCCAGGTATGGTGTCTCACAGGAACCTGTCATTTAGGTGCTTCAATGACCAACGCAAAAAATATTTCGAGGATGCGTGTTCGAGACCTGCCCAACAAACATAGGAAATTTCCGTCTTTAGAACGGAAACTAAACGTGGGTTAGGCTCCGTGCATCGCACCTCTAATACCATGACATTGGAATGTTGATCCGGGTGGAGGGCATGTGCTCGCTTTGGCAGCACATACACTGAAATTGGGACTTTACATAGAAGCTTGAAAAAACCTCAGCACTAGCATGAAACTTGGCCTGCCACATACGGTGGCTCATAGGAACCTGTCATTTAGGCGCTTCAGAGATCAACGCGAAAAAAATTCGAGGGTGCGTCTTCGTGACCCACCCGACCAACGTGGGAAATTTCCGTATTCAGAATGGAAACAAAACATAGGTTAGGCTCGGCGCATCACACCTGTAATCCTGTGACAGTGGAATGTCGAGTTTTGAGGACAGCATGTGCTCGCTTCGGCAGCACGTACACTGAAATTGGGACTCTACATAGAAGCTTGAAAAAACCACAGAGCTAGCATGAAACACGGCCTGCCAGGTATGGTGGCTCACAGAAACCTGTCATTTAGGCACTTCGAAGACCAAGGCAATAAATATTTCGAGGGTGCGTGTTCGAAACTCGCCTGACGAACATGAGAAATTTTTGTCTTCAGAACTAAAACAAAACTTGGGTTTTCTCAGCATATCAAACCTGTAATTTCGTGACAGTGGAATGTCGAGCCGGGTGAACAGCATGTGCTCGCTTCAGCAGCATGAACACTATAATTGGGACTCTATGTAAAAGCCATCGAGCTGGGCATACAGCATGTGCTCGTTTCCGAAGCACATACACTGAAACTGGGACTCTACATACAAGCTTGAAAAGGCCTCAGCGATAGCATGGGACTTGGCCTGCCAGGAATGGTGACTCAATGGGAATCTGTCATTTATGCACTTCGAAGAGCAATGCAAAAAATTTCGAGGGTGCGTGTTTGAGACCTGCCCGGCCAACATGGAAAATTTTCGTCTTCAGAACGGAAACAAAACTTGGGTTAGGCTTGGCGCATCACACCTGTAATCCCGTGACAGTGGAATATTGAGCAAGGCGGACGGCATGTGCTCACTTTGGCAGCATGCACACTGAAATTGGGACTCTACAAGGAAGCTTAAAAAGACCTCCTCGTTAGTATAGAACTCGGCCTACCAGATACATTGGCTCACAAGAACCTGTAATTTAGGTGCTTCAACGACGAACACAAAAGAAATTCGAGGGTGTGTGTTGGAGACCTGCCCGAATAACATGGGAAATTTCCACCTTCAGAACGGATACAAAACTTGGGATAGGCTTGCTGCATCACACCTGTAATTTTGTGACAGTGGAGTGTCGAGCCATGCAAACGGCATGTGTTTGCGTTGGCAGCACATACACTGAAATTGAAATTCTACATAGAAGCTTGAAAAGGCCTTGGCACTAGCATGAAACGCGGCCTGCCACGTACGGTGGCCCACAGGAACCTGTCATTTAGGCGCTTTGAAGACCAACGCAAAAATAATTCCGAGGGTGCACGTTCGAGACCCGCCCGATCAACATGGGAAATTTTCGTCTTCAGAACGGAATAAAAACTTGAGTTAGGCTCGGCGCATCACACCTGTAATCCCGTAACAATGGAATGTTGATCCGGGCGGACAGCATGTGCTCACTTCTGCAGCATGTACACTGATATTGGGACGCTACATAGAAGCTTGAAAAGGCCTCAGTGCAAGCATGAAACTCGGCCTGCCAGGTATGGTGGCTCACAGAAACCTGTCATTTAGGCGCTTCAAAGACCAATGCAAAAAATATTTTGAGGGTGTGTGTTTGAGACCCGCCCGACAAACATGAAAAATTTTCGTGTTCACAACGGAAACAAAACTTGGGTTAGGCTCGGCGCATCACACCTGTAATTTTGTAAAAGTGGAATGTCAAGCCGGGAAGACAGCATGTGCTCGCTTCAGCAGCACATACACTGAAATTGGGACTCTAAATAGAAGCTTGAAAAGGCCTCAGTGCAAGCATGAAACTCAGCCTGCCAGGTACGGTGGCTCACAGAAACCTGTCATTTAGGCGCTTCAAAGACCAAGGCAAAAAATATTTTGAGGGTGCATGTTTGAGATCCGCCCAACCAACATGGGAAATTTTCGTTTTCAGAACGGAAACAAAACTTGGGTTAGGCTTTGTGCATCACACCTGTAATCTCGTTACAGTGAAATATCGAGCCGGGCAAACGGCATGTGCTCGCTTCGGCAGCAGGTACACTGAAATTGAAACTCTACATAGAAGCTTGGAAAGACCTCAAAACTAGCATGAGACTCGGCCTGCCAGGTATAATGACTCACGGGAAACTGTCATTTAGGCGCATTGAAGACCAACGCAAAAAATATTCCGAGGGTGCCTGTTCGAAAGTCGCCTGACCAACGTGGGAAATCTCCTTCTTCAGAACGAAAACAAACCTTTGTTAGGCTCGGCGCATCACACCTGTAATTTCGTGATAGTGGCATGTCGAGCCGGGCGGACGGCTTGTGCTCGTTTCAGCAGCACGTACACTGAAATTTGGATGCTACATAGAAGATTGAAAAGGTCTCAGTGCTAGCATGAAACTCGGCCTGCCTGGTACAGTGGCTCACAGGAATCTGTCATTTAGGCAATTCGAAGACCAATGCAAAAAAATTCTGAGGGTGCGTGTTTGAGACCCGCCCTACCAACATGGGAAATTTCCGTCTTCAGAACGGAAACAAAACTTGGGTTAGGCTTGGTGCATCACACCTGTTATCCCGTGACAGTGGAATGTCGAGCCAGGTGGACGGCATATGCTCACTTTGGCAGAAGGTACACTGAAATTGGGAATCTACATAGAAGCTTGAAAAGGCATCAGCGCTAGCATGAAACTCGGCCTGCCAGGTACGGTGGCTAACTGGAACCTGTCATTTAATCGCTTCGAAGTACAACGCAAATAAAATTTCGAGGGTGCATGTTCGAGGCCCGCCCGACCAACAAGGGAAATTTCTGTCTTCAGAATGAAAAGAAAACTTGGGTTAGGCTCAGCCCATCACACCTGTAATCCCGTGACAGTGGAATGGCAAGCTAAGCAGATGGGGTGTGCTCGCTTCTGCAGCACATACACTGAAATTGGGACTCTACATAGAAGCTTGGAAAGGCCTCAGCGCTTGCATAAAACTTGGCATGCCAGGTACGGTGGCTCACAGAAACCTGTCATTTAGGGGCTTCCAATACCAACGCTAAAGAAAATTCGATGGTGCGTGTTCAAGACCCGCCCGACCAACATGGGAAATTTCCGTCTTTAGAACGGAAATAAAATTTGGGTTAGGCTTGGCGCATCACCCTTGTAATCTTGTGACAGTGGAATGTCAAGCCAGGCAAATGACATGTGCTGGCATCGGCAGCACATACACTGAAATTGGGACTTTACATAGAAGCTTGAAAAGGTCTCAGCGGTAGCATGAAACTCGGCCAGCCAGGTACAGTGGCTCACAGGAACCTGTCATTTTGGCTCTTCGAAGACCAATGGAAAAAACACTTTGAGGGTGGGTGTTCGAGACCCGCCTGACCAACATGGGAAATTTCTGTTTTTAGAACGGAAATAAAATTTCAGTTAGGCTCGGCGCATCACACTTGTAATTACGTGACAGTGGAATGTCAAGACGGGCAAACGACATGTGCTCGTTTTGGCAGCACGTACACTGAAATTGGGACTCTACATAGAAGCTTGAAAAGTCCTCAGCGCTAGCATGAAACTTGGCCTGCCAGGTACGATTGCTCACAGGAAACTGTCATTTAGGTGCTTCGAAGATCAACGCGAAAAACATTTCGAGGGTGCGTGTTCGAGACCCGCCCGACCAACATGGGAAATTTTCTTCTTCAGAACGGAAACTAAACTTGGGTTAGGCTCGGCACATCACATTTGTAATTCGTGACAGTGAAATGTCGAGCTAAGCAAAGGGGATGTGCTCGGTTCGCCACCACGTACACTGAAATTGGGACTCTTCAAAAAGTTTGAAAAGGCCTCAGTGCTAGCATGAAACTCGGCCTGCCAGGTACGGTGGCTCACAAAAACCTGTTTTTTAGGCGCTTCGAAGACCAACGCAAAAAATTTGTGATGGTGTGTGTTCGAGACACCTCCACCCACGTTGAAAATTTCCGTCTTCAGAACGAAAACAAAACTTGGGTTAGGCTTGGCGCATCGCACCTGTAATCTTGTGACAGTGGAATATCGGGCCAGGCAGACGGCTTGAGCTCACTTCCGCAGCACATACTCTGAAATTGGGACTCTACATAAAAGCTTGAAAAGGCCTCATTTCTAGCATGAAACTCGGCCTGCAAGGTACGGTGGCTCACAGACACCTGTCATTTAGGTGCTTCGAAGACCTACGCAAAAAATTTTGAGGGTGCGTGTTCAAGACCCACCCGACCGACATGGGAAATTTCCGTTTTCAGAACGGAAAAAAAACTTAGGTTATGCTCAGCGCATCACACCTGTAATCCCGTGACAGTGGAATGCCGAGCCGGGTGGATGGCAAGTGCTCACTTCAGGAGAGCGTACACTGAAATTGGGACGCTACATAGAAGCCATCGAGTTGGGCATACTTCATGTGCTCGTTTCCGAAGCACGTACACTGAAATCAAGAATCTACATAGAAGGTTGAAAATGCCTCAGTGATAGCATGAAACTCGGCCTGCCAGGTACGGTGGCTCACAGAAACCTGTCATTTAGGTGCTTCGAAGACCAACGCAAAAAAAATTTCGAGGGTGCGTGTTCAAGACACGCTTGACCGACATGGGAAATCTCCGTCTTTAGAACGGAAACAAAACTTGGATTAGGCTGGGGCATGACACCTGTAATCCCGTAACAGTGGAATGTCCTGCCAGGTGAATGGCATGTGCCCGCTTTGGCAGCACGTACACTGAAATTGAAACTCTACATAGAAGCTTGAAAAGGCCTCAGCGCTAGCATGAAACTCGGCCTGCCAGGTATGGGGGCTCACAGGAACCTGTCATTTAGGCACTTCCAAGACCAACGCAAAGAAATATTCGAAGGTGCATGTTCGAGACACGCCCGACCCACGTGGGAAATTCCGGTCTTTAGAATGGAAAGAAAACGTGGGTTAGGCTCGGCACATCACACCTGTAATCCCGTGACAGTGGAATGTCGAGCCAGGCAAACGGCATGTGCTCGCTTTGGCAGCATGTACACTGAAATTGGGAACTCTACATAGAAGCCTGTAAACACCTCAGCGCTAGCATGAAACTTGGCCTGCCAGGTATGGTGGCTCACTGGAACCAGTCATTTAGGCGATTCAAAGACCAACGCAGAAAAAATTTCGAGGGTGTGTATTCGAGACCCGCCCAACCAACAAGGGAAATTTCCATCTTCAGAACGGAAACAGAACTTGGTTTAGGCTCTGTGCATCACACCTGTAATCTCATGACAGTGGAATGTCGAGCAAAGCAGATGGGATGTTCTTGCTTCCGCAGCACGTACAACGAAATTGGGACTCTTCATAGAAGCTTGAAAAGGCCTCAGCGCTAGCATGAAACTTGGCCTGCCAGGTACGGTGGCTCACTGGAACCAGTCATTTAGGCGCTTCGAAGAATAACGCAAAAAATTTGCGATGGTGCATGTTCGAGACACGCCCTACCCACGTGGGAAATTTCTATCTTCAGAACGGAAACTATACCTGATTTAGGCTCGGCGCATCACACTTGTAATCCGGTGACAGTGGAATGTCAAGCCAGGCGGACGGCATGTGCTTGCTTGGGACTCATGTAAACTGAAATTGGGACTCTACATAGAAGCTTAAAAAGGCCTCAGCGCTAGCATAAACCTTGGCCTGCCTGCCAGGTACCGTGGCTAACTGAAACCTGTCATTTAGGCGCTTTGAAGTCCAACGCAAATAAAATTTCGAGGGTGTGTATTAGAGACCCGCCCAACCAACAAGGGAAATTTGTGTCTTCAGAACGGAAACAAAACTTGGGGTAGGCTCAATGCATAACACCTGTAATCCCGTGACAGTAGAATGTTGAGCTGGGCAAATGGCATGTGCTTGCTTCGGCAGCATGTACACTGAAATTGGGACCCTTCATAGAAGCTTGAAAAGGCCTCATCCCTAGTATGAAACTCGGCCTTCCAGGTACGGTGGCTCACAGAAATCTGTCCTGTCTTTAGGCGCTTCAAAGACCAACGAAAAAATTTTTGAGGGTGCGTGTTCGAGACGCGCCTGACCAACGTGGGAAACTTCCGTCTTCAGAACAGAAACAAAACTTGGGTTAGGCTTGGTGCATCACACCTGTAATCTTGAGACAGTGGAATGTCGAGCCGGGCAGATGACATGTGGTTGCTTCTGCAGCACATACACTGAAATTGGGACTTTATATAGAAGCTTTGCCAGGACTCAGCGCTAGCATGAAACTCAGCCTACCAGGTATGGTGGCTCACAAAAACCTGTCGTTTAGGTGCTTCGAAGACCAACGCAAAAAAATTCTAGGGTGCGTGTTCGAGACCCGCCCGACCAACCTGTGAAATTTCCGTCTTCAGAACAAAGACAATACTTGGGATAGGCTCGGTGCATCACACCTGTCATCTTGTGACAGTGGAATGTCAAGCCATGTGGATGGCATGTGCTCGTGTCGGCAGCACGTACACTGAAATTGGGACTCTACATAGAAGCTTGAAAAGGCCTCAGTGGTAGCATGAAACTCAGCCTGCCAGGTACGGTGGCTTACAGGAACCTGTCATTTAGGCGTTTCCAAGACCAACGCATAAAAAAATTTGAGGGTGCGTGTTCGAGACCCGCCCAACCAACGGGGGAAATTTCCATCTTTAGAACGGAAACAAAACTTGGGTTAGGCTCGGCGCATCACACCTGTAATTCCGTGACAGTGGAATGTTGAGCCGAGAAAACGGCATGTGCTCGCTTCGGGATCACGTACACTGAAATTGGAATTCTTCATAGAAGCTTGAAATGGCCTCAGTGCTATCATGAATCTCGGCTTGCCAGGTACAGTGGCTCACAGGAACCTGTCATTTAGGCGCTTCGACGACCAACGTTAAAAATATATTGAGGGTGCGTGTTCAAAACCCGCCCGAACAACATGGGAAATTTCCGTCTTCAAAATGGAAACAAAACTTGGGTTTGTCTCGGTGCATCACACCTCTAATTCCGTGACATTGGAATGTTGAGCCAGGCGAACGGCTTGTGCTTGCATTGGCAGCACATACACTGAAATTGGGACTCTACATAGAAGCTTGAAAAATCCTCAGTGCTAGCATGAAACTCGGCCTGCCAAGTACGGTGGCTCACAGAAACCTGTCATATAGGCGCTTCGAAGACCAACGCAAAAAAATTTCGAGGGTGCGTGTTCGAGACCTGCTCGACAAATGTGGGAAAATTAAGTCTTCTGAACGGAAACAAAACTTGCATTAGCCTTGGTGCAACACACCTCTAATCCTGTGACAGTGAAATGTCGAGCCGTGCAGACGGCATGTGCTTGCTTCGGCAGCATGTACTTTGAAATTGGGACTCTACATAGAAGCTTGAAAAGGCTTCAGTGCTAGCATGAAACTCGGCCTGCCAGGTACAGTGGCTCACAAGAACCTGTCATTAAAGCACTTCGCAGACCAGCGCAAAATAAATTTCGAAGCTGCATGTTCGAGACCCACCCGACCCACGTGGGAAATTTCCGTCTTCAGAATGGAAACAAAACTTGGGTAGGCTCGGCGCATCACACCTCTAATTTCGTTAGAGTGGAATGTCTAGCCAGGTGGATGGCATGTGCTCACTTCGGCATCACGTATACTGAAATTGGGACTCTACGTAGAGGCTTGAAAAGACCTCAGCTCTAGCAGGAGACTCGGCTTACCAGGTACAGTGGCTCACAGGAACCTGTCATTTAGAAGCTTCGAAGACCAACGCCAAAACATTTCGGGGGTGCATGCTTGAGATTCGCCAGATGAACATCGGAAATTTTTGTCTTCAGAACGGAAACAAAACTCGGGTTTGTCTCAACGCATCACACCTGTAATCCTGTGACAGTGGAATGTCGAGACGGGCAGATGGCATGTGCTTTCTTCGGCAGCACATACACTGCAATTGGGACTGTACACAGAAGCTTGAAAAGGCCTCAGTGCTAGCTTGAAACTCGGCCTGTCAGGTACGGTGGCTCAAAGAAACCTGTCATTTAGGCGCTTCGAAGACCAACGCAAGAAATTTCGAGGGTGCCTGTTCGAGACCCGCCCGACCAGCATGGTAAATTTCCATCTTCAGAACAAAAACAAAACTTGGGTTAGGCTTGTCGTATCACACCTGTAATCCCGTGACAGTCGAATGTCCAGCCAGGCAAACAGCATGTGCTCGCTTCGGCAGCACATACACTCAAAATGGGACGCTACATAGAAGCTCAAGAAGCTCTCAGCGCTAGTATGAACCTCGGCCTGCCAGGTATGGTGGCTCACAGAAACCTGTCGTTTAGGCACTTGGAAGACAAACGCTAAAAAAATTTTGAGGGTGCGTGTTCGAGATGTGCCCGACCAAGGTAGGAAACCTCCGTCTTCAGAATGGAAACAAAACTTGAGTTAGCCTCAGCGCATCACACCTGTAATCCCGTGACACTGAAATGTTGAGCCGGGCAAACAACTTGTGTTCGCTTCGGCAGGATGTACACTGAAATTGGGACTTTATATAGAAAGTTGAAAAGGCCTCAGCGCTAGCAGGAAACTCGGGCACCCGGGTACAGTGGCTCACAGGAACCTGTCATTTAGGTGCTTCGAAGACCAACGCAAAAAATTTCGAGGGTGCGTGTTCGAGACCCGCCTGACCAACATGGTAATTTTCCGTCTTCAGACCTGAAACAAAACTTGGGTTAGGCTCGGCACATCACACCTGTAATCCCGTTACAGTGGAATGTCGAGCCGGGCGGACGGCATGTGCTCGCTTTGGCAACAGGTAAACTGAATTTGGGACTCTACATAGAAGCTTTGCAAGGCCTCAGCGCTAGCATGAAACTCGGCCTGCTAGGTACGGTGGCTCACAGGAACCTGTCATTTATTCGCTTCGAAGACCAATGCAAAAAATTTCTAGTGTGCGTGTTCGAGACCCGCCCGACCAACGTGGGAAATTTCCATCTTCAGAACGGAAACAAAACCTGGGTTAGGCTCGGTGCATTACACCTGCAATCCCGTGACAGTGGAATGTCGAGCCGTGCTGATGGCAAGTGCTTGCTCCAGCAGGAACTACACTGAAATTTGGACTCTACATAGAAGCTTGAAAAGGCCTCAGCAAAAGCATGAAACTCGGCCTGCCAGGTACGGTGGCTCCCAGGAACCTGTGATTTAGGCTCTTTGAAGACCAACGCAAAAGAAATTTTGAGGGTGCCTGTTGGAGACCCACCCGACCAACATGGGAAATTTTCACCTTCAGAACGGAAACAAAACTTTGGTTAGGAGCGGCACATCACACCTGTAATCCCGTGACAGTGGAATGTCGACCCATGCAGATGACATGTGCTCGGTTCGGCAGCACGTACACTGAAATTGGAACTCTACATAAAAGCTTGAAAACACCTCAGTGCTAGCATGGAACTCGGCCTGCCAGGTATGGTGGCTCACAGGAACCAGTCATTTAGGTGCTTCAAAGACCAACGCAGAAAAAATTTCGATGGTGCGTGTTTGAGACCCGCCTGACCAACGTGGGATATTTCCTTCTTCAGAACATAAACAAAACTTGGGTTAGGCTCGGTGCATGTCACCTGTAATTTTGTGACAGTAGAATGTCAAGCCAAGCAGATGGCATGTGCTCACTTCGGTAGCACGTACACTGAAATTGGGACTCTATATACAAGCGGTCGAGCCGTGCATATAGCATGTGCTCATTTCCGAAGCACACACATGGAAATTGGGAGTCTACATAGAAGATTTAAAAGGCCTCAGCACTAGCATGAAACTCGGCCTGCCAGGTATGGTGGCTAACAGAAACCGGTCATTTAGGCACTTCGAAGACAAACACAGAAAAAATTTCGATGGTGCGTGTTCGAAACCCGCCTGTCCAAGGTGGGAAATTTCCGTCTTTAGAACAGAAACAAAACTTAGGTTCGGCTCGGTGCATCACACCTGTAATCCCATGACAGTGGAATGTCGAGCTGCACAGATGGCGTGTGCTCACTTCAGCAGCATGGACACTGAAATTGGGACTCTACATGGAAGCTTGAAAAGGCTTCAGCACTAGTATAGAACTTGGCCTGCCAGGTACGGTGGCTCACTGGAACCTGACATTTAGGCTCTTCGAAGACCAACGCAAAAGAAATTTCGAGGGTGCGTGTTGGAGACCCGCCCGACCAACACTGGAATTTTCTGTTTTCAGAACCGAAACAAAACTTGGGCACATCACACCTGTAATCCCGTGACAGTGGAATGTCGAGCCAGGAAAACGGCATGTGCTTGCTTCGGCAGCATGTATAATGAAATTGGGACTTTACATAGAAGCTTGAAAAGACCTCAGCACTAGCATGAGACTCGGCCAGCCAGGTATGGTGACTCACAAGAACCTGTCATTTAGGCGCTTCGAAGACCAACGCAAAAAATATTTCGAGGGTGTGTTTTTGAGACCTGACCGACCAAAATAAGAAATTTCCGTTGTCAGAATGGAAACAAAACTTGGATTAGGCTCAACCCATCACACCTGTAATCCCACGACAGTGGAATGTCGATCCAGGTGGATGGCATGTGCTCGCATTGACAGCACGTACACCGAATTTGGGACTCTACATGGAAGCTTGAAAAGGCCTCAGTGCTAGTATAGAACTCGACCTGCCAAGTATGGTGGCTCACAGGAACCTGTAATTTAGGCGCTTTGAAGACAAACGCAAAAGAAATTTTGAGGGTGCGTGTTGAAGACCCACCCAACCAACATGGGAAATTTCCACCTTCAGAACAGAAACAAAACTTGGGTTAGGCTCGGTGCATCCCACCTGTAATCCCGTGACAGTGGAATGTCGAGCCGAACAAATGGCATGTGCTCGCTTCGGCAGCACATATACTGAAATTGGGACTCTACATAGAACTTGAAAATGCCTCAGCTCTAGCATGAAACTCGGCCAGCCCGGTACAGTGGCTCACAGGAACCTGTCATTTACACGCATCTAAGACCAACGCAAAAGAAATTTCGATGGTGTGTGTTCGAGACCTTCCTGACAAATATAAGAAATTTCCGTCTTCAGAATGGAAACAAAACTTGGGTTAGTCTCTACGCATCACACCTGCAATTCCATGACAATGGAATGTCGAGCCGGGCAGACAACATGTGCTCGCTTTGGCAGCACGTACACAGAAAGTAAGACTCTACATAGAAACTTGAAAAGGCCTAAGCTCAAGCATGAAACTCGGCCTGCCAAGTACGGTGCCTCACAGAAATCTGTCATTTAGGCGCTTCGAAGACCAAGGCAAAAATATTTCGAGGGTGTGTGTTCGAGACCCGCCCGATCAACCTGGGAAATTTCCGTCTTTAGAACAGAAACAAAACTTGGGTTAGGCTTGGCGCATCACACCTGTAATCCCGTGACAGTGAAATGTCGAGCTGGGCAGACATCATGTGCTCGCTTCAGCAGCACATACACTGAAATTGGAACTCTACATAAAAGCTTGAAACAACCTCAGCACCAGCATGAAACTCGGCCAGCCAGGTACGGTGGCTCATAGGAACCTGTCATTTAGGCACTTCGAAGACCAACGCAAAAGAAATTTCGAGGGTGTGTGTTCGAGACCCGCCCGACCAACATAAGAAATTTCCGTCTTCAGAACGGAAACAGAACTTGGGTTTGGCTCAGCGCATCACACCTGTAATTCCGTGACAATGGAATATCGAGCCGGGCGGATGGCATGTGGTCACTTCGGCAGCACGTACACTTAAATTGAGACTTTACATAGAATCTTGAAAAGGCCTCAGTGCTAATATAGAACTTGGCCTGCCAGGTACGGTGACTCACAGGAACCTGTAACTTGGACGCTTTGAAAACCAATGCAAAAGATATTTTGAGGGTGCGTGTTGAAGACCCGCCCGACCAACATGAAAAATTTCCGTCTTCCAAATGAAAACAAAGCTTGGGTTAGCCTCGGCGCATCCCACCTGTAATCCTGTGACAGTGGAATGTCGAGCCAGGCAAATGGCATGTGCTCCTTTCGGCAGCATGTACACTGAAATTGGGACTCTCCATAGAAGCTTTAAAAGGTCTCAGTGCTAGCATGAAACTCAGCCTGCCAGGTACGGTGGCTCACAGGAACCTGTCATTTAGGCGCTTCGAGGACCAACGAAAAAATATTTTGAGGGGGCGGGTTCGAGACCCGCCCGACCAACATGGAAAATTTCAGTCTTCAAAACGGAAAGAAAACTTGGGTTAGGCTTGGCGCATCACACCTTTAATCCCGTGACAGTGGAATGTCGAGCCGAACGTATGGCATGTGCTCCCTTTGGCAGCATGTACCGGAAATTGGGGCTCTACATAGAAGCTTGAAAATGCCTCAGCGCTAGCATGAAACGTGGCCTGCCTGCTATGATGGCTCACAGAAACCTGTCGTTTAGGCTCTTCAAAGACCAATGCAAAAAATATATCGAGGGTGCGTGTTCTGGACCAGCCCGACCAACATGGAAAATTTCCGTCTTCATAATGGAAACAAAATTTGGGTTAGGCGTGGCGCATCACACCTGTCATCCCATGACAGTGGAATGTAGAGCCGAGCGGATAACATGTGCTCGCTTTGGCAGCACATACACTGAAATTGGGACTCTACATAGAAGCTTGAAAAGGCCTCAGTGCTTGCATGAAACACAGTTTGCCAGGTACAGTGTCTCACAGGAACCTGTCATTTAGGCACTTTAAAGACAAATGCAAAAAAATTTTCTGGGTGCCTGCTCAATACCCGCCCAACCAACATGAGAAATTTCCGTCTTCAGAATGGAAACAAAAGTTTGGTTAGGCTCGGCGCATCACACCTGTAATCCCGTGACAGTGGAATGTCGAGCCGGGCGGCCGGCATGTGCTCGCGTCGGCAGCACGTACACTGAAACTGAGACTCTATATAGAAGCTTGAAAAGGCCTCAGCGGTAGTATAGAACTCCGCCTGTCAGGTACGGTGGCTCACAGGAACCTGTAATTGAGGCGCTTTGAAGACCAACGCAAATGAAAGATTGAGAAGGCGTGTTGGAGACCTACCTGACAAACATGGGAAATTTTTACCTTCAGAACGGAAACAAAACTTGGGTTAGGCTCGGCGCATCCCAACTGTAATCCCATGACAGTGGAATGTCAAGTCAGGCAAACATGTGCTCACTCCGGCAGCATGTACACTGAAATTGGGACTCTACATAGTAGCTTGAGAAGGCCTCAGCACAAGCATGAAACTCGGCCTGCCAGGTACAGTGGCTCACACAAACCTGTCACTTAGGTGCTTTGAAGACCAACGCAAAAAAAATTTCGAGGGTGCGTGTTCGAGACCCACCCAACAAACATGGAAAATTTCCATTTCCAAAACAAAAACAAAACTTGGGTTAGGATCGGCGCATCACACCTGTAATCCCGTGACAGTAAAATGTCGAGCAGGGAGAATGGCATGTGCTCGCTCCAGCAGCACGTACACTGAAATTGGGACTCTACATAGAAGCCATCGAGCAGGCCATACAACCTGTGCTCATTTTCGAAGCACATACACTGTAATTGGGACTCTACATAGAAGCTTGAAAAGGCCTCAGCACTAGCCTGAAACTCGGCCTGCCAGGTACGGTGGCTCACAGGAACTTGTCATTTAGGCGCTTCGAAGACCAATGCAAAAAAGATATCGAGGGTGCATGTTCAAGACCCGTTCCACCAACGTGGGACATTTCCGTCTTAAGAACGGAAACAAAGATTGGGTTTGGCTCTGCACATCACACCTGTAATCTCGTGACAGTCGAATGTCGAGCCGAGCAATGGGCATGTGCTCGCTTCGGCAGCACGTACACTGAAAATGGGACTCTACATAGAAGCTTGAAAAGGCCTCAGCACTAGCATGATACTTGGCCTGCCAGGTACGGTGGCTCACAGGAACCTGTCATTTAGGTGCTTCGAACACCAATGCAAAAAATATTTCGAGAGTACGTGTTCAAGACCCGCCCAACGAACATGTGAAATTTCCGTTTTCAGAACAGAAACAAAACTTGGGTTAGGCTCAGCGCATCACACCTGTAATCCTGTGACAGTGGAACGTCCTGCTGGGCAGACAGCATGTTCTCATGTCGGCAGCACGTACACTGAAATTGGGACTCTACATAGAAGCTGTCGAGTTGGGCATATGGCATGTGCTCGTTTTTGAAGCATGTACACTGAAATTGGGACTCTACATAGAATCTTGAAAACGCCTCAGTGATAGCAGGAAACTCGGCCTGCCAGGTATGGTGGCTCACAGGAACCTGTCGTTTAGGCACTTTGAAGACCAACGCAAAAAATATCTTGAGGGTGCTGTTTGAGACCCGCCCGGCCAACGTGGGAAATTTCTGTCTTCAGAACAGAAACACAATGTGGGTTAGGCTTGGCCCATCAAACCTGTAATCCCGTGACAATGGAATGTCGAGCCAGGCGGACGGCTTGTGCTCGCTTTGGCAGCATGTACACTGAAATTAAGACTCTACATTGAAGCTTGAGCATACCTCAGCGCTTGCATTAACTCGGCCTGCCATGTACAGTGGCACACAGGAACTTGTTTTTAGGTGCTTTGAAGACCAACACAATAAAAATTTCGAGGGTCGTGTTCGAGACCGCCCAAGCAACATGGAAAATTTTCGTCTTCAAAATTGAAACAAAACTTGGGTTAGCCTTGGTGCATCACAGCTGTAATCCCGTGACAGTGGTATGTCGAGTTGGATGGACGGCTGGTGCTCGCTTTGGCAGCATGTACACTGAAATTGGGACTCTACCTACAAGCTTGAAAAGGCCTCAGCGAAAGCATGAAACTCGGCATGCCAGGTACGGTGGCTCTCAGGAACTTGTCATTTAGTCGCTTCGAAGACCAACACAAAAGAAATTTGGAGGGTGCATGTTGGAGACCCGCCCGACCAACATGGAAAATTTCCACCTTCAGAACAGAAAGAAAACCTGGGTTAGGCCCAGCGCATCACACCAGTAATTCCGTGACAGTGGAATGTCGAGCTGGGCAAACGGCATGTGCTCGCTATGGCAGCACATATACTGAAATTGGGACTCTATATAGAAGCTTGAAAACGCCTCAGCGCTAGGATGGAACTCGGCCTGCCAGGTACGGTGGCTCACAGGAACCTTTCATTTAGGCACTTCGAAGACCAACGCAGAAAAAATTTCGATGGTGCGTGTTCAAGACCCGCCCGACCAACGTGGGAAATTTCCGTCTTCAGAACAGAAATAAAACATTTGTTAGGCTCGGCGCATCGCACTTGTAATCCCGTGACAGTGGAATGTTGAGTCGGGCAAATGGCTTGTGCTCCCTTCGGCAGCACTTACACTGAAATTGGGACTCTACATAGAAGCTTGAAAAGTCCTCAGTGGTAGCATGAAACTCGGCCTGCCAGGTATGGTGGCTCACAGGAAACTGTCATTTAGGTGCTTCGAAGACCAACGCAAAAAATATTTTGAGGGTGCGTGTTCAAGACCCGCCCGACCAACGTGGGAAATTTCCGTCTTCAGAATGGAAACAAAACTTGGGTTAGGCTCGGCGCATCACACCTTTAATCCCGTGACAGTGGAATGTCGAGCTAAGCAGACGGGATGTGCTTGCTTCGGCAGCACATACACTGAAATTAGGACTCTACATAGAATCTTGAAAAAACCTCAGTGCTAGCATGAACTCAGCCTGCCAGGTACGGTGACTCACACAAACCTGTCATTTAGGTGCTTAGAAGACCAACGCAAAAAAAATTGCGATGGTGCATGTTTAAGGGACGCCCGACCCACGTGGAAAATTATCGTCTTCAGAACGGAAACAAAACTTGGGTTATGCTCAGCGCATCACAGCTGTAATCCCGTGACAGTGGAATGTCGAGCCGGGTGGATGGCATGTGCTTGCTTTGGCAGCATGTACACTGAAATTGGGACTCTACATAGAAGCCGTCGAGTTGGGCATATGGCATGTGCTCGTTTTCAAAGTACGTACACTGAAATCGGGACTCTACATAGAAGCTTGAAAACGCCCAAGCGATAGCATGAAACACGGCCTGCCAGGTATGGTGGCTAACAGGAACCTGTCATTTAGGTGCTTCGAAGACCAACGCAAAAAATATTTTGAGGGTGTGTGTTCGAGACCCGCCCGACCAACGTGGGAAATTTCCGTCTTCAGAATGGAAACAAAACTTGGGTTAGGCTCAGCGCATCACACCTTTAATCCTGTGACAGTGGAATGTCGAGCTAAGCAGACGGGACGTGCTCGCTTCGGCAGCACGTACACTGAAATTGGGACCCTACATAGAAGCATGAAAAAACCTCAGCGCTAACATGAAACTCGGCTTGCCTGGTACAGTGGCTCCCAGGGATCTGTCGTTTAGGTGCTTCGAAGACCAATGCAAAAAAAATTCGAGGGTGCATGTTTGCGACCCGCTTGACCAACGTGGGAAATTTCCGTCTTCAGAAAAAAGCAAAACTTGGGTTAGGCTCGGCAGATCACACCTGTAATACCATGACCGTGGAATGTAGAACCGGGCGGATGGCATGTGCTCGCTTCGACAGCACGTACACTGAAATTGGGACTCTACATAGAACTTGAAAAGGCCTCAGCGCTAGCATGAGACTCGGTCTGCCAGCTACAGTGGCTACCAGGAACCTGTCATTTAGGCGTTTTGAAGACAAACAAAAAAATATTTCCTGGGTGCCTTTTCTAGACCCTCCCGACCAACATGAAAAATTTCCGTCTTCAGAATGGAACCAAAACTTGGGTTAGGCTCGGCGCATCACATCTGTAATCTTGTGACAGTGGAATGTCGAGCCGGGCAGATGGCACGTGCTCGCTTCGGCAGCATGTACACTGAAATTGGGACTCTACATAGAACCTTAAAAAAGCCTCAGTGCTAGCATGAAACCTGGCCAGCCAGGTATGGTGGCTCACAGGAACCTGTCATTTAGGAGCTTCGAAGACCAACGCAAAAAACTTCGAGAGTGCGTGTTTGAGACTTGCCCAATAAACATGGAAAATTTCCGTCTTCAGAACGAAAACAAAACTTGGGTTAGGCTCGGCGCATCACACCTGTAATCCCGTGACTATGGAATGTCGAGCCAGGCAAACGGCATGTGCTCACTTCAGCAGCACGTACACTGAAATTGGGACTCTACATAGAAGCTTGAAAAGGCCTCAGTGCTAGCAGGGAACTCGGCCTGCCAGGTACGCTGGCTCACAGGTACCTGTCATTTAGGCCCTTCGAAGATCAACACAGAAGATATTTACAGGGTGCGTGTAGTAGACCCGCCCAACCAACATGGAAAATTTCCACCTTCAGAATGGAAACAAAACTTGGGTTAGGCTCGGCGCATCACAACTGTAATCCCGTGACAGTGAAATGTCGAGCCAGGCAGATGGCATGTGCTTGCTTTGGCAGCACGTACACTGAAATTGGAACTCTACAAAGAAGCCCTCGTGTTGTGCATATGGCATGTGCTCGATTCCTAAGCACGTACAATGAAATTGGGACTCTACATAGGAGCTTAAAAAGGCCTCAGCACTAGCATGAAACTCGGCTTGCCAGGTACGGTGGCTCACAGGAACCTGTCATTTAGGCGATTCGAATACCAACGCAAAAAATTTCAAAGGTGCATGTTTGAGACGTGCCCAACAAACATGGAAAATTTCCGTCTTCAGAATGAAAACAAAACTTGGGTTAGGCTTGGCGCATCACACCTGAAATATCGTGACTATGGAATGTCAAGCCGGGCAGATGGCATGTGCTCGCTTTGGCAGCACGTACACTGAAATTGGTGCTCTACATAGAAGCCGTGGGGCCGGGCATACTGCAAGTGATCATTTCAGAAGCACGTACACTGAAATTAGGACTCTACATAGAAGCTTGAAAAGGCCTCAGCGCTAGCATGGACCTCGGCCTGCCAGGTACGGTGGCTCACAGGAACCTGTCATTTAGGCGTTTTGAAGACCGAAGCAAAAGAAATTTTGAGACCTACTTGACCAGCATGGGAAATTTACGTCTTGAGAATGGAAACAAAACTTGGGTTAGAATCAGCGCATCACACCTGTAACCCTGTGACAGTGGAATGTCAAGCTAAGCAAACAGAATGTGCTCGCTTCAGCAGCCCGTACACTGAAAGTGGGACTCTATATAGAAGCTTTAAAAGGCCTCAGTGCTAGCATGATACTCGGCCTGCCAGGTACGGTTGCTCACAGGAACCTGTCATTTAGGCGCTTCGAAGATCAACGCAAAAAAAAGTTTCAGGGTGCGTGTTCGAGACATGCCCAACCAACCTGGGAAATTTCCGTCTTCAGAACGAAAACAAAACTTGGGTTAAACTTGGCGCATCACACGTGTAATCCCGTGACAGTGGAATGTCGTGTTGGACGAACGGCATGTGCTCGCTTCGACAGCATGTACACTGAAATTGGGACTCTACATAGAACCTTAAAAAAGCCTCAGTGCTAGCATGAACCCTGGCCAGCCAGGTATGGTGGCTCACAGGAACCTGTCATTTAGGCGCTTCGAATACCAACGCAAAAAATTTCGAGGGTGCGTGTTTGAGACGTGCCCAACTAACATGGAAAATTTCCGTCTTCAGAACGAAAACAAAACTTGGGTTAGGCTTGGTGCATCACACCTGTAATATCGTGACTATGGAATGTCAAGCCGGGCAGACGGCATGTGCTCACTTTGGCAGCACGTACACTGAAATTGGTACTCTACATAGAAGCTGTGGGGCCGGGCATACCGCAAGTGCTCATTTCAGAAGCACGTACACTGAAATTGGGACTCTACAT
Source organism: Callithrix jacchus (assembly GCF_049354715.1). NCBI lineage: Eukaryota > Metazoa > Chordata > Mammalia > Primates > Cebidae > Callithrix > Callithrix jacchus. The sequence goes on from NC_133518.1 coordinate 1,610,002, forward strand.
AGAAGCTTGAAAAGGCCTCAGCACTAGCATGAAACTCGGACTGCAAGATATGGTGGCTCACAGGAACCTGTCTTTTAGGCACTTTGAAGACCAACGAAAAGAAAATTTCGAGGGTGCGTGTTCAAGACCCGCCTGACCAACATGTGAAATTTTCATCTTCATAACGGAAACAGAACTAGGGTTAGGCTTGGTGCATCTCACCTGTAATCTCATGACAGTGGAATGTCGAGCCGGGTGTACGGCATGTGCTCGTGTTGGCAGTACGTACACGGAAATTGGGACCCTACATAGAAGCTTGAATAGGCCTCAGCGCTAGCATGAAACTGGGCCTGTTATGTATGGTGGCTCACAGAAACCTGTCATTTCAGCGCTTCGAAAACCAACGCAAAATAAATTTGGAGGGTGCGTGTTCAAGACCCGCCCGACCAACATGAGAAATTTTTGTCTTCAGAACGGACTCAAAACTTAAGTTAGGCTTGGCGCATCACACCTGTAATATTGTGACAGTGGAATGTCTAGCCGTGCTGATGGCATATGCTCGCTTTGGAAGCATGTACACTGAAATTGGAACTCTACATACAAGCTTGAGATGGCCTCAGCGCTAGCATGGACCTTGGCCTGCCAGGTACGATGGCTCACAGGAACCTGTCATTTAGGCGCTTCGAAGACCAACGCAAAAGAAATTTCGAGGGTGCGTATTCGAGACCCGCCCGACCAGCGTGAAAAATTTCCATCTTGAGAATGGAAACAAAACTTGGGTTAGGATCAGCGCATCACACCTGTAACCCCGTGACAGTGGAATGTCGAGCTAAGCAAACGGGATGTGCTCGCTTCGGCAGCACATACACTGAACGTGGGACTCTACATAGAAGCTTGAAATGGCCTTAGCGCTAGTATGAAACTCGGCCTTCCAGGTACGGTGGCTCACCGGAACCTGTCATTTAGGCGCTTCGATGACCAACGCAAAAAACATTTCGAAGGTGGGTGTTCAGGACCTGCCCGACCAACAGGAAAAATTTCCGTCTTCAGAACAGCAACAAAACTTGGGTTACACTCGGTGCATCACAGCTGTAATCCCATGAGAGTGAAATGTCAAGCTAAGCGGACGAGATGTGCTCTCTTCGGCAGCATGTGCACTGAAAAAGGGACTCTATGTAGAAGCTTGAAAAGGCCTCAGTGCTAGCTTGAAACTTGGCCTGCCAGGTACGGTGGACCACAAGAACCTGTCGTTTCAGTGCTTCGAAGACAAACGCAAATAAAATTGCGATTGTGCGTGTTCAAGACTTGCCCGACCAACCTGGGAAATTTCCGTCTTCAGAACGGAAACAAAACTTGGGTTAAACTCGGCGCATCACACCTGTAATCCCGTGACAGTGAAATGTTGAGCCAAGTGGACGGCATGTGCTCGCTTCGGCAGTACGTACACTGAAATTGGGACTCTACATAGAAGTTGAAAAGGCCTCAGCGCTAGCATGAAACTCGGCCTGCCAGGTACAGTGGCTCACAGGAACCTGTCATTTAGGTGCTTCGAAGAAAAAATTTCGAGGATGCGTGTTCGAGACCCGCCCGACCAATGTAGGAAATTGCCGTCTTCAGAACAAAAACAAAACTTGGGGTAGGCTCAGCGCATCACACCTGTAATCCTGTGACAATGAAATGTCGAGCCAGGCGGATGACATGTCCTTGTTTCGGCAGCATGTACACTGAAATTGGGGCTCTACATAGAAGCTTGTAAAGGCCTCAGCGCTAGTATGAAGCTCGGCCTGCCAGGTACAGTGGCTCACAGAAACCTGTCATTTAGGCGCTCCGATGACTAACGCAAAAAATATTTCGAGGGTGGGTGTTCAAGACCTGCCCGACCAACAGGAAAAATTTCCGTCTTCAGAACAGCAACAAAACTTGGGTTACGCTCGGTGCATCACACCTGTAATCCCGTGAGAGTGGAATGTCAAGCTAAGCAGATGAGATGTGCTCTCTTCGGCAGCATGTACACTGAAATAGGGACTCTACATAGAAGCTTGAAAAAACCTCAGCGCTAGCATGAAACTCAGCCTGCCAGGTATGGTGGCTCACAGAAACCTGTCATTAGGCGCTTCGATGACCAACGCAAAAAACATTTCGAGGGTGGGTGTTCAGGACCCGCCCGACCAACAGGAAAAATTTCCGTCTTCAGAACAGCAACAAAACTTGGGTTACACTCGGTGCATCACAGCTGTAATCCCATGAGAGTGAAATGTCAAGCTAAGCGGAAGAGATGTGCTCTCTTCAGCAGCAAGTGCACTGAAATAGGGACTCTATGTAGAAGCTTGAAAAGGCCTCAGCGCTAGCTTGAAACTTGGCCTGCCAGATACGGTGGCTCACAGGAACCTGTCGTTTCAACGCTTCGAAGACAGTGACAGTGGAATGTTGAGCCAAGTGGACGGCATGTGCTCGCTTCGGCAGCATGTAAACTGAAATTGGGATTCTACATAGAAGCTTGAAAATGCCTCAGCAACAGCACAAAACTTGGCCTGCCATGTACGGTGGCTCACAGGAACCTGTAATATGGGCACTTCGAAGACGAACGCAAAAGACATTTCGAGGGTGCGTGTTGGAGGCCCGTTTGACAAACATAAGAAATTTCCATTTTCAGAATGGAAACAGAACTTGCGTTAGGCTCGGCGCATCACACCAGTAATCCTGTGACAGTGGAATGTCTAAGCGGGTGGATGGCATATGCTCGCTTCGGCAGCACGTACACTGAAATTGGGTCTCTACATAGAAGCCATCAAGCTGGGCATACGGCATGTGCACGTTTCCAAAGCACGTACACTGAAATTGGGACTCTACATAGAAACTTGAGAAGGTCTATGTGCTAGCATGAAACTCGCCCTGCCAGGTACGAGGGCTCACAGGAACCTGTCATTTAGGCACTTCGAAACCAACGCAAAAAAATTTCGAGGGTGCGTGTTCGAGACCCGCCTGACCAACAGGGGAAATTTTCGTCTTCAGAACGGAAACAAAACTTGGGTTAGGACACGGCACATCACACCAGTAATCCCGTGACAGTGGAATGTCGAGCCGGGTGGACAGGATGAGCTCTCTTCGGCAGCATGTGCACCGATATTGGGACTCTACATAGAAGCTTGAAAAAACCTCAGCGCTAGCATGAAACTCAGCCTGCCAGGTACGGTGGCTCACAGAAACCTGTCATTTAGGCGCTTCGATGACCAACGCAAAAAAATTTCGAGGGTGGGTGTTCAAGAACCGCTTGACCAACATGGAAAATTTCCGTCTTCAGAACAAAAACAAAACTTGGGTTACACTCGGCACATTACACCTGTAATCCCGTGAGAGTGGAATGTCACGGTAAGCGAACGGGATGTGCTCTCTTTGGCAGCATGTACACTGAAATTGGAACTCTACATAGAAGCTTGAAAAGGCCTAAGCGCTAGCATGAAACTTGGCCTGCCAGGTATGGTGGCTCACAGGAACCGGTCATTTCGGCTCTTCGAAGACGAACACAAAAAATATTGCGATTGTGTGTGTTTGAGAATCGCCTGACCAACCTGGGATATTTCCGTCTTCAGAACGGAAACAAAACTTGGGTTAAACTCGCTGCATCACACCTGTAATCCTGTTACAGTGGAATGTTGAGCCGGGTGGACGGCATGTGCTCGCTTTGGCAGCACGGACGCTGAAATCGGGACTCTACATAGAAGCTTCAAAAGGCCTCAGTGCTCGCATGAAACTCGGCCTGCCAGGTACGGTGGCTCACAGGAACCTGTCATTTAGGTGCTTTGAAGGCCAACGCAAAAAATATTTTGAGGGTGTGTTTTCGCGACTTGCCCCACAAACGTGGAACATTTCCGTCTTCAAAACGGAAACAAAACTTAAGTTAGGCTCAACGCATCACACCTGTAATCCCGTGACAGTGGACTGTCGAGCCGGGTAGATGGCATGGGCTCGCTTCAGCAGCACATACACTGAAATTAGGACTCCACATAGAAGCTTGAATAGGCCTCAGCACTAGCATGAAACTCGGCCTCGCTGCATCACACCTGTAATCCCGTGACAGTGGAATGTCGAGCTGGACGGACGGCATGTGGTTGCTTCGGCAGCACATACACTGAAATTGGGACTCTACCTAGAAGCTTGAAAAGGCCTCAGTGCTAGCATGAAACTCGGCCTGCCAGGTATGGTGGCTCACATGAACCTGTCATTTTAGCTCTTCGAAGATCAACGCAAAAAAAATTTCGAGGGTGCATGTTCGAGACCCACGTGATCAACGTGGGAAATCTTCGTCTTTTGCATTGGTCTTCGAAGAGCCTAAATGAGGAGTTCCTGTGAGTCTTCAGAGCGGAAATAAAACTTGCGTTAGTTTTGGCGCATCTCACCTGTAATCCTGTGACAGTGGAATGTCGAGCTGGGCGGATGGCAAGTGCTTGCTTCGGCAGCATGTACACTGAAATTGGGACTCTACATAGAAGCTTGAAAGTGCCTCAGTGCTAGCATGAAACTCGGCTTGCCAGGTATGGTGGCTGACAGGAACCTGTCATTTAGGCGCTTCGAATACAAACGCAAAAAACATTTCGAGGGTGTGTGTTTGAGACGTGCCCAACAAACATGGAAAATTTCCGTCTTCAGAAGGAAAACAAAACTTGGGTTAGGCTCGGTGCATCACACCTGTAATCCCGTGACTATAGAATGTCAAGCCAGGCAGACGGCATGTGCTCGCTTCGGCAGCATGTACACTGAAATTGGTACTCTACATAGAAGCCGTGGGGCCGGGCATACTGCAAGTGCTCATTTCCGAAGCACGTACACGGAAATTGGGACTCTACATAGAAGCTTGAAAAGGCCTCAGCACTAGCATGAAACTCGGCCTGCCGGGTTTGGTGGCTCACAGGAACCTGTCATTTAGGCACTTCGATGACCAACGGAAAAAACATTTCAAGGGTGGGTGTTCAAGACCTGCTTGACCAACATGAAAAATTTCAGTCTACAGAACGGAAACAAAACGTGGGTTAGGCTCGGCACATCACACCTGTAATCCCGAGACAGTGGAATGTCGATCTAAGCGTATGGGATGTGCTCTCTTCGGCAGCATGTGCACTGAAACTGGGACTCTACATAGACGCTTGAAAAGGCCTCAGTGCTAGCATGAAACTGGGCCTGCCAGGTACAGTAACTCACAGGAACCTGTCATTTAGGTGCTTCGAAGATCATCACAAAAAATCTTCGATGGTGCGTGTTCGAGACCCGCCTGACAAACGTAAGAAAATTCCGTCTTCAGAACGGAAACAAAACGTGGGATAGGCTCGGGCATCACACCTGTAATCGTGTGACTGTCGAATATCGAGCCGCGAACGGCCTGTGCTCACTTGGGCAGCACGTACACTGAAATTGGGACTCTACATAGAAGCTTGAAAAGGCCTCAGCGCTAGCATGAAACTCGGCCTGCCAGATACGGTGCCTCACAGGAACCTGTCATTTAGGCGCTTCGAAGACCAAAGCAAAATAAATATCTAGGGTGCGTGTTCGAGACCCACGTGACCAACGTAGGAAATCTTCATCTTCAGAGCGGACACAAAACTTGGGTTATTCTTGGCGCAACACACCTGTAATCCTGTGAAAGTGGAATGTCAAGCCGGGCAAATGGCATGTTCTCGCTTTCACAGCACGTACACTGAAATTGGGACTCTACATAGAATCTCGAAAAAACTTCAGCGCTAGCATGAAACTCGGCCTGCCAGGTATGGTTGCTCACAGGAACCTGTCATTTAGGTGCTTCGATGACCCACACAAAAAACATTTCGAGGGTGGGTGTTTAAGACCCGCCCGACCAACATGGGAAATTTGCGTCTTCAGAATGGAAACAAAAAGTTGTTTAGGCTCGGCGCATCACACCTGTAATCCCGTGACAGTGGAATGTCGAGCCGGGCAGTGAGATCACAAATTCGACACTGGCCTCGACCGACACAGAGCTACCCGCTTGCTATGAACAACATATAAACCGAAAAAAATAAAAAAGCGGAGCCTTGCACAGCATGTGCTCGCTTCGGCAGCACGTACACTGAAATTGGGACTCTACATAAAAGCTTGAAAAAACCTCAGCGCTAGCATGCAACTCGGCCTGCCAGGTACGGTGGCCCACAGAAAACTGTCATTTAGGCTCTTCAAAGACCAACGCAAAGAATATTTTGAGGGTGTGTATTTGAGACCCGCCAGACCAGCATGTGAAATTTCCGTCTTCAGAACAAAAACAAAACTTGAGTTAGGCTTGGCGCATCACACCTGTAGTCTTGTGACAGTGGAATGTCGAGCTGGGCGAAGGGCAAGTGCTCGCATTGGCAGCACATGCACTGAAATTGGGACTCTACATAAAGGCTTGAAAAGGCCTCAGCGCTAGCATGAAACTCGGCCTGCCAGATACGATGGCTCATAGGAATTTGTCATTTAGGTGCTTTGAAACCCAACGCAAAAAATTTCGAGGGTGCGTGTTCGACACCCGCACGACCAACATGGAAAATTTCCGTCTTCAGAACGAAAACAAAACTTGGGTTAGGCTCGGCACATTACACCAGTAATCCCGTGACAGTGGAATGTCGAGCTGGCTAAACGGCATGTTCTCGCTTTGGCAGCATGTACACTGAAATCGGGACTCTACATAGACGCTAGAAAAGGCTTCAGTGGTAGCATGAAACTTTGTCTGCCAGGTACAGTGGCTCACAGAAACCTGTCATTTAGGCGCTTTAAAGACAGATGCAAAAAAATTTCCTGGGTGCCTCTTCAAGACCCACCCAACCCACATGGGAAATTTCCGTCTTCAGAACGGAAACAAAACTTGGGTTAGGCTTGGAGCATCACACCTGTATTCCCGTGACAGTGGAATGTCGAGATGGGCGGATGGCATGTGCTCGCTTCAGCAGCATGTACACTGAAATTGAGACTATATATAGAAGCTTGAAAATGCCTCAGCGTAAGCATGAAACTCGGCCTGCCAGGTACGGTGGCTCACAGGAACCTGTCATTTAGGCTCTTCGAAGACCAACGCAAAAAATTTTCGAGGGTGCCTGTTGGAGGCCCGCCCGACCATCCTGAGAAATTTTCATCTTCAGAATGGAAACAAATCTTGGGTTAGGCTTGGTGCATCACACCTGTAATCCCGTGACAGTGGAATGTCTAGCCAGGCAGACGGCATGGGCTTGGTACGGCAGCACGTACACTAAGATTGGGACTCTACATAGAAGCTCGAAATGGCCTCAGAAAAAGCATGAAACTCGGCCTGCCAGGTACGGTGGCTTACAGGAACCTGTCATTTAGGCACTTCAAAGACCAACGCAAAAGAAATTTCGAGGGTGCGTGTTGGAGACCCACCCGAACAACATGGGAAATTTCCACCTTCAGAACAGAAACAAAACTTTGGTTTGGCTTTGCGCATCACACGTCTAATCCTGTGCCAGTGGAATGTCGAGCTGGGCAGATGGCATGTGCTTGCTTCAGCTGCACATACACTGAAATTGGGACTCTACATAGAATTCGTCGAGCCGGGCATATGGCATGTGCTCGTTTTCGAAGCACATACGCTGAAATTGGGACTCTACATAGAAGCTTGAGAATGCCTCAGCGCTATCAGGAAACTCGGCCTGGCAGGTACGGTGGCTCACAGGAACCTGTCATTTAGGCGCTTCGAAGACCAACCTAGAAAAAATTTCGATGGTGGATGTTCGAGACACGCTTGACCAACGTGGGAAATTTCCGTCTTCAGAACAGAAACAAAACCTGGCTTAGGCTCGGGGCATGACATCTGTAATCCCGTGACAGTGGAAAGTCGAGCCAAGCAGACATCATGTGCTTGCTGCGGCAGCATGTACACTAAAATTGGGACTCTACATAGAAGCCGTCAAGCAGGGCATGCGGCATGTGCTCGTTTTCGAAGCACGTACATTGAAATTGGGACTCTACATAGAAGCTTAAAAAGGCCTCAGCGCTAGTATCGAACTCAGCCTGCCAGTATGATGGCTCACAAGAACCTGTCATTAGGTGCTTCGAAGACCAAAGCCAAAGAAATTTAGAGGGTGCGTGTTGAAGACCTGCCCGACCAACATGAAAAATTTCCGTCTTCAGAATGGAAACAAAACTTGGGTTAGGCTCGGCACATCACACCTTTAATCCCGCGAAAGTGGAATGTCGAGCTGGGCAAATGGCATGTGCTCGCTTCAGCAGCCCATACACTAAAATTGGGACTCTACATAGAAGCTTCAAAAGGCCTCAGCGCTAGCATGAAACTCGGCCTGCCAGGTACGGTGGCTCACAGGAACCTGTCATTTAGGTGCTTCGAAGACCAACGCAAATAAAATTTTGAGGGTGCATGATCGAGACCCACCCGACCAACGTGGGAAATTTCCATCTTCAGTACAAAAACAAAACTTGGGTTAGGCTCAATGCATAACACCTGTAATCCCGTGACAGTAGAATGTCGAGCTGGGCAAATGGCATGTGCTCGCTTCAGCAGCCCATACACTAAAATTGAGACTCTACATAGAAGCTTGAAAAGGCCTCAGCGTTAGCATGAAACTTGGCCTGCCAGGTAGGGTGGCTTAAAGAAACTTGTCATTTAGGCACTTCGAAGACCAACAAAAATAATATTTTGAGGGTGCATGTTCGAAACCCGCTTGACCAACGTGGGAAATTTCGGTCTTCAAAACGGAAACAAAACTTGGCTTAGGCTCGGCGTCTCACACCTGTAATCCCGTGAAAGTGGAATGTCGAGCCGGGCGGAAGGCATGTGCTTGTTTCGGCAGCACATACACTGAAATTGGGACTCTACATAGAAGCTTGAAAAGGCCTCAGCGCTAGCATGAAACTCGGCCTGCAAGGTACATTGGCTCACAGAAACGTGTCATTTAGGCCCTTCGAAGACCAATGCAAAAATAATTTCGAGGGTGCGTGTTTGAGACCTGCCTGAACAACGTAGGAAATCTTCGTCTTCAGAATGAAAACAGAACGTGGGTTAGCCTCAACGCATCACACCTGTAATTTCATGACAGTAAAATGTCGAGCCAGGCAGATGGCATGTGCTCGCTTAGGCAGCACGTACACTGAAATTGGGACTCTACATAGAAGCCGTCGTGTTGTGCATACGGCATGTTCTCATTTCTGAAGCACATACACTGAAATTCAAACTCTAAATAGAAGCTTGAAAACGCCTCAGCAATAGCCTGAAACTCAGCCTGCCAGGTACGGTGGCTCACAGAAACCTGTAATATAGGCGCTTCAAAGACAAATGCAATAGACATTTCGAGGGTGCGTGTTGGAGACCCGCCTGACCAGCGTGAGAAATTTTCATCTTCAGAACAAAAACAAAACTTGGGTTAGGCTCAGCACATCACACCAGTAATCCCGTGACAGTGGAATATCAAGTCGGGCGGAAAGAATGGGCTCGCTTCGGCAGCACGTACACTGAAATTGAGACTCTACATAGAAGCTGTCGAGCTGGGCATACGACATGTGCTCGATTCCGAAGCATGTACACTGAAATTGGGACTCTACATAGAAACTTGAAAAGGCCTCAGCGCTAGCATGAAACTCACCCTGCCAGGTACGGTGACTCATAGGGACCTGTTATTTAGGCGCTTCGAAGACCAACGCAAAAAATATTTCGTGGGTGCGTGTTCGAGACCCGCTCGACGAACATGGGAAATTATGTCTTGAGAACCGAAAGAAAACTTGGGTACCTCTTGGCGCATCACACCTGTAATTTTGTGATAGTGGAATATCAAGCAGGGCAGACGGCATGTGCTCGCTTCGGCAGCAAATACACTGAAATTGGGACTTTACATTGAAGCTTGAAAAGGCCTCAGTGCTAGAATGAAACTCGGCCTGCCAGGTACGGTGGCACACAGTAACCTGTCTTATAGGTGCTTTGAAGACCAACGCAGAAAATATATCGAGGGTGCAGGTTCGAGACCCGCTCGACACATGTGGGAAATTTCCGTCTTCAGAAAGGAAACAGAAGTTGGGTTATGCTCTGCGCATAACACCTGTAATCCCATGACAGTGGAATGTCGAGTTGGATGGATGACATGTGCTCGCTTCTGCTGCACATTCTCTAAAATTGGGACTCTACATAGAAGCTTGAAGAGGCCTCAAGGCTAGCATGAAACTCGGCTTTCAGGTATGGTGGCTCACGGGAACCTGTCATTTAGGCGCTTCGAATACCAATGCAAAAAAAATTTCGAGGGTGCATGTTCGAGACCCGCCCGACCAACCTAAGAAATTTTTGTCTTCAGAACGGAAACAAAACTTGGGTTCGGCTGGGCGCATTACACCTGTAATCCCGTGACAGTGTAATGTCGAGCCTGGCAGACGGCTTGTGCTCACTTCGACAGCACGTAAACTGAAATTGGGACTCTACATAGAAATTGAAAAGGCCTCAGTGCTAGCATGAAACGTGGCCTGCCAGGTACGGTGGCTCACAGAAACCTCTCATTTTGGCGCTTCGACGAACAACGCAAGATATATTTTGAGGGTGCGTGTTCTAGACTCACCCGACCAAAGTAAGAAATATCCGTCTTCAGAACGAAAACAAAACCTGGGTTATTCTTGGCGCATCACACCTGTAATCTTGTGACAGTGGAATGTCGAGCCGAGCGGTTGGCATGTGCTCGCTTTGGCAGCACGTACACTGAAAATGTGATTCTAAATAAAAGTTTGAAGAGGCCTACACACTAGCATAAATCTTGGCCTGCCAAGTATGATGGCAAAAAAAACTTTCATTTAGGCGCTTCAAAAACCAACGCCAAAAAAATTTCGAGGGTGCATGTTCGAGACCCACCCGACCAACATGGAAAATTTCCGTCTTCAGAACAAAAACGAAACTTGGGTTAGGCTCGGCGCATCACACCTGTAATCCGGTGACAGTGGAACGTTGAGCCAGGCGGAAGGCATGTGCTCACTTCTGCAGCACGTACACTGAAATTGGGACTCTTCATAGAAGCTTGAAAAGGCCTCAGCGCTAGCATGAAACTCGGCCTGGCAGGTACGGTGACACACAGGAACCTGTCATTTAGGCGCTTCCAAGATCAATGCCAAAAAAAATTGCGAGGGTGCGTGTTCGAGACCCGCCTGACCAACATGAAAAATTTCTGTCTTCAGAACAGAAACGAAACTTGGGTTGGGCCCTGCGCATCACACTTGTAATCACTTGACAGTGGAATGTCAAGCCGGGTGGATGGCATGTGCTTGCTTCAGCAGCACATACACTGAAATTGGGACCCTTCATAGAAGCTTGAAAAGGCCTCAGCGCTAGCATGAAACTTGGCTTGCCAGTTCCGGTGGCTCACAGGAACCTGTCCTTTAGGCGCTTCAAAGACCAACAAAAAAAATTTTTGAGGGTGCGTGTTCGAGACCCGCCCGACCAACGTGGGAAACTTCCGTCTTCAGAACGGAAACAAAACTTGGGTTAGGCTCAGTGCATCACACCTGTAATCTTGAGATAGTGGAATGTCGAGCCAGGCAGACGACATGTGCTGGCTTCTGCAGCACATACATTGAAAGTGGGACTTTATATAAAAGCTTTGTAAGGCCTCAGCGCTAGCATGAAACTCGGCCTACCAGGTATGGTGGCTCACAAAAACCTGTCGTTTAGGCGCTTCAAAGACCAACGCAAAAAATTCTAGAATGTGTGTTTGAGACCCGCCTGACCAATCTGTGAAATTTCTGTCTTCAGAACAAAAACAATACTTGGGGTAGGCTCGGCGCATCACACCTGTAATCTTGTGAAAGTGGAATGTCGAGCCATGTGGACAGCATGTGCTCGCATCAGCAGCACGTACACTGAAATTGGGACTCTACATAGAAGCTTGAAAAGGCCTCAGTGGTAGCATGAAACTCAGCCTGCCAAGTACGGTGGCTTACAGGAACCTGTCATTTAGGTGCTTCCAAGACCAACGCGTAAAAAAATTTGAGGGTGCGTGTTCGAGACCCGCCCGACCAACGGGGGAATTTTTCATCTTTAGAACGGAAACAAAACTTGGGTTAGGCTCCGCGCATCACACCTGTAATTCCGTGACAGTGGACTGTCAAGCCGAGCAAACGGCATGTGCTCGCTTCGGGATTACATACACTGAAATTGGGACTCTACATAGAAGCTTGAAAAGGCCTCAGTGCTAGCATGAAACTCGGCCTGCCAGGTACCATGGCTCACAGGAACCTGTCATTTAGGCGCTTCAAAGACCAACGCAAAAAATTTTGAGGGTGCGTGTTTGAGACCCACTTGACAAACGTGGGAAACTACCGTCTTCAGAATGGAAACAAAACTTGGGTTAGGCTCGGTGCATCACACATGTAATCCCGAGACAGTGGAATGTCGAGCCGGGCAGACGGCATGTGGTTGCATCGGCAGCACATACACTGAAATTGGAACTCTACATAAAAGTTTAATAAGGCCTCAGAGCTAGCATGAACCTCGCCCTACCAGGTATGGTGGCTCACAAAAACCTGTCATTTACGTGCTTCAAAGACCAATGGAAAAAAATTTTAGGGGGCGTTTTTGAGACCCGCTCAACCAACATGTGAAATATCCGTCTTCAGAACACAAACAATACTTGGGGTAGGCTCGGCACATCACACGTGTAATCCCGTGACAGTGGAATGTCGACTGGTGTGGATGGCATGTCCTCACGTCAGCAGCACGTACACTGAAATTGGGACTCTACACAGAAGCCATCGAACTAAGCATACAGCATGTGCTCGTTTCCGAAGCACGTACACTGAAATTGGGACTCTATAGAGAAAATTGAAAAGGCGTCAGGGCTAGCATGGACCCTTCCCTGCCAGGTACGGTGGCACACTGGAACCTGTCTTTTAGGTGCTTCGAAAACCAACGCAAAATATATTTCGAGAGTGCATGTGCAAGGCCCGCCCGACCAACGTGGGAAATTTCCGTCTTCAGAAAGGAAACAAAAGTTGGGTTAGGCTCTGTGCATAACACGTGTAATCCCGTGACAGTGGAATGTCGAGTTGGACAGACAACATGTGCTTGCTTCGGCAGCACGTGCACTGAAATTTTGACTCTAGAGAGAATCTTGAAAAGGCTTCAGTGCTAGCATGAAACTCCGCCTGCCAGATACGGTGGCTCACAGAAACCTGTCATTTAGGCGCTTCGAAGACCAACAAAAAAACATTTCGAGGGTGGGTGTTCAAGACCCGCCCGACCAACATGGGAAATTTCTGGCTTCAGAACGGAAACAAATCGTGGGTTAGGCTCAGCGCACCACACCTGTAATCTTGTGACAGTGGAATGTCAAGCCGGGCGGATGGCCTGTGCTCGCTTCAGCAGCACGTACACTGAAATTGGGACTCTACATAGAAGCTTGACAAGGCCTCAGCACTAGCATGAAACTCAGCCTGCCAGGTACAGTGGCTCACAGAAACTTGTCATTTAGGGGCTTCGAAGACCAACACAAAAAAAATTTCGAGAGTGCGTGTTCGAGATTTGCCCGACCATCATGGGAAATTTCCGTCTTCAGAATGGAAACAAAACTTGGGTTAGGCTCGGCGCATCACACATTTAATCACGTGACAATGGAATGTCGAGCCGAGCAGATGGCATGTGCTTACTTTGGCAGCACGTACACTGAAATTGGGACTCTAAATAGAAACTTGAAAAAACCTCACCGCTAGCATGAAACTCAGCCTGCAAGGTACGATGGCACAAAGGAACCTGTCTTTTAGGCGCTTCGAAGACCAACGCAAAAAAAATTTCGAGGGTGCATGTTCGAGACCCGCCCGACCAACATGGAAAATTTCCGTCTTCAGAACAAAAGCAAAACTTGGGTTAGGCTCGGCGAATCACACCTGCAATCCCGTGAATGTGGAATGTCGAGCCGGGTGGATGGCATGTGCTCGCTTCAGCAGCACATACACTGACATGGGGAGTCTACATCGAAGCTTGAAAAAACCTCAGCATTACCATGAAACTCGGCCTGCCAGGTATGTTGGCTCACAGGAACCTGTCATTTGGGCGCTTAGAAGACCAAAGCAAAACAATGTTGAGGGTGAGTGTTCGAGACCCGCTTGAAAAACTTGGGAAATTTCCGTCTTTAGAACGGAAAAAAAACTAGCGTTAGGCTCGGCACATCACACCTGTAATCTCGTGACAGTGGAATGTCGAGCCGAGCGGACATTATATGCTCGCATCGGCAGCATGTACACTGAAAATGTGACTCTAAATAGAAGTTTGGAAAGGCCTACGCACTAGCATGAATCTCGGCCTGCCAGGTACGGTGACACAAAGGAAGCTGTAATTTAAGCGCTTTGAAGACCAACGCAAAAAAAATTTCGAGGGTGCGTGTTCGAGAGTCACTCGACCAACGTGGGAAATTTCTGTCTTTGGAACAGAAACAAAACTTGGGTTAGGCTCGGCACATGTCACTTGTAATTGTGTGACAGTGGAATGTCACGCCAGGCAGTTGGCATGTGCTTGCTACGGTAAAACGTACACTGAAATTGAGACTCTACAAAAAGCCTTGGAAAGGCCTCAGCGCTAGCATGAATACCGGCCTGCCCAGTACGGTGGCTCACAGGAACCTGTCATTTAAGCGCTTCGAAGACCAACACTATAAATATTTTAAGGGTGCGTGTTTGAGACCCGCCCGACCAACATTAAAATTTCGGTCTTCATAACGGAAACAAAACTTGGGTTTGTCTTGGCACATCACACCTCTAATCCCGTGACAGTGGAATGTGGAGCCAGGCAAACGGCATGTGCTTGCTTCGGCAGCACGTACACTGAAATTGGGACTCTACATAGAACCTTGGAAAGGCCTCATCGCTAGCATAAAACTCAGCCTGCAAGGTACGGTGGCTTACGGGAAACTGTCATTTAGGCGCTTCAAAGACCAATGCAAAAAAATTTTGAGGGTTCGTGTTCAAGACCCTCCGGACCAACATGGAAAATTTCTGTCTTCAGAACAGAAACTTGGGTTAGGCTTGGCACATCAGACCTGTAATCCCGTGACAGTGGAATGTCGAGCCGGGCAAATGGCATGTGCTCGCTTCAGCAGCACGTACACTGAAATTGGGACTCTACATAGAACCTTGAAAAGACCTCAGCGCTAGCATAAAACTCGGCCTGCCAGGTATGGTAGCTTACAGGAAACTTTCATTTATGTGCTTCGAAGACCAATGGAAAGAAAATTTCGAGGGTTCATGTTTGAGACCAGCCAGACCAACATGGGAAATTTCCATCTTCAGAACGGAAACATAGCTTGGGTTAGGCTCGGTGCATCACACATGTAATCCCGTGACAGTGGAATGTCGAGCCGGTCACACAACATGTGCTCACTTCGTCAGCACGTACACTGAAAATGTGACTCTAAATAGAAGCTTGAAAAGGCCTATGCACTAGCATAAATCTCGGCCTGCCAGGTATGGTGGCAAAAAGAAAGCTGTCATTTAGGTGCTTCGAAGACCAACGCAAAAAACATTTCGAGGGTGCGTGTTCAAGACCCGCCCAACCAACGTGGAAAATTTCCGTCTTCGGAACAGAAACAGAACTTGGGTTAGGCTTGGCGCATCTCACCTGTAATCCTGTGACAGTGGAATGTGGAGCCAGGCAAACGGCATGTGCTTGCTTTGGCAGCACGTACACTGAAATTGAGACTACAAAAAACCTTGAAATGGCCTCAGCGCTATCATGAATCTTGGCTTGCCAGGTACAGTGGCTCACAGGAACCTGTCATTTAGGTGCTTCGATGACCAACATTAAAAATATATTGAGGGTGCGTGTTCAAAACCCGCCCGAACAACATGGGAAATTTCCGTCTTCAGAACGGAAACAAAACTTGGGTTTGTCTCGGTGCATCACCTCTAATTCCGTGACATTGGAATGTTGAGCCAGGCGAACGGCTTGTGCTTGCTTCGGCAGCACATACATTGAAATTGGGACTCTACATAGAAGCTTGAAAAAACCTCAGCGCTAGCATAAAACTCGGCCTGCCAGGTACGGTGGCTTACAGGAAACTTTCATTTATGCACTTCGAAGACCAACGGAAAGAAAATTTCGAGGGTTCATGTTCGAGACCTGCCCGACCAACATGGGAAATTTCCATCTTCAGAACGGAAACATAGCTTGGGTTAGGCTCGGCGCGTCACACCTGTAATCCCGTGACAGTGGAATGTCGAGCCGGTCACACAACATGTGCTTGCTTCGTCAGCACATACACTGAAAATGTGACTCTAAATAGAAGCTTGAAAAGGCCTACGCACTAGCATAAATCTCGGCCTGCCAGGTATGGTGGCAAAAAGAAAGCTGTCATTTAGGCGCTTCGAAGACCAACACAAAAAACATTTCGAGGGTGCATGTTCGAGACCCGCCCGACCAACGTGGAAAATTTCCGTCTTCGGAACAGAAACAGAACTTGGGTTAGGCTCGGTGCATGTCACCTGTAATTTCGTGGCAGTAGAATGTCGAGCCAAGCAGACAGCATGTGCTCGCTTTGGCAGCACGTACACTGAAATTGGGACTCTACATCAAGCGGTCGAGCCATGCATATGGCATGTGCTCGTTTCCGAATCACGCACACGGAAATTGGGACTCTACATAGAAGCTCTATAAGGCCTCAGTGCTAGCGTGAAACTCGGACTGCCAGGTACGGTGGCTAACAGAAACCTGTCATTTAGGCACTTCCAAGACCAACGCAGAAAAAATTTCGATGGTGCATATTCGATACCCGCCCAACCAAGGTGGGAAATTTCCGTCTTTAGAACAGAAACAAAACTTAGGTTCGGCTCGGCGCATCACACCTGTAATCCCGTGACAGTGGAATGTCGAGCCGGGTGGATGGCATGTGCTCGCATCAACAGCACATACACTGAAATTGGGACTCTACATGGAAGCTTGAAAAGGCCTCAGCACTAGTATAGAACTTGGCCTGCCAGGTACGGTGGCTCACAGGAACCTGTCATTTAGGCACTTCGAAGACCAACGCAAAAGAAATTTTGATGGTGTGTGTTCGAGACCCTCCCGACAAACGTAAGAAATTTCCGTCTTCAGAACGAAAACAAAACTTGGGTTAGGCTCTGTGCATCATACCTGCAATTCCGTGATAATGGAATGTCGAGCCGGGTGGACAACATGTGCTCGCTTTGGCATCACATACACGAAAATTAAGACTCTACATAGAAGCTTGAAAAGGCCTAAGTGCAAGCATAAAACTCGGCCTGTCAAGTATGGTGCATTACAGGAATCTGTCATTTAGGCGCTTCAAAGACCAAGGCAAAAAAAATTTTGAGGGTGCATGTTCGAGACCCGCTCGATCAACCTGGGAAATTTCCGTCTTTAGAACAGAAACAAAACTTGGGTTAGGCTCGGCGCATCACACCTGTAATCCCGTGACAGTGAAATGTCAAGCCGGGCAGACATCATGTGCTCGCTTCAGCAGCATGTACACTGAAATTGGGACTCTACATAGAAGCTTGAAGAAACCTTAGAGCCAGCATGAAACTCGGCCAGCCAGGTATGGTGGCTCACAGGAACCTGTCATTTAGGCGCTTCGAGGACCAACGCAAAAGAAATTTTGAGGGTGTGTGTTCGAGACCCACCCGACCAACAAGAAATTTCCGTCTTCAGAACAAAAACAAAAGTTGGGTTAGGCTCGGCGCATCACACATGTAATTCCACGACAATGGAATATCAAGCCAGGCAGACGGCATGTGCTCGCTTCGGCAGCACGTACACTTAAATTGAGACTTTACATAGAATCTTGAAAAGGCCTCAGTGCTAGTATAGAACTTGGCCTGCCAGGTACGGTGACTCACAGGAACCTGTAATTTGGGTGCTTTGAAAACCAATGCAAAAGATATTTTGAGGGTGCGTGTTGAAGACCCGCCCGACCAACATGGAAAATTTTTGTCTTCCAAATGAAAACAAAACTTGGGTTAGGCTTGGAGCATACCACCTGTAATCTCGTGACAGTGGAATGTCAAGCCGTGTGGACGGCATGTGCTCGATTCGGCAGCACATACACTGCAATTGGGACTCTACATAGAAGCTTAAAAGGCCTCAGGGCTAGCATAAGACTCGGCCTGCCTGGTATGGTGGCACACAGGAACAAATCATTTAGGCGCTTAGAATACCAACGCAAAAATAATTTCGAAGGTGCGTGTTCGAGACCCGTTCCACCAATGTGGGACATTTCCGTCTTAAGAACGGAAACAAAGGTTGGGTTTGGCTCTGTGCATTACACCTGTAATCTCGTGACAGTAGAATGTCGAGCCAAGCAAAGGGCATGTGCTCGCTTCGGCAGCATGTACACTGAAAATGGGACTCTACATAGAAGCTTAAAAAGGCCTCAGCGCTAGCATGATACTCAGCCTGCCAGGTACGGTGGCTCACAGGAACTTGTAATTTAGGTGCTTCGAAGACCAATGCAAAAAATATTTCGAGGGTGCGTATTTGAGACCCGCCTGATGAACATGTGAAATTTCCATTCTCAGAACAGAAACAAAACTTGGGTTAGGCTCGGTGCATCACACCTGTAATCCTGTGACAGTGGAATGTCTTGCTGGGTGGATGGCATGTGCTCGAGTTGGCAGCACGTATACTGAAATTGGGACTCTACATAGAAGCCGTCGAGTTGGGCATATGGCATGTGCTCGTTTTTGAAGCACGTACACTGAAATTGGGACTCTAGATAGAAGCTTGAAAATGCCTCAGTGATAGCAGGAAGCTCGGCCTGCCAGGTATGGTGGCTCACAGGAATCCGTCGTTTAGGTGCTTTGATGACGAACGCAGAAAAAATTTTGATGGTGCATGTTCGAGAGCCGCTTGACCAACATGGAAAATTTCCGTCTTTAGAACGGAAACCAAACTTGGGTTAGGCTTGTCGCATCACAACTGTAATCCCATGACAGTGGAATGTTGAGCCGGGCGGACGGCATGTGCTCAATTCAACAGCACGTACACTGAAATTGGGACTCTATATAGAAGCTTGAAAAGGCCTCAGCGCCAGCCTGAAACTCGGCCTGCCAGGTACGGTGGCTCACATGAACCTGTCATTAAGGCACTTCGAAGACCAACGCAAAAAATATTTCGACAGTGCATGTTCGAGATTCGCCCGACCAACATGGAAAATTTCTGACTTCAGAACAAAAACTAAACTTCGGTTAGGCTCGGTGCATCAAATCTGTAATCCCATGACAGAGCAATGACGAGCCGGGCGGACGGCATGTGCTCGCTTTGGCAGCACATACACTGAAATTGGCACTCTACATAGAAGCTTAAAAAGGCCTCAGCGCTAGCATGAAACTCGGCCTGCCAGGTACAATGGCTCACAGGAACCTGTCATTTAGGCGCCTCGAAGACCAACGCAAAAAAATTTCGATCGTGAGTGTTCGAGGCCCCCCCGACTAACGTGGGAAATTTCCGTCTTCAGAACAGAAACAAAACTTGGGTTTGGCTCGGTGCATCACACCTGTAATCCCGTGACAGTGGAATGTCGAGCTAAGCAAACAAGATGTGCTTGCTTCGGCAGCACGTACACTGAATTTGGGACTCTACATAGAAGCTTGAAAAGGCCTCAAGGCTAGTACGAAACTTCGCCTGCCAGGTATGGTAAATCACAGAAACCTGCCATTTAGGCGCTTCAAAGACCAAAGCAAAAAATTTCAAAAATGGGTGTTCAAGACCCGCCCGACAAACCTGGGAAATTTCTGTCTTCAGAACGGAAACAAAACTTGGGTTAGGCTGGCAGATCACACCTGTAATCCCATGACAGTGGAATATCGAGCCGGGCGGACAGCATGTGCTCACTTCAGCAGCACGTACACTGAAATTGAAACTCTACACAGAAGCTTGAAAAGGCCTCAGTGCTACCATTAATCTAGGCCTGCCAAATACGATGACACACAGGAACCTGTCATTTAGGCGCTTTGAAGACCAATGCAAAAAAATTTCGAGGGTGCGTGTTCGAGACCCACCCGACCAACATGGGAAATTTCCATCTTCAGAACGGAAACAAAACCTGGGTTAGGCCTGGCGCATCACACCTGTAATCCCCTGACAGTGGAATGTCGAGCTGGGTGGACAGCATGTGCTGGTTTCAGCAGCATGTGCACTGAAATTGAAACCCTACATAGAAGCTTGAAAAGGCCTCAGCGCTAGCAGGAAACTCAGCCTGCCAGGTACGGTTGCTCAGAGGAACCTGTCATTTAGGCACTTCGAAGACCAACGCACAAAAAATTTCAAGAGTGCGTGTTCGAGACCCGCCTGACAAACGTGAAATTTCCGTCTTCAGAGTGGAAACAAAACTTGGGTTAGGCTTGGCGCATCACACCTGTAATCTTGTGACTGTGGAATGTCGAGCTGGGCAGATGGCATGTGCTCGATTCGGCAGCATGTACACTGAAATTGGGACTCTACACAGAACCTTGAAAAGGCCTCAGCGCCAGCCTGAAACTCGGCCTGCCAGGTACGGTGGCTCACCGGAACCTGTCATTAAGGTGCTTCAAAGACCAACGCAAAAAATATTTCGACGATGTGTGTTCGAGATTTGCCCGACCAAAATGGGAAATTTCCGTCCTAGAATGGAAACAAAACTTGGGTTATGCTTGGCACATCACACCTATAATCCCGTGACAGTGAAATGTCGAGGTTGGGAGGTCGGCATGTGCTCGCTTCGGCAGCACATACACTGAAATTGGGACTTTATATAGAAGCTTGAAAAGGCCTCAGCGCAAGCATGAAACTCCGCCTGCCAGGTACAGTGGCTCACAGAAACCTGTCATTTAGGCGCTTCAAAGACCAACGCAAAAGAAATTTCGAGGGTGCATGTTGGAGGCCCAACCGATGAACATGGGAAATTTTCACCTTCAGAATGGAAACAAATCTTGGGTTAGGCTTGGCGCATCACACTTGTAATTCCGTGATAGTGGAATGTCTGCCGGTCTGACGGCATGTGCTCGCTTTGGCAGCACATACACTGACATTGGGACTCTACGTAGAAGCCATCGAACCGGGACAAGGGCATATGCTTGTTTTGGCAGCACGTACACTGAAATTGGGACTCTATATGGAAGCTTAGAAAGGCCTCAGTGCTAGTATAAAACTCAGCCTGCCAAGTACTGTGGCTCACAGGAACGTGTCATTTAGGCGCTTTGAAGACCAACCCAAAAAATATTTTGAGGGTGCCTGTTAGCGACCCACCTGACCAACGTGGGAAATTTCCATCTTTAGAACAAAAACTAAACTTGCGTTAGGGCTTGGCACACCACACCTGTAATTCCGTGACTGTGGAATATCGAGCCTGGCGGACGGCTTTTGCTCGCTTTGGCAGCATGTACAGTGAAATTGGGACACTAGATTGTAGCTTTAAAAAACCTCAGAGCTAGCATGAAACTCGGCCTGCATGGTACAATGGCTCACAGGAGCCTGTCATTTAGGCGTTTCGAAGACCAACGCAAAAAATATATTGAGGGTGCATGTTCGCGACCCACCCGACCAACGTGGAAAATTTCCATCTTCAGAACGGAAACAAAACTTGGGTTATGCTTGGCGCATCACACCTGTAATTCCATGACAGTGGAATTCGAACCACACAGACGGCATGTGCTCTCAGCCGTACACTAAAATTGGGTCTCTACATAGAAGCCATTGAGCTGGGCATACGGCATGTGCTCGTTTCTGAAGCACGTAAACTGAAATTGGAATTCTACATAGAAGCTTGAAAACGCCTCAGCACTAGCATGAAACTCGGAGTGCCAGGTACGGTGGCTCACAGAAACCTCTCATTTAGGCGTTTCGAAAACCAACACAAAATATATTTCGAGGGTGCGTCTTCGAGACCCGCCCGACCAACGTGGAAAATATTCGTCTTCAGAACGGAAACAAAACTTGGGTTAGGCTCGGCGCATCACACCTGTAATCCCGTGACAGTGGTATGTCTAGGTGGGTGGACAGCATGTGCTCACCTCGGCACCACGTACACTGAAATTGGGACTCTAAGTTGAAGCTTGAAAAGACCTCAGCGCTAGCATGAAACTCGGCCTGCCAGGTACGGTGGCTCACAAGAACCTGTAATTTAGGTGCTTCAATGACCAACGCAAAAGATATTTCAAAGGTGTGTTTTGGAGACTCGCCTGACCAACATGGGAAATTTCCATCTTCAGAACAAAAACAAAACTTGCGATAGGCTTGGCGCATCACACCTGTAATTGCGTGACAGTGGAATGTGTAGCCGGGTGGACGGCCTGTGCTAGTTTCAGCAGCATGTACACTGAAATAGGGACTCTACATAGAAGCTTGAAAAGGCCTCAGCACTAGCATGAAACTCAGCCTGCCAGGTACAGTGGCTCACAGGAACCTGTCATTCAGGCGCTTCGAAGACCAACGCAAAAAATTTCGAGGGTGCGTGTTCTAGATTTGCCTGAGCAACATGGGAAATTTCCGTCTTCATAACAGAAACAAAACTTGGGTTAGGTTCACTGCATCACACCTGTACTCCCGTGACAGTGGAATATCGAGCCGGGTGGATGGCATATCCTTGCATCGGCCACATGTAAACTAGAATTGGGACTCTACATAGAAGCTTGAAAAGGCCTCAGCGCTAGCACGAAACTCGGCCTGCCGGGTACGGTAACTCACAGGAACCTGTCATTTAGCCGCTCCGAAGACCAACGAATAAAAATTTCGAGGGTGCCTGTTCGAGACCCACCTGACCCAATGGGAAATTTATGTCTTCAGAACGGAAAACAAACTTAGGTTAAGCTCGGCGCATCACACCTGTCATCCCGTGACAGTAGAATGTCGAGCCGAGCAGATGGCATGTGCTCGCTTCGGCAACACGTACACTAAAATTTGGACTCTACACAGAAGATTGAGGAGGCCTCAGCACTAGCAGGAATCTCTGCCTGCCAGGTACGGTGGCACACAGGAACCTGTCATTTAGGTGCTTCGAAGACCAACACAATAAAATTTCAAGGGTGTGTATTCAAGACCCGCCCGACCAACATAAATTTCCGTCTTCAGAACGGAAATAAAACGTGTGTCAGGCTCGGCACGTCACACCTGTAATTCCGTGACTGTGGAATGTCAAGTTGTGCGGATGGCATGTGCATGCTTCGGCAGCACGTACACTGAAATTGGGACTCTACATAGAAGCTTGAAAAGGCCTCAGCACTAGCACGAAACTTGGCCTGCCAGGTACAGTGGCTAACAAGAATCTCTCATTTAGGCGCTTCGAGACCAACGCAAAAAATATTTCGAGGGTGCGTGTTCGAGACCCGCTTGACCAACATGGGAAATTTCCGTCTATAGAATGGAAACAAAACTTGGGTTAGGCTCGATGCATCCCACTCCTAATCCCATGACAGTGGAATGTCAAGCCGGGCAGACGGCCTGTGCTCGCTTTGGCAGCACGTACACTGAAATAGGGACTCTACATAGAAGCTTGAAAAGGCCTCAGCGCTAGCATGTAACTCGGCCAGCCAGGTACGGTGGCTCACAGACACCTGTCAATTAGCCGCTTCAAAGACCAACGACAAAAAAATTTCGAGGGTGCATGTTCGAGACCCGCCTGACCAACGTGGGAAATCTTCATCTTCAGGACCGAAAAAAACTTGGGTTATGCTTGGCGCTACACACCTGTAATCCCGTGACAGTTGAATGTCGAGCCGGGCAAACAGCATGTTCTCGCTTTGGCAGCATGTACACTGAAATTGGGACTCTACATAGAATCTCGAAAAGGCTTCAGTGCTAGGATGAAACCCGGCCTGCCAGGTACAATGTCTCACAGAAACCCGACATTTAGGCCCTTCGAAGACCAACGCAAAATAAATTTTGGGGTGCATGTTCGAGACTCGCTTGACCAACGTGGGAAACTTCAGTCTTCAGAACTGAAACAAAACTTGGGTTAGGCTCGGCATATCTCACCTGTAATCCCGTGACAGTGGAATGTCGAGCTGGGCGGATGGCAAGTGCTTGTTTCGGCAGCACGTACACTGAAATTGGGACTCTACATTGAAGCTTGAAAAGGCCTCAGCACTAGCATGAAACTCGGCCTGCCAGGTACAATGGCTCACAGGAACCTGTCATTTAGGAGCTTCGAAGACCAACACAAAAAATTTCGAGCGTGCGTGTTTGACACTTGCCCAACAAATATGGGAAATTTCCGTCTTCAGAACGAAAACAAAACTTGGGTTAGGCTTGGCACATCACACCTGTAATCCCGTGACAGTGGAATGTCGAGCCGGGCAGACGGCATGTGCTTGCTTCGGCAGCATGTACACTGAAATTGGGACTCTATATAGAAGCCGTCATGCCAAGCATACAGCATGTGCTCGTTTTTGAAGCACGTACACTGAAATTGGACCTCTACATAGAAGCTTAAAAAGGTCTCAGCGCTAGCATGAAACTCGGACTGCCAGGTATGGTGGCTCACATGAACCTGTCATTTAGGCGCTTCAAAGACCAACAAAAAAAATATTTCAAGGGTGCGGGTTCGAGACCCCCCCGACCACCGTGAAAAATTTCCGTCTTCAGAACGGAAACAAAACTTGGGTTAGGCTTGGCACATCACACCTGTAATCCCATGACAGTGGAATGTCGAGCCGTGCAAACAGCATGTTCTCGCTTTGGTAGCACGTACACTGAAATTGGGACTCTACATAGAAGCTTGAAAAGGCCTCAGCGCTAGCATGAAACTCGGACTGCCAGGTACGGTGGCTCACAGAAACCTGTCATTTAGGCACTTCGAAGACGAACGCAAAAATTTTGGATGGTGCATGTTCGAGACCCGCCCGACCAACGTGGGAAATTTCCGTCTTCAGAGTGAAAACAAAACTTGGATTAGGCTCGGCGCATCACAACTGTAACCCCGTGACAGTGGAATGTGGAGCTAAGCAAATGGGATGTGCTCACTTTGGCAGCACGTACACTGAAATTGGGACTCTACATAGAAGCTTGAAAAGGTCTCAATGCTAACATGAAAGTCGGCCTGCCAGGTAGGATGGCTCACAGGAACCTGTCATTCAGGCGCTTTGAAGACCAACGCAAAAATATTTTGAGGGTGCGTGTATGAGACCCGCCCAACCAACGTGGAAAATTTTCGTCTTAAGAACAGAAACAAAACTTGGGTTACACTTGGCGCATCACACCTGTAATCCAGTGACAGTGGAATGTTGAGCCGGGCGGAAGGCATGTGCTCCCTTCGGCAGCACATACACTGATATTGGGACTCTACATAGAACCATAATAAGGCCTCAGCGCTAGCATGAAACTCGGCCTGCCATGTACGGTGGCACATAGGAAACTGTCATTTAGGCGCTTAAAAATCCAACACAAAACAATTTCGAGGGTGCATGTTCGAGACCCGCCCAACAAACATGGACAATTTCCGTCTTCAGAACGGAAACAAAACTTGGGTTAGGCTCTGCGCATTACACCTGTAATCCCGTGACAGTGGAATGTCCAGCCAGACGAATAGCATGTGCTCGGTTCAGCAGCACGGACACTGAAATTGGGACTCTAGATAGAAACTTGAAAAGGCCTCAGCGCTAGCATGAAACTTGGCCTGCCAGGTACGGTGGCTCACAGGAACCTGTCATTTAGGCGATTCATAGACCAACGCAAAGAACATTTTTAGGGTGCGTGTTCGAGACTCTCCTGACCAATATGTGAAATTTCCGTGTTCAGAACGGAAACAAAACTTGGGATAGGCTCAGCGCATCACACCAATTTCTGATACTTTTTATGGTAGCCCTAGAAAATGCAGAGAGTTATCAATAATGGAGTTATAACTCAAAACACAAGTGTAAACCTATGCATTCAATTGTGTTCTTTTGGACAAACATAATTATAATAATCAATAATAAAAATTATAAAAGGAATTATACAGTGGCTCAAGCCTGTAATCCCAGCACTTTGGGAGGCTGAGGCAGGTGGATTACGAGGTCAAGAGATCGAGACTATCCTGGTCAACATGGTGAAAACCTGTTTCTACTAAAAACACAAAAAATTAGCTGGGCATGATCAGCTACTAAGGAGACTGAGGCAGGAGAATTTCCTGAACCCAGGAGGTGGAGGTTGTGGTGAGCCAAGATCGTGCCATTGCACTCCAGCCTGGGTAACAAGAGCGAAACTCCATCTCAAAAAAAATTATATATTTATTCTGGAACATAAAAAGGTCACCAGAGATGGTCTAGCAATATTAAAAAATTATTTGATATATAATTAAAGAAGGAGAAATTACTGGAAAGGCCAGCTAATCTAATATTCTTCACTAATAGAAAAATCTGGATAAATGAGAATGAAAATGAACATCCCAAGGAATTAAACTAACATCTAATTAGAAATCACCGAGGATCAGTGTAAATGGAGGAATGAGGCAACGAAGAAAGCTATGGTGAAGAGATGTTTTCTTTACAATTGTTCTTTGTTTTTTAAACAGATTTAATGAACTTTAATTTATATACAATAAATTTATCTGTTGTTAGGACAAATTTAACAATTTTAGTAAGTGTAAAGAGTTAACCACATCATCCAGTTTTAGAACATCTTAATCCCTCTTAAAAGATCTCTTACAAGTTAAGTTTGATCTCAAATGACTTTGGAAAATGGAGTCAGTATTAGAATGCAGAGGCTTAGACTGAGTCTTTCTTCTCATGGGCTACATGATAACATCACCTACCTTATACTGTCCCCTTACCTGTAAACACTGCCATTATTTACTACACATACGTGTGTTTATCAATGGAGTTCATGAGGTTGTCAGTGGCCTTGCCTTCATTTATGACACACATGACACACAATTGAGTCATAGTACCCCATTCTCCTAGACAATCATTGTTCAAGGGTGATGACTCCTGTAGAGTATAATGCTATGCATAGTCTACCGAAACATCTTCAGTATCCAAGTAAAATTCTCATTAAGAATAAAACCAATTTATAGGAAGCAAAGCAGACTGATGGAGCCATAGAATTCCTTACCTGAAGCAAGTCAATTTCTTAAAATCCCCCATAATGTGAGCCAATAAATAACCCCCTCTTTATTTCACTAATTTGGGCTTCAAATATACATTCTCTATTAATTACAAGACATCTTAACCATTGAAACTACTACTAAGAAACTAAGTTGTCCAGGATACCTGGCACAAGCAAGTACAAATCTCTTTATGAATGGCAGTTCGTTCTTGATTTGGCTCTCTTTAAGTCTGTTATTGGTGTAGAGGAAGGCTTGTGATTTTTGCACGTTGATTTTATATCCTGAGACTTTGCTGAAGTTGCTTATCAGTTTCAGGAGTTTTTGGGCTGAGGCGATGGGGTCTTCTAGGTATACTATCATGTCGTCTGCAAATAGAGACAATTTGGGTTCCACCTTTCCTATTTGAATACCCTTTATTTCTTTTCCTTGCCTGATTGCTCTGGGTAGAACTTCCAGTACTATATTGAAGAGGAGTGGTGACAGAGGGCATCCTTGTCTAGTGCCAGATTTCAAAGGGAATGCTTCCAGTTCTTGCCCATTAAGTATGATATTAGCTGTTGGTTTGTCATAAATAGCTTTGATTACTTTGAGATACGTTACATCGATACCGAGTTTATTGAGGGATTTTAGCATAAGGGGCTGTTGAATTTTGTCAAATGCCTTCTCTGCATCAATTGAGATAATCATGTGGTTTTTGTTTTTGGTTCTGTTTATGTGGTGAGTTACGTTTATAGACTTGCATATGTTGAACCAGCCTTGCATCCCTGGGATGAATCCTACTTGATCATGATGAATAAGTTTTTTGATTTGCTGTTGCAATCGGCTTGCCAATATTTTATTGAAGATTTTTGCATCTATGTTCATCATGGATATTGGCCTGAAGTTTTCTTTTCTTGTTGGGTTTCTGCCGGGTTTTGGTATCAGGATGATGTTGGTCTCATAGAATGATTTGGGAAGGATTCCTTCTTTTTGGAGTATTTGGAACAGTTTCAGAAGAAATGGTACCAGCTTCTCTTTGCGTGTCTGGTAGAATTCGGCTGTGAACCCGTCTGGACCTGGGCTTTTTTGTGTGGTAGGCTCTTAATTGCTGCCTCGACTTCTGACCTTGTTATTGGTCTATTCATAGTTTCAGCTTCCTCCTGGTTTAGGCTTGGGAGGACACAGGAGTCCAGGAATTTATCCATTTCTTCCAGGTTTACTAGTTTATGCGCATATAGTTGTTTGTAATATTCTCTGATGATGGTTTGAATTTCTGTGGATTCTGTGGAGATTTCCCCTTTATCATTTTTTGTTGCATCTATTTGGTTGTTCTCTCTTTTCTTTTTAATCAATCTGGCTAGTGGTCTGTCTATTTTGTTGATCTTTTCAAAAAACCAGCTCTTGGATTTATTGATTTTTTGGAGGGTTTTTCCTGTCTCAATCTCCTTCAGTTCAGCTCTGATCTTAGTTATTTCTTGTCTTCTGCTGGGTTTTGAGTTTTGTTGATCTTGCTCCTCTAGCTCTTTAAATTTTGACGATAGGGTATCAATTTTGGATCTCTCCATTCTCGTCATATGGGCACTTATTGCTATATACTTTCCTCTAGAGACTGCTTTAAATGTGTCCCAGAGGTTCTGGCACGTTGTGTCTTCGTTCTCATTGGTTTCGAAGAACTTCTTTATTTCTGCCTTCATTACACTGTTTACCCAGTCAACATTCAAGAGCCAGTTGTTCAGTTTCCATGAAGCTGTGCGGTTCTGGGTCGGTTTCTCAATTCTGAGTTCTAACTTGATTGCACTATGGTCTGAGAGGCTGTTTGTTATGATTTCAGTTGTTTTGCATTTGTTGAGCAGTGCTTTACTTCCAATTATGTGGTCAATTTTAGAGTAAATGTGATGTGGTGCTGAGAAGAATGTATATTCTGTGGATTTGGGGTGGAGAGTTCTGTAAATGTCTATCAGGTTTGCTTGCTCCAGGTCTGAGTTCAAGCCCTGGATATCCTTGTTGATTTTCTGTCTGGTTGATCTGTCTAATATTGACAGTGGAGTGTTAAAGTCTCCCACTATTATTGTGTGGGAGTCAAATCTCTTTGTAAGTCATTAAGAAATTGCCTTATGTATCTGGGTGCTCCTGCATTGGGTCCATATATGATTAGGATTGTTAGTTCTTCTTGTTGTATCGATCCTTTTACCATTATGTAATGGCCTTCTTTGTCCCTTTTGATCTTTGTTGCTTTAAAGTCTCTTTTCAGAGATGAGAATTGCAACTCCTGCTTTCTTTTGCTCTCCATTTGCTTGGTAAATCTTCCTCCATCCCTTTATTTTGAGCCTTTGTGTATCCTTGCATGTGAGATGGGTTTCCTGGATACAGCACACTGATGGGTTTTGGCTTTTTATCCAATTTGCCAGTCTGTGTCTTTTGATTGGTGCATTTAGTCCATTTACATTTAGGGTTAATATTGTTATGTGTGAATTTGATACTGCCATTTTGATGCTAGCTGGCTGTTTTGTCCGTTAGTTGTTGTAGATTCTTCATTATGTTGATGCTCTTTAGCATTCAGTGTAATTTTGGAATGGCTGGTACTGGTTGTTCTTTTCTATGTGTAGTGCCTCTTTCAGGAGCTCTTTTAAAGCAGGCCTGGTGGTGAAAAAATCTGAGTACTTGCTTTGTTCGCAAAGGATTTTATTTTTCCTTCACTTCTGAAGCTCAGTTTGGCTGGATATGAAATTCTGGGTTGAAAGTTCTTTTCTTTAAGGATGTTGAATATTGGCCCCCACTCTCTTCTAGCTTGTAGAGTTTCTGCCGAGAGATCTGCTGTGAGTCTGATGGACTTCCCTTTGTGGGTGACCCGACCTTTCTCCCTGGCTGCCCTTAGTGTTTTCTCCTTTATTTCAACCTTGTTGAATCTGACAATAATGTGCCTTGGGGTTGCTCTTCTTGCAGAATATTTTTGTGGTGTTCTCTGTATTTCCTGCAATTGAGTGTTGGCCTGTCTTGCTAGTTGGGGGAAATTTTCATGTATGATGTCCTGAAGAGTGTTTTCCAGCTTGAATTCATTCTCTTCGTCCCCTTCTGGTACACCTATCAAACGTAGGATAGGTCTCTTCACATAGTCTTACATTTCTTGGAGACTTTGTTCATTCCTTTTTGTGCTTTTTTCTCTGATCTTGGATTCTCATTTTATTTCATTAAGTTGATCTTCGACTTCTGATATTCTTTCTTCTGCTTGGTCAATTCGGCTATTGAAACTTGTGCATGCTTCGCGAAGTTCTCATATTGTGTTTTTCAGCTCCTTTAATTCATTCATATTCCTCTCTAAGGTATCCATTCTTGTTATCATTTCCTCACATCTTTTTTCAAGGTTCTTAGTTTCTTTGCATTGATTTAAAACATGTTATTTTAGCTCACAAAAGTTTCTCATTATCCACCTTCTGAAGTCTAATTCTGTCATTTTGTCACAGTCATTCTCCATCCAGCTTTGTTCCCTTGCTGGTGAGGAGTTTTGGTCCTTTCTAGGCGGCGAGGTGTTCTGGTTTTGGGTGTTTTCCTCCTTTTTGCGCTGGTTTCTTCCCATCTTTGTGGATTTATCCACCTGTCGTCTGTGTAGTTGATGACTTTTCGATTGGGTCTCTGAGTGGACACCCAGATTGTGGGTGATGAAGTATTTCTGTTACTTGGTTTTCCTTCTACCAGTCTAGCCCCTTTGCTGTACGACTGCTGAGGTCCACTCCAGGCCCTGCTTGTCTGGGGTGCACCTATAGCAGCTGCGGAAAAGCGAGGTATGCTACCAGTTTTCCTTTCTGCTATCCTTATCCCAGAATGATGCCTGCCAAATTTCAGTCTCTTGGATATAGGGGGGTCAGGGAGCTGCTTGAGAAGCCAGTCTGTACCTTGTAGGAGCTCAAGTGCTGAGCTGTGAGCTCTGTTGTTTATTCAGAGCTGTTAGGCTGAAAAAAACCCTTTTTTTTCAGATGCTCTGTCAGGGGGGAGGTTGGTGCTGTCCTTGTGAGTGTCTGCCTCGCTGTCCTGCCCATCTAGGAGGCAGTCTAGTCACTATTTGCCTTCCAAGGCTCCGCCCTGCTGGTGTGAGGTTAGCCCTGTTGCTGCAGGCTGTGCCCTTCTGCTGCGGTCTCCACCCTGTTGCCATGGGCTACGCCCTGCCGCAGAGTCTCTCTCTTGTACCAGGTTGCCTCGGCAATGGCAGGCTGCGTCAGCAATGGGTGTGTACCTCAGTAGGGGCTGATTGCCTCTGTAATGGCGGACGCCCCTCCCTCATGGAGCTGCGCTTTAAGAAAACCTCCTCACCGGGAGCGTTTGGAATCGCCGTTTTGTTTTTCGCACTGCACTACCCCAAATGCTGTGTCCCTGGGATTTCCTGGGCTGGCTCACTCTCCACGTCCCTTTCATTCTCAAGTTCAGCCCTCTCAGGTCTGTTTGCTGGTTCAACAGGGCACCCGTAACAGTGCCCTTTTGTATGCAACGCTGTGGAGCGCCTCTGTGCTCCGGCACGAACTGGAGCCACACCGGCTGCCGGCTACACCAGCCAAGACCTCTGCCTGGTTTCCTGCGTCTCTTTTATACCTGGGAATTTCCCCGTTCACTGGGCAACTAAGATCCGTCTGGAAATGCGTCCTTGACTCACCCTGTCCGCGCATCCAGTGAGAGCTTCAATCCTGGGTTCTTCTCACAGAGCCATCTTGAGTCCTCCCCTCATTTTCTGTTCTTGTGTCAGTTTGCTGAGAATGATTTTCTCCAGATTCATCCATGTCCCTACAAACAACACAAACTCATCATTTCTGATTGCTGCATAATACTCCATGGTGTATATGTGCCACATTTTTCCAATCCAGTCTATCATCAATGGGCATTTGGGTTGATTCCAGGTCTTTGCTATTGTAAACAGTGCTGCAATGAACATTCGTGTGCATGTGTCCTTATAGTAGAACGATTTATAGTCCTTTGTATATATACCCAGTAATGGGATTTCTGGGTCAAATGGAATTTCTATTTCTAAGGCCTTGAGGAATCGCTACACTGTCTTCCACAATGGTTGAACTAATTTACACTCCCACCAACAGTGTAAAAGTGTTCCTTTTTCTCCATGTCCTCTCCAGCATCTGTTGTCTCCAGATTTTTTAATGATCTCCATTCTAACTGGCATGAGATGGTATCTCAATGTGGTTTTGACTTGCATCTCTCTGGATAATTGGTAGGTGTTAATTTATCAATCATGGGACAGTGCTGTAAATAATTTACTCTCACATTCAGGTAAAGTGGTAATTATTGTTCTTTTTTATTCTTTAATTGAGACAGGGTCTCTGTCTAACACCCAGGCATGAGTTCAGTGAAACAATCAGAGCTCACTGCAGCCCGAAACTTCTGGGCTCATGAGATCCTCCCACCTTAACCTTCTTGGTAGCTGAGACTACAGGCACAGGCCACCATGACCCGCTAATTTTTTTAGTCTTTTTGTATAGATGGGGTTTTGCAATGTTTTGCAGGCTGTTCTTGAACTTCTGAGCTCAAGAAAGTGGCTCACTTTGGCATTCCCAAGTGTTTGGGTTACAGGCACTGTGCTCTGCCAATTCTAGTTCTTAGTAGGGAGTTATGGTGTTCTTCAGCAGATTCAGAGGTTTTATTAAAATATAAAAAATTAAGAATTCAGGGTCATAAACCTAGATTTTTCCATTCAAGCATCAGAGTCCCATTCTTTCCAATTCACAACTCTGTTATCAACATAGTAATCTGCCTTGGTTATGATATTAACATTTCTTGGAGACTAGCTTTTCTGATCTGGCTATTTATTTTCATACTTAACTTTATCTGCCCTCCTCTTGAAAGATATAACAGGCTCACCGGGTTACCAATGAGACAACCTGGCTTTCACAGTAGGCTTTCAATTAG
Organism: Callithrix jacchus; assembly: GCF_049354715.1. Classification (NCBI taxonomy): domain Eukaryota; kingdom Metazoa; phylum Chordata; class Mammalia; order Primates; family Cebidae; genus Callithrix; species Callithrix jacchus. Next base: position 1,642,848 of record NC_133518.1, read on the forward strand.
CAACTCAGGTCTCTGAGATTTGTATTATCTTTCCCTAATGTGTCAATCTAATCTAGATTTGCAATAACACCCTGATCCCTTTGTCTGTATTAATTTTCTATTGCTGTGTGGCAATATTAACTCAGGCTTAGCATGTAGTTTAAAACAACAATTTTTTTTTACTTACAGCTGCTGTGGGTCAGAAATCCAGCCATGGTTTAGCTTATTTCTTTTTTTAGGGTATTCCAAGGCTACCAGTCAAGATATAATCTTTACTGCAATCTCAGCTGGAAGTTTGAATTGGTGAGGATCTATTTCTCTGTTTGCATGGTTGTTAGTAGCATTCAGTTCCTTATAGATGTGGTACTGAGAGCTTCAAATATGTTCACTGTCTCCTGCAAGAAGGATGCCTTTATTTCCTAAAGCTCATATGCAGACCTTGTGTATGACGTTTACTAATATAGCCACTTGCTTCCTCATATCACGAAAGGGAAAGACTCTAGCAATCTGACAGTTACAATCTTATGAAACATATCCAAATTATTACATGCATGTCATCATGTGCATGCTCTCACCTTTGCCACATTCTATTAATTAGAAGCAAGTGACAGGTCTCATCTGCACTGAAAGGGAAGGGATAACACAAGGATGTGAACAATAAAATGTGAGGATAATGGCAGTCCTCCAAAAATCATTTAGTTTCCATAGTTTACTTTTAATCAATAATTTTAAAATACTTGATACATTGCACCAGATAGCGCATTCTTTTCTGTCCGTATAGTAAAATATTCTAATTCAACACCTGTGAATATTTCAACAATTGTACCTCTACCTCATCTCAAGGACTTTATGTGTTTCATTGACACCAGTGAGCGGGTCTTTAATTCCAGCCAGATGGTGAGCGATCCCATTGCAAAGGCTTCTCTCATTGCCTGTGCTCTTAGACAATTCCTGGCACAAATTTGTGATCTGTGTAGAAAAAACTTTTTTAAAATTTTTTATTTTTTATTGCGTTTTAGGTTTTGGGGTACATGTGCAGAACATGTAAGATAGTTGCCTAGGTACACACATGGCAGTGTGTTTTGCTGCCTTCTGCCCCTTCACCCACATTTGGCATTTCTCCCCATGCTATCCCTCCCCAGCTCCTTCCCCCCGCTGTCCCTCTCCTATTTCCCCAAATAGACCCCAGTATGTAGTACTCCCTTCCCTGTGTCCATGTGTTCTCATTGTTCATCACCCACCTATGAGTGAGAATATGCGGTGTTTCATTTTCTGTTCTTGTGTCAGCTTTCTGAGAATGATGTCCTCCAGATTCATCCATGTCCCTACAAAGGACACAAACTCATCATTTTTGATTGTTGCATAATATTTCATAGTGTACATGTGCCACATTTTCCCAGACCAGTCTATCACTGATGGGCATTTGGGTTGGTTCCAGGTCTTTGAGAAAGGGTTTTTGATTCAGAGATGAGTGTAGAATGTTTTTCAAGAAGCAGAAGGAAGAAAAAACCTGGAACTTCAGGTCAAATAAACCTCTTTCTTTTGTAAATTGACAAGCTTCTGGTATGTCTTTAGCAGTGTGAAAATGGAATAATACAGTAAATTTGTACTGGGAGTAAGGTGCTGCTGCAAAGATACCTGAAAATATGGAAGCCACTTTGGAACTGGGTAACAGGCAGAGGAAAGAAGAGTTTAGAGAGCTCAGAAGAAGACAGAAAAATGTGGGAAAGTTTGGGGATTCTTAGAGTCATGTTGAATAACTTTGATCAAAATGCTGATAACAATATGGACAATAAAGTCCAGGCAGAGGTGGGTTCAGATGGAGATGAGGAATCTGTTGAAAACTGGAGCAAAAGTGACCTTTCTTATGTTTTAGCAAACAGACTCATGGCATTTTGCCCCTTTCCTAGAGATTTGTGAAACTTTGAAGTTGAGGGAGATAATTTAGGGTATCTGGCAGAAGAAATTTCTAAGCAGCCAAGCATCAAAGAGGTGAGTTGGGTGCTGTTAAAGGCATTCTGTTTTATAAGAAAACAAAGATAAAAGTTCAGAAAATTTGCAGCCTAACAATGTGATAGGAAAGAAAGTCACATTTTCTGAGGAGAAATTCAAGTTAGCTGCAGAAAATTGCATAAATAATGAGGAGCTGAATGTTAATCTCCAAGACAATGGGAAGAACATTTCAAAGGCATGTCAATAGCCTTCACAGCAGCCCTTCCAATCACAAGCCGGAAGGCCTAGGAGGAAAAAAATCATTTCACGGGTCAGGCCCAGGGTCCCCATGCTGTGTGCAGCCTAGGGACTTGGTGTCCTGCTTCCCATCGACTCCACAAATGGCTGAAAGGAGCAAACATAGGGCTCAGGCCATGGCTTCAGAGGGTGCAAGCCTCAAGACTCGCCAGCTTCCACATGGGGTTGAACCTGCCAGTGCACAGAAGTTAAGAATTGGGGTTTGAAACCTCTGCCTAGATTTTAAATGATGGATGGAAATGTTTGAGTATCCAGGCGGAATGTTGCTGCAGAGGTGGGGCTCTCATGGAAAACCTCTGTTAGGGCAGTGCAGAACAGAAATGAGGAATCAAAGACCCCACATAGGATCCCTACTGGAGCACTGTCTAGTGAAGTTATGAAAAGAGGACCACCATTCTCCACACCCCAGTATGATAGACCCACTGACTGCGTGCATAGTTCACTTGGAAAAGCCACAAACACTCAATGCCAGCCTGTGAAAGCAGCCAGGATAAAGGCTGTGACCTGCAGAGGCACAGGGGTGGATCTGCCCAATACCATGGATACTCATCTCTTGTAAGAGCATAACCTAGATGAGGTCAAAAGAGATCATTTTAAAGCCTTAAGATTTGGTGGCCTTTAGACTTCTATAGGGCTTGTAACCCCTTTGTCTTGGCCAGCATCTCTCATTTGGAATGGTTGTATTTACCCAATGCCTGTATCTTATTGTATCTAGAAAGTAACTGACTTACTTTTGATTTTACAGGTGCTTAGACAGAAGGGAATTGCCTTGTCTCAAATGAAACTTTAGACTGTGAACCTTTGAGTTAATGTTGAAATGAGTTAAGACTTTGGGGGACTGTTGAGAAGGCATTAATTAATTTTGAAATGTGAGTACCTAAGATTTGGGGGAGGACAGGGTGGAATAATATGCTTTGGCTTTGTCTCCACTCAAATCTCATCTTGAATCACCATGTTCTGTGGGAGGGACTAAATGGGAGGTAATTGAATCATGGGAGCAAGTCTTTCTCATGTTTTTCTCGTGATAGTGAATAAGTCTCATGAGATATGATGGTTTTAAAAAGGGGAGTTTCCCTGCACAAGCCCTCTTCTCTTGTCTGCTGCCATATGAGATATGTCTTTTACCTTCTGCCATGATTCTGAGGCCTCCCCAGCCATGTGGAACTGTAAGTCCAGTAAAATTCTTTCTTTCATAAATTGCTCAGTCTCAGGTATGTCTGTATCAGCAGCATGAAAACAAACTAATATATACACGTTATATTTTTTTGAATGTGGTTAGACAGTATTTCTCTTTTATTTGATGATTTTTCTATTTAATGTAAGTAAACTATATAGTAATTTAAGTAGTAAATTGTATTTGAATTATTTTTACTTTCTTAATAGCAAAGAATACCAAGTTTTCTTTGAATTAGTATGATTTGTTCTGCACATATATCATTAGAAATACTTAAATATATGAGGACCAATAGAAGGAAAACAGACAAAAATGCCTTGCATGGAGTTTGCCATTTGTTTTTAAATGGCCTAATACATTTCATAATATTCGTTGCAATTATTAAATGTAGTTCATCAAGAACTTACTATTCTAGATAACAATGGAAAATATTGCTGGTATAATTTCTCTATAAGAAGTATCACAACTTTAACTAGGAATCTATTTTTTTCTGGGATATTTATAAAGAAGTTCTTTATTCTGCCATAGGAAGCAGCATCAAATATTTCTCTATTTACCAACACACACACACAAAATGCAAGCCTAGCAAAGAACATTGATAATGGCAAAAATAATATAGCCAGAAAATTAAGAAAAATGCCAGTGCTTAGAGAAATAAATAGAAAGCTAGAGTAGCCCAGGGTCAGTCCTGTTATCTAATAAATTGTTCAGTACATATTTTTCCAGAAGATATTGGAGGAAAAATATGTCCTTTAGAAATCAATGTTAGCTAAATAATGCCTTTAGCACGAACATACTAAAGATGAAGATTTCTCCAATAATATTTTTGTAAAAGTAACTCTGGAAAATGAATCATTCTTTTTCATATGCTGTTTTATAAAGAAAACATCAGAATTCAAAGAAAGAATATATACAAGAAAATAACAGAAACTAAAAGTTATTATGATTTCCTTAGTGAAGAGAAAGCTGAGTTGTCTCAACTGTATTTTACAATCTCTGTGTCTCTTTCCTTCTTTCTCTCGTGTGTGTGTGTGTCTGTGTTTGTGTATACATACAGACATAATTCAAATGTACATTTGAATACATATCCAAACTGCTATATACAAAATTTGTATAGATCTATTTACATATACATATAATCATGTACACATACTATAGGAATTTTGAGGGAGCTGGGCCCTGAGTATGAGAAAAGCTGTAACCACCAGGTGGCAGTATCACAATCAGGCCTCATTGGTGGCTAATTTGAGAGTTGCTTGCTGGGGAAGTCACTGCAGAAGGCGGTAAAGAGGCTGCTCAGGGTGGGAGGTGGGCAAATAAAGTCCAGGGAAGAGAGGCATTAGAGACGGGACTTACGCATCAAAGTGATACAGTTCAGCAGCATAGCAGGAGTCTCTGAGTCAAAGAGCTCTGAAGGACAGTTGTGGCTTGGAGTTTTAATGACCTCAGAGCTAAAAATAGCTAGCTAACTGATTTGGTGTGCCGTTCTATGTTTTATGCAAAGCATAAATGGCTAAACATGTACTCCTTTTGGTTATTTTTAAAATAGTTGGATGTGTAAAAATTTGAGATTGGTGCAGTGTGTTAGTGCACTAATGAATCTCAGCCTGCAGTGTAGCACTATAAGGCCCAATAAACAGAGCCCATCTCTGGATCAACTATAGAACATGCACATGTTTCTTTCCTTTGCTTGTTTTTCTTTTGTTTCTTTCTTTCCTCTTTCTTCCTTCCTTCCTTCCTTCCTTCCTTCCTTCCTTCCTTCCTTCCTTTCTTTCTTTTTCTGTCTTTCTCTCCTTCACTCCCTCTCTCCTCCCTCCCTCCATTCCCCGCCTTCCTTCCTTATCTCCTTTCTTCCTTCCATTTCTTTGTCTCTCACTCTCTCTCATCTGTCTATTTAAGTCTTATTACAATGCAGTATCAGATGTTCTAAACAATTTTTTGTCATATCAATAAGATCATAAGTTTTTTTAAAAAACTCATTATTTTTATGAGATGTTTGTCCTAGATAGACTTTATGTTAACCCTTATACACTGCTTCTATTATAGATATATAACTGCATAAAAATGTTTTGAATATTGATTTGCCAGTTATCTTATTGAAATGCCTGAGTTCTTTAAACTTATAATTCTAGTTTAAATAACAAAATCTTACTAAGCAAGTTAAAATTAAGAAAAGATTTATTTTTAAGACATCTAATTTTAGAGCTCTTTATAATAACAGAAATTGAAAACAAGTCATATTTCCAAAGAAATGGTTAAATAAATTGAAGACATAATACTTTGTAAAATTAATTATCATTAAAATACTAGAAAATTCTTTCTTATATTGTAAGTTTCATGAGACCAATAACTTTTTGGTTTTATTCACTGTTCTACAAGTTCTAGAAACTTTTTGGTTTTGTTCACTGTTCTACGAGTTCTAGAAAATTTCCTAATATATAGTAGGACTCTAGTAAATATTTATTGATTAATGAAGTGATCTCCACTTAAAAACTGCATGGAAAAAGAAGCCTACAAATGTGTTATAAGACACTAATAGAGACAGCAGAGCCGGCAGGAACAGCGCGAATCACACAACAGCAGGGCGGAGCCTCGGCAGCCAAACAGTGGCTAGTCTGCCTTCTAGCTGGGCAGGACACCAGATCGGACATCCAAAAATAAAGCCCAAACCCCTCAACACAGAGCATTTGAGAAAAAAAAAAAGGTTTTTTAACGAGCTCTGTTGCAGCAGAATAAAACATAGCAGCCTAACAGCCCTGAATGAACAACAGAGTGCACAGCTCAGCAATTAAACCCCTATAAAGTACAAACTGTCTCCTCAAGCAGCTCCCTGACCCCTCTATATCCAAAAGACTGACATTAGGCAGGCATCATCCTGGGACAAAGAGAGCAGAAAAAGAAACTGGTAGCATCCCTCGCTGTGTCACAGCTACTAGAGGTGCACCCCAGACAAGCAGGGTCTGGAGCGGACCTCAACAGTCGTACAGCGAAGGGGCTAGACTGGTAGAAGGAAAACCAAGTAACAGAAATACTTCATCATCAACATTCTGGGTGTCCACTCAGAGACTCAAACGAAAAGTCAGCAACTACGCAGACGACCAGCGGACAAATCCACAAAGATGGGAAGAAACCAGCGCAAAAAGGAGGAAAACACCCGAAACCAGAACACCTCGCCTCCTAGAAAGGACCAAAGCTCCTCACCAGCAAGGGAACAAAGCTGGACGGAGAATGACTGTGACGAAATGACGGAATTAGACTTCAGACGATGGATAATGAGAAACTTTGGTGAGCTAAAAGATCATGTATTAAATCAATGCAAAGAAACTAAGAACCTTGAAAAAAGATCTGAAAAAAGATTTGAGGAAATGATAACAAGAATGGATAACTTAGAGAGGAATATGAATGAATTAAAGGAGCTGAAAAACACAATATGAGAACTTCGCGAAGCATGCACAAGTTTCAATAGCCGAATTGACCAAGCAGAAGAAAGAATATCTGAAGTCGAAGACCAACTCAATGAAATAAAACGAGAAACCAAGATCAGAGAAAAAAGCGCAAAAAGGAATGAACAAAGTCTCCAAGAAATGTGGGACTATGTGAAAAGACCTAACCTACGTTTGATAGGTGTACCAGAAGGGGACGAAGAGAATGAATCCCAGCTGGAAAATACTCTTCAGGACATCATCCAGGAAAATTTCCCCCACCTAGCAAGACAAGCCAACACTCAATTGCAGGAAATACAGAGAACACCACAAAGATATTCCGCAAGAAGAGCAACCCCAAGGCACATAATCGTCAGATTCAACAGGGTTGAAATAAAGGAGAGAATACTAAGGGCAGCCAGAGAGAAAGGTCGGGTCACCCACAAAGGGAAGCCCATCAGACTCACAGCAGATCTCTCGGCAGAAACACTACAAGCCAGAAGAGAGTGGGGGCCAATATTCAACATTCTTAAAGAAAAGAACTTTCAACCCAGAATTTCATATCCAGCCAAACTGAGCTTCAGAAGTGAAGGAAGAATAAAATCCTTTGCGAAAAAGCAAGTACACAGAGATTTTGTCACCACCAGGCCTGCTTTAAAAGAGCTCCTAAAAGAGGCACTACACATAGAAAGGATCAATCAGTACCAGCCATTCCAAAATCACACTGAATGCTAAAGAGCTTCAACATAATGAAGAATCTACAACAACTAACAGGCAAAACAGCCACTTAGCATCAAAATGGCAGTATCAAATTCACGCATAACAATATTAACCCTAAATGTAAATGGACTAAATGCACCAATCAAAAGACCCAGGCTGGCAAATTGGATAAAAATTCAAAACCCATCAGTGTGCTGTATCCAGGAAACCCATCTCACCTGCAAGGATACACAAAGGCTCAAAATAAAGGGATGGAGGAAGATTTACCAAGCTAATGGAAAGCAAAAAAAAGCAGGAGTTGCAATTCTCATCTCTGATAAAATAGACTTTAAAGCAACAAAGATCAAAAGAGACAAAGAAGGCCATTACATAATGGTAAAAGGATCGATACAACAAGAAGAGCTAACGATCCTAAACATATATGGACCCAACACAGGAGCACCCAGATACATAAGGCAAGTTCTTAATGACTTACAAAAGGACTTAGACTCCCACACAATAATAGTGGTCGACTTTAACACTCCACTGTCAATACTAGACAGATCAACCAGACAGAAAATCAACAAGGATATCCAGGGCTTGAACTCAGACCTGGAGCAAGCAAACCTGGTGGACATTTACAGAACTCTCCACCCCAAATCCACAGAATACACATTCTTCTCAGCACCACATCACACCTACTCTAAAATTGACCACATAATTGGAAGTAAAGCACTGCTCAACAAATGCAAAACAACTGAAATCATAACAAACAGCCTCTCAGACCATAGTGCAATCAAGTTAGAACTCAGAATTCAGAAACCGACCCAGAACCACACAGCTTCATGGAAACTGAACAACTGGCTCTTGAATGTTGACTGGGTAAACAACGAAATGAAGGCAGAAATAAAGAAGTTCTTCGAAACCAATGAGAACGAAGACACAACGTGCCAGAACCTCTGGGACACATTTAAAGCAGTCTCTAGAGGAAAATATATAGCAATAAGTGCCCATATGAGGAGAATGGAGAGATCCAAAATTGACACCCTATCGTCAAAATTGAAAGAGCTAGAGGAGCAAGATCAAAAAATCTCAAAACCCAGCAGAAGACAAGAAATTACTAAGATGAGAGCTGAGCTGAAGGAGATTGAGACACGAAAAACCCTTCAAAAAATCAATAAATCCAAGAGCTGGTTTTTTGAAAAGATCAACAAAATAGAAAGACCACTAGCCAGATTGATTAAAAATAAAAGAGAGAACAACCAAATAGATGCAATAAAAAATGATAAAGGGGAAATCACCACAGATTCCACAAAAATTCAAACCATCATCAGAGAATATTACAAACAACTATATGCGCATGAACTAGTAAACCTGGAAGAAATGGATAAATTCCTGGACTCCTGTGTCCTCCCAAGCCTAAACCAGGAGGAAGCTGAAACTATGAATAGACCAATAACAAGGTCTGAAATCGAGGCAGCAATTAAGAGCCTACCTCACAAAAAAAGCCCAGGTCCAGACGGGTTCACAGCCGAATTCTACCAGACACACAAAGAGGAGCTGGTACCATTCCTTCTAAAACTATTTCAAACAATCCAAAAAGAGGGAATTCTTCCCAAATCATTTTATGAGACCAACATCATCCTGATACCAAAACCCGTCAGAGACCCAACGAGAAAAGAAAACTTCAGGCCAATATCCATGATGAACATAGATGCAAAAATCTTCAATAAAATATTGGCAAGCCGATTGCAACAGCAAATCAAAAAACTTATTCATCATGATCAAGTAGGATTCATCCCGGGGATGCAAGGCTGGTTCAACATACGCAAGTCTATCAACGTAATTCACCACATAAACAGAACCAAAAACAAAAACCACATGATTATCTCAATTGACGCAGAGAAGGCATTTGACAAAATTCAACAGCCCTTTATGCTAAAAACCCTCAATAAACTCGGTATCGATGGAACGTATCTCAAAGTAGTAAAAGCTATTAATGACAAACCAACAGCCAATATCATACTGAATGGGCAAAAACTGGAAGCATTCCCTTTGAAATCTGGCACTAGACAAGGATGCCCTCTCTCACAACTCCTATTCAATATAGTACTGGAAGTTCTAGCCAGAGCAATCAGGCAAGAAAAAGAAATAAAGGGTATTCAAATAGGAAAGGTGGAAGCCAAATTGTCTCTATTTGCAGACGACATGATAGTATACCTAGAAGACCCCATTGCCTCAGCCCAAAAACTCCTGAAACTGAAAAACAACTTCAGCAAAGTCTCAGGATATAAAATCAATGTGCAAAAATCACAAGCATTCGTCTACACCAATAACAGACTTAAAGAAAGCCAAATCAAGAGCGAACTGACATTCGCAATTGCTACAAAAAGAATAAAATACCTTGGAATACAACTCACAAGGAACGTAAGGGACCTCTTCAAGGAGAACTACAAACCACTGCTCAACGAAATCAGAGAGGACACAAACAGATGGAGAAACATTCCATGTTCATGGTTAGGAAGAATTAATATCGTGAAAATGGCTATACTGCCCAAAGTAATTTACAGAATCAACGCCATCCCCATCAAGCTACCATTGACTTTCTTCACAGAACTGGAAAAAACCACCATGAACTTCATATGGAAGCAAAAGAGAGCCCGCATAGCCAAGTCAATTCTAAGCAAAAAGAACATAGCGGGGGGCATCACACTACCGGATTTCAAACTATACTACAAGGCTAAAGTAATCAAAACAGCATGGTACTGGTACCAAAACAGAGATATAGACCAATGGAACAGAACAGAGGCACCAGAGGCAACACAACATACATACAACTATACAATCTCTGATAAACCTGACAAAAACAAGCAATGGGGCAAGGATTCCATGTTTAACAAATGGTGTTGGGAAAACTGGCTAGCCATGTGCAGAAAGCAGAAACTGGACCCCTTCCTGACACCTTACACTAAAATTAACTCCAGATGGATTAAAGACTTAAACATAAGACCTGGCACGATAAAAACCCTAGAAGGAAATCTAGGCAAAACTATCCAGGACATAGGAGTAGGCAAGGACTTCATGAACAAAACACCAAGAGCATTGGCAACAAAAGCCAAAATAGACAAATGGGACCTAATGAAACTCCACAGCTTCTGCACGGCAAAAGAAACAGTCACTAGAGTGAATCGGCAACCAACAGAATGGGAGAAAATTTTCGCAGTCTACCCATCTGACAAAGGGCTGATATCCAGAATTTACAAGGAACTCAAGCATATTTACAGGAAAAAAACAAACAAGCCCATTCAAAAGTGGGCAAAGGATATGAACAGATACTTTATGAAAGAAGACATATATGAGGCCAACAATCATATGGAAAAAATGCTCATCGTCACTGGTCATCAGAGAGATGCAAATCAAAACCACATTGAGATACCATCTCACGCCAGTTAGAATGGCGATCATTAAAAAATCTGGAGACAACAGATGCTGGAGAGGATGTGGAGAAAAAGGAACACTTTTACACTGTTGGTGGGAGTGTAAATTAGTTCAACCATTATGGAACACAGTGTGGCGATTCCTCAAGGCCTTAGAAATAGAAATTCCATTTGACCCAGCAATCCCATTACTGGGTATATATCCAAAAGACTATAAATCGTTCTACTATAAGGACACATGTACACGAATGTTCATTGCAGCACTGTTTACAATAGCAAAGACCTGGAATCAACCCAAATGCCCATTGATAATAGACTGGATTGGAAAAATGTGGCACATATACACCATGGAATATTATGCAGCAATCAGAAATGTTGAGTTGGTGTCGTTTGTAGGGACATGGATGAATCTGGAGAACATCATCCTCAGTAAACTGACACAAGAACAGAAAATGAAACACCGCATATTCTCACTCATAGGTGGGTGATGAAAAATGAGAACACACGGACACAGAAAGGGGAGTACTAAACACTGGGGTCTATTTGGGGGAAAAGGGGAGGGCCAGAGGGAGGGGGAGGTGGGGAGGGATAGCCTGGGGAGAAATGCCAAATATGGGTGAAGGGGAGAAGAAAAGCAAAGCACACTGCCATGTGTGTTCCTACGCAACTGTCTTGCATGCTCTGCTCATGTACCCCAAAACCTATAATCCAATAAAAAATTAAAAAAGAAATGTATACAAGACAGAAGTAAAATAGTCAGACATTATGATAAAAAAAAATGACACTAATAGAGATTACACAGGATTGATGTGGTTATATTTTTATTTTGTGATTGGATTTTATAATATGTTTTGCTATATCAACTTTTACAGATTAATCAAACTTCCCTAATAATCACATTTAAAGTAAATAAGAAGTATTAAACCATGGTTTTTAATTTTTATTCTGTAAAATAGCAGGACTTGGTTTGTCCCTGCCTAATCCTGCTTTCTTACTGTCTTCTACAAGTATTGATCCCAGTACACTCTATTGATAAGCCTACCTGTAAAATAAGTTCTGTCTTGAAGACTGCTTTCCAGAAAAACCAAGCAACATTTATTGATTGTATCTCACACTCGATTAAAAGTCTGCAACAGCAGGGACCATTTCTGTTTTCTGTAACATTATATAACCAGTCCCAGAACAGTAAGTAGTAGCTGGCAGGCTCTCAATAAATGTAACTTCAGATTATGTAACTATTAAAATGTGTTGTAGGGTAGATACTGATATATGTTAGTAATCTGAACTATAAGTAAGAAAAAGTTACAAAATTAATAAAGTAAATCCGCTATGTAAAATATGTGTATATGCACAACATACAAATGAATAGGAAATTATTAACATCTCTAATTGTGGATTAATCATTTTCTTCGACTATTTTGATTATCTATATTCATTTTACACAATTAAAATTTCTACAATTGAGCACTTACAATTTCTAAAATTAATTTATTAAATGGTCATTGTAACCATTTTAAACATTAGTTATATAAAGTGAGTTACAATTTCTAAAATTAAGTTATTAAGTAAATGGTCTATGTAGTAGTTTTAAACATTAGGTATACAGAAGTGAGTAAAACTCATAGAACTATAGAAGGCTTCATCACTCACGTGTCTGCTATTTTGTCCGAAATGATGAGTGAGTAGAGAGTTGGTCTAACACCAAGGTTTTTATCCACTTAGCTTCCTCATGTAACTATTATGAGCTTTCTCACAGAGCAGAAGTCTCCAAACATTAAAGCATTTTACATGATGACTGGCTTCCTCAGTGTGCACGTACTAAAAGAGTCAAATAGAAGTTGCCGAATGCATTATAATCTAGCCTCAAAAGGCCTCCAGCATCACATCTGCTCTAGTTTATTCATCAAAATACGCACAGAAACAGGGAGTGCATTAATGAACATCTTTCAATGAGGAACAGACTTAACATATAGAAGGGAAAGAATGGATGGCTTTTATCTTAAAAACAAGAGAAAATGTAATGTTTCAATCTGTGTTTTAGATCTGTATCTGGTTTGTTTTAAGGTCTGTGTATTTTGATAGATGAGTTATTTGATACATATATACCTAAATTAGATATGTTTTGACTTAGTTTTTCCATAGTATTTAGGATACATTGTCTTTGTAATGTTTACTGTACAACAGTTTACATGTAGAGTATTACCTGTTTTTAGCGGTTTTGAAGATTAAAGTTTGTCTTTTTATAAATTGGAAGGGTTGAATTTGTTTTACTTGTGGCAATGTTTGCCTTTAATACAATTTATTTGAAAGCATGTGATTAAATATAAAGTTAAATATATATATTTTTGATTCAGCAACTTTAGTAACTGTCTAATGACTCCTTGTACTGAGTAGAAAAATTAGTACAAGTTTATTTTCCTTCTCTATGTCCCCTCTGCTGATCAATTATCAATTTCGTTGATTACTTTGATACTTTGATATTTTCACTTCATTTAGTTTCTATTTAAATAATGCATGTTGATGTGTATTAGTTACGTTTGCAGCTTTTCCTAATTGTAAACATTTGTAGCATTAAAATTTTACATTTAAAATCACTCTTAATATTTACTCTTTTCTTTTTAAACAGATTTCAAATTTCTGCCCTTTTAGGTAAAGTTCTGCTTTCAGCTAATGATTGGCTGAAGCTCAAAGAAAGTATACTTTTTGACTTTAAGCAGTGTTAGTATATCTATTTTTTAAAACTTAGTAACAGTTGAAATCATACTTGTATCTCATTTTCTTTCTCTGAGAACACTGCAGGTATACAGATATTGCTCCATTTTCTTCCAGCATGGAACATTCTACCTAAAACATGTTATACTTTATCAATTTGCATATATACTTGATAATATATTGAGGGATATTTTGTCTTTCTTATCCAACACTTTAACTCTCATCTCTTAAACTTTTTTTTTATTTTTGTTATACTTTACTTTTTTTGTATATACATTTGAATTGATGTACATGAGAACGTTGAAATTTTAGATTTTCCCAAATCCTCCAGGAAGGCAGAATTGATCTCTACCTTCTTGCTACAGGACAGTAGCTTACGTTACATAGACTTCATGAAAGAGCTCACCTGAAATGGAAGTCTTACAAGACAAATCTTGTGCTCCTCAATATCTGTGCATAGCTCTGCTGATTACCTCTTAATATATAACTCTGAGAAAAATTTCAGCATAACCTATACAGTGAAATTGAATTGTGTTGGTAGGAAGAAAACATTAAAGAAAACTGCTAAAGCCAGCAGTTTCTGGGATTTCTTCTTGAACTTGGAAATAGTAAAGACATGAATTACATTTGGCATATAAATAAAAAAAGGATAAGGAGGCTCAGGAAACTGGGAAGATAAGAATAAATGTACTGTGTTAAGCGAGGACATTGAGTTGACTTGCATCAATAAAACAATAAGAAAAGCACTACTGAGTACAGCGGGAAGCTCAGCACTTCCTGTCTTCTGTGAGCCAGAGCTGACAGTGAATGGTAATTAGTGAAGCTTGCAGAATTCCGGCGGCCTGAATGTTTTTCAACATTCATTCTGAGATAACAACTTATTGCACCTTACATTTCCCATAATTACATGAGATGTACCATAGCGGATGAACCACTTTGGATTTTGGAGACAGGATCTGCCTCCTTTAGCCATACTGCTCTGACCTGTTTATCGGGGAATAGAAATACTAGTGCCACTATGCACTACAGTTCTGTAGCAAGTTCAGGTTGTTTTTAAAGTTACTTTGCCCCTCTGCAGATCTAGTGATGCCAGAGAATTAAGGGTAAAGATCATGTATTGGGTCTCTAGAATGTCCCAGTTGGAGAGCTGCAGGACAGATCCTTGGAGTTCTGTGTCTTTTGTGGCATAGACATACTCCCCATTTGAGGAATAGTTCCTAAAATTGTTGAATGTTAATAGAAACTAAACACTTATCCTGAAATAGTGAATGTGTAGTTGGAGATGCTTGTTATAAACCGAAAATTTTCAGAGCTAACAACTTAAAAATTTAGGCAGGTGCAGCATAAATCTCTCATATGATAGGAATATTATATATAGAATGAGGGCCACAATAGCTAGCGTTAACAATTAAGATAACGTAATTAAGCTAAATGCATAGGGGCCCAGATTCACTTATTTATCTCTATTGAACTGACACTTCTTCCTCAGCTCACATCTATGTATAGATTTCAAGTACAGTTTCTTATCATCAGTTGTGGCTAAGGGAGTAAGAAATACCCTAGATCTGTTTCACAGACAGGTTAGTTTGATATGTTTTCATGGCTGAAGTTTTAGTTCATTACATCTCCACTGAAGGTGACACTAAAAGTTAGTGGTGAAAGGAAATTCTACTCTTTGAGAAGCACACTTAATCATGTCATTTAGGTGAACCAAATTTATTGAGATAGGATATTCATAAACTTGTGGGAGTGACAAATGACATGGTTTTTCAGAACTGTGGGCAAGCTCTGGACAGGACAGTGGTCCTGAGGAAGTGGCATGCATATGGACCACTGGGCGTTTCTGTTGCTCTTACTGAGGGAATGTGTTCTCTTTCCAGGTTCACAAGGGGGCGTAGTTTCAAGGGCAAGAACTTCCCAGTGCCATGTCCCCCTCCCCTGCCTCTCCATCCAGGAGATTTAACAGTTTCTGTTTCAATGTTCGTGCATGTGGGAAAGGATCAAAAAGTCAGTCACCCCAGTGGAAGTTCTAAGGAACTCCTTTCATTGGCCAGGGGTCTTGGAGAAGGTGGGAATTCCTTCCAGGTCAAAAGTCCCCTTCTTCCACAGCCCTTTGGACTCCATGTTTAAATCCTTTTCCATGAACTCTCTCGTGGAAGCTGTCTTTACATCTCCTAGATTTCCCTCTGGGATTCCTTTTACACTCTGTGGAAGCTTTCTCTCTTCTCCGTTTTCTTTTTCTCTACCTAAATAAATCACTTCTCTGCAAAAGCTTTTTGTTCCAATATTTACTTTACAAGTGCACTGCATCAGGCGTGGTCCCCTACTCCATTTTTGGGTGAGCGAGGACCAAGAACCGGAAAAAAACATTCCCTCAGGGGAGCTGTGCCTCCCCTCCACCCCAAAACCCTGTCACAAGACTGGCAACCACAAAGGGACAAAGCCAGGAATGCAGCATAAGAAAACTGTTGCTTTCTAGGGGTAAGTGAGAATAGGGGACTTTTCTCACTTGCTTTCTGTCATGTCATCTTAAAAACACCTGAAATGGCTGCAGCCAGGCAGAGCTATGGGAAACCAGAAGAGGCATGGCCAGCCAGGTTTTAAAAAAATGTGCACTTCTTTCCTTTAATCTCTCTCTTTTCTCTCTCTCTCTCCTGCTTCTCTAGGCAAAAACCTGTGGGAGATGGGGCAGGCAGATGCTGTCTGCAGTTACTGGGCATCTTGGCCATGTGTTCTGGCCATGAACTGAGCAAGCAGGGTGAGAGGGCTATCACTTCCCACCTTTCGTGGGCTTGGAACTGGGACCCTGGAAACCCCTTGCTCACTTGGGACAGTGAAACTGCCACTCAGTCCCAGAGGAGGGGACTGCATGGTCCAGGCATCAAGGCAGATGGAAAGAAATAAGAGGCAGAAGAAGCCTTCCACTCCGGCACACAGCAGTGTATAAAGGCTCCCCCAGGGTGTGTTTGCCTGCCGGCCACGGGTCTCTGTATGGGCGGCAACCTGGGAAGCAGCAGCTAAGGTAGTGTCCCAAGTGCACAAGTGGTTCTGTTGGGGTCCACTTTATGGAACGGAATGCTGAGGGGGCGGTTCCCGGGACTGACAGTCATCCCAGCCAGCTTTTAAAATTACAGCAGCAAGCAATTTTTTTTCTTTTAACGCGCTGTGAGAAGGCAGCGATGAATGGAGAAAAAACAGTAACTGGCTGTGGGTCCCGCCTGGTTTTTGGGTCGACACCGGGATTCAGGTTCCAGGTACAGGCAGCCATACCACCTCAGAATGTAGCATTCTCATTCAGATGAAATTGTTTTGTTTTGTTTTCTTTTTTAAAGAAAGAAAGAGAAAAGGGGAGAGAGAACAAGACTCTTGCTCTATTTCCCAGACTGGAATGCAATTTAAAAATAGGTATTAAAAACCTCTTTTATGCCAATAATTGTGCTTAACAGCAGAGACAGGAAGAAATAAGGGAAGAAAATAAACAGCCAAACAATATTTCATTTAAGCCTGTGAAATGCTATGCAAATGCTGAAGAGTGATTCACTTCCAATTATGTGGTCACTTTCTAAATAGGTGTAATGTGATACTGAGAAAAATGTATGTTCTGTGGACCTGGGATGAAGAATTCTACAAATATTCACTGAGTTTACTTGTTCCAGGTCTGAGCTCTAATCATAGATGTCCCTGTTAATTTTCTATCTCATTGATCTGTTGAATATCAACAATGTGGTGTCAATGTCTCTGGCTATTATTGTGCGGGAGTCCAAGTCTCTTTATAAGTCATTAAGAACTTGTCTTATGTATCTGGGTTCTTCTATATTGGGTGCATACATATTTATAATCATTGACTTCTGTTGTTGCACTGATCCTTTTACCATTATGTAATATCCTTCTTTGTTTCTTTTAGTCTTTTTTTTTTAATTTTTATTGGATTTTAGGTTTTGGGGTACATGAGCAGAGCATGTAAGACAGTTGCGTAGGAACACACATGGCAGTGTGCTTTTCTTTCCTTCTCCCCTTCACCCACATTTGGCATTTCTCCCCAGGCTATCCCTCCCCACCTCCCCCTCCCACTGGCCCTCCCCTTTCCCCCCCAATAGACCCCAGTGTTTAGTACTCCCCTTTCTGTGTCCGTGTGTTCTCATTTTTCATCACCCTCCTATGAGTGAGAATATGCAGTGTTTCATTTTCTGTTCTTGTGTCAGTTTGCTGAGAATGATGTTCTCCAGATTCATCCATGTCCCTACAAACGACACGAACTAATCGTTTCTGATTGCTGCATAATATTCCATGGTGTATATGTGCCACACTTTTCCAATCCAGTCTATTATCAATGGGCATTTTGGTTGATTCCAGGTCTTTGCTATTGTAAACAGTGCTGCAATGCACATTCGTGTACATGTGTCCTTATAGTAGAACGATTTATAGTCTTTTGGATATATACCCAGTAATGGGATTGCTGGGTGAAATGGAATTTCTATTTCTAAGGCCTTGAGGAATCGCCACACTGTCTTCCACAATGGTTGAACTAATTTACACTCCCACCAAGAGTGTAAAAGTGTTCCCTTTTCTCCACATCCTCTCCAGCATCTGTTGTCTCCAGATTTTTTAATGATCGCCATTCTAACTGGCGTGAGATGGTATCTCAATGTGGTTTTGATTTGCATCTCTCTGATGACCAGTGACGGTGAGCATTTTTTCATATGATTGTTGGCCTCATATATGTCTTCTTTCGTAAAGTGTCTGTTCATATCCTTTGCCCACTTTTGAATGGGCTTGTTTGTTTTTTTCCTGTAAATCCGTTTGAGTTCTTTGTAAATTCTGGATATCAGCCCTTTGTCAGATGGGTAAACTGCAAAAATTTTTTCCCATTCTGTTGGTTGCCGATCCACTCTAGTGACTGTTTCTTTTGCCGTGCAGAAGCTGTGGAGTTTCATTAGGTCCCATTTGTCTATTTTGGTTTTTGTTGCCAATGCTTTTGGTGTTTTGTTCATAAAGTCCTTGCCTACTCCTATGTCCTGGATAGTTTTGCCTCGATTTCCTTCTAGGGTTTTTATGGTGCCAGGTCTTATGTTTAAGTCTTTAATCCATCTGGAGTTAATTTTAGTGTAAGGTGTCAGGAAGGGGTCCAGTTTCTGCTTTCTGCACATGGCTAGCCAGTTTTCCCAACACCATTTGTTAAACAGGGAATCCTTTCCCCCTTGCTTGTTTTTGTCAGGTTTATCAAAGATTGTATAGTTGTAGATATGTTGTGTTGCCTCCGGTGCCTCTGTTTTGTTCCATTGGTCTATATCTCTGTTTTGGTACCAGTACCATGCTGTTTTGATTACTGTAGCCTTGTAGTATAGTTTGAAATCCGGTAGTGTGATGCCTCCAGCTGTGTTCTTTTTGCTTAGAATTGACTTGGCTATGCGGGCTCTCTTTTGCTTCCATATGAAGTTCATGGTGGTTTTTTCCAGTTCTGTGAAGAAAGTCGATGGTAGCTTGATGGGGATAGTGTTGATTCTGTAAATTACTTTGGGCAGTATACCCATTTTCACGATATTAATTCATCCTAACCATGAACATGGAATGTTTCTCCATCTGTTTGTGTCCTCTCTGATTTCGTTGAGCAGTGGTTTGTAGTTCTCCTTGAAGAGGTCCCTTACGTTCCTTGTGAGTTGTATTCCAAGGTATTTTATTCTTTTTGTAGCAATTGTGAATGGCAGTTCGTTCTTGATTTGGCTTTCTTTAAGTCTGTTATAGGTGTCGACGAATGCTTGTGATATTTGCACATTGATTTTATATCCTGAGACTTTGCTGAAGTTGCTTATCAGTTTCAGGAGTTTTTGGGCTGAGGTGATGGGGTCTTCTAGGTATACTATCATGTCGTCTTTGTTACTATTAAAGTCTATTTTGTCAGAGATGAAAGTTACAACTCCTGTTATTTCTATTTTTTATTTTTTGGCTCTCCATTTGATTGGTGAGTCTTCCTCCAATTCTTTATTTTTGAGTCTTTGTGTGTCCTTGCTTATGAGATGGATCTGGATACAGCATACTGTTAGGTTTTAATTTTTTATTCAATTTGCCTGTCTGTGTCTTTGATTGGGGCATTTAACTCATTTAAATTTCGGATTAATGTTGATATTTTTGAGTTGAATATTGTCATTTAATGCTATCTGGCTATTTTGCCCATTAGTTGATATAGATTCTTCATTGTGGAGATACTCTTTTCCTTTTGGTAACTTTTTGGCATGACTGATTTCTGGGTTGTTTCTTTCTGTGTGTAATGCTTCTTTCAGAAGGTCTTGGAAAGCAGGCCTGGTGGTGATGAAATCTCTGAGTGCTTGCTTGTTCACTAAAAAATTTATTTTTCCTTCATTTATTAAGCTTAGTCTGCTGGGTATAGATTCTGGGTGGAAAATTCTTTTTTTTTTTTTGAGGATATTGAATATTGACCCCCACTCTCTTCTAGTTTGTAGGGTTTCTGCTGAGAGATCTGCTGTGAGTATGATAGGCTTCCCTTTGTGGGTAAGCTGACCTTTCTCTCTAGCTGCCCTTAGAATTTTCTCCTTTATTTCACCCCTGGTGAATCTAATAATTATGTGTCTTGGGGTTGAACTACTTGAGGAATATCTTTGTGGTGTTCTCTGTATTACCTGGAGATGAGTATTGTCCTGCCTTACTAGGTTAGGAAAGTTTTCCCGAATACTATCCTGAAGAGTATTTTCCAGCTTGGATTCATTCTTTTTGTCACATTCAGGTACACCTATCAAATGTAAATTAGGTCTTTTCACATAGTCCCATATTTCTTGGAGACTTTGCTCATTCCTTTTTACTTTCTTCTCTAATCTTTTCTTCCCGTTTCATTTCATTAAGTTGGTCTTCAACCTCTGATATCCTTTCTTCTGCTTGATAAATTCAACTGTTAAAACCTGTGCATACTTCGTGGCATTCTCGTATTGTATTCTTCAGTTCCATTAATTCACTTATATTACTCTCTAAATTGTCTATTCTTGTTAGGATTTCCTCAAACCTTATTTATAGGTTCTTAGTTTCTTTACATTGGGCTAGAACATGTTCTTTTAACTCACAGAAGTTTCTTATTATCCACCTTCTGAAGCCTAATTCTGTTAATGAATGCACTCATTCTCCAACAGGCCTTGTTTCCCTGTTGATGAGGAACTTTGATCCCCTGTAGAGGGAGAGGCATTCTGATTTTGGCTATTCTCAGCCTTTAAATGCTGGTTTCTTCCCATCACTGTAAATTTATCCACCTGTCATCTTTGTAATTACCTACTTTCAAATTAGGTCTCTGAGTGGACGTCAAACTTGTTGATTCCCAGCACTGGAATCTGAGCAACCCACTGCACCAGCTAAAACAGCAGCTTTAAGATTCATGGTGCTTTTCTGCCCAGGAATCTCTGGTCTGGCTTCCCTCTTGAGTCCATTTTTCAATCAGCTGAATGGGTGACTCTGCCTTCCTGGAGTTCCAAACGTCGACCAGAAGGGTACCCAGCCCATTTACTCTGCACCGAGAACTGCCACACTGGCCCCAAGAGTCACGCTGGTGACTCGTGGGGCTCTTCCACAGGGAATCTCCGGGTCCGTGAGCAACAAAAAATTATCTGAAAGTATGGTGTCCTCTTGTTCTCTGCACTTTCACTGGAAGCTACAATCCTGAGCTCATAGTAATTGGCCATCTTGGATCTCTCTCTCTCTCTGATGAGCTTTAAGAAAGCTTCCCTCCTCACCTTAATACAAGTGGTCTGTTAGCACAGTTTGCTAAGGCTTAGGGCTGGCAACTGTGAGGTTGCTGGTTCAAATCCCTGGTGGAGGCTGTCTTGGATTGTGGAAATCTTTAGAAGGTAAAGGCTATGGGACATTGTTTGGTGTATAATTTGTCTTGCTTGGGATTGGCTCTTTCTCTAGGACAGAACTTCTCCATCTAGAACCAAGTCTAGGGCCCCAATAGCTAATTGCAGGTCTCACAACCCTAAGGGCATTTTTCTATAATGGAAAATGAGGTCGGGGGAGGTGGCCCAGGTACTGAGGGTATTGTTCTAGCCTCAGCCATGCCCAGTCTGCCTTCTTTAAATTGTGCACTCTAATGGCCCCTCCCTAGAAGTCTACCATTCTCAGGGAATTTTATAATCTGGCGTGTGTAAACTGGACTTTGGCTGTGGAATATTAGTACTTATCTCCTGAGCCTCACTGCCTCATCAAGGACTTGTTCGTACAAACAACGTAACCCAGCAGCCCTTCATGCCTCTATGGTAGTCACTGGAGGTCATGCACACAGTGAGTGTCCCATAATGGTGGTAGGCATAATTCAAATTCAGTACATGGGAGGTCTCCCTAAAAAGATCATCTTGGGCACATGGAAATTT
Organism: Callithrix jacchus; assembly: GCF_049354715.1. Lineage (NCBI taxonomy): Eukaryota > Metazoa > Chordata > Mammalia > Primates > Cebidae > Callithrix > Callithrix jacchus. The sequence goes on from NC_133518.1 coordinate 1,664,887, forward strand.
CGAGATACTGACTGGAAAATGCTCCATTTCCAGTACCTTCACCTGAGGCACACCTCAGGTCAGGTGGCTGTAATTATTAACTGGGGTTGCTGGTGTCCCTTGTGTTCAATTTTAGATGGGTGCTAATTTTCCCAAGTTCTTGTACCCATTAAAATGTATCCTGGAGAACTGGGGCCAATTTAACTCAAAATATTTAAAAAAGAATTGGCTCATTTTCCTCTGCCAAACAGTGTGGCCAAATTACCTCCTGCCAAGTGGAAAAACCTGGCCTTCAAAGGAAAGTATAAATTATCACACTATGCTATAATTAAATCTGTATAGTAAAAGTGAGGGCAAACGGTTTAAGGTTTTCTATGTGTAACTTTTCTTTTCCCTAAGGAATAAGCCTCAGCCCTGTGGGGCCTGTACCCCATACCTTATTCAGCCCTCCTCAGGAGTACCTCCACAATCCTCCACATGTGGGACTCCCTGCGGCAACTTCCTCCACCAATGCCAACCAGGACTCCTCAGCTTCTGTACCCCAACAGGAGCCAGGGAGGGCCAAAATGGCTAGGGCATCTCACACTACCAGCACACCCCAACTCTGCCTGCTACAGTTAGTAGGAGAAAAAGTTGGCCTAACCAAACTAACTGTCAAACTCTGATTATCATTTTCATTGTGGGAAGGAAATCTGTCCTTTTCTAGGAACATGCTGCTATTTTGTAAACCAGTTAATTGTTGTTTTAAACATAGTTAAAGAACTCAGAAATTAGTCAAACACAGGGCTAAAAACCTTCAAAAAACAATATGGTAAGGCTTGTTTAATGACTAACTCTCCTGGTTCCATTCTGTCCTAAGTTTGTTTATAATGATTCTATATTTGTTGGCTTCTGGGCTTTTCATCTTTAACCTCCTTGTCACATTTGTTTTTTCTAAAACCATAAGGTCACAAATAATCCTGCCACTGGAACCCCAGATGTCCTTGGCTTATGAGCTCTATTATAAATCTCTAAATCAACCTGCATCCCTAAAAGGCACCCCTCTGCAGAAAACCTCAACTGCAGGGCCCCTTCTATGCCCCATTTCAGCAGAAAGTAGTAAAAAAGCAATCAACATTCGTGTTCCAACAAAAGTTAAACTTCCCTGTTCAAAGGGGGAAATGAGGGAATGTGTTCTCTTTCTGGTCCATAAGAGGGTGTAGTGTCAAGGGCAAGAAATTCCCAATGCCATGCCATGCTCCCATGCCTCTCCATCGGGGAGATTTAATGGTTTCTGTTTTAACTTTTGTGCATGTGTAAAAGGATCTAAAAATCAGTCACTCCAGCGGAAGTTCTAAGGAACTTCTTTCATTCACCAGGAGTCTTGGAGAAGGTGGCAATTCCTCTCAGGTTAAAAGTCCCCTTCTTCCACACCCCTTTGGACTCCATGTTTAAATCCTTTTTCATAAACTCTCTCGTGGAAGCTGTCTTCCTCTCTCCTGGATTTGCCGTCTAGGATTCTCTTCCACACTCTTTGTGGCAGCTTTCTCTCTTCTCCTTTTTCTCTTTCTCTACCTAAATAAATCACTTTTCTGCAAAAGCTTTTTGGTTCCAATATTTACTTTACAAGTTCACTGCATCTGGCATGGTCCCTTCTCCCATTCTTGGGTAAGTGAGAAACCAAGAACCCATAAATCATTCTTTCAGGGGAGCTGTGCCTCTTCTACACCTCCAAATCCAGTCAAGTGCTGTTACTAAGCAAATTAGGGATATTAAAATCACTTCTTTAAGGCCTCATTAAAGCAGCAACTTGGTGACAACAATCTATATGAATAAAGTGTCTTCTAAAACATGGCATACTGTCGAACCAATGGCCATTTAATGATCTCATGTTCTTAATTCATGAGTATCAGGATTATGGAAAGGAGGATTGACCTCTGTCACCAACCTTTGTAGTGACCCAATTGGAGGATTTGTTTTTCTTGTCTCCAGAATTTAAACCCAATTATAATTAGGCCTTCTGGTACGGATGGGGTACAATAAGAATTCCACTGAATTTTAAAACTACTTATGTCATCTGATTATTTTGAACTACTCATGTTATTAAACTAACAGAATAATTCATTACTATATTTCTAGGGTAATAAACCTTGATCATAGGGGATCAATATATTTACTGCTACATAATGGAGGCAGTACAAAAAGTATCTGGAGATTGATGAGTTTATTAGAACATCTTTGGGTGCCTCTATGCTAAGAAAAAAAAAACTCATAAAGAGACAATTGCAAAAATTGTATTTTGAAAAGTAAAGACTTCAGACCCTGTTAATGAAGGTTTGTGTCACCCCACTGAGCAGGAAATACAGACAAATGGAATTTATTTGTTGAGGGTGAGGAGAATCTAAAATAAATAATATAGAAGAAAAAATGGTGAATCAGTAAAGTAGCTTGTTCTTCTGACTCATTATTTTTACTTTGTTTAAAAGATTATGGCAAGCCTTTGCCTAGAAGCATCAAAAAGAGAGTCGGTTCAGTGCAGAGAATGAGAAGAATAAGGTCTGGGGCTTTCACTGTAGCCAACTCTGTCATTAGTATCCTGCCTCATACCCTTTCAGCCCACATGATCTTCAAGATATTTCTCAGCCTAATGTCAGTTTCCCACCTGCTACTTTTATAAGCTTCCTTAACCATATTCAGCTACAAAATAAAAAGACTGAGGAGTAAATATCCCCTGGGGTAACTCTGAACCAATATAAAAGATAATTATTAAAAAAAGGCCCAGCTTCCTACTCTTTTTCCACAGTGATCTGAAGAATATTCCATATGGTTTTGCATGTCCCCAAAAGGATTAAGTCCCAGTAGCCAACTACAGTAGTATGTTCATTACTTCAGCAATGCACTTTTTGTTTGCTTTTCTCCTTCCCATGCCTCGATTCCTTGGCTTCCTCCGTTTTACTTCCTGAGGCCATGTCCCATATAAACTACCTGCCCCCAAAAGGCATTATTTAGAATCTGGTAGGATTCTAAGAGAGTGTGTGTGTGTGTATATATGTGTAATATCATGTTATTCCAATTATTTTTAAGCTATCTCTAGGATTTTATATACATAAATGTATGTGTGTATGTGTATATATGTGTGTGTATGCATACATATGTGTGGTATACAATGCATTATACATTTAATATCTCTAGGATATTAGAGATATTATATACTTAAATTATCTTATAAGCTCTGCAAAATTGAAATAAATCTTAGAAATCTTGGCTTACTAAAAGACTAAATAGCAGTTTTAATGGAACTGAATTAGATCTAAAAGAAAAACAGGAGGGCTTATGCTTCTATAATTGTCCTTATTTAATATCTCCAGGAATTAAATATACACATATATATACATACACACCTATACACACACATATATGTATACACACACTAATATTATATATATATAATCCTAGATAGCTTAAAAATAATTGTAAAATTATACTTTATAAAATATTCTTATCTCATCTATATGGAAGTCTGCTATTATTCTCAGTGTCATCAAGCATATTGTTAGAAAAATATTATGTAAATTAAAGCATGGTTCAAATGAAGCTAATTCATCTCTCCACCCATTAAGATGTGTATACAGCAACAGATTTGCTGTCACAGTAATAGACCCAGAAATAAAAGCTACCTCTAAAAGAAAGACATAATTGTTTATTGTAAAAACTTCAACCTTGACAAATTATTTAATGAGGAGAAAATATACTGTTAGACAATGGGAAAACATACTAATATTAAATAAGGTGTCTTAGACCTTAAGGTTGCATACAAAAAATTAGATGGTGTACTATATTGATGTATTTCCCAGTTAAATTCATACTTGCATTATTTTAGATTAAATTGTCTTTCTCAACAAACTGCAGTACACCCCATTTCTGCAAGAAAACTATTAGCTATTCAAAGCATTGTACATTTTATCAAGACTTACAATATCCTCTATATCTTAAATTATCTTATAAGCTCTGCTAAATTGAAATAAATCTTAGAAATCTCGGATGACTAAAAGACTAAATAGTAGTTTTAATGGAATTGAATTAGATCTGAAAGAGGAAAAAAAAGAAGGCTTATGCTTCTATAATTGTTCTTATTTAATATCTCTAGGAATTAAATTTTAAGTAAAATTTACGTTAAATTTTAATACCCATAAACATGTGTTACATAGGGCATGTGCAAAGTATATTTGGTTATAATATTGATTTTGACAAAATGTTGTTCTTCATCAATCTTTGAACAAATATAAAATATTTATGATGCACTTTTTTTGTTCCTCATTTTCATGAATTGTATGATGTATATACTAATTCTACCAACCCATATGTGAAGACTACATGGGATAATATTGTGAAACCTTCAGACAGCATCTGGCTGTATACAGGTTGAACATTCCTTATTCAAAAATCTAAACTCTGATATTCTTCAAAATCTGAAAACTTTTGTGCACCAACATGATGCCACAATTCTACATCACACTTCATGTGCTGGGTTGCAGTCAAACTTGTACTTATATGCTGGGTTTCATGCACACAATTATTTGAAATACTGTATAATACTAACTTCAGGCTATGTGCATATAAGACCTACATGAATTCTGTGTTCAGACTTGGGTCCCATCCCCAAGATATTAAATTATGTGTATACAAATATTTCAAAATCTAAAAACTTGAAAACACTTCTGGTCCCAAGCAATTAAGGCAAAGAATATTCACCCTGTATGAGTATTTTATTATAGGCAAAAAACTAATTTAATTTTTAAATAACATTTATGTGAAATGAGGAAATAAGTGATTTACTTTCATATAAGCTAAAATTGTTAGAGTCGTGCTCACCAAAGTAGTCCATATTTAATGTTTAAGGCTATAGAAAGTTCATCAATTTTAACCTGTGTGAAATATAAATTAGTACCTATTTCTCATAAACATTGCTTGGTTGGAAATCTCTATGGATGCCTCAACTAAAAATATATTTTGGAATTAGTCAAAGATGTACATTGTTGAATCATGGCACTGACCTGGACCGAGCTTCTGAGGTGCTGGGTGTGGTAGCACTCATCTGTTTCTAGATACTTGGAGGAAGATCTGCTCTTACCCAGAGGCTTACTTGCACTTCTTTGATACTTTTCCCATCTATTAGGTGAACTCTAAATTCTCTCCCACTGAGCATAGGTACAACTTAATTACTTATTTGAAATCTTTGATGTAGTGAAAGTTAAAATTGGGGGATTTTTCAGGTTAGTTCAAAAAAAGCTGTGGAACACCCAAGCAAACCAATAGGAATACTTGCCCTGAGGGCCCTGAGTTCAACTGTCCTGAGAAGGCCACGTTAAAGAGACAACAGCTAAGCACTCTGTCCACAATCTTTATTTTGTAGAATCAGCACTGTCACTTAAGGTAGTGTAGAAAATATAGAAATGAACCTCATGTAATTTCTGGAGGAAATTTTTAGTCAGAATGTCAGAAGTGCTGGCCATTTTCTTTGAGCCAGGAATAATGAAATAGCCAGGACAAAGAAATGAGCTTTGATGCAACTGTTTAGTTTTCAAGCGCCAGGAAAAGATATGTAACAGAATCAAGAATTGAAGGTTTTGAAAATAAAATTATTTCTTATTCACAGCCTGTTTTGACATGCCTCAAAAAATGTTCTTAAATGGAGAACTAGCTTTGGGGCAAAGTGATCTTAACTTTGAGGCTTTAAAACTAAGAATATGGAAAGGTTGAAGTGTGTAGATATTCTTGATTGGATAACAAGTTTTCTAAAACTTTTAAACACACCAACAACCTCATGATACTTAGCCCAAGGCAAATAAGTACTAAATTTAGAGTTTTGTGGTACAGCATTTGTTTAATAAACCAAACCCAAATAAGAATCACAGAAAGACTAATATTTTTTAAAATACTTTTTTTGGGAGAAGCACAAAGATAGTTCAAAATAAAAATAGCCCTTATTCTGCGGGCAAGTCTAGGCTGAAGATACCATGCAAATGTAAACATGAGTGATTTGTTATGTAAAAGCGGGACTCCAGAGAAACTGAGATCTCGGAGGGCAGGGGCAAGAGTTGTAAAGGAGCATTCCTAGGAAGCAGCCCTGAACTTCCAACTCCTTCCATTCAAGGCACTAGAAACATGTTTCTTGCTAGATTTCAGAAATGTGATAGATCACTTACTACTGCTTGCTTCCTACTCCTTTCTTTTTTGTACAGGAAGATTTATTGTGTTCACTCTGTCTCTGTCACATCTTTTTCTATTGAGTATATGAAGGGAAGATAACTGCTTCCTGGTTCACAGAACTTCAAGTTGAGAGGAAAACAGTGAGAACACCTGAATCTGTTTAAAAGTTTTGAGATCCTGATCCTGAATCTGTTTAAAAGTTTTGAGAGGCCAGGCGCGGTGGCTCACTCCTGTAATCCCAGCACTTTGGGAGGCTGAGGTGGGTGAATCTCGAGGTCAAGAGATAGAGACCAACCTGGTCAACATGGTAAAACCCCATCTCTACTAAAAATACAAAAAAAAAAAAAAACCAATTAGCTGGGCATGGTGGCGCGTGCCTGTAGTCCCAGCTACTGAGGAGGCTGAGGCAGAAGAATTGCCTGAACCCAGGAGGCGGAGGTTGTGGTCAGCCGAGATTGTGCCATTGCACTCCAGCCTGGGTGATAAAAACAAAACTCCGTCTCAAAAAAAAAATTTTGAGATACTGGTCTTGCATCTGATTTTATAATTAGGTATGATTTTTAAGGTCCTTAAGAAAGGATGATAGTATCTTTTCAAGTGGAAGAAATTTCCATTATATATATAATATTGTATACTATATTATAAATTATTAAATTTTATACATTATAAATTATTATAATTATATATTGCACATATTATAATATATAGTATATTGTAGTAATTTTACAATGTATAAATGACCATAATAAATGTATTATGTAATTTGTAATTATAATGAATAAAAGAACATAAATTTTTTCTAGTAGGCAAATTTGAAAAATAGCAAAATTTTGCTGCTCTTCCTCTTGAGAGGGGGACTCTAATTTCTCTCCCTTTGAATCTTAGCTAGACTTGGTGACATTCTTGGTTATTATAATATAGTAGATAAGATGTTGTGGTAATTTCAATGCTAGGTCATAAGACAGCATCTTGCTACTGCATAGGTCTCTTTAAAACTTATCTCTGGGAGTCAATAGCTAGATTGTAAGAAGCTTGACTTCTCTGAGGTCACCCTCATAGAGGGACAGTTTAGGCACTCTATTTGACAGTTTCAGCAGAGCTAATCCCTCCAGCCAACCTCATCAAGGCTAAAGACATCTGTGTGACACTGTATTGAACTCTAAAGAATGTCTCTTCTGCCAGTAGAATAACATTGGTGGCATCCAGCAATGTCAGAAGAAACACAGCAATTGCCTGAATAATCTCTGCCTGGAATTCTAACCCACAAAATTCTGAGATGTCATGAAAATAATTGCTTTTTAAGCTACAAATACTTTGAGCACTTCATTATAGAAAAATTGATTACTAGGACAAAAGTTTGGAAACATTTTATTTCTCCCAGCTCAAAAAAGCATCATTTAAAAAAATCCACCAGCATTAACTCGCATATGGTTTTGCAGACAAAAGGTATTTTTATTATATTATGCTTATGTATATTCTCATCATATTTTTTATCCTTCCTGTTTTGGTCAAAAGCAACAGTGATCAACCTAATTAAGTATCTTAGTAAATCTAAGATACTCATTTCAGCTAACATGGAGTCTCATTTAACTATGTCAGGAGTTTAATTAGGTATATTTTCCCTCTACTGCTTCACCATACAGAACCTATGTTTACTATTGCCTTCGACTTAAAAATATTATTTATTCATATTTCCCACTGGAATGCAAGTTTCTTGATGTTGCTGCCCCCATTCTACTTTTTTGTTTTGCTTTGAATTATTTGCACGATTAAATTACTAAACACTTCATTGCAGTAACAGCAGCCAAACAATTCAAATTGTCATGTGAAGCCAAAATACTATTAAATTAATTTTTGGTAGTGATTTTGAATAGAATGTTTTCCCTTTATTAGATCTGTCAGGGCCTTCTAAATTAGTGAATGATCAATTCCAAGTTGACAAAATATAAAATGAGAATGTCAGGCCAGAGAGTCACAAGGTTTCTATAAGTTAGACGTTTAGCTTTCACAAAAACCCTCTTGTATGGAGGAGAATGAGCTACAAAATGAGGCATTACTGTTTTTGATTAATGAGTTTGATTTTAATACCAAACAAGACAATGCCTATAGAGAACACTGATTGAATAACCTGTGATATATCCATGCAGCATGGAATACACACACACCTAACCCTAGGTATATATTCATTCCACTGCATTTGATATGTAAAAGTGGGACTACTTTTACATAACAAATTTACAAACTAAATCTACTTAGTTTTTAACATTACACTCGGTTGCTCTGAGATTTATTTTCTTCACTGAGCAGTATAATTGAACATATTTTTAGTTGGGTTCCCATATTTTTTACCCATCAGAGGATAATTTTTTTGAATTGCTATTAATGCAAAAGCAAAGTTAAATATCATTAGTCAAGTCCATTAACTACATTGTTAGCATGCAACTAGGGTAATTTTTGGCTTGAATTTGGTTTATCTTTTTTTGTTATCTGTCAGCAGACTGTGTGTTTGTCCAGTTGTCTTATTTTTTAAATGTAGATTTATGGGTCCAAGTGCAGCTGTGTTACATGGATATTTTACACAGTGGTGAAGGCTTGGTTTTTAGTGTACTGATCACATAAATAGTGCACATTGTACCGAATCGAATCGGTGCTATTTCATCCTTCACCCCCTCCCACCTTTCCATATTTAAAAAAGGCATTGTTTTTGGAGCTATCTTAATCCTATAATTTGCCAACCAACTCCTACTCATTAGCTCAATTCTTGCTTACAAACAAGAAGGATCATGCAGGCTACTTACCCTCCCCACATGTGTAGCATATGCTACTGGATCTCAGGGAGTCATCCTATATTCCTGAATTTGGTCTTCTTCCAGAAAGCCTCGTCTCTGTTACCAGAGAATTGTCCTCATTAAAACTGACAAAAATTGTGAAAGCTACATTCTGGTGTGGTTTGTATATTTGTCTTCTTCAAAACTCTTGTTGAAATTTAATTTCTATTGTGATAGTATTGGGCAGAGAGACATTTAGGAGGTGTTTAGGTCATGAGAGCTGCACCCTTGTGAGCGGACTTACACTGTGATTGAAAGTGTGCCCTCCTCTCTTGCTCTCTCTTGCTGCTTCATCTTTCACCATGTGATGACTTCCGCAGTATTGTCACACAGTAAGAAGGCCCTCACCAGATGCCAGGATGTTAAACTTCCCAGTCTCCAACAACTACGAGAAATAAATTTCCATTCATTATAAATTTTCCAGTCTGCTGTGTTACAGCCATGAAAAACTAAGATATGGTCCAGTAAATTAGTCTGTGACTGTTTCTTGCATGCTGTCAAAAGACAGGAAATTCCTGGCTAAGATGCAAATTACAAAGGACATGATTTCTATGGCAAAGAAAGTAAGTGAACATCAGCCTATTTTTTTATTGCATTTTAGCTTTTGGGGTACAGGTGCAGAACATGCAAGACAGTTGCATAGGTACACACATGGCAGTGTGTTTTGCTTCCTTTCTCCCCTTCACCCACATTTTGCATTTCTCCCCAGGCTATCCCTCCCCAGCTCCCCCCCACCTGCTGGCCCTCCCCTTTTTCCCCCAATAGACCCCAATGTTTAGTACTCCCCTCCTTGTGTCCATGTTTTCTCATTTTTCATCACCCGCCTATGAGTGAGAATATGCGGTATTTCATTTTCTGTTCTTGTGTCAGTTTGCTGAGAATGATGTTCTCCAGATTCATCCATGTCCCTACAAACGACACAAACTCATCATTTCTGATTGCTGCATAATATTCCATGGTGTATATGTGCCACATTTTCCCAATCCAGTCTATCATCAATGGGTATTTGGGTTGATTCCAGGTCTTTGCTATTGTAAACAGTGCTGCAATGAACATTCATGTGCATATGTCCTTATAGTAGAACGATTTATAGTTTTTTGGTATATACCCAGTAATGGGATTGCTGGGTCAAATGGAATCTATTTCTAAGGCCTTGAGAAATCGCCACACAGTCTTCCACAATGGTTGAACTAATTTACACTCCCACCAACAGTGTAGAAGTGTTCCTTTTTCTCCACATCCTCTCCAGCATCTGTTGTCTCCAGATTTTTAAATGATCGCCATTCTAACTGGCGTGAGATGGTACCCCAATGTGGTTTTGATTTGCATCTCTCTGATGACCAGTGACGATGAGCATTTTTTCATATGATTGTTGGCCTCATATATGTCTTCTTTCATAAAGTGTCTGTTCATATCCTTTGCCCAATTTTTAATGGGCTTGTTTGTTTGTTTCCTGTAAATCTGTTCGAGTTCTTTGTAAATTCTGGATATCAGCCCTTTGTCAGATGGGTAAACTGCAAAAATTTTTTCCCATTCTGTTGGTTGCCGATCCACTCTAATGACTGTTTTTTTTTGGCGTGCAGAAGCTGTGGAGTTTCATTAGGTCCCATTTGTGTATTTTGGCTTTTGTTGCCAATGCTTTTGGTGTTTTGTTCATGAAGTCCTTGCCTACTCCTATGTCCTGGATGGTTTTGCCTAGATTTTCTTCTAGGGTTTTTATGGTGCCAGGTCTTATGTTTAAGTCTTTAATCCATCTGGAGTTAATTTTAGTGTAAGGTGTCAGGAAGGGGTCCAGTTTCTGCTTTCTGCACATGGCTAGCCAGTTGTCCCAACACCATTTTTTAAACAGGAAATCCTTTCCCCATTGCTTGTTTTTGTCAGGTTTATCAAAGATTGTATGGTTGTAGATAACATCAGCATATTTATGTGTGAAGTCCTGGGATAGTGCCAAGTCTGATGGCGGTAATGTGATGTTTCCAGTTGAATTCCTACATAGCCAGTGGGTTTGCATAGCAGCTCTGAACCAGTGAGTTTGAGATATCCATCTTTTTATACATGCAGAAAGAATTGGCGTAGATAGAAATGTTACCTTACCTCTCTCAAGAGTATCGTCTATATAAAAAACTCTGAGAAATGACCCAGGTAAGAGAATGGTCGGAGCTTTGATTGGACCATTCAGAAATGTATGGAGAACCACAAAAGGCTCAAAGATTCTACATCTCAACAAGGTAGTAACTATGTGCTATATATGATGCTTTATGTATTATTATTTATTTGCATTCTGGATAGCAGAAACAAACATAAATCCAACACTTTTTATCTCCTAGGAGCTCTAACCTATTTTTTTCTGCCTATTGTTTTCCTTCAGTCCTTTTCATAGCCTTGAATAATTATGCTTTAAACATGAATTGATTAGCTTAGCACTCAGACAAATATATTGCTTGGTATTGTTCTCCAGACTCTCTGAGTTCTCTCACTTCTACATAGTATTCTACCTTACAAAGTCTGTATATCTAGACTTATCTGAATTCTAGGTGATTTCTCCTCAATTCAAAAGTTCTGTCAGCTCTGGTTTGATTCCTTTTTTATAATATCATGTACTGTTAATTTATTTTAGGCAGTGGGCTAGGGCAATTGTGAAGTTCACCGTGCTTCTTTTCTTTCTTACAGAGTTCGTATATTATTTGCTTCTTAATATCTATTATCTGAAAATTATGTTTTTGTGTATATTAATGTATATTGTGTCTTTTAAACATTTGCCTTTTCCCTACTTTTTTCAATAAGAGGTTAACAACTGTCCTTGTTAATTTACAAGCATAAATTTGTGTTTTCTTGTTTAAAACAACTAAGGATTGTTTCAAAGTGCTCTATGGAATATCTACATTTTATTCTTCACAAATCAGACACTAGATAATATTTCTATCTTTATTTATGTATGTATTTATTTTGAGACGGAGTTTCACTCTTTTACCTATTCTGGAGGGCAATGGCACAATCTCAGCTCACCGCAACCTCCGCCTTCTAGGTTTAGGCAATTCTCCTGCTTCTCAGCCTCCTGAGTAGCTAGGACTACAGGCACATGCCACCATGCCCAGCTAATTTTTTTTATTTTTAGTAGAGACGGAGTTTCACTGTGTTGACCAGAATGGTCTCGACCTCTTGACCTCGTGATCCATCCGTCTCGGCCTCCCAAAGTGCTGGGATTACAGGTGTGAGCCACCATGCCGAGCTTATTTCTATCATTTTAATGCCTGAATCTGATAGTTTAAGAATATTTGAAATTATGCATTACTATGTGTTATTTATATGTCTATATCCTACCTGTTCTGACTTGATAATAAAGATTATCCTTTTTATGATATAAGACAGAGTTATAGAAAACCAAAGAACCGACTCTGTGTATACCTGAAACACACATTACATTTACTCTTGTTATATCCACTCAGAAACTGGCTTCTTTAGCATGTTGTTGAAACTGATTACCTAATATTTTATTTTGGGAATATAAACATACTTTAAAATGTGAGAATAAACTGTATTTTTCAAAAATTAATGTTCAAACAACTGAAAACTACTTTATAGGCTACAGCTTAAGCAAGAAGTCTTCTCAATGCTGTATTTTAAAATTTTTATTAAAAGACAAAATATTGCCCATCAATGTAAAAGTGTCTTGATGATAGATATCTATTAATCAAACACACTGCAAAAATATATATTGCAAAATTATGCTGAAAGACATATGACAAAAATTGAACACATATTTTTGATGAAAGTTCATAGCAGACTAGAAATAGAATGCAGTGTTAACAAGATATTTTATTACTCATAGATGACCCAATGATGAAACCATTAGATTCCATAATTAAAATCTGGAATATGACAGGGTATATTCTATAGTGTTTTATTAAGAAAATGAGAGATACAGTTGAGTAATATAGATCAGAATTATTTCTACTGTAGAATATTTGAATATCTACCTAGAAAATTACAAAAAGTAAACAAAACATTCTAAAAAGATACAATAAAGTATGACATATTTGACACTATTGTGCCCTAAATTATCTATAATTTGGCAAGTACAATTTAGAAAATATATTTGAAAGAGTCAAAAGTTAAATTTGACAAAGGAAACATGTTTGATGTGCTTCTTTTAACTTTTTAAATAAATTTATATAATATATGCCCTGAATTGGAATAAAATCATAAGTTAAATCAAAGAGAAGACCATAAATAAAAATCTAGGCATATTGCTCTCTGACAACATTACTAGTGGTTAGTGAATTTAACTGGAAAAGGGCAGAAAAAATTCACAGACTCAGACAGAAAATGTTGTATTTTACACTTTCTTTTATGCATCTGTTCTACATATCCAGGGGCTGAGCTAACCACAAAAACAGGTATTTCTTAATATCACCACCTTCAGATATAGAATGAGTATAGCTCTTTCAGATTTATTTAAATACTTATCAAATATTCTCTTACTTTATTAAAATAGCAAATGCAAGTCCCAGAAAATAACTGGGCAGAAAAATAATAGAAAGGCCTAGCACTGATGAACTTCAATTACTTATGAAAGCATTATAAACTTGGTACAGACAGGAAAAGATTTGGGAACACTATATGCTGGCAAGCATTGTGTTTCATATGCAAAATTCTTCCTAGAAAATCTGCCACTCACAACTAGAGAATAGTTCTATAAAAGCCAGTTACTCTGAACCAAATGAATGCCTGTTGTAAAGTATAAATTGAAGGAGAAAGTTTTAAAAAATTCTGAACTTTACATACTCAAGAAAAACCTTGCCAGAACCTATGTGTATGGTGAAGGGTACAAAAACAATCCTTCAAATTGGTTTATTTAAAAGTTTGTACTTAGTGAATTTATCTTCAAACAAAAATCAGTACAAAGAAACAAATATATCAAGAATCAAGCTGACATAATTATTGTAGCAAAAGGTACAAAACTCATCGTTTAAAATAGATTTAAACAGCATATGTTGACAAATAGTGTTGTTTGAACTGAATATATTAGATATTAGCTGTTGTTTTCCAAACAGAAATGTAATATGATAACATTCATATGAAATAGAAGTAACAGAGAATTTTAGAAGTAAAATAAGATGAGTTCTAGGGAGGCAACATGGAAGCTTCCTGAAAAAAATAAATAATAAGAGATAAAAAATGATTGAAGACAGTTAACATACTCTGATTCTTGTCAATGATGCACAACAATGTTGCTGTGTGTGAGAATGAGATATGCATGAGGTCAGATTGAGCTCTCCTAAGCAACAAATTATTTAATATTGAATAGTTATTTTTCTGCAGTTTATTTTCATATATACATAAAACATCATTTTGTATTTGACGTGACTAAAATTTCCCTTCCTTCCTTCCTTTCTTATTTCCTTTCTCCCTCCCTCCATCTTTCCCTCCTTCATTCCTTATTTCATTCCTTTGTTCCTTCCTGTCTTACTTCCTCCTTCATTTCCTTCCTTCCCTTCCTCATTTTCTTTTTCTGTATGTCTGTCTTTTTTGTCTGTTTGTACATATATACTGGGATCTATTTGAACAATTTGAACTATACATAGAAAACAACAATTATACTCAAGGACTTGTGTTGCATCTCTGTGCATACAATAATTTAATGATATAAATGTAAAACAACTAGTCTAATACAGATTTAAAATTAAAATACATATTTTTGTTACTATTAAAATATAGGTTTATATTTAAGAATATTTTGTGAAAATTACAGGAAAATTTTCACAGTGATTCCTAACAAAAACAACATTTGAAACTTTCCTACTGGTGTTATGAGACCATCTAGGAATTAAGATACATCCTGATAAAGAAAAAATACATACTCACAAATACAGATCTGTATAAAAATAATACACTATAATTAATAAGGAAACTATCAAAGAATGCAAAATAATGCAGATAAGACACTTTTGATTCATTTACATCAGCACCTAAAATGAGAAAATTATGATCATATCAAGGAATTTTAAAGAGATATTTAAGAAAATTCATAGGCCGGGCGTGGTGGCTCAAGCCTGAAATCTCAGCAATTTGGAAGGCTGAGGTGGGTGGATCATGAGGTCAAGAGATCAAGACCATCCTGGTCAATATGGTGAAACCCTGTCTCTACTAAAAATACAAAAAAATTAGCTGGGCATGATGGTGCGTGCCTGTAATCCCAGATACTCAGGAGGCTGAGGGAGGAGAATTGCCTGAACCCAGGAGGCGGAGGTTGCGGTGAGCCGAGATTACGCCATTGCACTCCAGCCTTTGGTAACAAGAGAGGACGTCCATCTCAAAAAAATAAAAGAAAGAAAAAAAGAAGAAAAAGAAAATTTATTAGTAATTTTATTCAAATTTCTAAGTAAATTATTTACATGTAAATATGAAAAGCCTTTCTAGAGAAAAAACAGCAGAAATTAGTCTTAAGATGGAACATAAATATAAATTTCATTAACATGAAGAACAAGATAGGATGCCAAAAGCAAAATTATTCTTTAGTTCTTAAAAAAAATTTTTAGGGATTACAAAGAGACAAAAATAAAATAATTGTAGTGTGTTTCATATGATTATGAACCTAAAAGTAATAGCAGAGTTGAGTTAAATAAAACGAAAATGAAACTCAATTTATGAAGGAAGGTAATAAGATTATTGGATACAAGACACACAATAAAACAAATCAAGTTATTTTCTATTTTTGCCATAACAAATACAAATTTGACATATGTATATTAAATTCACAGCATTAAAACTTCCTAAAAGTAATAAAAAATATATTTGATAAGAAAGGTATTATGTAAATAAAAATTCGAAACTGTATATTTAAGGACATAAAAATATTTGAATAATGTAAATAATACCGTTGATTTGGTTGGGAAAATATTATGTTTAACATGAATAATTATCCAAAGTGAATATATATATATAATGTTATATCAATTACAATTTATATATCTATACTTTATTTCCAAATATACTTTATTTTTATTTTGTAAGAGATAATAAACTGTATTTTGAATGAAAAATCTCTGAAAAATACAACAGAGACTTACAAAGTTTTGGTATTAAATTACTAAAATTGGGTTGAGAATAGACACATATATAAGTATAAAAGAAATTAAAGTTTAAAATAGTTCTAGTACTGTTTATTCATAAATGTATAACAAATGTAGGGTTTCAATTATAATAGAAATTGACTGTTTCAAAAGTAATTTAAATTAATATGTAATAACAAGGATTCTACAAAGATTTTTAACCGTACTTCCTTAGTCTGCACACAATTTAAACTCAATCAAGTTTATAATTACTGATGGTAGAATGGGGATGAACATGGAACTTGTAAGATTATTGGTGACTGTGAATAATGAACTGGATTAGTGACTAAGCAATATCATTTTAAATTTGAGATAACTAAAATTTCTCCTTCTTTATCCTCCTTCCCTTCCTTCCTTCCTTCCTTTCTTTTTTCCTTCCTTCCTTTTTTTCCTTCCTTTTTCTGTCTGTATTTTTTCTTGCTATGGAAGTAACTTAAAACCCTTCTGGCATTCTAACAATGTGTGTGTGTGTGATTGTGTGTGTGTGTGCATGTGTGCATGCGTGTGTGTGTGTGTAATCTCCTTTGGTATTTAATATTACCTTTCCATCACTTCTACAGTAAAATTTTATTTTCAGTATCTTATGACCTATACCAAATTCATCTTATGATAACTTAACTACAATATATATGTTAGTCTATTGAAATATTTATGGTTATATTTTCTGAGATAAAATAAGTCACTATATTTTTCTAGCAAAAAATTCTGTTATTATATGATTTATACTGATGGTTGTAGTTATTGAAGAAAACAGACTTCAAAAAATAAAATACTATAAATTGATTTTTGATAAAGTACAAAGCATATATTCTGGTGAATTTGTTTTTCAAATTTTCTTTTAGCAATAAATGTAGAAAGCCAGCAATGGAACAGAACTAACCGAATTTTGAATCAGATGGATCCTACCACTTAATATGTGAGGGGAACCAATAAACACACATTGATCTTCAAGCCTCAGTGACCTTCTAAAACAGCGTTTCTCCAAGTTCATTCTACAATGAGGTATTCATAGATGCAAACATTGGCTCCTTGAGGTCAGAACTATTCATAAGAATATTAAGCTTTTATTCACTTGCTTAAGGTATTGAAATTGGCAACAAAGGCCTGAAAGAAATGATAGGTTAAATATGCTAGAGTCTTAGCTGAAATAAAAGAAGTGGCAACAAACTGTAGCATTATTGCCTTCTTCAATTCAATGCATTCTCAGTCACCAAAAAGGGGGCTGTGCTATTTCATTTAAAATGGTCCTTGACGAAGCACTAAAGATTTACAATATTATTCAGATATGGACTTTGAATACAACATTTTAATCTTCTTTTTGATAAATTAATACCTACAATGCACTTCTGCATTTTAAATAAGAAAATTATGTTGAGAAAAAGTCATATGATGGTTTACATTTTTAGTAAAATGAGGCTTTTTTAAATCATACAACCTGGTTTCTACTTTAGAAAGAAAGTAGAAAACAAGATATGGTCATTCAAATTCGATTATAGCAGACATTTTTTCTAATGGAATGAAGTGAGTTTGAAGATTTAATTAGATAATACATTTAAAAAACTCACTATAGTATTGACTTAAATGGTTGAATAGTCAATAATATTATGAAAATATATGCCTATTTTGCATGTAAAAATAGTCTGGTAAAACTTGCATGTGATAACAGAAACTTGACATCTCTCTAATACCTAAAGAGTTTCTGATGAGGATTGTTGCATTAGTAGCAAACGTAATCTTTAAATTTTGTGTAATGAAAACTGTCAAAAAGTTAAAATATTTGTATATATAAATATCAGTAAAGCAACACAAGTGGATCAAAAGTAAAAAGTAGGCCAATATATCTTAATAAAATAATACATAGAAGTTGATTGATTTGCTTTCAGATTTGTGTTAAAATAATCATATTGTAACAATTAAATCAATTAACTGATAAAGAATTGTAGATACTCAAAGATAGACTCAAGATGGCACAGTTAGAACAACCCAGGATTGAAGCTCTTGGTGAACGTGCGGAGGGTGAGTCAGGGCCGCATTTCCAGATGGATCTTTGTAGCCCACAGAATGGGGAAATTCCAAGGTATAAAAAAAGACGTGGGACACCAGCCCAGCGGTTTTGGCTGGTGCAGCTGGCTGCCGGTGCTGAAGCGCAGCAGTGCTCCACAGCACTCCGCACAAAGTGCATGGGTCTGGGATCCCTGTTGAACCGGCAATCTGAAACTTGAGAGGGCAGATTGGCATATCCATCTGATTCAACAAGACTTGGACAGTGACCCAGGCCAGGAGATTCCAGGGAAACGGCATTTGGGCCAGCGCAGTGGGACAAACAAAACGGCGATTCCAAACGCTCCAGGTGGAGAGTTTTACTGTGAGCACAGCTGAACCCAGGATGGAGAACCTCGGTGGGGGAGGGGCATCCGCCATTACCAAGGCAATCTGCCCCTACTGAGGTACACACCCATTGCTGATGCAGCCTGCCGTTTATGAGGCAACTCGCCACAACAGAGAGACTTTGATGCAGGGCGTAGCCCTTGGAAGCAGAACAGAGATTGCAGCAGTAGGGCAAAGCCTTCAGCAACAGGACAGACCTCACATCAGAAAAGCAGAGCCTCGGCAGGCAAATAGTGAGTAGACTGCCTCCTAGCTAAGCAGGACAGCGCAATGGACACTCATAAAGAAAGCCCCAACCCCCTGAGACAGAGCATCTGAAAAAAAGTGTTTTTTTATGAGTTCTGCTGCAGCAGAATTAAATGTAGCAGCCTAGCAGCCTAGCAACCCTGAATGAACAACAGAGCTCACAGCTCAGCACTTGAGCTCCCATAAGGTACACACTTTCTCCTCAAGCAGCTCCCTGACCCCTCTATATCCAGAAGACTGACATTTAACAGGCATCATTCTGGGACAAAGATAGCAGAAAAAGATACTGGTAGCATCCCTCACTGTTCCGAAGCTGCTATAGGTGCACCCCAGACAAGCAGGGCCTGAAGTGGACCTCAGCTGTCGTACACTGGAAGGGATAGATTGGTAGAAGGAAAACCAAGTAACAGAAATACTTCATCATCAACAATCTGGGCGTCCACTCAGAGACCCAATCGAAAAGTCAGCAACTACTCAGAAGACAGGTAGATAAATACACAAAGACGGGAAGAAACCAGTGCAGAAAAAAGGAAAACACCCGAAACGAGAACACCTCGCCTACTAGAAAGGACAAGAACTTCTCACCAGCAGGGGAACAAAGCTGGACAGAGAATGACTGTGATGAAATGATGGAATTAGAATTCAGAAGGTGGATAATGAGAAACTTCCGTGAGCTAAAAGAACATGTTTTAAATCAATACAAAGAAATTAAGAACCTTGAGAAAAGATTCGAGGAAATGATAACAAGAATTGATAACTTAGAGAGGAATATGAATGAATTGAAGGAGCTGAAAAACACAATACGAGAACCTCGCAAAGCATGCACAAGTTTCAACAGCTGAATTAACCAAGCAGAAGAAAGAATATCAGAAGTCGAAGATCAACTTAATGAAATAAAATGAGAAACCAGGATTAGAGAAAAAAGCACAAGAAGGAATGAACAAAGTCTCCAAGAAATGTGGGACTATGTGAAGAGACCTAACCTACGTTTGATAGGTGTACCAGAATGTGACAAAGAGAATAAATCCAAGCTGGAAAATACTCTTCAGAATATTATCGAGGAAAATATCCCTCACCTAGCAAGGCAGGCCAACACTCAAATGCAGAAAATACAGAGAACACCACAATAATATTCCGCAATAAGAGCAACCCCAAGGCACATAATCGTCAGTTTCACCAGGGTTGAAATAAAGAAGAAAATACTAAGGGCAGCCAGAGAGAAAGGTTGGGTAACCCACAAAGTGAAGCCCATCAGACTCACAGCAGATGTCTCAGCAGAAACTCTACAAGCCAGAAGAGAGTGGGGGCCAATATTCAACATCCTTAGAGAAAAGAACTTTCAACCCAGAATTTCATATCCAGTTAAACTGAGCTTCATAAGTGAAGAAAAAATAAAATCCTTTGCGAACAAGCAAGTACTCAGAGAGTTTGTCACCACCAGGCCTGCTTTACAAGAGCTCCTAAAAGAGGCACTACACACAGAAAAAAACAACCAGTAGCAGCCATTCCAAAATCACACTAAATGCTAAAGAGCATCAACATAATGAAGAATCTACATCAACTAAGGGGCAAAACAGCCAGCTAGCATCAAAATGGCAGTATCAAATTCACACATTAACAATATTAATTTTAAATGTAAATGGACTAAATGCACCAATCAAAAGACACAGACTGGCAAATTGGATATAAAACCAAAACCCATCAGTGTGCTGTATCCAGGAAACCCATCTCACATGTAAGGATACACAAAGGCTAGAAATAAAGGGATGGAGGAAGATTTACCAAGCTAATGGAGAGCAAAAAAAAGCAGGAGTTGCAATTCTCATCTCTGATAAAAGAGACTTTAAAGCAACAAATATCAAAAGAGACAAAGAAGGTCATTACATAAAGGTAGGAGGATCGATACAACAAGAAGAGCTAACGATAGAAAACATATATGGACCCAATACAGGAGCACCCAAACACATAAGGCAAGTTTTTAATGACTTACAAAAAGACTTAGACTCCCACACAATAATAGTGGGAGACTTTAACACTCCACTGTCAATATTAGACAGATCAACCAGACAGAAAATCAACAAAAATATCTAGGGCTTGAACTCAGACCTGAAAATAGCAAACCTAATAGACATTTACAAAACTCTCCACCCCAAATCCATAGAATATACATTCTTCTCAGCACCACATCACACCTACTCTAAAATTGACCACATAATTGGAAGTAAAGCACTCCTCAGCAAATGCAAAACAACTGAGATCACAACAAGCAGTCTCTCAGATTATAGTGCAATCAGGTTAGAAATCACAATTCAGAAACCAACCCTGAACCGCACAGCTTTATGGAAACTGAACAACGGGCTCTTGAATGTTGACTGGATAAACAATGAAATAAAGGCACAAATAAAGAAGTTCTCCTAAACCAATGAGAACGAAGACACAACATGCCAGAATCTCTAAGACACATTTAAAGCAGTCTCTAGAGGAAAATATATAGCAATAAGTGCCCATATGAGGAGAATGGAGAGTTACAAAATTGACACTCTACCGTCAAAATTGAAAGAGCTAGAGGAGCAAGATCAAAAAAACTCAAAACCCAGCAGAAGACAAAAAATAACTAAGATCAGAGCAGAACTGAAGGAGATTGAGACACGAAAAACCCTTCAAAAAATCAATAAATCCAAGAGCTGGTTTTTGAAAAGTTCAACAAAATAGACAAACCACTAGCAAGATTGATAAAAAAGAAAAGAGAGAACAACCAAATAGATGCAATAAAAAATGATAAAGGGGAAATCACAGAATCCACAGAAATTCAAACCATCATCAGAGAATATTACAAACAACTCTATGCACATAAACTAGTAAACGTAGAAGAAACGGATAAATTCCTGGACTCCTGTGTCCTCCCAAGCCTAAACCAGGAGGAAGCTGAAACTATGAACAGACCAATAACAAGGTCTGAAGTCAAGGCAGCAATTAAGAGACTACCATACAAAAAAAGCCCAGGTCCAGATGGGTTCACAGCCGAATTCTACCAGACCTACAAAGAGGAAGTGGTACCATTCCTTCTGAAACTATTCCAAATAATCCAAAAAGAGGGAATCTTTCCGAAATCATTTTATGAGACCAACATCATCCTGATACCAAAACCCGGCAGAGACCCAACGAGAAAAGAAAACTTCAGGCCAATATCCATGATGAACATAGATGCAAAAATCTTCAATAAAATATTGGCAAGCCGATTGCAACAGCAAATCAAAAAACTTATTCATCATGATCAAGTAGGATTCATCCCGGGGATGCAAGGCTGGTTCAACATACACAAGTCTATCAACGTAATTCTCCACATAAACAGAACCAAAACCAAAAACCACATGATTATCTCAATTGATGCAGAGAAGGCATTTGACAAAATTCAACAGCCCTTTATGCTAAAAACCCTCAATAAACTCGGTATCGATGGAACGTATCTCAAAGTAATAAAAGCTATTTACGACAAACCAACAGCCAATATCATACTGAATGGGCAAAAACTGGAAGCATTCCCTTTGAAATCCGGCACTAGACAAGGATGCACTCTCTAACCACTCCTATTCAGTATAGTACTGGAATTTGTAGCCAGAGCACTCAGGCAAGAAAAAGGAATAAAGGGTATTCAAATAGGAAAGGTGGAAGCCAAATTGTCTCTATTTGCAGACGACAAAATAGTATACCTATAAGACCCCATCCCCTCACCCCAAAAACTCCTGAAACTGATATGTAACTTCAGCAAAGTCTCAGGACAAAAAATCTATGTGCAAAAATCACAAGCATTCCTCTACGCCAAGAACAGACTTAAAGAAGCTAAATTAAGAACGAACTGCCATTCACAATTGCTATAAAAACAATAAAATACCTAGGAATACAACTCACATAAAATATATGGGACCTCTTCAAGGAAAACTACAAACCACTGCTCAACGAAATAAGAGAGGACACAAACAGATGGAGAAACATTCCATGTTCATGGTTAGGAAGAATTAATATCGTGAAAATGGCTATACTGCTCAAAGTAATTTACAGAATCAACGCTATCCCCATCAAGCTATCATTGACTTTCTTCACAGAACTGGGAAAAACCACCATAAACTTCATATGGAACCAAAAGAGAGCCCGCATAGCCAAGTCAATTCTAAGCAAAAAGAACACAGCGGGGGTCATCACACTACCCGATTTCAAACTATACTACAAGGCTACAGTAATCAAAACAGCATGGTACTGGTACCAAAACAGAGATATAGACCAATGGAACAAAACAGAGGCATTGGGGGAAACACAACATATCTACAACCATACAATCTTTGATAAGCCTGACAAAAACAAGCCATGGGGAAAGGATTCCCTGTTCAATAAATGGTATTGGGAAAACTGGCTAACCATGTGCAGAAAGCAGAAACTGGACCCCTTCCTGACACCTTACACTAAAATTAACTTTAGATGGATTAAAGACTTAAACATAAGACCCAGCACCATAAAAACCCTAGAAGGAAATATAGGCAAAACCATCCAGGACATAGGAGTAGGCAAAGACTTCATGAACAAAACACCAAAAGGATTGACAACAAAAGCCAAAATAGACAAATGGGACTTAATGAAACTCCACAGCTTCTGCATGGCAAAAGAAAGTCACTAGAGTGAATCAGCAACCAACAGAATGGGAAAAAATTTTTGCAGTTTACCCATCTGACAAAGGGCTGATATCCAGAATTTACAAAGAACTCAAACAGATTTACAGGAAAAAAACCAAACAGTTTTATTCAAAAATGGGCAAAGGATATGAACAGACACTTTACAAAAGAAGACATATATGAGGCCAACAATCATATGAAAAAATGCTCATCGTCACTGGTCATCAGAGAGATGCAAATCAAAACCACATTGAGATACCATCTCACGCCAGTTAGAATGGCGATCATTAAAAATATCTGGAGACAACAGATGCTGGAGAGGATGTGGAGAAAAGGGAACACTTCTACACTGTTGGTGGGAGTGTAAATTAGTTCAACCATTGTGGAAGACAGTGTGACGATTCCTCAAGGCCTTAGAAATAGAAATTCCATTTGACCCAGCAATCCCATTACTGGGTATATATCCAAAGGACTATAAATCGTTCTACTATGAGGACACATGCACACGAATGTTCATTGCAGCACTGTTTACAATAGCAAAGACCTGGAATCAACCCAAATGCCCATTGATGATAGAGTGGATTGGGAAAATGTGGAAAAAACACATATACACCATGGAATATTATGCAGCAATCAGAAATGATGAGTTTGTGTCGTTTGTAGGGACATGGATGAATCTGGAGAACATCATCCTCAGCAAACTGACACAAGAATAGGAAATGAAATATCGCATATTCTCACTCATAGGTGGGTGATGAAAAATGAGAACACATGGACACAGAAAGGGGAGTACTAAACACTGGGGTCTATTGGGGGAAAATGGGGAGGACCAACAGGTGGGGGGGAGCTAAGGTTAGGGATAGCCTGGGGAGAAATGTGAAATGTGGGTGAAGGGGAGAAAGGAAGGAAAACACACTGCATTGTGTGTACCTGTGGAACTGTCTTGCATGTTCTGCACATGTACCCCAAAACCTAAAATGCAATAAAAAATTAAAAAAAAAGAATTGCGGATACTCTTATTAGATACAACACCTAAAATTATCTAAGAAGGATATCCACAATTCTTAAAAAGAATATTAACATACTTCCTTCCCTTCTTTAAAAATATTTGACTGAGGCCAGAATATCTTGTGTACCCCAAACACAACAACATATCACAATAAAGTCAATGCAAAAGCAAATATAAGAGCCCAGGAGTTTGTCATTGAAGTTGATATTAAAGTTTTTCAAAAATGTAAAGCAATGCCATTCTTACTACTAATTTACTTTGATTTTTAAAATATAATTACATTATATAAGTATGTAATTTGTATTAACATATCTTAACTTATTATTGTACATGATAAAATATACAAAATACCTGTTAAGTAAAACAAACAGGCCAGGTGCTTCAGCTCACACCTATAATCCCAGCATATTGAGAGTCCAAAGCAGTTGGATCATCTGAGGTGGGTAGTCCAAGAACAGCCTGACCAACATGGAGAAACTTCATTTCTACTAAAAATACAAAAAATTAGCCAGGCATGGTGGCACATACCAGTAATCCCATGCCTGTAGTCCCACCTAATTAGGAGGCTGAGGTAGGAGGATTGCTTGAACCAGGGAAGCAGAGGTTGCAGCAAGCTGATCACACTACTGCTCTCCAGCCTGGGCAACAGAGAGAGACTCCAACTCAAACAAACAAACTAACAAACCACAAAAAATAATTTTGTAAAATTCCTTTTAAAAATTCAAGTGTGTGAGAATTAATGATAGTGAAGCCATTTTTTCTATCCTGGTTACTGTGTGTTTCTACCTTGGTGATGGTGTTCCCCAAAACAACGCTAAGGTCAAGTTTGGCCATAGCTTTAAGAGAGCATAACAACCCTGACCACAACAAAGCCTGAGTGGCCCTTACCACATTCCTTTCCAGCCTCCTACAGTTCCAACCTGCCAGCATTCCCCAACACCTCCTCTATACAAATTTTATTATTAAAAACCTCAGCTTGCAAGCAATCAGGGTCTCAGCCAGATTCCTGACTAAAACCCTTTCTTTGTAGGCTTATTCTTGTAAATAAACCTGTTTGACCATTGAGTTGCCTTCTCTCTTACTTGTTTCATTTAAAAATCTTCCTACCATTGACTTTCTTCACAGAACTAAAAAAAAGCATTTTGAACTTCATATGGAACCAAAAGAGAGCCCACATTGCCAAGTTAATTCTAAGCAGAGAGAACACAGCGGGAGGCATCACACTAAAGAACTTCAAACTATACTACAAGGCTACAGTAATCAAAACAGCATGGTACTAGTACCAAAACAGAGATATAGACCAATGGAACAAAACAGAGGCTTCGGAGGCAACACAACATATCTACAATCATACAAACTTTGATAAACCTGACAAAAACAAGCCTTGGGGAAAGGACTTCCTATTTAATAAATCGTGTTGGGAAAACTGGGTAGCCATGTGCAGAAAGTAGAAACTGGACCCCTTCCTGACACCTTACACCAAAATTAACTCCAGATGGATTAAAGACTTAAACATAAGACCTGGAACCATAAAAACCCTAGAAGAAAATCTGGGCAAAACCATTCAGGATATAGGAGTAGGCAAGGACTTAATGACCAAAACACCAAAAGCATTGGCAACAAAAGCCAAAATACACAAATGGGACCTAATCAAACTCCACAGCTTCTGCACGGCAAAAGAAACAGTCACTAGAGTGAATCAGCAACAAACAGAATGGGAAAAAAATCTTTGCAGTTTACCCATCTGACAAAGGGCTGATATCCAGAATTTACAAAGAACTCAAACAGATTTACAGGAAAAAAACAAACAAGTCCATTCAAAAATGGGCAAAGGATATGAACAGACACTTTATGAAAGAATACATACATGAGATCAATAAACACATGAAAAAAATGCTCATCATCACTGGTCATTAGAGAGATGCAAATCAAAACCACATTGAGACACCACCTAATGCCAATTCAAATAGTGATCATTAAAAATCTGGAGACAACAGATGCTGGTGGGGATGTGTAGAAATAGGAACACTTCTACACTGCTGGTGGGAGTGTAAATTAGTTCAACCATTGTGGAAGACAGTGTGGCGATTCCTCAAAGACCTAGAAATAGAAATTCCATTTCACCCAGCAATCTGATTACTGGGTATATATCCAAAGGACTATAAATCATTCTACTATAAGGACACATGCATATGAATGTTTATTGCAGCACTGTTTACAATAGCAAAGACCTGGAACCAACCCAAATACCCATTGATAATAGACTGGACAGGAAAAATGTGGCACATATGCAGCATAAAATATTATTTAGCAATAAAAAATGATGAGTTTGTGTATTTTGTAGGGACATGGATGAATCTGGAGAACATCATTCTCAGCAAACTGACACAAGAACAGAAAATGAAATACCGCATATTCTCACTCATAGGCGGGTGAAGAACAATGAGAACACAGGGACACAGAAAAGTGAGTACCACACACTGGGATCTATTGGGGGGAATAGGGGAGGGACAGTGCAGGGGGAGCTGGGGGAGGGATAGCATGGAGAGAAATACCAAATGTGGGTGAAGGGGAGGAAGACAGTTAAACACACTGCCACGTGTGTACCTATACAACTATCTTGCATGTTCTGCACATGTACCCCCAAACCTAAAATGCAATAAAAAAAACTTCATAACAATGTGAATTAAGGAAATGTATTTTTTTAGTTTTAATTGCTTGCGCAGTTACTAATAATAGATATAATCCACATAAACAATATCTATTCGAGTCTTCCATAATTTCTAGGAGTGTGCAGTGGGTCTTCAATAATTGCTGTGATTGAGACCAAAGTGTTTGACAAGTACTATAATAAAAATGTTACAATTATACATAAAATTAACACATACAGTAAGCCAAAAAGTGTCTGAGCGAGATCTCAATCAAGTTAGAGGTTTACTTAGTCAAAATTAAGAATGTGCCCAGGAAAAAGAAACGCAAGTTATAGTAGGATCTGCAGCCCATGCTTTTTCCAGAGAGGGTTTTGAGGGCTTCAATGTTTCAAGGGAAAGAGCAAGCTGGAGGGAAAAGAGGAAAGAACAAAAGATGGGGATAGGCTGTGA
Source organism: Callithrix jacchus (assembly GCF_049354715.1). Lineage (NCBI taxonomy): Eukaryota > Metazoa > Chordata > Mammalia > Primates > Cebidae > Callithrix > Callithrix jacchus. The sequence goes on from NC_133518.1 coordinate 1,692,403, forward strand.
GACAAATAGTTGCATTCTTGTGAGGCTTTGATTAGTGCTCAGTGGGTTCATATTTTACATGTGAAAAGAGAAGAGTGTGGAGAAAAGTTAACTCTGCCTTTGTCTTGTGCTTGGTAGATCAACATTTTACATAAGATAATATAAGCATGTGGAATTATAGCTATCTGTTTAGGAATGAAAAGAAGGCAGTCGTTCCCAAAACTCAGTTCCTAACCTTATAGTGAGGTTTTATTTTCTTTTCACATTTCCCCCTCACCCTATTCTTCAAAATCTTTTGGAGATAACACTGCAGATGAAAATGATTTGCTGGTAAAGGGTTTGCTCTGATCCCTCACTGCTAGGATGGTTTATTACTATAAGTTTAGGTCCCATACATCTAGGAAAGCTTATTCCTAGTAGGATGTGAAGTCTTATGTCCCACAGAGAAAAACCAGATAAATAAGAAAGAAACAAAAAGAAAATAATAAAAGAATAAATAACAAAAAGTCCATGGCCAGGACATAGCAATGAAGGAGAAAATAATCTTAGAAAACTGATTCAGGCTTTATTACCTGAAGTCCATATGTTAGTAGGCAGGCAAAAAAGCAGTTTATGTGTGTGTGTGTGTTTGTGTGTGTATAGTGTATATATGTGTCTGTGTGTATGTGTGTATATAGTGTGTGTGTATGTGTGCATATATATATATATGTATATATATAACATCACCCTCTTCCCTCTACCAGGGGAGGGCAGCCACGCCACATGACATATGTGTGACACACAAATACACACACATATATAAACAATATATACACTATATATATATGTTGTGTGTGTACATATATATATGTGTATATATATATATGTTGCTATTTCTTTTAAATTTTAAGTTGTCTAGCTTCAGTCTGCAGGGTTTTAACAAAAACACAGCTTAGTGATTTCAAATCAGAAAAATGGGAGAAACATACACTTTAAAACATTAGTTTGGAGATCTGTAGCTAGGAAAGAATTCAGGACCCAATGCAGTTAAACTGTAGACAAATAATAAAAAACAAACAACAACAACAAAAAAACACATGCATAGGGCCAGAGTCTACTGACAGGAGTACTAGAGTATCCTTTGAAAGATAATTTTTCTCTCTCCAGTCCTTTATTGTAACCAAGGACAAAATCATAATAGGACAAATTTATTTACAAAATAAACTTTAGTCTTATTATACCTGGTCCAATTCTTTGCATAAAGTGGAGCAAAATCAATTATATGCCATATACACTGCTTTTACCTTGGCTTTGTTGGAATCTTTTTTATAAGGAATCTCAGATTTGACTTTTTAAAAGCCTCTTGATCTCAGCAAAAGATATATCTATGCCTGCAGGTACTTATATGAATTTGGGCAAATTATTCTCTTCTCAAAATCCCAAGATTACTGGGGGTTCCTTGGTGTGTCAGAAACTGATATTGTTTAATTACACAGGTCAGGAACCCTGTAAAGGAACCAAATAGACAAGGTATGAGGCCAGTTTCTTCAAAGGGCTTTTATTCACTCTATGAGTCAACTTCAATCTTCAAAGCCACCTACTCATGTCTATAAACATTGAAGTTCAGTCCAAGCCTTGGTAAAATAACGTATGTCTCCAACTGTGTCCTGTAACAAAAGAAAACAGATTTCTATTGAGCTTATGCAAATAACTATACTGCCATAAAATCAGAATACTCAAAAATAGTTTCCAAATTCTGGATAAATTAGGTACAGAGAAAGAAATGTTCTTCAAATTTTGCTCACGAGAGTATATTTTACACAGTTGTTTAAGAGGAATCAGTGATGTTTTAATAAATGTTATAAAAATTATTTGTTTTTTTTACTTCAGTCCCATATAGTCAATTTGATGCATTTTATACTGGAGTTAGTAATCCTCATAAATACATTAGCTCTTTAATAAGAGTCCAGAAAGTAGTTGTGGCTTTTGGTTTTGATTTCATCTAATCCAATGACACAGTTTCCACAGTTACAAGAAATTTGATTTCAAACAGCGTGTGTCAGAGCTTCTTTCATTAAGTCCTCTAAAGAAGCAAGTTTTGAACTGTAATTTTTATAAACCAGATTTTGAGAAGAATCAAAATAAAACAATAATTGTGAATGACAAAAGTCTTGGGTATCAATGGTTAAAGATACATGGCAAGAGAATTTGTTTATTTCTTTGGCATACAGCAATTTAACATAATAATCATCATTAATATTAATAGTAGTAGGAGGCAGACAATTCCTAAGCAGGCAGGGGTGGTTCCCCAGTGAAGCCCCACCTTCAAGTCAAAGATAATTTAAAGCCTGAAAGCCAACCTACAAGTCAAATCCATGGATGAGATTGAGAAACTGTCTTCCAATTTGGTATGCTTTCCTCTGATTGGTCTCTACCTTTCAACTATTTTACCTATTCTTACCTGAATGTTTTTTCACACTGGCATGTCCACCTTTGAACAGCGCCTTTGTTTTAACATTTTTTATATGCTCACAAACCAATCAGCCTACACTCCCCCATTATGAGCCCATAAAAGCCCCACACCCAGCCACACTGAAAGAGAAACCACCCAACTTTGGATGTGGGAACCACCCTCGTGTCCCCTGTTTGCTGAGAGCTGTTTTGTTGTTTAATGGAATTCTTCTTTACCCTCCTCACACTTTGATTGTCAGCATTATCTCATTCATCTTGGACACAGAATGAGAACTTGGTACCCACTGAAGGTGGGTACACAGAAGGCTGTAACATTATGGCCCTCTTCCCTCTACCAGTGGAGGGTAGACACTCTGCGTGACAAGAAGCAGTGGTGGGTCTGAGGCAGCCCCAGAGCTGCAGACCAGAGTGGGGCAAGGGGCTGACAGAACTGTTAACCTGCCGCTGTCTGGTGGACTGTGGACAGTGGGACTAAAATAGCTAATTAGCGTGCTGTAATACCCCCTCTGGGGCTTCAGGGTCATGGGCACCCCTGCCTCAGTACCACCATGTTCTCCTCTGGACATCAGGGTCCACCATGGGAGTGGCTTGCAACACACTTGGTCCAGCCATAAGCATCACACAAAGCCTGCTTCTGTGCCTATACTTAGAATGGCTGGATGTACCCCACACTCATTCACCCACACAAGGCCCTCCAACTAAAGACTGAGTACACAGTCTCAGAAGTCGTGGGATCTAAGCTGGAAGACAGGGCAAAGTGTGACCTGGTGGGTTGAGTAGACAAGGCATCTTCTGATGCAGGCCAAGGGCTGAACAAGGCCCAGGTGGGAATGTCACCAGCCAAGGAGATCCCAAGCTGGCAAAGTGACCAAGAAAAATCCCGGGTCGATATTGATAACATATACTTACACATCAGGATGACAGAAATATCATATAATTTTGGAACACATATTAATAATCTACTTATATAAATAGAATCAAAACAATAAAATAATTTTATAATTCATGATGCTTTCTATATGATTTTAACATATATTAAATATGCCATGTAGGTTTCATTTTTACTTTAGGGCACCTAGTATTCTAAAAGTTAATGAGGTAAAAAAGACTGTATTTAGAGTTTGTTTTCAGAATATTTGTCAAGTATCAAAAGTTTAAAACACTTGATATCACAGAATAAGCACCCAGCTCGGTGTAAAATAGTGATTCATTTAGTCACAATGATAATTCAAAGATTTCTGAGAAAAAAAGGCTTTATTATTTGATAAATAGGACACTTGATTTGCAAAACAATAAGACCAAATACAGGCAGCATAAATCCAACTGCATTTGTCTCTCTTTTGCTCTCCCTTTTATTCCAGCTTCTTCCAAAAGCAAATAAAAATCTTTAATGTCACTTAATTTTATGCAAATATTTTATTCCAAATAGGAAACTAGCTTTTACTTTTACAGTGTATTAATAACACTAAAGCTTATTTTAATAAAATCATATAAACAAATTCATCCTTAATATATCTAGACTAGCTATAACTGTATAGTCAAAACCGTATTGCCATGCCTTCTTATAACCCTTTTTCCAAACACATTCTACTTGCATTTGTATTCTTCAGATATAGAAATGTTTTCTGTATACTAGTAGTTTTAATTACCTATATTAATTACAATGTTAACTCTTAATAACACTTTCTTTTAACTGAAAAATGTAGAAGGTAAGCAATTTTAATTAGGTATCAGATGCAGAGCACAGAACAAATGACAGAGGTGCACATTATGTCCAATCATTACCAGCATCATCAGAGGGCATTGTTGTGCTGGGGAGAACTGTACATACCCCCAGGCCTTACCATGACTATGAGACAAACAAGTGAAACAATTATTTAAAATAACACAGAAGTGTTTTATGACCTTAAAACATTTAGCAAAAACAGTTTCTGACCTTCCTGAGCAGTTCAGACCAACTGTCTAAATTAAGTCTTGAAGATAGTTTTATGTTATGTTACCAGTATCATTAAATCACTTTTATTTACTAAAAATTACTAAAGTCATGTGAACTAAAGGACATTTGAGTGATAGTTTTTATTTTTCTGATAAAATATTTTATTTAAGCACTTGCTTTTTAAAGCAATTCATTAGATCTCTTTTCTGTATTTTGGTAGTGGAATATCACATATACATGATGTGTAAACAAACAGGCATACACATAGACAGAAGCACATCTTTCAGTCAACTGAAAAGAATTCTCAAAAACAACATTCAAAAACAATGCATTAAGGTCTTTAAATGTGTATACATAAAATATATATACATATATGTGTAATACATAATCTCCCTCTATATATGTGTATGAGCTTAATTAAAAGCTGATATCCAAGATATATATATAATATATAAATGTATATTTAATTTAATTTAATTTATATTTAATATTAGCTTTAATTAATTATAAAAATTTAATATCAGCTTTAATTTAATTATATATATATGATACCAGCTTTTAATTAAGCAGACTTTTAACCATAAAGCTTTTTAAAAAATCCTTTAAAATCTCTTATCATTACATATTAGCCAGGGAAAACAGTTGATATTATTGGCTTTTGAAATTCTTTGTCAAATGTATTCTTCCAAGTGTCTGAACCAATGTTATGATTTAACTGTAGATGCACAGTGTCTTCAGCAAGGTGGCAAGCAGGTGTTTTCATTCTTCAAAATTTATAGAAAGAATAAATTTAAGACAGGGAATCAGAAGCTGTCAATGGAAGGGCAATGAATCAATAAATGGCCAAGCCACACAAATATCAAAACAGAAAGGACTTAATCCTTGGCTTGGGATTAATCCTAGGCTGCCATGGTAAAAGAGAAGAGTCTTAGCTACCAGAATGCAGCATGAGGCAGTCTCCACTGGTTCTCAGCAAGGAATCTAGAGCTTGAAGTTTTGATCTTGCAAAGGATCAAAACTTTGCCATTGTTTTCATCAGAGACTTCTCAAAGCTAGCCATATTACTACTACCATATAGCCTTCTTTAATTTAACCTTCTCATCAATTGTTTGGGATAAGAGACCTCTATAATTTATTTGTATATCCTTTGGACATTGACAATTAGAATTTTCAATAGTGTACTTTATTTCAATATATTATACTCATAACAAGTCACTAAAGTACGCCAGAGTCACTATACCAAGAATAGTCACACAAATTCTTTCTTCTTCACTAATAAAAACTTGGAATATTAGACTGATTTTTACCACCCACTTAGCTAGAGTGCGGTGAAAGAGGTGAGGAGCCTGGATGGTAAGAAATTCTTACCTCTTCAGCAGGAGAGTAGGTCTCTGTCTTCTCTTCATCTGTGGCTTCTAGAAGAAAAAAGCAACCTTGATTATCCTGCTTGCTTCACCATCCTGTGGGAGTCATAGGCTCTTGACTCCATAAGGATTTATTGAAAAATCACTGACATGAGGCAAACCAGAAACAAACACTGGAGATTAGAGTAATTAATAGAATAAAAGGCATAGACATTTATGTAACATGTATACAGCACCACCTTCAGCATGAAGACCCAACTTTCTAAGTAACAGAAGCTCATAGACTACCTTGAAATTACAGAAAGAATGAAGAATCAGGGTATGGCTAACCAAAACAGATTTTAGAGGCAAGACAGAATATGTGAGGAAGAAAGAAAGAGGCTTGGCTATAGAAAAGATGGCCTTGATGAAACTTTTCACGTTAGTTAATTTTTTTATTCTTCTTAACTGGTTGGGTTTTAGAGATGGAATTTGACTTTTCTAGCTTAGGATTTTTAGTAAACATTAGAAGGAACCAGGAGTTCATCAAATATAATGGAAGATAGAAAAAAACAAAGTACCACAAAATCAGAAAAATGCCCATCGCACAATTTTCATACAGCCAAGATCTCTAAGCATAAGTTATAGCCAGCTGACAATAAATATTAACCTTTAGTTGCCAAATCCCCAAATGATATTCCAAACCAGCTCCTACCTTGGAGAGGAGACCCAGCTAAAGACTGCTCTCTGCTTCCATAGAATTAGCAAACTCCCAGAAAAAAAAGTTCTACCACAGAATAAACCTCAGACTTCAACCAAAAAATGTGAGAAATCAGGGATCTCTGGAGGAAGAAGCTTCCAAACCTCAGCACATTGTCCAATTGGTCAGAGTTATAAAGAGCTTCTAGCTAGTACCAAGACCCAAATAGGAGAGTTGCTGCAAGCCAGAAGGCCAAATTCCACTCAGAATCCTTTCGTGATTGCCAAAAATTGTCTGAGATAGATCTCAATCAATGTAGAGGTTTATTTTGCTAATATTGAGGATGCACTCAGTGGGGGAAAAGAAAAAAACACGTTACAATAGGATCCGTGGTCTATGCTTTTTCCAAAGAGGGTTTTAAGGGCTGATTTAAAGGGAAAGAGTGGGCAGAAAGAGAAGAAGGGAGGAAAAAAAGGTAGGGAGTATAGGCTGTGAGGCAAGTGCTTGCATTCTTTTTTTTAATTGCATTTTAGGTTTTGGGGTACATGTGCAGAACATGCAAGATAGTTGCATAGGTACACACATGGCAGTGTGATTTGCTGTCTTCCTCCCCTTCACCCACATCTGGCATTTCTCCCCATGCTATCCCTCCCCAGCTCCCCTCGTTCTGTCCCTCCCCTATTCCCCCCAATAGACCCCAGTGTGTAGTGCTCCCCTCCCTGTGTCCATGTGTTCTCATTGTTCATCACCCACCTATGAGTGAGAATATGCGGTATTTCACTTTCTGTTATTGTGTCAGTTTGCTGAGAATGATGTTCTCCAGATTCATCCATGTCCTTGCAAAAGACATGAACTCATTGTTTTTGATTGCTGCATAATATTCCATGGTGTATATGTGCCACATTTTTCTATCATCGATGGGCATTTGGGTTGGTTCCAGGTCTTTGCTATCGTAAACAGTGCTGCAATGAACATTTGTGTGCGTGTGTCCTTATAGTAGAATGATTTATAATTTTTTGGATATATACCCAGGAATGGGATTGCTGGGTGAAATGGAATTTCTATTTCTAGGTCTTTGAGGAATCACCACACTGTCTTCCCCAAGGGTTGAACTAATTTACACTCCCACCAACAGTGTAAAAGTGTTCCTATTTCTTCACATTCTCTCCAGCATCTGTTGTCTCCAGATTTTAATGATCGCCATTGTAAGTGCTTACATTCTTATGAGGCTTTGATAATTGTCAGTTATACAATTGTCTTGCAATAGGTAGATCTAAATTTTACAGAAGATAATGGAAGCTTACAAAACTACAGTTATCTGTTTAGGATCAAAAGGAAGGCAGATTTTTGTTTTGTTTTGTTTGTGTTTTGTCACTCTATTCCTACGCTTAACTTTTTCCTTTGACATAATGAGTTTTGGATTCCAAGATTTAGCAGGATTGTTAGGAGAAAGTGCTTAGTATAAAATATAGTATTAAATGATTGTGCACACAACTATATATTTTTTATTTTGTTCTTCATTAAAATAACTTTCACTACAACCCCTTACATGAGAAGAATTGCTTGAGAATGATACATATAAGGATTCTTGAATTTTATCTAAATATGAGTAAATGTTACAGTATTATCCATTACATCAAGAAAGCCTTAAATGTTTTATTTACAGTTTTATTATAAGCAAATACGAGCTCCATGTAGCAATTTCAGCTACAAAATATCTGGATTTAGGGTATCTAAATTACAAGTTTTCTAATATAAAATACCTATAAGTGCTAACTATTCTGTAAATTTGTTATTTTTCTTTAAGATTCAGTAACAGAAATAAAAGCAACAAGCATTAGAGTAGAATCGTATATGGCTGTTTATTGACAGACTTGACAATTGGGGGTTGTAAATTCTACATTCACTGTCAAGGATGAGTAAGTTGACCTGGGCTTGGCACAATTTACTTTAATGTCCTTTTATGTCAAATGGAAATGATGCTAGTGGCTCCACGGAGTTCTCTGAGAATGGAAGGTTAAAAGTAGTGTGAAATGCTCAGATTTGAAGTGTTACCCTAGAGCAATCTATTACTGTAAGTTCTCTCTTAACCTCATTGATACATTCTTGGAAACTGCAACTTTAAGTCCTTAAGCTAAATGACATGTAAGAAAACCAATTTTGCTACATGCTAATTAATATAAATAAAAGAATAAGTTTCTACAGAATATTTCTGATCACAAAACATCACAAAACTTCTAAATAAAGAACCCAAACACTTCCACATTAACCACTGACATAAATGTGAGATATACATATGTTTAAGAAAGCATAATAAAAGCAAGTAAGATAATTATTTACCCAATTATTCAGTTCAGAGTCTGGGGTGGCCAGAATCCATCCCAGCTACTCAGAGCATCAGGTAGGAGCCAACCCTGGCCAGGCAGCCTTTCTATCACACTGTGCTTTTATACACACTTGCATTCACTCCTACTGGGACAACTTAAGACACGCCAGTTCATTTAAAGTGCATGTCTTTAGAATGTGAGAGGAAATGAGTTTCAAAAGGATGCTGAACTATTGTCTTGTTTTTCTAAGGAAGAGTGGAGATTATATTGATATATTACTTAATACTCATTTTGAAGCACATGTCTTAACAAAACACACTCAAATTCTTTCCACACACTCATACACAAATAAACCGATTCTGGGGCATCCCATATGTGATGCAACATAACTCCAGTTACAATAAGTTTTTAGTTTTCTATCATATATTGAAACATTATTGACCTTACTTTTGTATTTATGCTAAGTAAATTAGATTAGGAAGTGATATAACTAAGCCCTACTTTAGGAGGGAGGAAATAATTAGAGGAAAGAATAGGTGTTTGTTCTGAGATAAAGTTTATTAGGACAGATAGCACATGATATCTATAAACAACACAATAACATATTGATTTCTAAGCATGGTACAGGAATCCAGGACAAGCTGGGATACAGAAATCTCAGTAGCTAGCAGTAGGACCCATGAGTGGGATGTAGTGGGAAGGCTAGGAATAGTAAAAGAAATGTTTTGTTTACTGTGTAAGGTTTTTAACACTTTTTGTAATTATTGGAGATAGAGTAAAATCAATAATAATGTTTTTGACAACTTTTTGATCTTGCTGAACTCTTTCTATTTTAAGTAATATTCTAGGTGTTTTTGTAAAGATTAGGTTATTTAAACTCATTACAGTTTATAGAAATAAGAACATTAAGTCACACAGTATTGTTTGACCTACACCACCCACAATTAGAGAGTAAAAATGAGAATTATTTACTCCTATAGTCTCAATTTAAATCCTCTGTGTTTGATGTCACCATTGTTATGTTTCCTACTATAATAATGTGGCTCCAGAATCATGGGCATCAGATAAAAAGTGGAAAATTTGGGTTTTCAAAATTCTGAGTTAGAAAAAACACCACAAAGAAGACCTGGCAACAAGTTGTTTCCACTGAAAATTATACTTTAAGTGAAGAAAGAAATGTCTTAAATAACATCCTGTGGGACAGGACACATATCACAGATCTTTTTGATGAGATAAGAAATATTGAAGCAGGCAGAACAATGACCTCTAAAGATGTCCTGGAAACTGTGAATATGTTTCTTGACATCCTGAACTCTGGAGACTGTGGCTATGTTGCTTGACATAACAAAGGGACTTTGCAGATGTGATTATGTTAGAATTTTGATACAGGAGATTAACCTGGATTATCAGGGTGGATCCAAAATATCACAAGGTTTAATTGGGTCCACCAAGAGGGAGGCTGGAAAATCAAAGTCATATGGAGAAGTAATAGCAGAAATAGAGGTCAGAGTGATGGGGATGCAATCTTTGAAGATAGTAGGGGGCCATGAGCCAAGGAATGTGGTCAGGCTATAGAAGCTAAAAAAAAGGAGTAACAAAGTCTCCTCTAGAACCTCCAGAAGGAACACAGCCCTACTGAGACCTTCATTTGAGGACTATAAGACCTATTTTAGACCATAGGCAACCAGATTAATAAGATAATAAAGCTGTGTTGTGTTAAGCCACTAAGTTTGTTAACTGGTTATGGTAACAATAAGAATCTAATACGTATATTCAAATACCCAAATTAACATCTTCCTTTAGGATTTTCTGGTTCATTTTCTTTTATAAGTCTTGGATTCTGAATAGCAAGTGCAGACCATCTGGCCTTCTGTTGTAATTAATACCACTTAGTCTGTGCTATGATTTTTAAAAATACTGAATACTGGATTTTGTAAACATATCTTTTCCTGAGATAATTATCTTAGGATGTAAGGATTGAAATGACTTCTAAATTACACAAGTGTTGGCCCACTGCTTTGACAATCTAGTATGTCCTTTTAAAGTTTCAGACTCCAAAAGGGAGGGCAACTCAGAATTTGCAATTAAATTAATACAACTCTCAGGTTTCAAAAGAACTATATCTATTATTAGGAGAAGGAGCCCAGGCTAGTGACACTGTTGGTAGCCTCAATTCTATTCAGGCATCAAGAAACCCCTGGCAGTGTAGGCTAGACAAGAAATTGGGCACTATTGTCTTGATTTTATTCAATTTGGGATTGTTGATATGGGGCTTTTGATATTCAAGTTTTAAAGTAAATGATCTTAGACTTCTATTCCTTTGATCTTTGCATTTTAGTTTTCAAATAGATTTACTATTTTAACTTCCATTTCTTCTTAGGAAATTTATATGAAGATAAATTTATATTCAAATTTGGCTCATCTATATGTTGTTTGCATTCAGTTGTTGAAGTGTCTTTATAGATTTCATCTTAATGTGGCCTTTTATTCTCAATTTTATGTAAGCTGTTTCTTACAACTGCAAGAAAAATGACTGTATCGTATGGGGTAAGTTCTGGATAATGCCTGTACCCACCCTCTATAGCTGCCTAACATGGAAAATGTGGTAACTGCTATTTCAAATTGTGTTCAGTCACAGACACAAAACTTGGTGGACTTGCATTTTATGTTTCTATAACTTCCCATCCTTCAGATAACATGTTTTGTGAATTCAGGCACTATAGACAAATTTAATAATCCACAGAAGTGCATGCATTATGACAACATACACTTGCAGAAGAGCTTTTTACCTTTTTTCTTAAATATGTGTACATAGACTTCTGTGCACCATGTATCTTACATGTTGAACAACGTGAGAAGAAAACACTAGAAGGTTTGAATGCAGCTTTGCCAGGGCATGAACTTAATTAGATACAGTTCTGATCCATTACTGAGAGTGCTGGAAACAAAATGTGAAAAACTTACCAGAGTCCCAGAAGATCTGAAAGAAGTGATGTTTGGGAAACAGTCTCATGAATGCTGGCAGAAAACCAGTCACTTACCTGATTGAAAAATCAGCAAAAAATATTTCGGTATGATGAGCTCAGCTATTTTTGTTCTTCCTTTTTAGAGGAAATCTGCTCAGTGTTTTCTCCCTGGATCCTCCATGTGGTAAGTCTCACCGGGGTAACTCTCCATATCAAGAAGTCTCACCAGGGAAGGCTGCCTATTACTGAGCAATAAATTGCTCTAATTGGACTGCCTGCCTGGGTTGTGGAAGTGATAGCCGCAGACCGAGCCTGCTGTTTTCTTGCTGCTGCTTCGGCTTCCCAGCTACCCCCCGGATGGTGAGGGCAGCCCGGCTGTGAATGGTCAGATAGCCCCTGTCTCCCGCCGCCAATCTCTGGCCCCGAGCAACATGGAGCAGACAGTGGCAGCAGCAGCGGGCAAGGAGGAAGATGGCGAGATGGCTGCCGGCCTGTGTAGTGGACTGTGGCACGGGGTATGCAAAACTAGGATATGCTGGAAATACAGAACTGCAGTTTAACATCCCTTCTTGTATTGCTATAAAGGAGTCGGTAAAAGTGGGTGATCAAGCTCAAAGGAGGGTGATGAAAGGTGTTGATGACCTAGACTTCTTCAATGGTGATGAAGCAATAGGAAAACCTACATATGCAACAAAGTGGCCAATCTGCCATGGTACAGTTGAATATTGGGACTTGATGGAAAGCTTTATGGAGCAAGTGATCTTTAAATATTTAAGGGAAAAACCTGAAGACTATTATTTTCTCTTGACTGAACTTCCATTGAATACTCCAGAAAACAGGGAATATACTGCTGAAATAATGTTTGAATCTTTCAATGTTCCAGGCTTGTACATTGCTGTGCAGGCTGTTCTTGCCTTAGCTACATCTTGGACCTCAAGAAAAGTAGGAGAACGGACATTGACTGGTATGGTAATAGACAGTGGAGATGGTGTCACTCATGTCATTCCTGTGGCTGAAGGGTATGTGAAGGGTTATATTAAACACATTCCAATCACAGGATGAGATATAACATATTTTAATCAGGAACTGCTGAGAGACCAATAAGTAGGAATCCCTCCAGAACAATCTTTGGAAACTGGCAAGGCAGTAAAGGAGTGCTATAGTTACGTCTGCCCAGATTTAGTGAAAGAATTTAACAAGTATGATACAGATGGGTCAAAATGGATTAAACCGTATACTGGAATCAATGCTATCTCAAAGAAAGAATTTTCCGTTGATGTTGGTTATGAGAGATTTTTTGGACCTGAAATCTTTTTTCATCCAGAGTTTTCTAATCCAGACTTTACACAACCTCTCTCAGAAGTTGTAGATGAAGTAATTCAGAATTGTCCTGTTGATGTCAGACATCATCTCTACAAAAATATTGTCCTCTCTGGAGGTTCAACCATGTTCAGGGAATTTGCACATCACTTGCAAAGAGATTTAAAAAGAACTGTAGATGCCCGGCTGAAATTAAGTGAGGAATTTAGTGGTGGTAAATTAAAGCCATAACCTATTGATGTACAAGTCATTACACACCACATGCAGAAATATGCAGTTTGGTTTGGAGGATTAGTTCTGGCTTCCACACCTGAGTTCTACCAATTATGCCACACCAAAAAGGATTATAAAAAAATTGGACCTAGCATTTGTCGTCACAATCCAGTGTTTGGAGTCATGTCATAAAATTGACTTCATAATTATTGGGGTTAGAAAGGTGGGAAAGAGACAATCCTTCTGATTACCTGTTTTGTCTGGATGGCTGGTTTTGAGGTTTTAAACCTGATATGAAATAGTAAGACCAAAAATGATTATACAGGAATATTTTAATAAGTTTATCAACATGCAGATGTATAAGAGAGTGAAAGTCATTGTGCTTTTCTTTAGATTTAATATTTGAATCTTATATGTAACAAAAAGAAGTGCGTTTTAGTTCTTTCTGTGCCCTGATATTTTGTGTATTAATAAATTATCCAAGATTTGATGGGATTTATCCATGTGTAGATAGCTCTATAATGCTTGAATTGCACACTTCTAAGCGTGCAATGCAAGAGCTTGTTTATATTACATACTTTTTATACTTTGAGGAAAAAAGTCAAAGAAAAATTGTATTTGAGGAAAAAAAACCATGACCAAGTAAAGGATAAATTCAAAGAATAGCCTCATGAGACTTGGCATACACACCCATAGAATTCCAGTTATTATGGAGTGCTTCCATCCCCTTCCACCCTTTTCCCCCAAAGGTTTTCTTTGCAAGTGCTTTTGGAACTAAGGGCTAGTATCTTGGATTAACTGATGCCTGCTAGTGTTTTCTGATTTCTCGCATTCTGTTCCTTGCTTTAAAAGAAGAGTAAAGACAAGAGTGTTGGACCAGTATTGCAGTTCTTAGTGTAATTTCTTATAAAAAACAAAACAACAACAATAATTTGATTATCAAAATTGGCATATTTAAAGCCTAACAACATTCAAAAAAGGCACAAATTTCTTTAAAAAAATAAAATAAATAAAATGTTCTAATTATGTATGGTGGCTGACAGATATAAACAATGTCTTTCAACCAGGTCTTTATTGGTAATAAAGGTGATATATCAGCCTCCATCTTTTCTAGGTTTTTTTTTAAGTCAACTTGTTCAGATATGGACAGAGAATGGATATTTCATCGGGTCTAATTCAGAAGATGGAACATATTTTTATGCTGAAGACTACAGTTTAAATATAGATAATGTGTAATATTTTTAACTATACCATAAAGGATTGGAAAAGTAAGGACCCATGCATGTGCACATAGACATACACAAACACCCCTATTGTAGATATAAGTGGGTTAGTGCAGTGCTTTTTATTTAGGTACATTATTCCATTGAGCCACTAAACTTCAAAAAAATTATATGGTTACCAAAGGAAATACTAAGGATAAAACTTGCACAGGAACATGATGGCAATCTCATCAGAGAGAACCTATTGCAAAGGCCAGAAGTGAAACCAAAAAAGTGGTAAAATGCAATAAGGAGCAGAAACAAAGAAATAAACCACCCTTGGAGGGAAGTCACTGGAAATCGAGCTTACAATTCATATCAGTGTAATTTCCTGGAAATACCATCTCTCTATTTAAGCACCAATGCCATAAGATTCAATGACAAATCTTTAGCAATATAGGTTTTATTAGTTCTACATCCATGTTCACACATTTGCACAATATGATACCCAAGTGTTAATGGACAGTGCAGGGGGCAATATCCATGCTAAGTGTTTTGCAGAAGGTGAAACAGTCCACCTGTTAATGTAGAAAAGTTTATGACAAATGCCAGAGGCACTTCAGAAGGTTTAAGATAGGACTCATGGAGAAAATACAGCAGGTAACAAAGGTAGTCAGTCTTCTGATTACTCTTCTCTTTGTATCTTTTCCACTGCTATGAAGATGATTTTTCTGTAATGGCTCCAAATTGGGGCAAAGTATTATATATTCAGGAATAATTGTGAAGTCACATATGTGTCACACACAAGATATAAAAGGATATAAGATAGGTAGAAAGCTAGGCTGATAAAATAATAATCTGGAAGTTTGTGGTAAAATTGACTTTAGCTCTCCAAAATACAGCATTCTGAACAAATGTCATGGCCCTTTCATGAGCTTTGTGTTCAGTATGTCTCTCACTTTAACTAAAACTAGTCTAATGTTCTTTTATTACTGACCTAACTTAGCACTGTGCTGATATGTTGCAGATTTGGAAAATTGTAATGACACAAATTTTAAAACTTCCAAACATGCTATTATTCATTGCCTAAGGTAAGAACATCTGAAAGCAACAGCAGCATAGTGCAATGGTAACAAACTGTCACTGGAGCTAGACTTCCTGAGATTAATGCCTGCCTCTTCTATTATGACTATAGAATAACAGGTAAATTCTGCACCTTATTTCCCTCAGGCCCCAAAAAGAAATAAAAATATTTTTATCTTATCTCATAGGTTGGATATAAGTATGATGTGGTTTAATAATTACAACACTGTTTGGCACAAATTAGAATATATGTGTATTAAATACTTTTTAAAATTAATAATCTAGAAAGATTCCTGTATTCCAAGACCTTTTGTGATCTGTAAACCAAATTTATGTTCCTTGTTATGTATCAACAGGATATTAATTCTCTATTTCCCCCTTTATGACTTTTTAAAATTCTTATAGATTTTTATTGTTTATTCCTCAGTAGGGTGTGAACACCAGGATGGCAGTGATATTGCTTATTTTGATACCTATTGATTATCTTATGACTAACAAACAGTGCATAATACGTATTAACTGATAACTGAATATTTGTTAAATGAATGATTGAAAAAAATGACTTATTCAAATGATCTCTGATATGTACAAGTGATTACAACAAGAGGTAGTCAGCACTCGATATTTGTGGCATTGAATCGAATAATCTCTACTCTTGATTACTCAGTCAAAATATCAGAAAACTGCAAATGCTATCATGTGGACTATAAAATATATTAGTTCTAATTGTAAATGTAATGAAAGCAATGTACAAAGCTGCAAGAAAACAAAGCTTGGGAGTTAATATAAAATGAAAATTACACCATGCCTGTTTCCTTCTTTTGCCACCTCAAAACTGCTAACAAGTAGTCACTGATTTTGGAATACGAACATCAGAAGAATAATTCTAGTAAAGTTTCTAGGTCATGGTAACTCTATGTTTGTAGAGTTCACCATTCTTCAGATTAAAACTAATATTCTGTGTGTGTAATTTTGGACTTTGTAGACAAATAGATAATCTATATATTTACATGGATTTTATGGTAAAATATACTTCCAAAATGTTATACAATATTTTAAAGAATAACATACAGTTTACTTGACTATTTTTGGTGTAAAGTTCTGTACATTTAACATACATATAAATTCACATAACCTCCACCACAATCGGTATACAGACTAATGTCATCACTACAAAGTATTCCTTCATGCTATCCATGTGTAGTCAAACCTCGCTCCATGTTTTCTGACACCACTGATGTGTAATGGTTTTGTTTTTGTGAGAATTTCATGGAAATGGAATCATACAATGTGTATCCTTTTGAGTCTGGTTTCTTTCACTTAACATGGTGCTTCTGTGATTCATAAAAGCTGTTTTATATATCAATAGTTCATTCATTCTTTGTCTCCAAAAGTATTGCATTGTATGAATTTGCCACTATTTACTTATTCTCCCATTAAAGAAAATTTGAGTTGTTTCCAGTTTTGATTGATTATGAACAAAATTTTATAGAGCCTACTATGTACCATGTATTCTTTTAGGTGGATGAATATAGTGATGGCCAAGGTAAGGAAAAGTTCCAATTCTTATTATGCTTATTGTTTTTTGAGAAGTTAGCTATGGTTTAAAAATTTTTTAAAAAGTAATATGGTTAAATCTGTGCCTTACTGATTACTTCAGTTGTCTATGATTTTATTCCAATAAGTGAATTAATACTACTGGGTCATTAATATTTTTCAGTCTGCATAATGATGATATCATTCTAAAGCATACAGTAGAAGTTGTATTTTAGAATCATGAATTGAGGTTGGTTGGTTGTTTGCTTTTAAGCTATTGAACATAATTCATCAGGGCTTTAAAGCAAGCCCAGAAAACATGTGTTTTGTTTAAGCCATAATAGGTGATTCTGATGAATATTTCAGGTAAACATTGACTCCTTTATGTTTTTGAAATAGAAACCTAGAGCAACACTTATTAGTATGTCACTTTAAAAAGGATGGTATAAAGTAGTGTGTGTTAACACCATTTTTTAAAAATGACATATTGATAAGTGTTGGATAACAAAGATATTATCTAATCTAACCAGAAAGTGAATAACTGGTTAACTTTGAAGAATTCACTTCAGATTCAAGTATTGACAAACTATTTTCTTGATGTCATCATTTTTATTCACTAGCAACAAGTTATTAATAATTATATTCATTATCAAGAGCATATTAAAGTTGACACCAGAAATTGTCTTCTGTTGAAATACATATAGCTGTGAATCCACATTGCCCCCATTGTAAAACAGATGGCAATGTTTTGGGGTTTTCTGTAAATGTCAAAGGAGAGAAAATAGATCAATGTGAGCACTCTTCCAATATTGCTAATTTACAATGGTCAAATATGTTTTAATGTTTAGTCTTCTATCTGAGAATTCCTTTCCCACACAATTCTGATCTTTATATCCAATTGGATGAGAAATTGTATTTTGTACATAATCCCATGTTTTTCAATGATTTTTGGTCAAATGTGTCTCTATTGTGAATTTTTTCCTTGACTTATTGAAACAAAAAGGTATATGTACATCTCCTATTGCAGTTAAAAATTTATTGGGAAATATTATATTGGCCTATTTTCTGTTTTATAAGGTTTTATGAGTTGTGAAATTTAAATTCCATATGTTTCACAAGAAATAAGATAAGTACAGGTTTAGACTAACATACCTAACCTATCTGGTAAAGG
Source organism: Callithrix jacchus (assembly GCF_049354715.1). Lineage (NCBI taxonomy): Eukaryota > Metazoa > Chordata > Mammalia > Primates > Cebidae > Callithrix > Callithrix jacchus. Next base: position 1,710,630 of record NC_133518.1, read on the forward strand.
AGCCACTGGAAAGAGGTGACAGCATTAACCTGAGCTATTAGAATCAATTCAGAAGAGAAATAAGATAACTTGAGTTGTACATTATTTAAAGCACTGCTTCTCCCCTAAATAACAATATTTTTCTCAAATAGGACTATGGATGAGGGATAGATGGGCATAAAATTTGTAGTTATAAAATGGTACTATTTTCATTGAGCAATATTGGTACAAAAACTATAAATATGATAAAAAACAATAAAAGACAAAACAAAGCATTTATATTGCTTTATATAAAAAACTATTTCAATTTATAAACACTTTCTTGTTGACCTGAAGTGGTTAATTCAATTAATGAGAAAAATATCTTTTTGAAATGTATGGAGTTAAGAATAATATCACAGGTTTCTCAGAAAAAAATAGCTTAATGTGTGTTCCCCTCATGTGTGCAAGTATGAATAAGTTAGCTATAATACTCTCATATTTTTAAAACCCTGAAATTTGAAGTTTAAGGATGACTTTCCATGTTTCTTGGAAAATTGGTGACATAGTTGCATATTTCTTTTTTTATTTTTTTTTGTGGACTGCTATGGCATGCTGGTAAAATTTCTTTTTTGAGACAGAGCTTTGCTCTGTCACCCAGCTCTGTCATCCAGGATGAGTGACCCATAGAGAGATCTCAGCTCACCACAACCTTTGTCTCCTGGGTTAAAGTGATTCTCCTGCCTCAGCCTCCCAAGTAGCTGGTATTACAGGCATGCACCACCACACCTGGCTAATTTTGTAGTTTTAGTACAGACAGGGTTTCACCATTTTAGTCAGACTGGTCTCAATGCCTGCCTTGGCCTCCCAAAATGCTGAGATTACAGGTGTGAGCCACTGCACCCAGCTTAGACTGGTAAATTCTTAATGATGATTGTGTTAACAAAAGAAAACATGTCAATTTTCTGTTGTCAAGATTAAGTGAATTTCTTTATTTCAATTCATAAGCTTCTTATATAAGCTGTTGATTCAAATTTTCTTACAAAAGATTATCTGAGCTACTGGGAATATCTGATAAAAGACTTACTTAAGCACTTTAAAAAAACCGATCATCTTTCTTGTTTATAATACAATAAAGCTTTCTTTATACCTTCTTTGTTTTCATAAATGCCAACCAGGTTAAAATAACATTTAAAAATCCCACTTGTTAATGACATTCACTATCATTTATATTTAAATTAGTGTTGGGCTCTCATAACATAACTAGTTATTTCCTTTGAACATTAACATTTCACAATGCTTTAATAAATGTCCCATTCCAACATTCAAATTTTGTTTTAAAAATTACAATGCAAATGAAGTTATGCTTTTAAAATTTTACTTTAATAAACATAATCATGAATCCCACTTTAAATGTCAAAAAGAAATGGGATAATACATGATCTTTCCATTTCATTGTAACATAATGAAACAAAAACCCTGAGGATGTGTTCCAAAATAACTTTTACAATCCTCTATCAACAAACAATTTTGATGTTTGTTCCTTCCTTCATCATAACTATGTAGGGATCAGCCTCAGTGAGGCAGGTGTAACAACTGAGCTTCCCTGTGAGCACTACACAAGCATGACAAAGACGATTATTTTTTCTTACCATCGCTTGGACAAACTGGATGTCTAAATAAACAACCAACAAAACAAGCAAGCATCGTTGCTAGATATTCTATTTTGTATTATTACATAGTCTTTATCATATATCCTATGCAAAGTTACATAATTCCTTTTATATTTGATATTATAAAAACTAATTTTGAAAATATTTTTTATCAACTATTATAGGTAAACTTATATGAGCTAAATCAATACCAATGGCCTCTTGATTATTACTAAATGCTTATGTGTCACAAACTGTGACAGACAAACAGATACGCTTTCACAAAAGGGAAGACATACCATAATAAAACTATGACAATAAAACGAGGTGATTATCGGACACTACATTATATTTATCTTGTTCTAGGCACTACTAACTCATTTAGTACAGTAGAGTGTGAGTGTGACTGATCTGTTTTGAGCTACCCATAGTTGAAACAATATCTTTTTTTTTTTTGAGACGGAGTTTCGCTCGTTACCCAGGCTGGAGTGCAATGGCGTGATCTCGGCTCTCCGCAACCTCCACCTCCTGGGTTCAGGCAATTCTCCTGCCTCAGCCTCCTGAGTAGCTGGGATTACAGGCACGTGCCACCGTGCCCAGCTAATTTTTTGTATTTTTAGTAGAGACAGGGTTTCACCATGTTGACCATCATGGTATCGATCTCTTGACCTTGTAATCTATCCTGCTCAGCCTCCCAAAGTGCTGGAATTACAGGCGTGAGACACCACGCCCAACGCTGAAACAATATCTTATTCATCCTTTAATTCCAAGTTCCTCAAAAAAGTTATTGACTACTATATAAGCCTCAATAAATAAGTATTTTGGAAACATAAATTTAATTGTCCCAAATAAGCAGTGTACTTGATTTTTTTGCATTGGTAACTGAATATCAATGACACTCATACATTTATTAAAATTGTTATAGTTGTCTTTGACAATTAATTTTTATCCCTGATATTTAATGCAACATATTTTTGAAATGGTGACATAGACTAAAGAATTCTATAATATTGTTACATACCCAGTATATGTTTGTGGCTTTATAAATCATTACATAAGATTATTGATCTGTATGATCTGTATGTTCAGTTAACACATAGCTAAATTATAAATGTAAAGATTGAAAGTAAATATGTCTCTTTAAAATTGCTGTAGTTTTGCCCCTATTCATGAGTGCTTTATTATGTACTTTATAAGCATGAAAATGTTACCATCTTTATTTTAAGTTTAAAGATCAATTTCTGTATTCAATTATGAGCTTGGAAATTGTGTTTAGATGTTTGAACACCTAATTGATTATGCTACATTTGTTTGAGCATGGTTGAAATGTAACTTTACTGCTTGGTTGGTGATACTATTTTGGAAAGTATTAAATGGATTTGCTGCTTAGGAGTGAATCACTTTTTAAAACAGGTTTTCTGGAGTCTTCCAGGAAGAAAAGCACATGTTTTGATCCTTATTACTATTATTTTTAACAGAGAATGAAAATAAATGGTTAGAAATCCAGGAAGTAATCAGAAAGCAAGACTTGAACTGAATTTAAAACATGAACTCATATTTGACATTGTAGTGCTCGCAACAATGATTTAGCTATTGCATTAGTAAAACCAATACTCATATTTATTTTTTAAGGTGAAGTATTGTTCTATTAAGATAACTTTATGTAAAATTTCAGTTTGTCAAATTTTCTAAGCATGTGCCAAATGCCAATAACAATGTAAAAAAAATAGGAGTAAGAGAAATATGGTTCTTGAGAAATGTTGGATGAAATAAACAAAATAGTATTTTTAGTGTTCTTCATGGGTAATCAGGGGCCACAAGCAAAACCTATCATTCTGCCTCTGGTGACTCCCAAATCTCATGTCTTCACATTTCAAAACCAATCATGCCTTTCCAAGTCTTAACTCATTTCAGCATTAACTCAAAAGTCCGCAGTCCAAGGTCTCATTTAAGATAAGGCAAGTCCCTTCTGCCTATAACCCTGTAAAATCTAAAGCAAGATAATTACTTCCTAGGTACAATTGGGGTACAGGCATTCAGTAAATACGGGTATTCCAAATGGAAGAAATTGGCCAAAACAAAGGGGCTACAGGCCCCATACAAGTCTAAAATCCAACAGGTTAGTCAAATTGCAAAGCTCCAAAATGATCTCCTTTGACTCCGTGTGTTATATCTAGAAGAGGTGAGTTCTCATGTTCTTGGGCAGTTCTACCATTGTGGCTTTGCAGGTTACAGCCTCCTTCTCAGCTGCTTTCATGGACTGGCATTGAGTGTCTGTGGCTTTTCCAGGTGCATGGTATAAGCTGTCACTGGATCTACCATTCTGGAGTCTGGAGGACAGTGGCCCTCTTCTCACAGCTCCACTTGGCAATGCTCTAGTAGGGACTCTTGGTGGGGACTCTGACTCCACATTTCCCTACTGCACTGCCCTATCAGCGGTTCTCCATGAGAGCCCTGCCCCCACAGCAAACTTCTGCCTGGACATTCAGGTGTTTCTATCTATCCTCTGAAATCTAAACAGAGGTTCCCAAACCCCACTTCTTGACTTTGGTGCACTGGCAGGCTTAGCACCATAAAGAAGCTGCTAAGGTTTGAGGCATGCCCCCTCTGAAGCCATAGCCTGAGCTGTACATTTGCCCCTTTCAACCACAGCTGGAGTGGCTGAGATACAGGGAACCAATTCCCTAAGCTACAAAGAGCAGAGGGGCACCTGGGCCTGGTACACAAAACTTTTTTTTCCTCCGAGGCCTCTAGGCCTGTGATGGAAAGAGCTGCTGTGAAGGCCTCTGACAGGCCCTGGGGACATTTTCCTTTTTGTCTTTGGGATTAATATTCCACTCATTACTTATGCAAATTTCTGCAGCAAGCTTGAATTTCTTCTCAGAAAAGGGGGTTTCTTTTTATCATATTGCCAAGCTGCAAATTTTTCAAGCTTTTATGCTCTGCTTCCCTTATAAATCCTAATGCCTTTAATAGCACCCAAGTTATCTCTTGAATGCTTTGCTCCTTACAAATTTCTTCTGCCGGATATACTAAGTCATCTCTATCAAGTTCAAACTTCCACAAATCTGTAGTGCAGGGGAAGAATGCTGCTAGTCTCTTTGCTAAAGTAAGAGTCACCTTTTCCTCAGTTACCAACAAGTTCCTCATCTCCACTTGAGATGACCTCAGCCTTGATTTTATTGTGCACATGATTATACACCCATTCAACAAGTCTCTAAAAGGTTCCACAAGATACAATTTCAACAGGTTGATCCACTAGAAGTCTGTAGTTCAAGGCCAGCCTGGCCATTATGGTGAAATCTTGTCTATACTACAATTCCAAAAATTAGCCAGGAATGGTGGCAGGTGCCTGTAATACCAGCTACTCAGGAGCCTGAAGGGTCACTTGAATCTGGGAGGCAAAGGTTGCAGTGAGCCAAGATCATGCCACTGCACTCCCTCCTGGGTGCCAGAGTGAGACTCCATCTCAAAAACAAACAAACAAACAAACCCCAAACTCAAATTGTACAGTTTATTCCCTTCTTCCAGTTTTCGCATCACACATACATTAAAAAATAAACTGCTTAACTTCCCCCACCTCCCCAAGGCCCACAGGCCCTGCCCAACCCATTGTCCTTTCCTGCTCCCTCTCTCTCATTCCTTATTCTGCTCAAGCCACACGGACCTCCTTGCTGTTCCTCCAACACGACACACACACTCCTGCCCCAGGGCCTATGCATGGGCTGTGTCCTCTGTCCGGAAAGTGCTTACCCCCAAATACCATCCTTCTCACACAGGTTACCCCTTTCCATTAAGACACTGGCCAAGGCTGGGCATGGTGGCCAGTGTTTATAATCCCAGCAATTTTGCAGGGTGTGGTAGGAGGATCACATGAGCCCAGAAGGGTTTGCTTTTGTTTTGCTTTTCATTTTGTTTGAGACAGAATATTGCTCTGTCACCCAGGCAAGAGTGCAGTGGGTGATTTCAGCCAAGTGAAACCTCCACCTTCCAGGTTCAAGTGATTCGGCTGCCTCAGCCTTCTGAGTAGCTGTGACTGCAGGTGCCTGCCACCATGCCCAGTTTTTTTGTTGTTGTTGTTGTTTGTTTTCTGTTTTGTTTTCAGACAGTTTTACTCTCATTGCCCAGGTTCGTGTTCAGTGGCAGTATCTTGGCTCACTGCAGCCTCCACCTCCCAGGTTCAAGCGATCCTGCTGCCTCAGCCTTCCAAATTGCTGGGATTACAGACATGGGCCACCATGCCCAGCTAATTTTGTATATTTAGTAGAAACTGGATTTCTCCATCTTGGTCAGTCTGGTCTCGAACTCCCAACCTCAGGTGATCCACTTGACTCCCCCTCCCAAAGTGCTGGGATTAGAGGTGTGAGCCACCAACACTGACCAATATCTTATAATTAAAGCATAAATTGAAAACTGAGGCAGTTTTATCCACTAGAGGTCTGTAGTTCCAGGCCAGCCTGGCCATTATGGTGAAATCCCGTCTCTACTATAATTACAGAAATTAGCCAGGCATGGTGGCTGGTGCCTTGAATACTAGCTACTCAGTAGGCTGAGCCACAGGAGTCACTTGAGTCTGGGAGGCAGAGGTTGCAATGAGCTGAAATCATGTCACTGTACTCCCACCTGGGTTACAGAGTGAGACCCAGTCTCAAAAAAAACCCAAAAACTCAAATTGGACTGTTTCTTCCCTGCTTCCTTATTTCCCATCACACTTACATTAAAAGATAAACGGCTTAACATACCCCACTTCCCCAAGGCCCGCAGGTCCTGCCCAACCCGTCCTCCTTACCTCCTCCCTCTCTCCCACTCCTTACTCTCCTCAAGCCACAGGGACCTCCTTGCTGTTCCTCCAACCTGCCAGAAATAGTCCTGCCCCAGAAACTTTACATGGTCTGTTCCCTCTGTCTGGAAAGTGATTAACCCCTAATACCTTTCTTCTTACACTGGTTACCCCTTATTATTAAGATCTTGAGCCAGGCTGGGCATGGGAGTACATGCTGATAACCCCAGCAATTTCGCAGGCTGAGGTAGGAGGATCATATGAGCCCAGAATTGTTTGCTTTTGTTTTGTTTGAGATAGAATCTTGCTCTGTCACCCAGGCAGGAGTTAAGTGAGTGACTTCAGCTAACTGAAACCTCCACCTTTCAGGTTCAAGTGATTCTACTGCCTCAGCCTTCTGAGTAGCTGGAACCACAGGTGCCTGCCACCATGCCCATTATTTTTTTTTGTTTTTTGAGACAATGTTTTACTTTTGTTGCCCAGTTTGGAGTTCAGTGGCATGATCTTAGCTCACTGCAAACTTTGCTTCCCAGGTTCAACTGATTACCGTGCCTCACCTTCCCAAATGGCTAAGATTACAGGCATACACCACCATGCCCAGCTAATTTTGTATATTTAATAGTAACGGGATTTCTCCATCTTGGTCAGGCTGGTCTGGAACTCACAACCTCAGGAGATCCACCTGCCTCAGCCTACCAAAGTGCTGGGATTAAAGCCATGAGCCACCAACCCCGACCAATATCTTTTCATTAAAACCTAAATTGGAGGCAGAGACAGGTAGATTCACTTGAGGTCAGTAATTCCAGACCTGCCTGGCCATTATGGTGAAACCTTTTCTCTATTACAATTACAAAAGTTAGCTGGGCATGGTGGTGGGTGCCAATAATACCAGCTACTCAGGAGGCTGAGCCACAAGAATCACTTGAATCTGGGAGGCGGAGGTTGCAGTGAGCTGAGATCACACCTGTGCACTCCCACCTGAGTGACAGAATGAAACTCCTCAAAAAAAAACACCAAAAATTAAATTGGATTGTTTCTCCCCTGCTTCCTTATTTCCCAGCACACTTACATTAAAAGATAAACTGCTCAACTTCCCTCACCTCCCCAAGGCCTGCAGGCCCTGCCCAACAGGCCTTACTTCCCTCCTCCCTCCCCTCCTCCCTCTCTCTCCCCCCCACCCTGCTCCAGCCACAGGGACCTCTTTGCTGTTCCTCCAACAACTGAACATTCCATGGCTCCATGAGCTCACTGCCCCACTTCAACCTGGGCCACCCACCAAGGGGCTCTGCCTTGGTCTGGAAGCCCAGGGACCCCTGCAGACGCACACAGATACACACACACACACACACACACACACACACACACACACACACACATACACACACATGCGCTCGCGCAGTCATCCAACAGTTGCAAGCAGCTCCTGAGGCTGAGGAGTTCTGCTCTCTCCTGGGAAGCTTCTCCGGGAGAGAGCAGCCCCAGGGCACACAGGCTGGCGGTACCTGGAAATCCCAGCAGGGACAGCTTTCAAGGAGACGCACCCCCCACAGTGTCTGAGCAGGCCTGAAGCACCGTGGGGATCCTTGGGGATCGCCCTGTGCATCCCTGAAGCTCCGCTGCAGCTTTTCTCAGCCTGGTCCCGCCCTGCTGGACTCCTGAAATCGCGAGACCCTGGCGACGATCTCGGGGAGAGGGGGGCCATTGCCTAAGGTCCAGGCACTTCCACTGAAGGCCGCTGTTCTGCCAAGCCCCTGAGACGGCCGTTCCCCAGGCCACAGGGACTGTCACTGTGATGCGAGCCGCGGATGGACGCTAGCGCTTGTGATGCGCCACTTGCACATGCACATTGGCGTGCCTGGCTGGCCAGCGGCAACGTGGGCGCTCTGTGGCAGGGGAGCCTCAGTGGCACCAGAAAATGCTGGTGGCGGTGTCCCAGGCGGCCCCAGGGAAGGAGGCTGCCTGCCACAAGCTGAGCAGGAGCCCGACCGTCCTGACCTCAGTGGCTCCCTGAGTCGACTTTCCTGTTTGGGTCAGCTGGATGGGAAGGTGCTTGATACCGTGAGGTGGGCACTAGGGTCTGCTCTTCCCACTGGATTCCAGATCGGATGGCGTGGGCAGCGATTGGGTCCCGCGGGGCTGGAGATTCAGTCTGGTGATGTGTGGCGGGGGTCGGTGGACCTCAGAAAGATGCCTGAGACCCTCTGGGAGGGTGTCAGCAGAACGTTGCCCGGCTCCATGAGCTCACTGCCCCGCTTCGACCTGGTCCACCCACCAAGGGGCCCTGCCTTGGTCTCCAAACCCTGCTTCTCAGCGCTGCTGGCCGGAAAAGATGTGAACAAAGACAAAGCGGCCTGCCCAGCCAGCCGCAGAGGTGGCCACACCCGCAACTGGCCTCCGCCGGGGGCGGATCTGATGGAGAGAGTATCTCAGAAACTTTCTGGTGCAAAGCCCAATCCCGAGACGGATGTCCAGTTATGCCGCTGAGGACCTTCAAGGAAGCCAAGCACAACATGCTAATGGATCTTAGTCACTTTATTGTTTTCACGGAAAACATCATCATCTTGCTACAATGTGTTTTCCTCAAATTGCTTTGACTGCCTGTACAGGGAGACCCGTTGTCACCTTGTCCTGTGGAGAGAAAAACAATTCCGGGTGCTAAAAATGCAGATTCTCACTCTCATGTGCTGTGCCCTCTGTCTAGAAAGTGCTTAGCCCACAATTCCTTACTTCTCACACTGGTTACCACTTTCTATTAACATCTTGGCCCAGGTTGGGCATGGTGGCACTTGCTTATAATTCCAGCAATTTCGCAGGCTGAGGTAGGAGGATTACATGAGCCCAGAAGTGTTTGCTTTTGTTTTGCTTTTTGTTTTGTTTGAGACATAATCTTGCTCTGCACCAAGACAGGAGTGCAGTGGGTGATTTCAGCCCACTGACACCTCCACTTTCTAGGTTCAAGAGATTCTCATGCCTCAGCCTTCTGAGTAGCTGAGACTACAGGTTCCTGCCATCATGCCTAGGTTTTTTTTTTCAGACAGGGTTTTACTCTAGTTGCCAAAGTTGGTGTTCAGTGGCAGGGTCTAGTCTCACTGCAACCACCGCTTCCCATGTTCAAGCAATTCTACTGCCTCAGCCTAACAAATGACTGTGATTACAGGCATGCAACATCATGCCCAGATAATTTTGTATATTTAGTAGAAATGGGATTTCTCCATCTTAGGTTGGTCTCAAACTCCCAACCTCAGGTGATTCACCTGCCTCAGCCACCCAAAGTGCTGGAATTACAGATGTGAGCCACCAACCCCAAACAATATTTTTTTATTAAAATGTAAATTGGAGGCTGGGACAGGTTGATCAACTAGAGGTCAGAAATTCTAGAACAGACTGGTCATCATGATGCAATTCTGTCTCTACGACAATTACAAAAATAGGCTGGGAATGGTGGCAGGCGCCTGTAATACCAGCTACTCAGGAGGCTGATCCTGAAGGGTCACTTGAATCTGGAAGGCAAAAGTTGCAGTGAGCCGAGATCACACCACTGCACTCCCTCCTGGGTGCCAGAGTGAGACTCGATCTCAAAAAAAAAAAAAAAAAAAAACTCAAATTGGGCAGTTTATTCCCTGCTTCCTGATTTTCTATCACACCTACATTGAAAGATAAACTTCTCAAAAAAACCGACTCAAGATGGCACTGTGAGAACAACCCAGGATTGGAGCTCGCGTTGAATCCACAAACGGTGAGTTAAAGCTGCATTTCCAGACTGATCTTTGTTGCCCACAGAACGGGGAAACTCCCAAGTATAAAAAGACACGGGACGCCAGGCAGTAAGTCTGTGGCGGCCGGCCCTACCAAGCAATCCCCACAGGGCGCGCTTGTCCGGGTGCCTTGTTGAACCGGCAACCTGAGACTTGAGAGGGCTGCACTTGAGACTGAACGAGACTTGGACAGTAGCCCAGCCCAGGGGATTGCAGGGACAGATCGTTTGGGATACCCAGTGTGACGAACAAAACCGCGATTTCAAACTATCCCAAGCAGACGGTCCGAGATGCTCTGTGGGGGAGGGGCGTCCACCACTACCGAGGCAACCCGCCCCAACTGAGATACACGCCCACTGCTGACGCAGCCAGCCGTTGCCGAGGCAACCCGCCCCAATTGAGATACACGCCCACCGCTGACGCAGCCAGCTGTTGCCGAGGCAACCCGCCCCAACTGAGATACACGCCCACTGCTGACGCAGCCAGCTATTGCCGAGGCAACCTGTCCCTACTGAGATACACGCCCACTGCTGATGCAGCCTGCCATTGCTGAGGCAACACGCTACAACGAAGAGACTCCACCGCAGGGCATGGCGGAGACCACAGCAGAGCCTGCAGGAACAGGGCGAATCACACAACAGCAGGGCGGAGCCTCAGCAACCAAACAGTGGCTAGTCTGCCTTCTAGCTGAACAGGACACCTCATCGAACATCCAAAAATAAAGCCCAAACCCCTCAACACAGAGCATTTGAGAAAAAAAAGGGTTTTTTTAATGAGCTCTGTTGCAACAGAATCAAACATAGCAACCTAACAGCCCTGAAGGAACAACAGAGCGCACAGCTCAGCAATTAAACCCCTATAAAGTACAAACTGTCTCCTCAAGCAGCTCCCTGACCCCTCTATATCCAAAAGACTGACATTAGGCAGGCATCATCCTGGGACAAAGATAGCAGAAAAAGAAACTGGTAGCATCCCTCGCTGTGCCACAGCTGCTAGAGGTGCACCCCAGACAAGCAGGGTCTGGAGCGGACCTCAGCAGTCATACAGAGAAGGGGCTAGACTGGTAGAAGGAAAACCAAGCAACAGAAATACTTCATCCTCAACATTCTGGGTGTCCACTCAGAGACCCAATCGAAAAGTCAGCAACTACGCAGACGACCAGCGGACAAATCCACAAAGATGGGAAGAAACCAGCGCAAAAAGGAGGAAAACACCCGAAACCGGAACACCTCGCCTCCTAGAAAGGACCAAAACTCCTCACCAGCAAGGGAACAAAGCTGGACGGAGAATGACTGTGACGAAATGATGGAATCAGACTTCAAAAGATGGATAATGAGAAACTTTTGTGAGCTAAAAGATCATGTATTAAATCAATGCAAAGAAACTAAGAACCTTGAAAAAAGATTTGAAAAAAGATTCGAGGAAATGATAACAAGAATGGATAACTTAGAGAGGAATATGAATGAATTAAAGGAGCTGAAAAACACAATATGAGAACTTCGCGAAGCAAACACAAGTTTCAATAGCCGAATTGACCAAGCAGAAGAAAGAATATCTGAAGTCGAAGACCAATTCAATGCAATAGAATGAGAAACCAAGATCAGAGAAAAAAGCGCAAAAAGGAATGAACAAAGTCTCCAAGAAATGTGGGACTATGTGAAAAGACCTAACCTACGTTTGATAGGTGTACCAGAAGGGGACGAAGAGAATGAATCCAAGCTGGAAAATACTCTTCAGGACATCATCCAGGAAAATTTCCCCCACCTAGCAAGACAGGCCAACACTCAATTGCAGGAAATACAGAGAACACCACAAAGATATTCCGCAAGAAGAGCAACCCCAAGGCACATAATCGTCAGATTCAACAGGGTTGAAATAAAAAGAGAACACTAAAAGCAGCCAGAGAGAAAGGTCGGGTCACGGACAAAGGGAAGCCCATCAGACTCACAGCAGATCTCTCGGCAGAAACACTACAAGCCAGAAGAGAGTGGGGGCCAATATTCAACATTCTTAAAGAAAAGAACTTTCAACCCAGAATTTCATATCCAGCCAAACTGAGCTTCAGAAGTGAAGGAAAAATAAAATCCTTTGCGAACAAGCAAGTACTCAGAGATTTTGTCACCACCAGGCCTGCTTTACAAGAGCTCCTAAAAGAGGCACTACACATAGAAAAGATCAACCAGTACCAGCCATTCCAAAATCACACTGAATGCTAAAGAGCTTCAACATAATGAAGAATCTACAACAACTAACAGGCAAAACAGCCACTTAGCATCAAAATGGCAGTATCAAATTCACACATAACAATATTAATCCTAAATGTAAATGGACTAAATGCACCAATCAAAAGACACAGACTGGCAAATTGGATAAAAATCCAAAACCCATCAGTGTGCTGTATCCAGGAAACCCATCTCACCTGCAAGGATACACAAAGGCTCAAAATAAAGGGATGGAGGAAGATTTACCAAGCTAATGGAAAGCAAAAAAAAGCAGGAGATGCAATTCTCATCTCTGATAAAATAGACTTTAAAGCAACAAAGATCAAAAGAGAAAAAGAAGGCCATTACATAATGGTAAAAGGATCGATACAACAAGAAGAGCTAACGATCCTAAACATATATAGACCCAATGCAGGAGCACCCAGATACATAAGGCAAGTTCTTAATGACTTACAAAAGGACTTAGACTCCCACACAATAATAGTGGGAGACTTTAACACTCCACTGTCAATACTAGACAGATCAACCAGACAGAAAATCAACAAGGATATCCAGGGCTTGAACTCAGACCTGGAGCAAGCAAACCTGATAGACATTTACAGAACTCTCCACCCCAAATCCACAGAATACACATTCTTCTCAGCACCACATCACACCTACTCAAAAATTGACCACATAATTGGAAGTAAAGCACTGCTCAACAAGTGCAAAACAACTGAAATCATAACAAACAACCTCTCAGACCATAGTGCAATCAAGTTAGAACTCAGAATTCAGAAACCGACCCAGAACCGCACAGCTTCATGGAAACTGAACAACTGGCTCTTGAATGTTGACTGGGTAAACAACGAAATGAAGGCAGAAATAAAGAAGTTCTTCGAAACCAATGAGAACGAAGACACAACGTGCCAGAACCTCTGGGACACATTTAAAGCAGTCTCTAGAGGAAAGTATATAGCAATAAGTGCCCATATGAGGAGAATGGAGAGATCCAAAATTGACACCCTATCGTCAAAATTGAAAGAGCTAGAGGAGCAAGATCAAAAAAACTCAAAACCCAGCAGAAGACAAGAAATAACTAAGATCAGAGCTGAGCTGAAGGAGATTGAAACATAAAAAACCCTTCAAAAAATCAATAAATCCAAGAGCTGGTTCTTTGAAAAGATCAACAAAATAGACAGACCACTAGCCAGATTGATTAAAAATAAAAGAGAGAACAACCAAATAGATACAATAAAAAATGATAAAGGAGAAACCACCACAGATTCCAGAGAAATTCAAACCATCATCAGAGAATATTACAAACAACTCTATGCACATAAACTAGTAAACCTGGGAGAAATGGATAAATTCCTGGACTCCTGCGTCCTCCCAGCCTAAACCAGGAGGAAGCTGAAACTATGAATAGACCAATAACAAGGTCTGAAGTTGAGGCAGCAATTAAGAGCCTACCACACAAAAAAAGCCCAGGTCCAGACGGGTTCACAGCCGAATTCTACCAGACACACAAGGAGGAGCTGGTACCATTCCTTCTAAAACTATTTCAAACAATCCAAAAAGAGGGAATCCTTCCCAAATCATTTTACGAGACCAACATCATCCTGATACCAAAACCCGGCAGAGACCCAAAGAGAAAAGAAAACTTTAGGCCAATATCCATGATCAACATAGATGGAAAAATCTTCAATAAAATATTGGCAAGCTGATTGCAACAGCAAATCAAAAAACTTATTCATCATGATCAAGTAGGATTCATCCCGGGGATGCAAGGCTGGTTCAACATACGCAAGTCTATCAACGTAATTCACCACATAAACAGAACCAAAAACAAAAAACACATGATTATCTCAATCGACGCAGAGAAGGCATTTGACAAAATTCAACAGCCCTTTATGCTAAAAACCCTCAATAAACTCGGTATCTATGGAACGTATCTCAAAGTAATAAAAGCTATTTATGACAAACCAACAGCCAATATCATACTGAATGAGCAAAAACTGGAAGCATTCCCTTTGAAATCTGGCACTAGACAAGGATGCCCTCTCTCACTACTCCTATTCAATATAGTACTTGAAGTTCTAGCCAGAGCAATCAGGCAAGAAAAAGAAATAAATGGTATTCAAATTGGAAATGTGGAAACCAAATTGTCTCTATTTGCAGACGACATGATAGTATACTTAGAAGACCCCATCGCCTCAGCCCAAAAACTCCTGAAACTGATAAGCAACTTCAGCAAAGTCTCAGGATATAAAATCAATGTGCAAAAATCACAAGCATTCGTCTACACCAACAACAGACTTAAAGAAAGCCAAATCAAGAGCGAACTGCCATTCGTGATTGCTACAAAAAGAATAAAATACCTTGGAATACAACTCACAAGGAACGTAAGAGACCTCTTCAAGGAGAACTACAAATCACTGCTCAAAGAAATCAGAGAGGACACAAACAGATGGAGAAACATTCCATGTTCATGGTTAGGAAGAATTAATATCGTGAAAATGGCTATACTGCCCAAAGTAATTTACAGAATCAATGCTATCCCCATCAAGCTACCACTGACTTTCTTCACAGAACTGGAAAAAACCACCACGAACTTCATATGGAACCAAAAGAGAGCCCGCATAGCCAAGTCAATTCTAAGCAAAAAGAACACAGTGGAGGGCATCACACTACCGGATTTCAAACGATACTATAAGTCTACAGTAATCAAAACAGCATGGTACTGGTACCAAAACAGAGATATAGACCAATGGAACAAAACAGAGGCACCGGAGGCAACACAACATACATACAACTATACAATCTTTGATAAACCTGACAAAAACAAGCAATGGGGCAAGGATTCCATGTTTAACAAATGGTGTTGGGAAAACTGGCTAGCCATGTGCAGAAAGCAGAAACTGGACCCCTTCCTGACACCTTACACTAAAATTAACTCCAGATGGATTAAAGACTTAAACATAAGACCTGGCACCATAAAAACCCTAGAAGGAAATCTAGGCAAAACTATCCAGGATATAGGAGTAGGCAAGGACTTTATGAACAAAACACCAAAAGCATTGGCAACAAAAGCCAAAATAGACAAATGGGACCTAAGGAAACTCCACAGCTTCTGCACGGCAAAAGAAACAGTCACTAGAGTGGATCGGCAACCAACAGAATGGGAAAAAATTTTTGCAGTCTACCCATCTGACAAAGGGCTGATATCCAGAATTTACAAAGAACTCAAACAGATTTACAGGAAAAAAACAAACAAGCCCATTCAAAAGTGGGCAAAGGATATGAACAGACACTTTATGAAAGAAGACATATATGAGGCCAACAATCATATGAAAAAATGCTCATCGTCACTGGTCATCAGAGAGATGCAAATCAAAACCACATTGAGATACCATCTCACGCCAGTTAGAATGGCGATCATTAAAAAATCTGGAGACAACAGATGCTGGAGAGGATGTGGAGAAAAAGGAACACTTCTACACTGTTGGTGGGAGTGTAAATTAGTTCAACCATTATGGAACACAGTGTGGCGATTCCTCAAGGCCTTAGAAATAGAAATTCCATTTGACCCAGCAATCCCATTACTGGGTATATATCCAAAAGACTATAAATCGTTCTACTATAAGGACACATTTACATGAATGTTCATTGCAGCACTGTTTACAATAGCAAAGACCTGGAATCAACCCAAATGCCCATTGATAATAGACTGGATTGGAAAAATGTGGCACATATACACCATGGAATATTATGCAGCAATCAGAAATGATGAGTTTGTGTCATTTGTAGGGACATGGATGAATCTGGAAAACATCATCCTCAGCAAACTGACACAAGAACAGAAAATGAAACACCGCATATTCTCACTCATAGGTGGGTGATGAAAAATGAGAACACACGGACACAGAAAGGGGAGTACTACACACTGGGGTCTATTGGGGGGAAAAGGGGAGGGCCAGTGGGAGGGGGAGGTGGGGAGGGATAGCCTGGGGAGAAATGCCAAATGTGGGTGAAGGGGAGAAGAAAAGCAAAGCACACTGCCATGTGTGTACCTACGCAACTGTCTTGCATGCTCTGCTCATGTACCCCAAAACCTGAAATCCAATAAAAAATTTAAAAAAAAAAAAGATAAACTTCTAAACTTCCCCCACTTCCCCAAGGCCCACAGGCCCTGCTCAACCCATCCTTCTTCCCTGCTCCCTTTTTTTCACTCCTCACTCTGCTCAAGCCACACGAACCTCCTTGCTGTTCCTCCAATATGCCACACGCTCCTGCCCCAGGGCCTTTGCATGGGCTGTGTCCTCTGTCCGGAAAGTGCTTACCCCCAAATACCTTCCTTCTCAAACTAGTTACCCTTTTCCATTAAGATGTTGGCCCAGGCTGGGCATGGTGGCCCATGTTTATAATCCCAGCAATTTCACAGGCTAATGTAGGAGGATCACATGAGCCCAGAAGTGTTTGCTTTTGTTTTGCTTTTCATTTTGTTTGAGACAAAATATTGCTGTCTCCCAGGCAGGAGAGCAGTGGGTGATTTCACCCAACTGAAACCTTCACCTTCCAGGTTCAAGTGATTCGTCTGCCTCAGTCTTCTGAGTAACTGGGACCACAGGTGCCTGTCACCATGCCCAGGTTTTTGTTTGTTTGTTTGTTTTTGTTATATTTCTTTGTTTTCAGACAGAGTTTTACTCTCATTGCCCAGGTTCAAGTTCAGTGGCAGGATCTTGGCTCACTGCAGCCTCTGCTTCCTAGGTTCAAGCGATCTTGCTGCCTAAGCCTTCCAAATTGCTGGGATTTCAGGCATGGGCCACCATACCCAGCTAATTTTGTGTATTTAGTAGAAACAGGATTTCTCCAGTTTGGTGCAATCTGGTCTCAAACTCCCAACCTCAGGTGATCCACTTGCCTCGGCCTCCCAAAGTGCTGGAATTACAGGTGTGAGCCACAAACCCCAACCAATATCTTTTTATTAAAATGTGAATTAGAGGATGAGGCAGGTTGATCCACTAGAGGTCTGTAGTTCCAGGCCAGCCTGGCCATTATGGTGAAATCCTGTCTCTACTATAATTACAACAATTAGCCAGGCATTGTGGCTGGTGCCTGGAATACCAGCTACTCAGTAGGCTGAGCCACAAGAGTCACTTGAGTCTGGGAGGCAGAGGTTGCAGTGAGCTGAGATCATGCCACTGCACTCCCACTTGGGTTGCAGAGTGAGACCCCATCTCAAAAACCCAAAAACTCAAATTGGACTGTTTATTTCCTGCTTCTTGATTTCCAATAACACTTATATTAAAAGATATATTGCTTAACATCCCCCACCTTCTCAAGGCTCGCAGGCCCTGCCCAACCTGTTCTCCTCACCTCCTCCCTCTCTCCCACTCCTTATTCTCCTCAAGCCACAGGGACCTCCTTGCTTTTCCTGCAATCCACCAGAAGCAGTCCTGCCCCAGGGACTTTAATGGGCTGTGGCCTCTGTCTGAAAAGTGCTTACTTCCCAATACCTTCCTTCTCACACTGGTTACCTCTCCCCCGTTCTTTTGAGATAGAGTTTCGCTCTTGTTGCCCAGGCTGGAGTGCAATGGCATGATCTCGGCTCACCACAACCTCCACCTCTTGGGTTCAGGCAATTCTTCTACCTCAGCCTCCTGAGTAGCTGGGATTACAGGCACGCACCACCATGCCCAGCTAATATTTTGTATTTTAAGTAGAGACGGGGTTGCACCATGTTGACAAGGATTGACTTGATCTATTGACCTTGTGGTCCACCCACCTCGGCCTCCTAAAGTGCTGGGATTACAGGCATGAGCCACCGTGCCCGGTTACACTGGTATTTTTCCTAATCGTTGCTTAACACTTTCTCCCATGCAGCACATTTTCCTACTTCACTGTTCATTCTTTCTTCAATTACATTTTTATTCATTTCTTTTTCCTTTTTTTACATTATTACTTTGTTACATTATTACATTTTTAATATGGTTTACTGTCATTAGTCTTTTATTTTACTATAATTTGTTTATCTTACATAGGTGTGATCTCATTAGACTAACTTTTAAAAGTAGAACTGTATATTACTGACTTTTTGAATCTTTTGTGTCTAACGTGATTTATAGAACTGTCCTTTTTTTTCATTAAAAGATACTTAATCATGTTCTGGCCTCGCGTGGTGGCTCATGCCTGTAATTCTAGCATTTTGAGAGGCCAAATCAGGTAGAGTACTTGAGGTGAGGAGATCAAGCCCAGCCTGGCCAAAATGGTGAAACCCTGTCTCTCCCAAAAATATAAAACTTAGCTGGGCGTGGTTGTGTGTGCCTGTAATTCCAGTTACCTGAGAGGCTGAGGCAGGAGAATCGCTGGAACCCAGGAGCTGGAGGTTGCAGTGAGCCGAGATTGTACCACTGCACTTTAAGTTTGGGTGATACAGCAAGACTCTGTCTCAATAAATAAATAAATAAATAAATAAATAAATAAATAAATAAGACAGTCACCTTTCTACTCTGTTTCTATAGGATCAGCTTTTTAGATTCCACTTATGAGTTAGATCTTACAGTATTTGTCTTTCTGTGCCTGGCTTATTTCAATTGGCATAACATTCTTCAAGAATCTAAAAAAGTCAATCTCATAGAAACAGAGAGTAAAAAGGAGGTTACCAGAGGTGGGGTGGGGAGGGTGGCTCAAGTGGACAGTGATAGGAAAAAGCTAGATCTTGATCAAAGGGTACAATTTTAGTCAAATTAAAGGAATAAGTCTTAGGAATCTATCACCTTGGATGGTGAGTACAGTTAATAATAATGTATTATATATTTCAAAATGACTAGTAGATTTTTAATGTTATCACCACAGAAAAGTGGTAAGTTAGTAAGGTGATGGCTATTTGATTGAGTTTTTCTATGATGTATATACATAGATCAAAATGTTACACTAGACCCTATAAATATGTTTAATTATTATTTGCCAATTAAAAATGAAGAAAATGCTAGGATAAAAAACTCATTAGTTTTATATAGGTAATTTTTAAAAATCATAAAGGCATAGCTCCCAACCTTGGCTATACCTTTGGGATCAGCTGGAAAATTTTACACCCATAGCAATGCCTTGGTCCCATTCTCAGAGTAATTACATCAGAATCTTTGAGTATGGGGCATCAGTGGCTCTTTAAAACTCCCCAAATGATTCCAATATACAGCCAGAGTTGCAATCTACTGATACATGTAGTCTAGGCAAACTACAGGCTGTAGATGACTACCTCTTTTTGTAAATAAATGTTTATTGGAATATTGCCATAGCCATTCCTTTACATACATATGGCTGCCTTCAGTCTACAAAGACAGAGCTGAGAAGTTGAAACAGAGACCATAGAGCCTGGAAAGTCAAAATATTTACTACTTAGTGCTTTACATAGTCTATTGTTTTCTGAAAAATAAGGCAAAGTCCTGTTACATATCAAAAATATGAGGAAGAAAATAGAGACTGCTGATAACATTAATAAGAAGTAAAACTGTTTTTAAATAGCAAAATGTACATTGTAAATATATTCTCACCAAGGCTATCATTTAAAAAATAATTTCTGTATCTTCAGTTACTTACTTGAAAGAATAAATTGTTTCTCATACCTTAGAGAGTTTTCATGATGAAAATCTGGTCCTACAATTCTATATAGCAGAGGTGGCATGTTGTAAATTAGCATCCTCTCACCATCTTTTATTGTGTTTTCTTAATAAATCACACCAAGAGCATTGGCAACAAAAGCCAAAATAGACAAATGAGACCTAATGAAACTCCACAGCTTCTGCACGGCAAAAGAAACAGTCACTAGAGTGGATCGGCAACCAACAGAATGGGAAAAAATTTTCGCAGTCTACCCATCTGACAAAGGGCTGATATCCAGAATTTACAAACAACTCAAGCAGATTTACAGGAAAAAAACAAACAAGCCCATTCAAAAGTGGGCAAAGGATATGAACAGATACTTTACGAAAGAAGACATATATGAGGCCAACAGTCATATGAAAAAATGCTCATCGTCACTGGTCATCAGAGAGATGCAAATCAAAACCACATTGAGATACCATCTCACGCCAGTTAGAATGGCGATCATTAAAAAATCTGGAGACAACAGATGCTGGAGAGGATGTGGAGAAAAAGGAACACTTTTACACTATTGGTGGGAGTGTAAATTAGTTCAACCATTGTGGAAGACAGTGTGGCGATTCCTCAAGGCCTTAGAAATAGAAATCCCATTTGACCCAGCAATCCCATTACTGGGTATATATCCAAAAGACTATAAATCGTTCTACTCTAAGGACACATGTACACGAATGTTCATTGCAGCACTGTTTACAATAGCAAAGACCTGGAATCAACCCAAATGCCCATTGATAATAGACTGGATTGGAAAAATGTGGCACATATACACCATGGAATATTATGCAGCAATCAGAAATGATGAGTTCGTGTCGTTTGTAGGGACATGGATGAATCTGGAAAACATCATCCTCAGCAAACTGACACAAGAACAGAAAATGAAACACCGCATATTCTCACTCATAGGTGGGTGATGAAAAATGAGAACACATGGACACAGAAAGGGGAGTACTAAACACTGGGGTCTATTGGGGGGAAAAGGGGAGGGCCAGTGGGAGGGGGAGGTGGGGAGGGATAGCCTGGGGAGAAATGCCAAATGTGGGTGAAGGGGAGAAGGAAAGCAAAGCACACTGCCATGTGTGTACCTACGCAACTGTCTTGCATGCTCTGCTCATGTACCCCAAAACCTATAATCCAATAAAAAATTAAAAAAAAAATCACAATATCTCTATCAGTTCAGTTCCTCACATTTCTATAGCAAAAACTAATGAGATAATAGACTATGTGTACCAAACTATCTAGGTAATAACTTCTTCATTTAGGGAGATCTGACCAATGTCTACAAAATGCTTAAGATTTTAATAAATAATCATATAAGATTTTTGCAAATTAACACATATTTAAGAAAACAATCAACAATTGATACCTTTATCTGAATATTCTCTAAGTAATTAAGCTGAGTGCATTAGCTGAGAAATTTAGAATACACAAAAATTCAGGTTCAGAATAAAGCTATTATAAACCAAAAACAGTATTTAAACTGAAGCAATGTAATCTATAATTCTTAAAAATGAAAATGAATAAAATCATGTTCATATCTAAAAACAATTATTTAATACTTTAATTTTAATGGTTCAAAATATTTAAGATGTCAAGATATCAGTACTAATTAGAAAAAGCCCTTTTAAGATTGCAGGAATTGGCAAAATTTGAATACTGATTATAGGTTAGATATTAGTATTGTATCAATTTTAAATTTCCTGATTTTGGTAATTGTACTCAGATTATGTAATAGAATACTCTTCTTATTAGAAAATATACACTGAAATACTAGTGAAGTGTTTAGGCTTAAAGGGGTATGTATGATGGCTGCTACTTTCTCTTACTGGATCACAGGGAATATATATACATACGTGTGTATGTATGGTGTGTGTATGGGTGTGTGTGTGTGTGTGCGTGTGTGTGTATAGATATGTATATATGTGAAGAGAGAGATACAATGATAAAGCAAAAGTAAATGTTAGTAATTGTTGAATATGGATAACGGGTATATGAGAGATCTCTCTACCATTCTTTTAACGTTTATGTAAGTTTGAAATTATTTCAATACAAAAGTTAACGGAAGTCCTTTTGAGATAGAAAGTAGTAGTAAATGCAAAATATATTCATTGTTAAGTTAGTATTAGGTGACCAAAAGTAAAAGAAAACAAAATAAGTACAACCCAAGTGGAGCTCATTCTTCAATCAACAATAAATATCTCAGATAATTTTTTTTAATAATGAAATAATAAACAGGTATATTTATTAGGTTATGTGATTGCTTGAAAATTCTATGAACAAATAAATTTAAAGCTTCGTTAGGTTCTAACAGTTTCAGTAATTTTTATGGTCTTATTTCTAATATGGTATATTGCAAATTTATATAAATAAAATAGCCATAAGACAACAAATTTATTGAATACTTAACTCATTGTAGAAATTAGTTTGATCTCTGGATCCATGGGGACAGGCTGTATTCTAAATGGATAATTCTTTTTAACAGAATAATCTTGAAACAGAAAAACTAAACC
Source organism: Callithrix jacchus (assembly GCF_049354715.1). Classification (NCBI taxonomy): domain Eukaryota; kingdom Metazoa; phylum Chordata; class Mammalia; order Primates; family Cebidae; genus Callithrix; species Callithrix jacchus. The sequence continues at coordinate 1,733,145 of NC_133518.1, forward strand.
AACTCGCAAAATTTTAAACCACTCAGGACATGGGGCATTCCACATAATCACCGACACCATGCCTGAACTGTCAGCAACCTCCAAACAGGTCTAGAAAAAAAGAGTAAAAGCATATACATATCTGTCACTTTTATGTATACAGATGGTATATAACATATTATCTGTGATCATTTAGGGTGATAGAAAATAACATTTAATTTTTAATTATTAATAATGATTCAGTTGTCAAATCTGCTAATATTGGTGATCTAAAGAAGAGACAGCCACCAGATCCATGGGAGTACTAAATGTGCTACTAAATTACTGTGTGAAGGAAGCTCTGAGGACACAGGCCAAATCTTATTTATATTTGATTCTTCCATAGTATTTAGCATGGTGCCTTAAAGAGATCCCACAACACATTTGTCAAATCAATGAGACAAATCGCATGTTACAAGTTTTACCTTAAAATTTTGACATCATTCTTGGTTATCTGAACTGTTAAATGGCTTTGATATTCATATTTGAGAACTTTAGATAAACATATAATTGAGTGGGCACAATGCCATCAATACCCTGGTTACATTAATTTATTTATAGCAATACACAAGGCTGGTACATAAGACATGGAAATAATTTCTGAGACACTATTTGAGAAATAATGCTATCAGAAAGGGGAATGTTAGAACAAATGTGCATTATTGCTGACTCTGAGTATAGTTAAAATACAGAAATCTGTTGAGGTAGAAAGTATCTGATGGAGTTTTTCTCGGTATTAAAATACAGTGACAACTTCAGCTCTGCCTAAAAGGCAATCATTAATGTGGTTTCTAATCCTTAATTTCTTCTTAAATAATGATGTTATTTTCTCAGACCCTTTCTCTTAATGATGAATATACATTTTGGGCAATTCATTCCTTTATTCATTAAACATTTACTGGTTCTCTACTCCAGACATTATGTTAGGCACTGGAATGAAGAGATGAATCAAACGTCATTCCTAATAATAATGACTAAAATATATATAGGACTTATGTGCCTGGAACATAGGTAAATTCTTTACTTATATTAACTACTTCAATCCTCACATCAACCCTGTAAGGTAAGTACAATTAGTATCCATATTTTATAGATGAGTAAACTGAGGCTTTAAAAGGATAAATTTCCCTATATCAAAAGCTAAGAAATGGTAAACAGAGCCAAAACCTGAATTCAGTTCATATGACTAGAGGAAGTGCACTCTTAAGCACTATAAAATACTTCTTCCCTACAGTCAGAGAGCTCACAGTAGAGTAAGGTTAGCAAATCTATTAACAGATATGTATAACTGGGTTATACATGCTCTATAATGGGGTCCTGAGTAGCATGTAGTTGATTCTCCTTAGTGACTAGGCATATGGGTATACATGGAAAGATTTAAATCAGAGGTAGGCACTGAACTGAATCTTAAAGATGGCTTTGCCAATCTGATGATAATTGAAAGGAAGAGCATTCTAGGCAGAAGAAGTAACATAAGTAGAGGTATGAAAAGTAGAAAACAATTGATTACCATTAGAAAATTCCAGGTAGGGCACTTTGGTTATTATGGGGCATAGAAAGCTCAGGAAGAGATGAAACTGGAGAGGCAAGCAGGGAAAAAATGATGAAGACACAAAGAGACAGGAAGGCAACAAGTAAGTGGAGTTTAAAAATTAGGGAAGAAAGTATTGCAACAGTGAGAAGGCAAACAAATATCAAGGAATGACTGAATAATTTATGATATCATGTGCTAAAACTTTATAACTGTAAAGTTATGAATGATGAATTTTTAGTGATAAGAGCAAATATTTAAGAAAATGTAAAATAATACAAAACTGTATTCAGAATATAGTTCCCATTTTTTAAGAGAACATCATTCTCAGCAAACTGACAGAATAACAGAAAATGAAATACTGCATGTTCTCACTCATGGGTGGGTGTTGAACAATGAGAACACATGGACACAGGGAGGGGAGCACTACACACTGGGGCCTGTTGGCTGGAATAGGGGAGAAACAGTGGGGGATAGGGAGTTGGGGAGAGATAGCATGGGGAGAAATGCCAGATATAGGTAAAGGGGAGGAAGGCAGAAAATCACACTGCCACGTGTGTACCTATGCAACTATCTTGCATGTTCTTCACATGTATCCCAAAACCTAAAATGTAATTTAAAAAAATAAATAATAAAATAAAAAAAGAAAAATTACTGTAATATATAACATATATAGTTACATAAAATATATGATACCTGTACCTATGTACATATATGTTATATTTATGATATAAATATAATAGATATGTATATGTAAATCTAGTTTATGCTTATATATGTGTATATAAGTGATGTACACACACACAAGAAAGGGAATAAAACACACCATGTTAACAGTGGCTCTCTCTGAGTAGTAAGATCTTCAAATAGCTTTCTACATTTTCCAAATTCCCTATAAGAAGCATGTATACTTTTGTAATGAAAGTTTAATGAAATATGTAAAATAGTTCTTGATATCATGGGAAAATACAGTATAATATTAAGAAAGAAAAAACAGAACACAAACATATCAAGGAAGTAGAGCTCACGAGCATTATGCAGTGTGGAGTCAAAACAATAGAAAAGTATCACACAGATTTCACAGTTAGAGTTACTAGTGAATGATAAGCTAAGGAAAAAAGCCAAAGTAATTGTGTTGAGAAATGGGAGGTAAGAAAGTAAAAACACCTAGTGTAGACTACTTCTTCAAGAAGCTTATCTGAAGAGAAAGAGATTGGGAATAAAAGAGTCATAAGACCAAGGCAGATTATTTTACTTTCTCTTTTAAATGGGAGGCTAGAGTATGTTTATATGGTGGTGCATAAAGCATAGCTGAGAAGAAAAAGTTTTAGGAAAATAAAAAGTTGGGAAGAAGACCACCTAGATCAGGAAAATAAAGGGCACCAATACAGAAATAATTTTGTATGTACAATAAATTATGCAGAGAAATACATATATTTATGTACATTTTAAAATTACATTGAAGTGACTTACGCTATTTAAACGAACAGGTTATCATACTATTAAGTGTGTAAGTTATAATTTATAACCTTAAATTCACATAGGATATCTTATCATTACTTGTACTTGATATGGTTCAGTCATCTTTTTATCAGGTTTCCCATAGTCTCACCATTTTGATTTATGTATGATCCTCATAAGCAATGCAGGAAAATTTCTTCTGTTAGCTCAGGTCATTTCAAGGTGAGAAAGGGAAATTATTTTGGTATCTAGAATGTAAAAAAGAGAAAAGAAATTCTGTTTTACTTGTAATGATACCTTCAAAGATCTATTTTAATAGTTAAAAATAGTAGCCAAATTATACCTAAAGCGAATCCTTCTTGCCAGCTAAACCCTGCCAGCTAAGTCTATATACATTTCTCACATAAACTACATTTGATCCCTAATATTAACAGCTGAAATATGTATAAGGCTTACCATGTGCCTGGAACATAGGTAAACCTATATTAACTAACACATTGTTCCATCTAGAATGCCTTCCATCTTACCAAATCATTTAATAATTTCCTGGAAAACCTGGATCTAAACTCACCTCCCATAAGATATTTTGTGAAAAAACAGACCTCAATGTCATGGAATGTTATTCCCATTACTAAGCACTTATATATTTAATTTATAGAATTAAGCCAAGCACGGTGGCTTACGCCTATAATTTCAGCACTTTGGGAGGCTGAGACCGGTGGCTTGCTTGAGCTCAGAAGTTCAAGATCAGTCTGGGCAACATGATGAAACCCCCTGTTTCTCCAAAAAGAGAAAAGTAGCTGGGTGTGGTGCATGTGCCTATAGCTCCAGCTACTCTAGAGGCTGAAGTGGGGTGATCACCTGAGTCCAGGCATCTGAGCTCACTGCAGCAAGGCTGAAGTAAACTGTGCTCATTCCACTTCAGCCAGGCTACAACGAGCCATGATCACACCACTGCATTTCAACCTGAGCGATTGAGAGCCTGTCTCAAAATCTATATCTGTATATATTTGTTTTATTACACTTTTTTGTATTGCCTCCACCTCAGTTTCATATGTATAAATTCCATCTCCCCAAAATATACCAGACATGAGCCTGTATCAGGACCTTTACACTTGTTGTCTTCCCCTTAGATATGCAAGTGACTTTCTCACTCCCCTCCAAGTTTTGCTCAAAGGTCACCTTCTCAGTGATATTATCCCTAACTATCCTATTAAAAGCTGACCCCTTTACTTATCCTCCATTTCACTTTATTTTTCTAGATAGCACTTACTATTTTCTCATATGCCATATGATCTACTGAGAAACATTTTAATCTGCAAGCTCACTGACAAGTTGAAAAACTTCTTTAAACGTATTTATCAATTTAAATAATTAATTTGTAATCCCGATGTAGTCTTCCTTGGATTAAGAGACGATCCATCTGCAACTGTCTCCACATTTTTCTTTCTCACAGCCCACAGTCTCAACTATTAAGACTTGAATTTGCATTATTACCAATATTTATTTTGCTAAGGCTCCCTTCATTTCTATCTTTCTTAACATAATGTTTTACCTAGTCAACGCTTTTGACAAGAAAATCACACTTGTAATTTCTTTTTAATAAGGATTTAAGTGGTATTATATAATTATGCCCATAACACAAAAAACACACACAATTTTTCTCTGTAACTTTTCTTTCAGATTCTCCCAATAAATTACTAGCCCAGAATCACAGATCCTAACATTCGATCTGATATAGTTTAGTGATTTTATTTTAATGTCAGATGAATCTCAGATGAGCTTTGAATTGTCTTGATCAATGGAGTACTCTTGATAAACGAAGGCACGTACAGCTCCTTTATTGTCTGAAGTAAATTCAAGAGCTACATAGTTTGTAAAACTAGAGTTCTAAAAGCCTCTGTTTCTGTTATAATAAGGTGCAGAGAGTTAGGTGTAATCAGATGTCTTTCTGGTTAACATTTTTCCCAGTTTAGGTCTTTAACTTACAAACTTCAGAGAATACATATTTTATCTCTCAAATCCAAAAAAGAATTAGAGGCTGTCTATAGACAAAAAAGAATTTGTGTAAATTTATAAAAATAAGCATGTTCATTATCAAAAAAGAAATAATGAAAATAAATAAACTGGATATTCAATATGCAATAGAACAGTGATTCTCAAAACGTTTCGGTCTCAGAATCCCTATACATTCTTTAAAATTATTAAAGATCTTCAATAGCTTTTTTCTTTTGTTGAGTTGGAGTATCAATCTGTTTCTCAGGTGGAAGTGCAGTGGTGTGATCTTGACTCACTGCAACCTCCACTTCCTGGATTCAAGCAATTCAGTCTCCCAAGTAGCTGAGACTACAGACGTGCACCACTATGCTAGGCTAATTTTTGTATTTTTTAGTAGAGATGGGGTTTTACCATGGTGGCCAGGTTGGTCTCCAACTCCTGACCTCAAGTGATCTGCCTGCCTCAGTCTTTCAAAGTGTTGAGATTACAGGTGTGAGCCACTGCTCCCAGCCTGAAGAGCATTTTACTGCACTATAAAGCAAACTAAGAACTTTTTAAAATTATCAGTTCATTAAAAATAGCAATAATAAACTAATACGTATAATTACAAGTAACATTTTTTTTGGTAAAAATGTAAAAATGACAGTATTTTCCAAAATTAAAAAATAATGTAGTGAGAAGTGTGGTATTGTTTTACATTTTTGCAAACTTTGTTAGTACCTACCTTAATAGATGAAATTGGATTCCATCCAATTTTGCAGGTGGATACTCATATCTTCTTTGATATTTAGTTGGCTTTGGTGTAACATGTCATTTAGCCTCTGGAAAACTACACAGTACACTTGTGAGAGAATAAGGGTGAAAAAAGGTGAGTAAAGCCTTAGTATTGTGAAAATAGCTTTGACCTCATGGATCTTTTGAATATGTCTTGGGGCACCACTAGAGGTCCCTGGACCATACTTAAAAATTATAGCAGAAGAGTAAATTTTAAAAATGAAGAAGGAATGAATATTAAAGCTAAAAATAATGAATCAGAAAACACTCTACCACAATTAAAAAAAACCCAACAGCACTGATAAATTCAATTCTCTGGAAAAATTAATGAAAAGTTAAATCTTTCACAAGTCTAATCATAAAAAAGAAAACAAAAATGTAATACTCAGAATGTAAACAACTATACACACAAAGAAAAATTATTTAAAAATTATTATATATGATTTTATATCAGTAAATTTTAAATATCAGTGACATAGTTAATCTCTTAGAAAAATATGAATTACCAGTATTGCCATAAGAAGCAAAAGAAAACTAAACTATGTTTTCACTCATGGAAGAAAATGAAAAAAGTTCACTAGGAGAGGCCTCAAGATGGCGCTGTGAGAACAACCCAGGATTGGAACTCTTGTTGAATCCACAAACAGGTGAGTCGGAGTTGCATTTCCAGACTGATCTTTGTTGCCCACAGAACGGAGAAACTCCCAAGTATAAAAAAGACACAGGACGCCAGGCAGTAAGTCTGCCTGGAGAAGCCGGCAGCCAGGGCGGTTGTGGCCGGCCCTACCCAGCAATCCCCACAGGGCGCGCTTGTCTGGGTGCCCTGTTGAACCGGCAACCTGAGACTTGAGAGGGCTGGACTTGAGACTGAACGAGACTTGGACAGTAGGCCAGCCCAGGGGATTGCAGGGACAGAGCGTTTGGGGTACCCAGTAGGATGAACAAAACCGCGATTTCAAACTATCCCGAGCAGATGGTCCGAGACTCTCTGTGGGGGAGGGGCGTCCACCACTACCGAGGCAACCCGCCCCAACTGAGATACACGCCCACGGCTGACGCAGCCAGCCATTGCCGAGGCAACCCGTCCCTACTGAGATACACGCCCACTGCAGACGCAGCCTCCCATTACCGAGGCAACCCGTCCCTACTGAGATACACACCCACTGCTGACGCAGCCTGCCGCTGCCGAGGCAACACTCTACAACGAAGAGACTCCACCGCAGGGTGTGGCGGAGACCACAGCAGAGCCTGCAGGAACAGGGCGAATCACACAACAGCAGGGCGGAGACTAGGCAGGCAAACAGTGGCTAGTCTGCCTCCTAGCTGGGCAGGACACCTCAACGGACATCGAAAAATAAAGCCGAACCCCCGAACACAGAGCATTTGAGAAAAAAAGAGTTTTTTAAATGAGCTCTGTTGCAGCAGAATCAAACATAGCAGCCTAACAGCCCTGAATGAACAACAGAGCTCACAGCTCAGAAATAGAGCTCCTAAAAAGAACAGACTGTCTCCTCAAGCAGCTCCCTGACCCCTCTATATCCAAAAGACTGACATTAGGCAGGCATCATCCTGGGACAAAGATAGCAGAAAAAGAAACGGGTAGCATCCTTCACTGTGCCACAGCTGCTAGAGGTGTACCCCAGACAAGCAGGGCCTGGGGTGGACCTCAGCAGACGTACAGCGAAGGGGCTAGGCTGGTAGAAGGAAAACCAAGTAACAGAAATACTTCATCATCAACAATCTGGGTGTCCACTCAGAGACCCAATCGAAAAGTCAGCAACTACGCAGACGACAAGCGGATAAACCCACAAAGATGGGAAGAAACCAGCGAGAAAAGGAGGAAAACACCCAAAACCAGAACACCTTGCCTCCTAGAAAGGACCAAAACTCCTCACCAGCAAGGGAACAAAGCTGGACGGAGAATGACTGTGACGAAATGACGGAATTAGACTTCAGAAGGTGGATAATGAGAAATTTTGTGAGCAAAAAGAACACATATTAAATCAATGCAAAGAAACTAAGGAACTTAAAAAAAGACATGAGAAAATGATAACAAGAATGGATACCTTAGAGAGGAATATGAATGAATTAAAGGAGCTGAAAAACACAATAGGAGAACTTCGCGAAGCATGCACAAGTTTCAATAGCCGAACTGACTAAGCAGAAGAAAGAATATCTGAAGTCGAAGACCAAGAATATCTGAAGTCGAAGACCAACTCAATGAAATTAAATGAGAAACCAAGATTAGAGAAAACAGCGCAAAAAGGAATGAACAAAATCTCCAAGAAATGTGGGACTATGTGAACAGACCTAACCTACGTTTGATAGGTGTACCAGAAGGGGACGAAAAGAATGAATCCAAGCTGGAAAATACTCTTCAGGACATCATCCAGGAAAACTTCCCCCTCCTAGCAAGACAGGCCAACACTCAAATGCAGGAAATACAGAGAACACCACAAAGATATTCTGCAAGAAGAGCAACGCCAAGGCACATAATCGTCAGATTCAACAAGGTGGAAATAAAGGAGAAAACACTAAGGGCAGCCAGAGAGAAAGGTCGAGTTACCCACAAAGGGAAGCCCATCAGACTCACAGCAGATCTCTCAGCAGAAACACTACAAGCCAGAAGAGAGTGGGGGCCAATATTCAACATTCTTAAAGAAAAGAACTTTCAACCCAGAATTTCATATCCAGCCAAACTGAGCTTCAGAAGTGAAGGAAGAATAAAATCCTTTGCGAACAAGCAAGTACTCAGAGATTTTGTCACCACCAGGCCTGCTTTACAAGAGCTCCTAAAAGAGGCACTACACATAGAAAGGAACAACCAGTACCAGCCATTCAAAAATCACACTGAATGCTAAAGAGCATCAACATAATGAAGAATCTACAACAACTAACAGGCAAAACAGCCACTTAGCATCAAAATGGCAGGATCAAATTCACACATAACAATATTAACCTTACATGCAAATGGACTAAATGCACCAATGAAAAGACACAGACTGGAAAATTGGATAAAAATCCAAAACACATCAGTGTGCTGTACCCAGGAAACCCATCTCACATGCAAGGATACACAAAGGCTCAAAATAAAGGGATGGAGGAAGATTTACCAAGCAAATGGAGAGCAAAAAAAAGCAGGAGTTGCAATTCTCATCTCTGATAAAATAGACTTTAAAGCAACAAAGATCAAAAGAGACAAAGAAGGCCATTACATAATGGTAAAAGTATTGATAAAACAAGAAGAGCTAACGATCCTAAACATATATAGACCCAATGCAGGAGCACCCAGATACATAAGGCAAGTTCTTAATGACTTACAAAGAGACTTAGACTCCCACACAATAATAGTGGGAGACTTTAACACTCCACTGTCAATATTAGACAGATCAACCAGACAGAAAATCAACAAGGATATCCAGGGCTTGAACTCAGACCTGGAGAGGGCAAACCTGATAGACATTTACAGAACTCTCCACCCCAAATCCACAGAATACACATTCTTCTCAGCACCACATCACACCTACTCTAAAGTTGACCACATAATTGGAAGTAAAGCACTGCTCAACAAATGCAAAACAACTGAAATCATAACAAACAGCCTCTCAGACCATAGTGCAATCAAGTTAGAACTCAGAATACAGAAACCGACTCAGAACCGCACAGCTTCATGGAAACTGAACAACTGGCTCTTGAATGTTTACTGGGTAAACAATGAAATGAAGTCAGAAATAAAGAAGTTCTTTGAAACCAATGAGAACGAAGACACAACATGCCAGAACCTCTGGGACACATTTAAAGCAGTCTCTAGAGGAAAGTATATAGCAATAAGAGCCCATATGAGGAGAATGGAGAGTTCCAAAATTGACACCCTATCATCAAAATTGAAAGAGCTAGAGGAGCAAGATCAAAAAAACTCAAAACACAGCAGAAGACAAGAAATAACTAAGATCAGAGCTGAACTGAAGGAGCTTGAGACACGAAAAATTCTTCAAAAAATCAATAAATCCAAGAGCTGGTTTTTTGAAAAGATCAACAAAATAGACAGACCACTAGCCAGATTGATTAAAAAGAAAAGAGAGAACAACCAAATAGATGCAATAAAAAATGATAAAGGGGAAATCACCACAGATTCCACAGAAATTCAAACCATCATCAGAGAATATTACAAACCACTCTATGCACATAAACTAGTAAACCTGGAATAAATGGATAAATTCCTGGACTCCTGCATCCTCCCAAGCCTAAACCAGGAGGAAGCTGAAACTATGAATAGACCAATACCAAGGGCAGAAGTCGAGGCAGCAATTAAGAGCCCACCACACAAAAAAAGCCCAGGTCCAGACGGGTTCACAGCCGAATTCTACCAGACACACAAAGAGGAGCTGGTACCATTCCTTTTAAAACTATTTCAAACAATCCAAAAAGAGGGAATACTTCCCAAATCGTTTTAAGAGACCAACATCATCCTGATACCAAAACCCGGGAGACCCCAACTAGAAAAGAAAACTTCAGGCCAATATCCATGATGAACATAGATGCAAAAATCTTCAATAAAATATTGGCAAGCCGAATGCAACAGCAAATCAAAAAACTTATTCACCATGATCAAGTAGGATTCATCCCGGTGATGCAAGGCTGGTTCAACATACACAAGTCTATCAACGTAATTCACCACATAAACAGAACCAAAAACAAAAAACACATGATTATCTCATTCGACGCAGAGAAGGCATTTGACAAAATTCAACAGCCCTTTATGCTAAAAACCGTCAATAAACTCGGTATCGATGGAACGTATCTCAAAGTAATAAAAGCTATTTATGACAAACCAACAGCCAATATCATACTGAATGAGCCAAAACTGGAAGCATTCCCTTTGAAATCTGGCACTAGACAAGGATGCCCTCTTTCACCACTCCTATTCAATATAGTTCTGGAAGTTCTAGCCAGAGCAATCAGGCAAGAAAAAGAAATAAAGGGTATTCAAATAGGAAAGGTGGAAGCCAAATTGTCTCTATTTGCAGACGACATGATAGTATACCTAGAAGACCCCATCACCTCAGCCCAAAAACTCCTGAAACTGATAAACAACTTCAGCAAAGTCTCAGGATATAAAATCAATGTGCAAAAATCACAAGCATTCGTCTACACCAATAACAGACTTAAAGAAAGCCAAACCAAGAACAAACTGCTATTCACAATTGCTACAAAAAGAATAAAATACCTTGGAATACAACTCACAAGGAACGTAAGGGACCTATTCAAGGAGAACTACAAACCACTGTTCAACGAAATCAGAGAGGACACAAACAGATGGAGAAACATTCCATGTTCATGGTTAGGAAGAATTAATATCGTGAAAATGGCTATACTGCCCAAAGTAATTTACAGAATCAACGCTATCCCCATCAAGCTACCATCAACTTTCTTCACGGAACTGGAAAATACCACCATGAACTTCATATGGAACCAAAAGAGAGCCCGCATAGCCAAGTCAATTCTAAGCAAAAAGAACACAGCGGGGGGCATCACACTACTGGCTTTCAAACTATACTACAAGGCTACAGTAATCAAAACAGCATGGTACTGGTACCAAAACAGAGATATAGACCAATGGAACAAAACAGAGGCACCGGAGGCAACACAACATATCTACAACTATACAATCTTTGATAAACCTGACAAAAACAAGCAAGGGGGAAAGGATTCCCTGTTTAACAAATGGTGTTGGGAAAACTGGCTAGCCATGTGCAGAAAGCAGAAACTGGACCCCTTCCTGACACCTTACACTAAAATTAACTCCAGATGGATTAAAGACTGAAACATAAGACCTGGCACCATAAAAACCCTAGAAGGAAATCTAGGCAAAACTATCCAGGACATAGGAGTAGGCAAGGACTTCATGAACAAAACACCAAAAGCATTGGCAACAAAAACCAAAATAGACAAATGGGACCTAAGGAAACTCCACAGCTTTGGCACGGCAAAAGAAACAGTCACTAGAGTGGATCGGCAACCAACAGAGTGGGAAAAAATTTTTGCAGTTTACCCATCTGACAAAGGGCTGATATCCAGAGTTTACAAAGAACTGAAACGGATTTACAGGAAAATAACAAACAAGCCCATTCAAAAGTGGGCAAAGGATATGAACAGACACTTTACGAAAGAAGACATATATGAGGCCAACAATCATATGAAAAAATGCTCATCGTCACTGGTCATCAGAGAGATGCAAATCAAAACCACATTGAGATACCATCTCACGCCAGTTAGAATGGCGATCATTAAGAAATCTGGAGACAACAGATGCTGGAGAGGATGTGGAGAAAAAGGAACACTTCTACACTGTTGGTGGGAGTGTAAATTAGTTCAACCATTGTGGAAGACAGTGTGGCGATTCCTCAAGGCCTTAGAAATAGAAATTCCATTTGACCCAGCAATCCCATTACTGGGTATATATCCAAAAGACTATAAATCGTTCTACTATAAGGACACATGTACACGAATGTTCATTGCAGCACTGTTTACAATAGCAAAGACCTAGAATCAACCCAAATGCCCATTGATAATAGACTGGATTGGAAAAATGTGGCACATATACACCATGGAATATCATGCAGCAATCAGAAATGATGAGTTCGTGTCGTTTGTAGGGACATGGATGAATCTGGAGAACGTCATCCTCAGCAAACTGACACAAGAACAGAAAATGAAACACCGCATATTCTCACTCATAGGTGGGTGATGAAAAATGAGAACACATGGACACAGAAAGGGGAGTACTAAACACTGGGGTCTATTGGGGGGAAAAGGGAGGGCCAGTGGGAGGGGGATATGGGGAGGGATAGCCTGGAAAGAAATGCCAAATGTGGGTGAAGGGGAGAAGGAAAGAAAAGCACACTGCCATGTGTGTTCCTACGCAACTGTCTTGCATGCTCTGCTCATGTACCCCAAAACCTAAAATCCAATCAAAAATTAAAATAAATAAATAAATAAATAAAAAGAATCCACATTGTAATACTTTGTAAAATGTGTTTACTTTTTTATCATTGGAAAATTAATTACTTACTATGTACAAATTTCTAAAATACTTCACTGCAGTAAATAGTATATAGTATGAATTATTGTTTTCTTTAACATATAATAAACATGGGTGAAACTATTCATATGAATTCAGATCTTTTGGCTTCAATTGCCGTTCTACTTTATTAGCACTTCCCTAACTCCATAAAATGTATAATTTGAATTTTTGTTTAATCCAGAATTTATTGAAAATGTTTTTTTAATGTGATAATGTTACTATTGCAGTTGAGGACATTTTCAATAAATATCTTAAACTTGAGGTCCTGAGTATTTCTTTTGTACTAGATAACAGATTTCTCTGGCACAACTCCATTACTTGTGATAACATTTATGGAATCTGCAAATGTCAGGACACCATTTCAACAATGTACCCAGTTGTTCATATCAAATATATTGTTAGCTATGAAACAAACCAAATATAAATGTTGAATATATAGCACAAATAAACAGAATCTTCACAGAAAACAACAATAACTAATTTTCTACAATATGTCACCTATTCATTAGTTCTTCAGTAATACCATTTATGCTATTTCAAGTACAAGAGGTTCTTTAACTAGGTTCTAAAAGCCATAAACAATGATGCATAAAGTCAGATTTATTTTTAGAAACTTTTGATGCTTCTTTTGCTGTGCATCTTACTGTGAATATAGGGAGATGAAGACAAATGTACATTTAAGTCAATAGTGGGCACATGCGTTTTGCTCATATTGTTTTTTGCTTATATGGATGTTGTAAATAACAAGATACAATCATGAAGTTTGATAAACTCATCTGTACCTTGTGAACTTTAGTCCACTTAGTTTAAAACTTGATTCAGTCACTATTTATTGGTTTAAAAAATGATTTTAAAAGCTGCAAACAAAACTTTATTACACATTTCTGAATCAGGGAGTGGTAAACTGTGATAGTTTCCCTTTACCACAGACTGTTTTGTGAAGGAAATTCTGCATAATATAAAATAAATAAGAGTTTCCAAACTGTTTTTTAAAAAGCTTGAAATTTTTTCTACAATTAACCTTCTCTCTAGAGTCGCCTTTAATCAGGGCTTGGTCCCTGTGTCATCTTTTTAAGGTTTAGTTTCTGGAAAATTTTCAGCAAACCTCTCCCATGCTTTGTCCAAGTTTGTTTTTGCTTTGAAGAAGGCAAACATCTTCAGCTGAAGTTGGATGCCTGTCCCCAAGCTGTGCCTCTTGAAGCTAAAGCTGATTGAAGTTCCCATCCTTCCCCAGGCCATCTTTTTTCCAAACAATCTACTTCAACATTTTCTGACCTTTGTTGCTGTCAGTAATTTCAGAATAAACAGATGCAGGAGAGTCATCTCTTGGGAACGTTTCTTCACTTCTGATCTACTCCCTACGTTTTCCAGCTCCATCTGTATATTTTAGATGGTTCAATGTCTATTCATCCATCTCAAAATATGTATTTTGAGAACCATATTTTACTTGTACTTTCTTTAATTATTTTCTTATTTCCAACTCTTTTTTCTCCTTACTTTGTGTTGAACCAATAAGCAATTTGTTTTTCTTATCAAAACAAAGGTGAGCTCTAACCTGCTGCAGTTCACAGCCATCACAGCTATCACTGCCAGGGCGAATGTGAAAGGGTAACACAGGCTCTCCAAGTTTTACTTCCTGTCTATGCTCAAGGACACAAAGGTCGCACTTAATTTTGAGCTAAACAATTTCCATTAACAATTGTTCAATTTTGACTGCCGTGATCTACAAGGACATAACATGTAAGTCATGGTTAAAGTAAATTTCTGAATAAAACTTACTGACACCAACTTCAGGGATTCAAAGAGTATGCTTCAGATTATTTTCTCATCTAATTATACCACAGATTTTACAACGGTAATGATAAAAAGTGATCCTGTCTGCAAACAGGTGATCTAGTGGCAATTACTCTAATACACAGAGGCCAATTTTTTTTTCATTTACCTCCTCAGTATCTTCTGCAGTGACATAGCCTTTACTGATAATGTGAAGAGGGACGATGCTATGGCCATAAAGGATGCCTGTGGAGCCAGAACGATGGGAGTGCATGCGGTGAAAGGTAGTCTTGCCCAGGCTGGCTACTGTGGTCCTCTTCAGGATGCCCTGGCACATATTTTCTGGAACCAAACGGGGCTGTGGACAATGATCAAGGGGACACCTTATGTCCTATCTGTGTGACCTGAAAACTGAAAAAAATCCTTGGAAAGATTACATCTTCCCCAGCTATAGGAACAGTGGGAGGAGCGTCAGAGTAGTCAAGGGGCCTGAAGCACTCTGCTGTTCTTAGGTTAAGCCAGAAACAGTGGCCAAGAGGGTTGTAAAGAAAGCTTACCTGTGGCTGGATATTACGTACTGATTACTCTTATTTTTATTCCATATTTATTGAGCTATGATTTGCATATTGAAAGTGTATATATTTAGGGTGTACAATAGAGTGCTTAGATGTGTATACATCTTTAAATTATCTCAATAAAGCTAGTAAACATATCTATGCCTTCGCACAGTTGCTTTATACTTTTCTATGTATGTGGTGAGAGAACATAAGATCAATTTTTGTAACAAGTCTGAAGTACAATTATTATTAACTATAGTCACTATTCTGCACATTACACCTCCAGCAGTTTTTAAATTATATAACTGAAGATGTGCACCCTTTGATGAATATCTCCCCAGGTTTCCCCACGCCCTAGCCCATGGAAACTACCTTTGTAGTCTATCTCTTTTCTTTCTTTTTTTTTAGGATTCCACACACAAATGAGATTGTGCAGTATTTTTCTTTCTTCATTTCACTTATTTCACTTAGCATAATCTCTTCAAGGTTTATAAATATTGTTGTAAATAAGACTTTCAATATTAAAGGTGAAATTATCTTTCTCACATGGTTTATTAATTTATTTGTATTAGAGGAGTGCAGATGCCCTTACCGATACTAATTTCATGTCCTTTGGCTATATATTCTGAATTGAGATTAGTGGTACTTACAGTTTAAAAATGTTAATGAAACTCTATACTGTTTTTTTAATTATGGCTGCACCAGTGGACATGCTCAGCAACAGTGTAAAAATATTCTCTTTCCTCTGCACCCTAACACTTTTTATCTTTGTATGTTTTGATAATAATTCTCCTTAACCCCACAATAAGGTGACATCTCAAGCTGACTTTGATTTCAATTACTCTGATGGTTCGTGATGTTGGGCATCTTTTTATATATCTATGGGCCATTTGTATGTCTTTGGAAAAATGACTATTTAGATGTTCTGCCCAATTAATAAGGAAATAGGTTTTTGTTTTGTTCTACTGTGTGTTTTGTATTGATTCATATTACATATATTTTGGATAGTAACATATTATTCTATGTATGGTTTACAAATATGTTATTCCATCCAATATATTGCCTTTATATTTTGCTGATTTTTTTCTTTAGTGTGCAGAAACTTTTTACTTTGATATAGTTTCACGTTTTTACTTTTGCTTTTGTTGCTTGTGTTCTATGTGTAGAATCCAAAAAATCATTACCATGTCCAGTGTCGAACAGCTTTTTCCCTATTTAATTTTTAGGGGATTCATGATTTCAATTCTTATGTTTAAGTCTTCATTTTAAAGTCATTTTTGTGATGATATGAGAAAGGTTTGCTTTTTATATGTGCATATCTAGTTTTTTCTACACTATTTCTTGATGTGTCTATCTTTTCCTAATTTTGTGAAATCAGGTGACTGTGTATGTGTGAGTTTATTTCTGGGTTCTCTGTTCTGTTCCGTTTGTTTTTATATAGGTACTATACTATTTTGATGACTATTACTTTGTAATACAGTTTGAAAGCAGAAAGTTTGAGGCTTTCAGTCTTTTTGTTCTTATTATTTGGCTATTTGGGGTCTTTTTGTGACTCCATACTAATTTTACAATTGTTCTACATTATCTTAACAGTATTCAAATTTTGATTAAAAATATTTAATCTGTAGATTACTTTGTGTAGTAGATATTTTAACAATATTAATTTTTAGAATCAATGAACACAGGCTATATTTCCAATTTTCTAATATTTATTTTTTTTCATCAACATTTGGTAGTTTTCAGCATGCAAATCTTTAATATTCTTGGTTAAGCTTATTCTATTTAATAAATTAAGTATTTTATTCTACTTGATAACATTGTAAATGAAATTGTTTTCTTAATCCCTTTTCAGATTTTGTGTTGTTATTGTATTAAAATCCCACTGATTTTCCTGTTAAGGTATCTTGCAACTTTACTGAATTAGCTTGTTAGCTATAACAGAGTTTAGTTGTTGGTGGTGATGGTAAAATGGTGGGTATTCTTAACCCTAGTTATACTTTAAGTTGATGATGGCTATTATTATTTTATAATTTTAAAAAATGTAACCAGATAGGTTTCTGCTGTCAGAAATTCAGTGCAATTTAAATTTTTTTTTTCTTTTTTTGAGATTGAGTCTAGCACTGTCACCTGGGCTGGAGTGTAATGGTGCAATTTTGGCTCATTGCAACCTCCACCTCCCAGATTCAAGCGATTCTGTCTCAGCCTCCTGAGTAGTTGGAATAACAGTCAATCGCCATCATGCCTGGTTAATTTTTTTGTATTTTCAGTAGAGATGGTGTTTTCTCATAACTGTGAGCTGGACCCAATTACATGTGACAATCTCTCCTGTGGGCAGGAACCAGTAGGGAGAGTCACATAAACTAGGTACTGGGCCAGTGATATGTCAGTATTTTTTCTGTGGGCAGGACCCCGGCAATAAAATTTACATCTCCTGGGTGCTAGGTAAAGCAATATGTCAACAATCTAGTCTGTAAACATGTTCCAGGCAGAAGACAGTCACATCACCTAGGTGGTGAGCCCCATAACATGTCACTATTGTTCCTGTAAACTACTCCAGGACACACACACACACAAATGGTCACATCACATAGGTAATGGCCCAAAGATATCTCACAGTAATCTCTCTGGACTGGCTTAAAAAGGAAGGGAGAGTCATATCACTTAGGTGACTGGCATGTCACAATATCCACTGAGGGCAGACAGAGCCCAGGCAGAAATGTCACATAATCTAGGCCCTCAACCCAGGTATAGTTCACAATCTAATGTGTAGCCTGGACCTCAGCAAAAAAGTAAAACCAATCAGGGTTTGAGTAAAGGAATATGTTACAACTACACCTGTGTAAAAGTCAAGAGATAAAATTTACAATCCTACACCTTTCCCAGCTCCAGGTTCAGAGTCAATACTTACTGGGAGTTTTGTCCAAAAGGCAAGTAACAACCTCAACAATGAACTGGATCCATACATGACACCCCACTTGCAGACACTGTAAAAGAGTCAAAAGATCACAGGAGTGCCAAATCTTGGCCCAAGAGTCACCATCCTATCTTTGTACAGAGTTCACACATGATAGTAACAATGCCAGCTTTTGACTGTCTTTGGATGTGAAATTCCTAGAACCACAAGAGTAGACAGTGTTCATTTCTAGAGGTGAAAATATGGTTGGCTGGTTGTGCATACATAAGTAACTATCTCACCTGTGCTTTGAGCCCTGTTATGACACTCTTTGTACCAACTGAAGGCATTGTAAGGTATGTGTAAAAGTCACAATACTCTCTGAGACCCACATGCTTACATGGACCCACAATTTTATTTATTTCACTAAGCCCAGAAAGAGACAACATCTCCTTTATTGGCTGTGTCCAGGTATAAAATTCATTACTGTCCTTGTGAACGGGGTCCAGGAATTAGTTATCACCTTGCTTGTGAGTAAATTCATATACAACAGTCAAAATTTCAACTGTGGACTGCATTCATGACAGACTCAGGGCCTCACCAGTGGGCATTGTCCATATGTGAGGGTGACAAACTTAACTTTTGACCAGACCTGCATGTGAGTCACAATTTAAATTGTGTGGTGAGCCTTATTTTGAGATATTCTGTACCACCTAAGAGAAATATACCATATGCTAGCGTTTCATAGTCCTCTGATATTTCTAGGCAGAAAACCCAGGACAATATCCATTGCCCCAAGCCTAGCCATAGTCAACATTTTCTTTTGGCTTGGTCTAGGTACAACAGTCAACACCATGCTTGTGACCTGGTTCCAGATATTAGTCACCATTCAGCCTGCTGTCAGTCACAGTTCCAACTGTGGACTGCACTCATATGTGAAGGTGACAATCCTAGGCAAAAAGGAACAGTCAAGAAAGGACAGCCACATCTACTAGGTGCTGGGCCCAGTAATATGTCACAATCCCCCAGGTAAGCAGGTCCAAGGCAAGAGAGATGGATCATATTAGCTATGTGATGGGACAATAAATATGTCACAATCCCCCTTGTGGGCTAAACCCAGGCAGGAGAGGAATGTCACATCACAGAGGTGATTTCTGTGTAAATATTTTAAAATTCCCTCTGAGAGAATGACTCAGGCAGAAAAGTCATATCACTGAAGTGCTTGGCCTAGGTAAGTGTCACAATCCAAATACCTTACTAGACCCAGGAAGAAGAGTAAAATTAATCAGGTACTGGGCAAAGGCATATGTCAAAATTACACCCACCGAAAGATCCAGAGATCAGATTCACAAAAGTGCGATTGGGCTGGCTCCAAATACAACAGTCAACACCTCTTATGAGTTCTGTCCATGTACCCGAGTCATAATCTCAACTGGATCTGTGCAAGAAAGCCTCATCCTCATGTGCCAACGGTGTTTTAATAGGAAAGACACAGCTTCACAGGGGTGTTTAATCTTGATACAAAAGTCATCATCTTACCTATGGTCTGAAATCCATATGAGAGTCACAGTTTCAACTTTCATTTTTTTCCAGGTGTTATATTCAGAACCTCAAAAATGAGCTGTGTTTATGTAGGAGGGTGATTATCCTGTCATGAGTGTGCAGACAAGAGTCACAATTTTATCTGTGTGATAGACCCTGTTTCAAAACTTTCTTTGCCACCTGAAGGCATTATACAATATGCTTGAGTGTTGTAGGACTCTGCGACCTTTGTACAAGTAAGAAACCCAGGACATTACCTGTCACCCTAAGCCTAGCTACTAAAGTCAACATCTCTTCTATTAGATAGGTCCAGGTATTAGAGTCACAATTGTGCCTGTGAACTAAGTCCAGAATTGAGTCACCATTCTATCTGTGACCAGATTTACATATGGTAGCCACAATTGCAACTGTGGACTTAATCTGCATGTGAGATTCATGAGCTCACTAGTGGGCTCCATTTATGTATAATGGTGACAATCCTAACTTTCTACAGGTTATGCTTATGAGAGTCACAATAGCACCTGTGTTCTGATTTGTATTATGATACTCTCTGTACAACCCAAGGGCTTCACAATGTATGTGTGTTTGTCAGAGCCTTCTGTAACCTTTCTAAAAGTAGCTGACCAGAATTCTACCTTCTGCCCTAAACCTACCTATGAGAGTCAAAATCTCTCCAATTGGGTGACTCCACATCTGAGAGACATTATCATGCCTGTGTGCTGGGCCTAGGTATAAGTTACAATTCTACCTGTGCATGGAGAGACAAGACGGTCACATTATCTGGGTGCTGGGCCAGAGTTTTTTCACAAATGTCTGTGTTGGCAGGTCCCCCAAACATGTTACATCACCTGGATGTTAGACTCAGTGATATATCAGAATGCCCAGTGTAGGCAGGACACAGGCCGGAGAATTACATTACCTGGGTGCTGGGCCCAGTATTATTTCAAAGTTTTTATGGAAGCAGGGCACAGCCAGCCAAAAAGAGTCACCCTATTTAGGTGCTGGGATCAGTAATATGTCACATTTTTTTCTGTTAACAAGAACCAGTAAATCAAGGAGAGTCATATTCCAAAGTAGTGGGCCCAATGATATGTCAAAATCCACAGTGCAGGCAGAGCATAGGAAGGAAAGTGAGTCACATTACTTATGTTGATGGGCCAAGAGACATGTCACAAAATCCACTGTGGGAAAAGTGTAGGCAGGAGGGTCACATCACCCAGGGGCTTGGCCCAGGTATATGTCAGAAGCTTAACTCACAGTTGATGGCTAGGCTTCCACAAGAGAGTAAAGTCAATCAGATGCTTGGCAAAAGTACATTGTACTATTACACCTGCAGGTATGTCTAGGAATGAGATTCACAATCCTGCAAATTTCCAGGCTTCAGATAGGAGTGCAAATGTCTTTTGTGAGTTGTGCCCAAGTATGTAAGACGGAATCTCAGTGGTGGAGTTAATCCAGCCTCAACTCCAGCTGAAAACAGTGTCCCAGTGTGGTAGCCATATTCTCACAGTTGTGTTGAATCTTGGTTTGAAAGTCACTATTCTACCTGTGGATCAGATCAACATATGAGAGTCACAATTCCACTTTCAACTTCCTTCAGATGTGACATTGAGAACCTCAGCAGTGGGGCATGTTGATGTGAGAGGGTGACAATTCTTTCTGTTTGCTGAGTGTACATACAAGGGTAACAATCTCACCTGTGTGCTAGGCCATGTTAACACACTCTCTGTACCAGAAAGTTTGAGAGTTTCAGAGTTTCAATATGCTCTGAGACTTTTGTGGTGGTATAATCCCATGGTACTATTCATTGCCTTAAAGGCAGGCATGAGAGTCGGTATTTCCTTTTTGACTGGTTCAGGTATGAAAGTCATTACCATGCCTGTGAGCTGAGTTCAGAAATATTATTTGTCACCATCATATTTGTGGCTGGATGCACATATGGCAGGCATAATTCCGGCTGTAGACTGTGCCTACAGGTAAGATTCAGGGTCTGAACAGTGGGCTCTGTCCATGTGTGAGGGTGACAATCCCATCAGCTGGGTGTATGTAGGAGTGTAACATTCTTATCCTGTGTTGGGTCCTGTTATGACACTCACTGTACAACCTAAGTGCTTTATATAACATCTGTGAGTGTCATAATTTTCTGTGAACTTTGTACAAGTAGAAGACCCTGGATGAGTAAAAATCTCTCACATTGTCTTGGTCCAGTCATGAGAGTCATTACCGTACCTGTGTTTTAGGCTTAGAGACATGTCACAATTTTAACTCTGAGCAGAGACCAGGAAGAAGAGCCATGTCATCTAGGTGCTGAGTCCAGCAATATGTTAAAATCCTCCCTCAGAGCAGGGCCCTGTTCTAGCAGAAGACTTACATCACCTAAGTGCTTGGCCCATGTATGTGTAACAATTCAGTCTGCATGCATCCGGGGCCTACAAATGTGAGTCAAATCACTCAGATGTAAGGCAAAGGTATATGTCACAGTTACACCTTTAGGAAAATCCAAAAATAAGATTTATAATTTGGGACTTGTCTCATCTTCAGGTATAAGTCAATATCTCCAGAGATTTGGGTCTCAATACATGCATCACAACCTTAATGGTTGACTTCATTCATGTAGGGGATCTCCAATCACACCTGCAAATTGTGTCTTGGTAGAAAAACCACAGCCTAACAGGTGTGCTTAATTCTGGTCTGAAAGTGCAGCCAATCTGTGGACTGCATTTACACATTAGAGTCACAATCCTAACTTCTGTCTTCAGTTTTGAGATTCATGACCTGTGTGCTGGACCCTATTGTGACACACTGGGCCCCTGGAGGACTTTATACAATATGCATGAGAGCTGAAGTTCACTCGGAGACCTTTATTCTGGTACAGAACCACAATCTTATTTGATTCCCTGTTTTGCAGGATAAGTGTCAACATCTTTCTCGTTGGCTAGGTCCAGATATAAAATGTGTCATCATGCCTGTGAGCTGGATCCAAACATAGGTCACAATCCTGCTTGTGAACAGTGACAAGGCAGAAGAGTCACATCACCTGGGTGCTTGTCTAGAAATACATAATTTTATCTCCTGTGGGAAAGGATCAGGTAGAAGAGTCATATCCCTTTGGTGCTGAGCCAGGTGAAAATGTTACAATACCCTCTGTAAGTGGGACCCGGGCAGAAGAGGAGAATCACCTCACTTTGCAGCTGGTACCATGGATATGTCACAACTTCCCATGTGATGACGATCAGGCAGGATAGGAGTCACATTACCTAGGTGCTGAGTTCAGCAGTATGTAAAAATATCCCCTCAGGGCAGGGCTCAGGCAAAAGTGTCACATCACTCCGGTGCATCATCCAGGCATATGTTACAGTCCCACCTAAGGGCAGCACTTGGGCACAAGAGGAGAGTTACACAAACTAAGATATAAAATCAGAAATATGGTACAATGCCTCCTGTGGGCAGGGCCCAGGCAGGAGTGTCACATCATGTGGAAGCGGGATCCAGCAATATGTACAATCCCCACTGGGGCAGTGCCCAGGGAAAAGAAATGGGCCACATCACAAAGTGATGGGCCCAGCTAGATATCACAATTTCCTTTGAGGTCAGCACAAAAGAGGAAGTGTTACATCTCCTAGGTGCTTGTGTTAGGTGTATGTCACAATTCTATATGTGAGATTAGCTCAGGCAAAAGAGGCAAATTATTCAGGTGCTAGGTAAAGGTATATGTCAAGATCACACCTGTGGGTGTGGACTGAAAAACATGTTGCATCACCTGGGTGCTGAACCAAGAGTAAGTCAAAATTCTTTCAGAACTTAGGCAGAAGAATAACATCACCTGGGTGCTCAGTGCAGTAAAATGTCACAATTGCCCTTGTGGGCTGGGCCTAGGTAAGAAGGAGACTAACAAGACATAGGTACTGGGTGAATGAATATGTCACAATTCTCCTAGTAGGCAAGACTCAGTCAAAAGTGTCATAGCATTTGTGTGTTAGACTTAGAAATATGTCACCATGCCCTCTGTTGGCAGATCCCAGAAAACAGACCACATCTCAGGTCAGGCTGGAGACTCGACAATGACTCACTGTGATGGAGGGCTCCTGCTTCCACAAGTCTCAGGAACCCATCCCTCAGGGCAACAGTGGGGGTCGCTAAGAGGAGAACTGGCTTGTGCCTGCACATTGGCTAGTACTACTCACACTCCACTCCTGAAAGTCAGGATACAACCTTTTTTAAAAATGGCAGTGGTGGCCTGGCATGGTGGATCACACTTGTAATCCCAGCACTTTGTGAGGATGAGGTGGGTGGATCATGAGGTCAGGAGATTGAGACCATCTTCCCATCCTGGTGAAACCCTGCCTCCACTAAAAATGCAAAATATTAGCTGGGTGTGGTGGTGTGTACCTGTAATCCCAGCTACTTGGGGAGACTGAGGCATGAAAGTCACTTAAACCCAGGAGATGAGGTTACAGAGAGGTAAGGTCACACCACAGCACTCCAGCATGGTGACACTGTGAGAAATATGATGGCCCAAGTGGGGATGGGGTGATAAGGGAAGGTAGGGGAAAAAAGACTGTGCAAGACCCAGGGCTGGACAACTTAGAGTCCTGTGCTAAGGACCTCCTTGAGCCATCTGCCAGTTTGGTTTCTGGTGGAGAAGGAGCTTCAAGGTGCTGGCTGGGATCTGCAGACTCCTCTAAGGATCCAATTTTGGATTCCACTGGGTCAAAAGGGATGGTGTTACAATATGGTGAGGTGGGGAGGACCTCACTGGAGAACAGAAAGATTCCACGTAACTCAAGACATGGTGTCAGCTGAAAATTCACTGATCCATGAGCCCACTTCTTCCTTCCTCCTCCCATGGCAGAGAAATGGCCTGCCCCAGTCTCCAAAGCCCAGGTGCTCCCGCATCTCAACACTCCTTCCCAAGACGCATGCAAACAGGCATAAGGGTGAGTCTGAGGTAAAGCAAATGTGATCACACGTGGCACTGGCTTCCCACAAGAAAAGATGGAGATAGTGAGGTCAATAATGTCCAGGCATGTGCCCAGGGGGCAGTGGAGACCCCACCAAAGAAAGCCAAGGAAAACTGAAGCACACCTGGGAATGAGGAGAGGGCCTGTGCCAGAGTTAAAGCCACATTCAGCGACACCTGCCAGAGGAGCAGAGAGGTTTGTGCAAAGTACACCCCACCCCAGCAATGCAACAACTATGTAGCCCTGAGGTAACCTCCCCTGCACCCCACTAGAACAGTCTCTTTGGCTCCCTGACATCTTTGGCACCCAAAAGATTAAATAGTGGGGGGCAGTCCCACCCAGGAGCAGAGGAAGCACATGTGCTTCAAGAATGAGACAGAAAATCTCCTGTGGGCAGGGCCCAGGCAGGAGAGTCACATCATTTGGGAGCAGGGTCCAGGAGTATGTGCAATCCCCACTGGCAACACCCCCTTTCCAAGAAGGCAAAGGCCCACCATGGTCATCTACTGCACATCCTAAATAAAACCGGCAACCATCAGGTGGGACATGGAGACCAAAGGAGCTTCCATATCTGAGACACTTATGAAGACCAGAGCTCCAGGATCATCATGGCTACCCAATCTATAGAAATAGGTTTGGAGAAAAAAACAGTCATTAAACAGATCTTTAAAAAGTTTCAACCTGATGAACTCAAAAGTGTTATTTCTTGAAGACATTGAGTTAGACCAAGGAGGATCTAGACCCCTCAGATACATGGCAGACAGCAAGAGGGAGGACCGAACAGAGGCCAGATCCCAGGCAGGATACAGCACAATGCCACCGCCATGGCATTCAGGAAGAAGGACTTCCCAAAGGGTGACTGGCCTGAAAGGCCAGCATTTGAGTAACAGAGATGCTTGCCACGTCCTGTTCCTGACTTCTTCTCCAAGCCTGTGTCACCGTGGGGCAACATTTCTCAATGAGAGAAAAGGGTTGGAGGAGTAAGAACCATCTAGAACCACCTCCTTTGACCTCAGTCTGCATCCCTCCTGCAAGAGGACAATGAGCTCTTGAGAGGCTTTTGTCCCTAGGTGTGGTGTGCCAGTTTTGATCTTAAAAAAGAGGTTGCTCACAAGGGGGAGGAGATTTCAACCCCTGCGTGTCTGAGGCAGCTCCCCAGGTGGCCCAAGCTTTCACAAACCCAAATTTGAACAGCCAGAAAAATGACAACCAGCCAAATGACCAAGGAAGAGATGGCGCGGGGAGAGAGAGAGAAACAGGAATAGAGAGAGAGGAGAGAAAGAGAGACGTACACACACAGACATACAGCAGTGGCACAGAAACACCCACCGCCATGCATCCCCGGAGGCTGCCGGGTTCCAGGCTGTGCTCTCCGGGAGAATGACCCTCAGGTCAGCGAGCACCAATGGGCACAGGCAGGCCTCTCCTCAAGATCACAGGGGTAATGACTTTTGGGGAGACTCACCCACACACCGTCTGGGCCTGCCTGAGGCTGAGATCCCGCTCTCTGAAACTCCACCTGAGGTTTCTTCATCCCTGTCACTTTCCGCCACCCCTGGCATTTTCCTGGCATCCAGGAAACTTCCTGTCGACCCCCTGGAGAGGTCAGGTGGGAGCCTCGACACCGACCCACTGTTGCCTCCTGCTTCACCTGCTTTACCAAGCCTCAGTGTCCCATCTCCCAGGAGACGGTGGGGGTCACTGTGACGCGCGAATCCGCGTGTCCCTCGCGCATGTGCATTGGCTAGGCCAACTGGCGCTTTAATTCTGGAAGTCAGACTGTGGCCCCTTTCAAAAATGCCGCGGTGCTGAGGCAGCGGAGTATACAGCAGGCAAGGCAGCGGTGAATGAGGACTGGGGAGGGCAGGGTGAGGCGTGAAAGAAGGGGCTATGCTAGATCCAGGCCCAGACCCCTGGGCCTCCTGTCTTCAGGACCTCCTTGAGCCGCCTTCTGGTTTGGTTTCAGTGGAGGAGGAGCTTCAGCGCGCTGGCTGGGATCTCCAGACTCCTCTACCGATCTGATGGAGGATCCCACTGGGTCAGCAGTAATGGGGTGAAAATCTGATGAGGTGGGGAGGGACTCACTGGGGCACAAAGAGATTCCACGGGCCTCAATGAGAGATGTCAGCTGAAAATTTACTGACCCAAGAACTCACTTCCTCCATCCTCCTCCTCGCTGGGTGGAGCAATGGCCAGCCCAATCTGCAAAGCCCAGGGGCTTCTGTATTCCCCACACTGCTGTCTAGGACCTGTGCAAACAGGAACAGAGGCATGTCCAAGGTAGAGAAAATGTGACCACACGTGGAACTGGTGTCCCTCAAGAGAAGATGGAGTCAGCCTCTGATGGCGAGATTGTCAATGATGTCTAGGCATGCACCCAGAGGGCACTGGAGACTCCCCAAGAAAAAGCAAGCACACCTGGGAACCAGGAGAGAGCCTGTGCTGCAGTCTAAGCCACATTCAGGGATGCCTGCTGGAGGAGAAGAGAAGTTTCTGCAAAGTACACCCCACTCCCACTGCTCCACTGACTAGGTAGCCCTGAGGCAACTGCCCCTGCACCCAGCCAAAACCCAATCCCTTTGGCTTTCTGACATCTGTGGCAGCCACAAGATTCAGGGCTGACAGGCAATCCCACCAAGGAGCAGAGGAAACAGATGTTCATCAAGAATGAGACAGAAAGTACAGATGAAATGCAACACCACCTCTCCTAGAAAGCAAAGGCCACCATGTTCTCCTGCTGCTCAACCTAGATGAAACAAGCAGGTCCCCATGGTACCCAGGTCTTCACAAATCCCAAATTAAACTGTGGGGAAAATTACTGACAACCAGCCAAATTACCCAGGCAGAGATGCCAAAGAAAAAGCTTACCAAAGAGAGGTCATCATGCAAGCATCCACCCTCTAGCTAACAGGTCACATTTCTTCCAACACACACACAGACATCAGCAGACACAAACACACAGGCACATGCACACACAGACAGAGAAAGACAGATAGGGTGAGAGGAGACAGAGTGACATACGCACCCAGACATGCAACAGTGGCACAGAAGCACCCACTTCCAGGCAGCCCCTGAGGCTGTGGGGTTCTGCTCTCTGTGGCAATGACCCTCAGCTCAGACAGCAGCCTATGGACCCACAGGCAGGCCTATCCTCAATATCACAGGGGTCATGACTTTGGGGGAAACTCACCTGCACACGGTCCTGGCAGGCCTAAGGCTGTGATCCCCTGCTTGTTCTCCAAGACTCTGCCTGAACTTTCTTTATCTTGGTCAGTCCTCTGCAAATCCTGGCATTTGGAGACCACCCTGTCGACCTCCTTGAGAGATCAGACTGGAGCTACCATACAAACACATTGTTGCAGAGGGCTTCTCCCAGCCTCAGGGATCCATCCCCTGGCGACGTTGTGGTCACTGTGATGAGAGAAGCTTATTGCACTTACTGCATACTCATTGTCTAGGCTGACCTCTCTATATTCCTGGACATCAAGCTGTGCCCTCTTTAAAAACTAACGGTAATCCCAGCACTTTGGGATGCTGAGGTGGGCAGATTACCTTAGGTCACTATTTCCAGACCAGCTTGACCAATTTGATGAAACCACGTCTCTACTAAAAATACAAAAATTAGCCTGGTGTGGTGGCATGCACCTGTACTCCCAACTACTCGGGAGGCTAAGACAAGAGAATCGCTTGAACCTGGGAGGCAGAGGTTGCAGTGATTCAAGATCATGACACTGCATTCCAGACTGGGCAACAAGAGCAAAACTCTGTCTCAAAAAAAAAAAATAATGGCTGTTCTGTGGCAGGGTCATGGCGGATGAAGCTGGGAGGGTGCATAGGGTAGTCATGAGATAGGGGCCTATGTAAGATCCATAGCAGGACATTTGTCCTTTTGTCCTCAGTACCATTTTGAGCCAGCTTCTGTATCAGTTCTGATGTGGCAGGAGCTTCACTGTGCCAATTGGTTTCTCTTGGCATCCTCCTATGTGCTGGGGACAGCAATATGTCACAATTCCTACTGTTAGCAAGGCCCTTGTAGAAGAAAAAAGTATATCACCTAGGTTCTGGGTTCTGTGTGATGGTACTATCTGAGAGCAGGGCCCATTCAAAGAAGTCATATGTACTAAATTCTTGGCCCAGGTATGTGTCACAATTTTATTTGTAAGCTGGACCCAATCTGGAGTCAATTGTCAAATCACTCACATGTTGGACAAATGTATATTTCACAATAACATTTGTAAAAAGTTTCATTGATAATTTCCCATCCCATACCTGTCTTGGCTTCAGGTATAAGTGTCACCATTGGCCAGTCATAGTGGCCTACACTTGTAATCCCAGCACTTTGGAAGGCCCAGGTAGGTGGGACAGTTGAGGTCAGGAGTTCAAGACTAGTCTACCCAACATTGCAAAACCCTGTCTCTAGGAAAAAGAAAACAGAACAAAACAAAACAAAAAAACATGTTGTGTGCTTGAAATACCATCTACTCAGGAGGCTGGGGCCTGAAAATCACTTGAACCCTAGGAGGTGGAGGGTATGGTGACCTGAGATCATGCCACTCCACTCCAGCCTGGGCAACGAAGTGAGACTGTGTCTCAAAATAGTAACAATAATAAAGTCATCATTGTGCCTGTGATTTGGCCCCAGATCCCAGGACACAATACCAACTCTGGACAGAGAGACAGCAGGAAAGGCACATCAACTGTGTACTGGTCCAGGGATATGTAAAATCCTCCTTGTGTGCAGAACTCTGGCAGAAGGTACTGGGTCCAGTGTTATCAAAATCTTTCCTGTAGACAGAGTTTAGGTAAGAGAGGACACTCACTTCACCTAGATGATTGGCCTAGATATATGTCACAATGACCTTCATGAGCAGAGCCAAGGCAGGAGAGTGACATCACCTTGGTTCTTGGCTCAGTGATAGGTCACAATCACTTCAGTGGGCAGAGGACAGGTGAGAGAGCAGAATCACATCACCTACGTATTGTGCTAAGTGATGTGCTATAATGCTTCCAGTAGAAAGAACCCAGGCAGGAGTGTCTCATTACCTGGGTTCAGTACCTAGCTGTATGTCACAATGCACTCTAAGTGCAGGACCAATGCAGTAGAAGGAAGTCACATTACCTTTGTGATGGACCCAGAGATAAGTAACAATGCCCTTTGTAGTCAGAGTCTAGGCAGAGGAGTCACATAACCTGGGTGAATTCTGGTCTCACTGATATGAATAAAAATGCCCTTTATAGGCAGGGCCCAGGGAAAAGTTTCACATTACTTAGGTGATTAATCCAGGTTTATGTCACAACTTTATCTGTGGGCTGGGTCTCAGAAAGAGTCAAATCACTCAGGTTCCAGGCAAAGGTATATGTTTGAATCACACTCATGAATGTACAGAAATGAGTTTCACAGTCCCACACAAGTCCTAGCTTCAGGTGAGAGAGGCAACTCCTCCTGTGAGTTGGGTTGAAGTACAGAAGTCACAATCTCAACAATGGATAAGAACTGTGCATAAAAGCCCCAATCCCACCTGCAGATTTTGTGTTCTAGTCATGGAGTCACAGCCTCACAGGTCTGCTGACTGATGATTCAGGAGTCACCAAGCCACCTGTGACCAGATCCACATATAGGAGTAACAATTCCAACTTGCAACTGTTTTCTGTGTGTAAGATTAAGTAATTAGTAGGCTCTATTCATGTGTGAGTATTAAGATTGTGTCAGCTGGGTCTGCATATGAAAGTCACAATCTTACCTGTTAGCTGAGCCCGGTTATAAAACTCTCTGTATCAGTCTAGAGCTTTATACAATAGGCCTGAGTGTTGTAATTCTCTATGAAGTCTATACAAGTAAGAGGCATGACATTGCCTGTGGCC
The DNA here is from genome assembly GCF_049354715.1 of Callithrix jacchus. Lineage (NCBI taxonomy): Eukaryota > Metazoa > Chordata > Mammalia > Primates > Cebidae > Callithrix > Callithrix jacchus. The sequence goes on from NC_133518.1 coordinate 1,763,599, forward strand.
TGAAGTCTGGCTATGAGAGTCAAAATACCTCCTATTGGCTGTGTCCATGTATAAGAGTCATCATTGTGCCTGAAATATGGGCCCAGGTATATGTCCTAATTTCACCTGTGGGCAGGGACAAGACAGAAGAGTCAGTCACATCACATTGGTGCTAGGCCCAGTGATATTTCACAATCCCCTATGTGATGTGACCTTACCTGTAATTCTCAACGGAGGTCAGGATCAGGCAGGAAAATAAAGGGCACAGGCAGGAGAGTCACATTATCTGAGTTCTTGGTTTAGTTGTATGTCACAATTTCTTCTGTAAGTAGGGTCCAGGCAGCAATAAGAGTCACATTACCTCGATGCTGAGCCTAGTGATATGTCACAATGCTTTCTGTTAGCAAGGCCCAGGCAAGAAAAAATCTTGATTTTTTCAATCAGAGATTTTGTCTCACACAGAGATTTGTCACAATCATCACTGATGACAGGGCATAGGAAGAAAAAGTGAATCACATTTACTAGGTGATGGGCCCAGCCATATGACACAGTCTTTCTTGTAAGCAGAAACCAGACAAGTTAGAAGAGTTACATGAGTAACCTACAGTATGGGCCTGGTGTTATGTCACAATTTCTACTGGGACCAGGACCCTGGAAAAAGAGAAAGTCACATCACTGTGATGTTCTTAGAGATATGTCACAATGACCCCTTTGAACTGGCCCAGGCAGGACATGGGGTAATGTCATTATTTTTCCTGAAATAGACCAGAGTTGTGTCATAAATTTTCCTGAGGGCAGGGCTAAGGCAAGAGAGTCCCATCACTGAGGTTCTTGGCCTAAAAATGTGTCACAATCCCTTCTAAATGCAGGTACAAGCAGCAAAGAAGAGTCACATAACCTAGGTACTGTGCCCAGCAATATGTCACAATTCTCATTCTCAGTGGAGGCCAGAATCAGGCAGGAAATTAGAGTCACATCACTTAGGTTACAAGCCAAAGATATGTCACAATGCATTCTGTGGGGAAGGGCCAGGTGGGAGAGTTACATCATGTAAGTATTTGACCAAGGTGTATGTCACAATTCCAACTATTGGCTGGATCCAAGCAAAATAGTAAAATAAATTAAGCGCTCAGTGAAAGTATATGCCACAATGATACCTGCAGGAAGTTCCAGGAATAAGATTCAGTGTCCCACATATTTTTTAGCTGTAGGTATGAGAGTCAACACTTCTGATGAGTTGCATTCAAGTACATAAGACACAGTCTTAACACTGAAGAGGATCTGTGCATGAGAGCTCCATTCCCACCTGCAAACAGTGTTCCTGTGAAATAGGCACAGACTTACCATGCTGCTAATTCTTGGTCTTAAAGAGCCACTCTTCTACCTGTTGACAAGATGCATGTATGCATGTCAAAATTTCTTTCCTTTGCCTCTGGGTGTGAGATTCAGAACCTCAAGAGTGATCTGTGTCCATATGGCTGTGTATACATATAAGCATCACAATTTTCTCTGTAATTTTGGCCCTGTTATGACACTGTGTGTGCCATATGAGAGCTGTGCACAATATGCTTGAAATTGGAATCCTACACTGAGAACTTCGTGTGATTATGATATCAATCATTATCCTAAGCCCAGGAATGAGAGTCAACATCTTATTTATTGGCTGCTCCAGGTGGGAGTCATCATCATGCCTGCAATCTCGGTCCAGAAATGAGTCACAATCCTACTTGTGGTCACACCCACATGTGACAGTCACAACTTCAACTGTGCACTATGTTCACAAGTCAAAGTTAGAACCTCACCAGTGGGATCTGTCCATGTGTGAGGGTGACAATTCTGTCAGCTGGTTGTGCATATGCAAATAACAACCTCGGTTTCTTATGAAATTGAGCTGTGTTATGACACTCCCTGTTTCCCCCTAGGGCATTATATAGTATGCATAATTGTTGCAGTTCTCTGTGACCTCTGTGCAAGTGGAAAACCCAGAACCACACCCATTGCCCTAAGCCTAACAGGGAGAGCCGACATCTTTTCTATTAGATAGATTCAGGTAGAAGAAATAACACTGTGCCTGTGAGTTGTGTCATAAAATGACTTACAGTTTAACCTGTGACCAAATCTACATCTGACAGTCACAACTCCAACCCTGGTATTCATTTACATGTAAGATGTATAACCTCATCAGTGGGCTGTGCCTATGTTTGAAGGTAAAGGTGACAATCCCAATTTTTTGCTGAATTTACCTGTGAGAGTCACAATGTCCACTGTAGACAGGATCCAGGCAGGAGAGTCACATCATTTGGGTGCAGGGTCCAGTGATATATCACATTTCCTACTGGAAGTAAGGCCCAGGCAGAAGGGAAGAGTCATGTAATCTAAATGATAGGCTATATTATGCGTCCACAAGTTTTCCTGTGGACATGACCCAGGTAGAAAAAGATGGTAATGTCACCTAGGTGATAGGCCCAGAGATATGTCAAAATTTTCCCTAATAGGACCAAGAGAGAAGAGTCACATTCCCAACTTATATGGGTGAAATGTATGTCACTGTCCCATTTGTAAGCTTTATTTAGGCAAAATAGTCAAATATCAGGAGCTGGACTAAAGGTCTATGTCACAATCACACCTGCAGGAATGTCCAGAGATTAGATTCACAATTCCACACTGGTTCCAACACCAGATATGAGAGTGAACAGCTGTGAGTTAGGAACAAGTATGCAAGTCAGAATCTCAATGGTGAATTGGACTCATGTGTGAGAGCCCCAAGACCACCTGCAGACTTTATCTTGGTAGGAGAGTAACAGCCTCACATGTGTGCTGAATATTTGTCTGATAGTCATCATCTTTATTTGTGAAAGAGATTTACATATGAGAGTCACAGTTCCAACTTTTGACTGCCTCTGACTGTGAGATTCAGAACCTCAATAGTGAGTGGGCTATGTCCACGTGAAAAATTAATAATTCTTACCATTAGCTGTGTGTGCCTATAAGAGTCACAATCCCACCTTTTTGCTGGGCCCTGTTATAACACTCTCCATGCCACTCAGGGACTTTATAAAATATGTATGAGTGTTGAAATCAGTGACCTTTCCACAAGACAAAAGACCCAGTAAATTGCCCATTTCCTTAAGCCTAGGTGGAAGAGTCAATATTTTCTATTGCCTTGGTCCAGGTAAAAGAACAAGCATTATGCCTATGAGTTGGGCCTTGGTATATGGCACAGTCTCACATATGGGGAGGGACCATGCAGAAGTTTACATCACCTGAATGTGAGGAAACAAATGTTAATATTTTCCTTGTGGGCAGGACCCAGGGAGAGAGTTACATCACCTGGCTGCTTGGCCCAGTGATATGTTACAATGCCCAGGCAGAAAAGAGGAGTCACATCACTTAGATGCTGGGTACAGCAAAATGTCATAATGCCCCCTTTAATTATGGTTTAACTCAGAAAGGAGAGTCATATCACCTAGTTGATGGGTGCAGTAATATATAACAATCATCAATGGGCAAACCCCTGCCAAGAGTGTAGAGTCACATATCCTAGGTGATGGGCCCAGAGATATGTCAGAATGCTTTCTGTAAATGAGCCTAGAAAGAAGAGTCACATCACCAGGTGATTGGCCCAGAGATATTTAACACTTTCTCATGAAGGCAGGCCCAGGCAGGAATGTTATATCACCCATGTACTCAGCCCATGTATATGTCACAGTCCCAACTGTAGGCTTGGCCCAAGCAGACTGCTGAGGCAAGAGTAGGCAGACTGCTGAAAGAGTAATTTCCCAGGTATTGAAAATTGTATATGTTACAAACACCTTTGAGGGGGTCCAGGGATGATATTCACAACACCATATACCCTCCAGCTCCAGGTGTCAGAGTTCACTATTTCTGTGAGTTGGGTCCAAGTATGTGATCACAGTCTTAATGCTGGACTATATTTGTGCATGAGAGCTTCAAATCTACCTGTGTCCTGGTAGGGGAGTCACAGCCTCATAACTGTGTCTCACCTGTGTTCTGTGCCCTGTTATGACCCTCCATATGTATCACACAAGAACTTAATAGGATATGCACTTTATGGAGTGTCATAGTTCTCTGTGACCTTTCTACAAGGAGGGGACCTGAGACTATACAGGTGGCTCTAAGTCTGTCTATGAACATTAAAATCTCTCTCATTGGCTAGGTCCATGTGTAAGAATTACTATCATGCCTGTGAGCTAAACATAAGCATATTTCATAATTTAAACTGTAGGCATAAACTAGGCATGAGAATCACATAACTAAATACTGGACCAGGAATACGTCAATATGCCTCCTGTGTCTAGGGCCTACAGGTTTGTCACATCAGCTGAGTTTTGAGCTCAGCAATATGTCACAATGCCTCCTCTGGGCAAGGCCCAGACAGAGTCACTTACTGTGACTCATCTGAGTGTCACTGTGGGCTGACTGTGCATATGAGTGTGAGTTGGACCCAAGTACACCAGTAATAATCTCAACAATAATCTTACTCCATGCATAAGAGCCACATTTCCACCTGTGACTGTGTTCTGGTACAGGAGTCACATCCTACAGATGTGCTGAAACCTGGTCTTAGACATCACCTGGGTGATAGGCCAAGTAATGTGTCCAATACACATTTTTTACAGGATCTAGGCAGGAGAGGGAGTCACAACCCCTAGGTGATGGGCCATACATATGTCACAATGCCTCTTCTTGGCATTGCTCAGGTAGGAGAGTTGTGTCATTTGGGTGCAGGCCCCAGCAATATGCCACAATTCTCACTTGGTTCAGGGATCCAGGACAAAGAGGAGAGTCTCTTCACCTAGGTGATGGGCCCTGTGATATGTGACAACTCCCCTGTGGGCAGAAGAAGATAGTCACATCACCTAGGTGATGGGCCCAGAGATATGCCAAAATTCTCCATGAGGACAAGGCCTATGCAAGAGAATCACATTACCCAGGTCCTTGGCTCAGTTGTATTTTACTCTGCAGTTTGTAAGCTGTACCCAGGCAAGATAGTCAAATCAGTTAGTATATGTAACAAGCACACTTGTGGAACATCCAAGGATGAGATTCATAATCCCAAACGTGTCCCTCCTCAAGAGTCAATTCCTCCTGTGAGTTGGGCCCAACTATGCCAGTAACAATCTCAACAGAGGTCTGAATCTGAGCATGAGAGTCACAATCCCACCTGTGACTGTGTCCTGGTACAGGAGTCACATCCTACAAATGTGCTGAAACCTGTGTGGGAGTCACAATCTGTTCTGAGACTTTCATGCTGACATGGACCATACATCTTATCAGTTGCCCTTAGCCTAGGTATGCGAGTCAATGTATCTTCTGCTGGCTAAGTACAGGTGTCAGAGTCATTAGGGTTCCTTTAAGTTTTATCTAGAAATAAGTCAGTATGTCATCTGTGCCTGGATCTTCATATGACAGTAACAGTTCCAACTGTTGTCTATGTGTGTGAGATTCAGGACCTCATGTGGAAGATTTGTTTATGTGTGAGGATGAAAATTCCAGCCATCATCTGGGTGTGCCTATGAGAGTCATCATCTTACATGTGTGCTAGGTCCTGTGATGACACTCTATGTGTCATGAAAGTGCTTTATAGAATATACATGAGTGTCATAATTCTCTGATCTTTCTACAACTAAAAGACCCATGACCTTACTTGTTGCCCTAAGCCTAGTTGAAAACATAAAAATTTCTCTCTATTGGCTGTGCCTATGTATAAGAGTAATCATCAAGCTGTGAACTTTGGTGATTATGTCACAATTCCACCTGTTTGCAGGGACAAGGCAGGAGAGTCACATCACCTGAGTGCTGGGCCCAGTGATATGTCATAATGTCCATTATGGGCAGGGCACTAGTAATAGAGTCTGATCATCTTGAATCTTAGCCCAGGAGTATATTACAATCCCTCCTGTGGACAGAGACCATGCAGGAAAAACAGTCATGTCTTCCAGGTCCTCTGCTCAGTGATATGTCACAATCCTGGTTTAAGTAGGGCACAGGCAACAGAGAAAAGTCACATCATATAGGTGTTGGTCCCAATAAAATGCCACAATATCCACCAAGATCAGGGTCCTGGCAAGAGAGGAAAGTTAAATCACCTAGGTTACATTCTAGGTTCTGAAATATGTCACAATGCATTTTTTTGTTCTTGGCTCAGGCAGGAGTGAATTACATTACCTAGGTGACTAGCTGAGACATACATCAAAGTTGCCCCTGAGGGCAGGTCCCAGGCAGAAGAGTCATAACACATAAATGTGTGACCCACATATCTGTAGCTTAGGCACAGCAAAACAAATCAGGTGCTAGGCAAAAGTATAAACCACAATTACCCCTGAGAGAAGGTCCAGGGATAAAACTTACAATCTTGCAAATGTCCAAAATTCAGATATGAGAGTCAACTCTTGCTGTTAGTGCCCTAACTTCATCTGCAAATATTGGCCTGGTAAGGTAGTCATAGCATCACTGGGGTGCTCAATCTTGGTCCAAGAGTCACTATATTACCTGTGGATTATATGTACATGAGAGAGTCAAAATTCCCAATTTCAACTACATTTGGGTGTGACACTCAGAACCTCAACAGTAGGCTGTGTATATTTAGGGGTTTGAGATGAAATTCCTTATCATTTATTTGCTAAGTCTGCATATGAGGGTGACTATCTCACCTCTGTGCTGGGCTTTCTCATGACACACTCTTTTTACCTGAGGGCTTCACATGTTATGCTTGGGCATGTAAATCTTCTCTGAGACCTTCAGGCTATTATGGACCCTCTATCTGACCAATCTCCCTAAGCTCAGGCATGAGTGTCAACATTTTTTTATTGGCTGGGTTTAGGAATGACAATCATCACCGTGACTGTGAACTAAGTCCAGAAATGAGTCACCATCCCATCTGTGACTGGATCCACATATGACGATCTCAATTTCAACTGTGGACTTCATCTGTATTTGTTAAACAGAGGAATGAAAGGTATTACTTTCATAGAATAGTGCTAAAACTTGTTCTGAAATATTATGTGAATGTTTATTCTTTGGCGGTAGATGTGACTTGGATATGAACCTGGAGAAAAAATACAGCTTCGGGTAGCAGGGAGGTGGGGAGAGAGGTGGAGAAATTGAGGAGTGATGTGAGACTAGGAGCTGAAGGGTGGGGGATAAGAATCTGGAAGGGGAATAAAAATTTTTCAAATGACTCATCCTTTTTTTCCTTTTGTTCATCAAGAGCTTCATTTCTTCCCACTGACCTTTAAAATAAAATTATTGAAAAGAAATAGAAGGAAAACAACCTTTATTTACCTATTAGGGAATTAAGTAAATGGAGGAATGTGCACTCCTATTTGTGACTGCCTGAATTTATTCAAAAAATCCAATTTCAAGCTTTGGCATGTTTAAAAAGTTTCAATTGTGTATCTAGCACATGTTAGTGGGGAAGGGAAGGAAGCAATATTTAGGGAGTGCCTTCTATATGCTAAGGATGTTTACACATTATTGCATTCAGTCTTCTCAGAAAATCTGAGAAGTAAGAACTAACGAGGGGGAGACCAACCATTCCACTATGGACCATATGATTGCTGTGTCCACTTTCTCAGGTCTAAATATTAGAGAGGATGAATTCTCTGAGGAAATGAGAAAATGACATATAGCTAATGTAAACAAATTCTAAATTCTCTGGAAAAGTGAGACTATTTCTATGTTTATTTAGGTATCTTTTGGATGATTATTTTAGAAAGTGGAAAATAAAAACACTCATTTGTAGAAATATAACCATTTAAAAACTTAGCCTTAACACAACAAAATCTTTTACCAACACCTACAGGAGATACATAAACAGTTAAAAGTCCAGGTGTGGTTTCTCACACCTGTAATCCCAGCATTTTGGAGGCCAAGGCAAGAGAATTGCTGAGTCCAGGGGTTTGAGACCAGACTGGGCAACAGAGCAGAACACCTTCATCTCTCTGAAAAAAAGAAAAAATAAATAAAAATTAGTCTGGCATGGCTGTGCATGTTTATAGTCCCAGCTACTCACCCGAGGTGGGAAAATCCTTTGAGCTATGATTATTCCACTTCAGTCCGCCTGGACGACAGAATGAGATTCTTTCTAAACAACAAGAACAAAAATAAATAAATAATTAAAGTTGGCCAGGTGCAATGGGTCATGCCTGTAATCCCAGCACTTTGGGAGGCTCAGAAAGGTGGATCCCTTAAGGTCAGGAGTTTGAGACCTTTCTGGCCAACATGGAGAATCCCTGTTTCTACTAATACAAAAATTAGCCAGGTTTGGTTGTGTGCAGAAGTAATTCCAACTATTTGGGAGGCTGAGGCTGGACAATCAGTTGAACCCAGGAGGCAGATACTACAGGGAGCTGAGATTTCAACATTGCACTCCAGCCTGAGTGCCACAGTGAGTCTTTATCTCCAAAGGGAAAACTAATTTAAAAAGATTTTAGGCCAAAAATATTTTATAAGTTTACATTTACAAAGCATACATTCAAAGGCAGTTTATTACATGGCCTGTCATGTTTTAAATTTAGTAGGAGTGTCATTCTTACGTTAACTTTATTTTAATTGGAAATGTATGAAGCTAATAGGAGTTATAAATTTTTTATTTTATTGTTTTTCAACTTAGTAAGTGCTTTTATTTATTAATTATTAAATTTCAGGCTGGAACCAAGCATGTGTTCATGTGTTTGCATTTTCCTTCGTTAGGAAATTGCCAGCTGACATCAGAGAAATATTCAGGCTGTTTATGCATACAGGCCTTAACAAAAATATATTTTTCTTTTTGTTAGTATTCATAATCTATACATTATGCAAACCCTACAGGGGTTTATTTATACACCGACTGTGGGTACACAGTCGGTATATAAATGATGAGTTGGATGAGATATATTGATACAAGCATGCAATGCACAATAATTACATCAGGGTTAATGGGGTATCTATCACCTCCAGCATTTATCCTTTATTTGTGTTACAAACAATCCAGTTATTCTCTTTTAGTTATTTTAAAATGTACAATAAATTATTGTTGACTGTAGTCACTTTGTTGTGCTGTTAAATACTAAATCTTATTCATTGTATATAACTATATTTTTGTACCCACTAACCTTACCCATTCCTTACTAATCTCCTAATTCCCTTTCCAGCCTCTGGTAACTATTCTTCTACTTTCTATGTCCACGAGTTCAATTCTTTTAAATTTTCTCTCCCACAAAACAAGTGAGATCATGGAAGGTTATTTTGTGATTTTTGTTTTGTTTTGTTTTTAACTTGTCTATTTTGCTTTGGCTGCTTGTGCTTTAGGGGTACTACTCAAGAAATATTTTCTTAGACCAATGTCCTGGAGAGTTTTCCCAATGATTTTTTAGTAGTCTCATAATTTGCAGTTTTAGATTTAAGCTCCTAATTTATTTGGATATGATTTTTCTATATGATAAGTGTTAGGGGCAGGAGAATCACTTGAACTCAGGAGGCAGAGGTTGTATGGAGCCAAGATCGTGCCACTGCACTGCAGCCTGGGTGACAGAGGGAGACTCTATCTCAAACCACATACATATATGTTTGACTGACCAAAATCCCAGAGGTTAAATATGGAAACTTTTTAATTGTGGAAATGTACATGTGCATATGGACAAGAACAGAAAAAAATTAAAAACTAAAAATAGCTTCTTTACAATGGTAAGACATAACTTTAAAATATATTTCGAGGTGGGTGGATCACCTGAGGTTAAGAGTTCAAGACCAGCCTGGCCAACATGATGAAACCTCATCTCTTCTAATAATGAAAAAAAAAAAAAAATAGCTGGGCGTTGTGGCATGGGACTATAGTCCCAGCTACTCAGGGAGGCTGAGATCATTTCACTTGTATGACAGTCTCTCAGTGTGTAGTGAACCTTGCAGCAGCCTCTGTTTAAGACCTGTGGTCTCTCAGCAAAAGTGACGGCTCAAGCATGTGCAAACCTTTTTCATTTCATACTTTCCTTGTATACTTCCCCACAACCGTACAGAAAGAGATCTGAATGACTATTTTGCCGCTGCAACTACTGCTACTCCTACTAAAAAGTTCTATGTTCTCTGTTATGTATTTTACCACCTAATGACACCTTCACAGGGTCTTACACCCAGCATCTAATTACTGATTCTAGTTGGTATTATTTTTGTGTATTGTCCATTTTAATATATTTAAGGTTTTATTTTGTAACAAATCTTGGTTCATGAACATTCAAATAAAATCAAAAGTGTCCATATGCATGGAAAGGGTGTTCTAGGTTGCAAACATAGTAATAAATTGCAGACCTCATAAAATTAGAGCTCAAGTAAGAATACCGCTTCCATTTATGGAAGCATGTAGAACTCCAGTTTCCTTTCCTGTCATTAAATTTAGGTCATGTGGTCTGTCAATTGTTTCTCCCATTTCAATGAATTTTATGTTGTCTGCATATTCTTTTGTCCTCCATCCCAAAAGGGTAAAATATTTTCTTTTGAAAACACTGTTTTCTACATGTTTTCTCTTGAAAACACTGACATTTTCTATTATGTATTTTATTTTATTTGTGATAGAGACATTTAACATAAGATATACTCTCTTAGCAAAGTTTTAAGGACACAATTCAGTACCATTAACTATAGAAACTATTCTGTGCCTCTAGACCTCTAGGACATATTCATGTTGCATAATTAAAATCTTGTACCCTTTGACTAATACCAACCTCTTTTCCCCTCCCTGAGTCCCTGGCAAGCACCACTGTACTCTCTGTCTCTATAGATTTGACTATTTTTTTTTTAAATTTTTTATTGGATTATAGGTTTTGGGGTACATGAGCAGAGCATGCAAGACAGTTGCGTAGGTACACACATGGCAGTGTGCTTTCTTTTCTTCTCCCCTTCACCCATATTTGGCATTTCTCCCCAGGCTATCCTTCCCCACCTCCCCCTCCCACTGGCCCTCCCCTTTTCCCCCCAGTAGACCCCAGTGTTTAGTACTCCCCTTTCTGTGTCCATGTGTTCTCATTTTTCATCACCCGCCTATGAGTGAGAATATGCGGTGTTTCATTTTCTGTTCTTGTGTCAGTTTGCTGAGGATGACGTTCTCCAGGTTCATCCATGTCCCTACAAACGACACAAACTCATCATTTCTGATTGCTGCATAATATTCCATGGTGTATATGTGCCACATTTTTCCAATCCAGTCTATTATCAATGGGCATTTGGGTTGATTCCAGGTCTTTGCTATTGTAAACAGTGCTGCAATGAACATTCGTGTACATGTGTCCTTATAGTAGAACGATTTACAGACTTTTGGATATATACCCAGTAATGGGATTGCTGGGTCAAATGGAATTTCTATTTCTAAGGCCTTGAGGAATCGCCACACCGTCTTCCACAATGGTTGAACTAATTTACACTCCCACCAACAGTGTAAAAGTGTTCCTTTTTCTCCACATCCTCTCCAGCATCTGTTGTCTCCAGATTTTTTAATGATCGCCATTCTAACTGGCATGAGATGGTATCTCAATGTGGTTTTGATTTGCATCTCTCTGATGACCAGTGACGATGAGCATTTTTTCATATGATTGTTGGCCTCATATATGTCTTCTTTCGTAAAGTATCTGTTCATATCCTTTGCCCACTTTTGAATGGGCTTGTTTGTTTTTTTCCTGTAAATCTGTTTGAGTTCTTTGTAAATTCTGGATATCAGCCCTTTGTCAGATGGGTAGACTGCGAAAAATTTTTCCCATTCTGTTGGTTGCCGATCCACTCTAGTGACTGTTTCTTTTGCCGTGCAGAAGCTGTGGAGTTTCATTAGGTCCCATTTGTCTATTTTGGCTTTTGTTTCCAATGCTTTTGGTGTTTTGTTCAGGAAGTCCTTGCCTACTCCTATGTCCTGGATAGTTTTGCCTAGATTTCCTTCTAGGGTTTTTATGGTGCCAGGTCTTATGTTTAAGTCTTTAATCCATCTGGAGTTAATTTTAGTGTAAGGTGTCAGGAAGGGGTCCAGTTTCTGCTTTCTGCACATGGCTAGCCAGTTTTCCCAACACCATTTGTTAAACAGGGAATCTTTCCCCATTGCTTGTTTTTGGCAGGTTTATCAAAGATTGTATAGTTGTATGTATGTTGTGTTGCCTCCGGTGCCTCTGTTTTGTTCCATTGGTCTATATCTCTGTTTTGGTACCAGTACCATGCTGTTTTGATTACTGTAGCCTTGTAGTATCGTTTGAAATCCGGTAGTGTGATGCCCTCCCCTGTGTTCTTTTTGCTTAGAATTGACTTGGCTATGCGGGCTCTCTTTTGGTTCCATATGAAGTTCATGGTGGTTTTTTCCAGTTCTGTGAAGAAAGTCAGTGGTAGCTTGATGAGGATAGCGTTGATTCTGTAAATTACTTTGGGCATTATAGCCATTTTCACGATATTAATTCTTCCTATCCATGAACAAGGAATGTTTCTCCATCTGTTTGTGTCCTCTCTGATTTCGTTGAGCAGTGGTTTGTAGTTCTCCTTGAAGAGGTCTCTTAAGTTCCTTGTGAGTTGTATTCCAAGGTATTTTATTCTTTTTGTAGCAATTGTGAATGGCAGTTCGCTCTTGATTTGGCTTTCTTTAAGTCTGTTTTTGGTGTAGACGAATGCTTGTGATTTTTGCACATTGATTTTATATCCTGAGACTTTGCTGAAGTTGCTTATCAGTTTCAGGAGTTTTTGGGCTGAGGCAATGGGGTCTTCTAGGTATACTATCATGTCGTCTGCAAATAGAGACAATTTGGCATCCACCTTTCCTATTTGAATACCCTTTATTTCTTTTTCTTGCCTGATTGCTCTGGCTAGAACTTCCAGTACTCTATTGAATAGGAGTGGTGAGAGAGGGCATCCTTGTCTAGTGCCAGATTTTAAAGGGAATGCTTCCAGTTTTTGCCCATTCAGTATGATATTGGCTGTTGGTTTGTCATAAATAGCTTTTATTACTTTGAGATACATTCCATCGATACCGAGTTTATTGAGGGTTTTTAGCATAAATGGCTGTTGAATTTTGTCAAATGCCTTCTCTGCGTCAATTGAGATAATCATGTGTTTTTTGTTTTTGGTTCTGTTTATGTGGTGAATTACGTTGATAGACTTGCGTATGTTGAACCAGCCTTGCATCACTGGGATGAATCCTACTTGATCATGATGAATAAGTTTTTTGATTTGCTGTTGCAATCGGCTTGCCAATATTTATTGAAGATTTTTGCATCTATGTTCATCATGGATATTGGCCTGAAGTTTTCTTTTCTCGCTGGGTCTCTGCCGGGTTTTGGTATCAGGATGATGTTGGTCTCATAAAATGATTTGGGAAGGAATCCCTCTTTTTGGATTGTTTGAAATAGTTTTAGAAGGAATGGTACCAGCTCCTCCTTGTGTGTCTGGTAGAATTCGGCTGTAAACCCATCTGAACCTGGGCTTTTTTTGTGTGGTAGGCTCTTAATTGCTGCCTCAACTTCAGACCTTGTTATTGGTCTATTCATAGTTTCAGCTTCCTCCTGGTTTAGGCTTGGGAGGACACAGGAATCCAGGAATTTATCCATTTCTTCCAGGTTTACTAGTTTATGCGCATAGAGTTGTTTGTAATATTCTCTGATGATGGTTTAAATTTCTGTGGAATCTGTGGTGATTTCCCCTTTATCATTTTTTATTGCATCTATTTGGTTGTTCTCTCTTTTATTTTTAATCAATCTTGCTAGTGGTCTGTCTATTTTATTGATCTTTTCAAAAAACCAGCTCTTGGATTTATTGATTTTTTGAAGGGTTTTTCGTGTCTCCATCTCCTTCAGCTCAGCTCTGATCTTAGTTATTTCTTGTCTTCTGCTGGGTTTTGAGTTTTTTTGATCTTGCTCCTCTAGCTCTTTCAATTTTGACTATAGGGTGTCAATTTTGGATCTCTCCACTCTCCTCATATGGGCACTTATTGCTATATACTTTCCTCTAGAGACTGCTTTAAATGTGTCCCAGAGGTTCTGGCACGTTGTGTCTTCGTTCTCATTGGTTTCGAAGAACTTCTTTATTTCTGCCTTCATTACACTGTTTACCCAGTCAACATTCAAGAGCCAGTTGTTCAGTTTCCATGAAGCTGTGCGGTTCTGGGTCGGTTTCTGAATTCTGAGTTCTAACTTGATTGCACTATGGTCTGAGAGGCTGTTTGTTATGATTTCAGTTGTTTTGCATTTGTTGAGCAGTGCTTTACTTCCAATTATGTGGTCAATGTTAGAGTAGGTGTGATGTGGTGCTGAGAAGAATGTGTATTCTGTGGATTTGGGGTGGAGAGTTCTGTAAATGTCTATCAGGTTTGCTTGCTCCAGGTCTGAGTTCAAGCCCTGGATATCCTTGTTGATTTTCTGTCGGGTTGATCTGTCTAGTATTGACAGTGGAGTGTTAAGGTCTCCCACTATTATTGTGTGGGAGTCTAAGTCCTTTTGTAAGTCATTAAGAACTTGCCTTATGTATCTGGGTTCTCCTGCATTGGGTCCATATATGTTTAAGATCATTAGCACTTCTTGTTGTATCGATCTTATTACCATTATGTAATGGCCTTCTTTGTCTCTTTTGATCTTTGTTGCTTTAAAGTCTATTTTATCAGAGATGAGAATTGTAACGCCTGCCTTTTTTTGCTTTCCATTTGCTTGGTAAATCTTCCTCCATCCCTTTATTTTGAGCCTTTGTGTATCCTTGCATGTGAGATGGGTTTCCTGGATACAGCACACTGCTGGGTTTTGGCTTTTTATCCAATTTGCCAGTCTGTGTCTTTTGATTGGTGCATTTAGTCCATTTATATTTAGGGTTAATATTGTTATGTGTGAATTTGACACTGCCATTTTGATGCTAAGTGGCTGTTTTTCTTGTTAGTTGTTGTAGATTCTTCATTATGTTGAAGCTCTTTAGCATTCAGTGTGATTTTGGAATGGCTGGAACTGGTTGATCCTTTCTATGTGTAGTGCCTCTTTCAGGAGCTCTTGTAAGGCAGGCCTGGTGGTGACAAAATCTCTAAGTACTTGCTTGTTCGCTAAGGATTTTATTCTTCCTTCACTTCTGAAACTCAGTTTGGCTGGATATGAAATTCTGGGTTGAAAGTTCTTTTCTTTAAGAATGTTGAATATTGGCCCCCACTCTCTTCTGGCTTGTAGTGTTTCTGCTGAGAGATCTGCTGTGAGTCTGATGGGCTTCCCTTTGTGGGTGGCCCGACCTTTCTCTCTGGCTGCCCTTAGTATTCTCTCCTTTATTTCAACCCTGTTGAATCTGACGATTATGTGCCTTGGGGTTGCTGTTTTTGCGGAATATCTTTGTGGTGTTCTCTGTATTTCCTGCAATTGAGTGTTGGCCTGTCTTGTTAGGTGGGGGAAATTTTCCTGGATGATGTCCTGAAGAGTATTTTCCAGCTTGGATTCATTCTCTTCGTCCCCTTCTGGTACACGTATCAAACGTAGGTTAGGTCTTTTCACATAGTCCCACATTTCTTGGAGACTTTGTTCATTCCTTTTTGCGCTTTTTTCTCTGATCTTGGTTTCTCGTTTTATTTAATTGAGTTAGTCTTCAACTTCAGATATTCTTTCTTCTGCTTGGTCAATTCGGCTATTGAAACTTGTGTTTGCTTCGCGAAGTTCTCGTATTGTGTTTTTCAGCTCCTTTAATTCATTCATATTCCTCTCTAAGTTATCCATTCTTCTTATCATTTACTCGAGTCTTTTCAAATCTTCTTTCAAGGTTCTTAGTTTCTTTGCATTGGTTTAATACATGATCTTTTAGCTCACAAAAGTTTCTCATTATCCATCTTCTGAAGTCTAATTCCGTCATTTCGTCACAGTCATTCTCCATCCAGCTTTGTTCCCTTGCTGTTGAGGAGTTTTGGTCCTTTCTAGGAGACGAGGTGTTCTGCTTTCGGGTGTTTTCCTCCTTTTTGCGCTGGTTTCTTCCCATCTTTGTGGATTTGTCCGCTGGTCGTCTGCGTCGTTGCTGACTCTTCGATTGGGTCTCTGAGTGGACACCCAGAATGTTGATGATGAAGTATTTCTGTTGCTTGGTTTTCCTTCTACCAATCTAGCCCCTTTGCTGTACGACTGCTGAGGTCCGCTCCAGACCCTGCTTGTCTGGGGTGCACCTCTAGCAGCTTTGGCACAGCGAGGGATGCTACCAGTTTCTTTTTCTGCTCTCTTTGTCCCAGCATGATGCCTGCCTAATGTCAGTCTTTTGGATATAGAGGAGTTAGGGAGCTGCTTGAGGTGACAGTTTGTACTTTATAGAGGTTTAATTGCTGAGCTGTGCGCTCTGTTGTTCCTTCATGGCTGTTAGGCTGCTATGTTTGATTCTGCTGCAACAGAGCTCATTAAAAAACCCGTTTTTTTTTTTTCTCAAATGCTCTGTGTTGAGGGGTTTGGGCTCTATTTTTGGATGTCCGATCAGGTGTCCTGCCCAGCTAGAAGGCAGACTAGCCACTGTTTGGCTGCCGAGGCTCCGCCCTGCTGTTGTGTGATTCGCGCTGTTCCTGCCGGCTCTGCTGTGGTCTCCGCCACGCCCTGTGGCATAGTCTCTTCATTGTAGCGTGTTGCCTCAGCAACGGCAGGCTGCGTCAGCAGTGGGCGTGTATCTCAGTTGGGGCGGGTTGCCTCGGCAACGGCTGGCTGCGTCAGCAGTGGGCGTGTATCTCAGTTGGGGCGGGTTGCCTCGGTAGTGGTGGACGCCCCTCCCCCACAGAGCGTCTCGGACCGTCTGCTCGGGATAGTTTGAAATCGCGGTTTTGTTCGTCCCACTGGGTATCCCAAACGATCTGTCCCTGCAATCCCCTGGGCTGGCCTACTGTCAAAGTCTCGTTCAGTCTCACATCCAGCCCTCTCAAGTCTCAGGTTGCCGGTTCAACAAGGCACCCGGACAAGCGCGCCCTGTGGGGATTGCTGGGTAGGGCCGCCCGCTGCCGACCCGGCTGCTGGCTTCGCCAGGCAGACCTACTGCCTGGCGTCCCGTTTCTTCTTATACTTGGGAGTTTCCCCGTTCTGTGGGCAACAAAGATCAGTCTGGAAATGCAGCTCGGACTCACCATTTGCGGATTCCACGCGAGCTCCAATCCTGGGTTGTTCTCACAGCGCCATCTTGAGTCCGACCACAAGTTGTTTTCTTTAAGTGGTTACTCTAGAGCGTACAACATGTGATACATCCTGGAATTAGAAAAATTAGATATAAGTCACTGTATTTATTAATACTTAGTGAAATAACCGAACAACATTCAACTCATTAGCCCACTACTCTCTTTTATATTATTGTTGTTAGATGTTACTATTTTATGCAGAATAATTTATATACATTTACCCTCATATTTATCCTTTCTATGATACTTATATTTTCTTTAAACCTTTGTTCTTTCACATGGATTCATTTTCTTTCTGTCTGAAGAATACATTTTGTTATCTCCTTTAGTGTGATCTGTTGGTAACGAATTCTGTAGTCTTAGTTTCTCTAAAAATATACTTATTTACTTTTATTTTCAAAGAATATTTTTTGTCAAGTTTAGAATTCTTGGTTGTCAGATTGTTTTTCAGCCTTTGAGGATATCATTCTATTGTCTTATGGCTTTCACTGCTTCAACTAAAGAGCTGTGTTATCGTATTGATCATTTGTAGGTTGCAGAAATTTTTGTCTGTCTGCCCTTAGGAGTTTTCTGTTTTTTATAATAACAGTTTTACTGTGTTATACATATGTGTGTGTGTGTGTGTGTGTGTGTGTGTGTGTAGTCTGTGTGTGTGTGTATTAGTCTGTTCTCATGCTGCTAATAAAGGCATACCTGAGACTGGGTAATTTATAAACAAAAGAGGTTTAATGGACTCACAGTTCAACATGGCTGGTGAGGCCTCACAATCAGGATGGAAGATGAAGGAACAGCAAGGACCATCTTACCAGGTGGCAGGCAAGAGATCATGTGCAGGGGAACTCCTTTTTATAAAACCATCAGATCTTGTGAGACTTATTTAATATCCTGAGACTTGCATGGAAAAAAGCCATACCCATAAATAAATTACCTCCCACTGCATCCCTCCCATGACATGTGGGAATTATGGGAGCTACAATTCAATATGAGATTTGGGTTGGGACACAGCCAAACTATATCAGTGTGTTTTATATTTATTGTGCTAGTCATTTAGAGTGTCTCTTGAAATCTGTGGCATGGTATTTTTCATCAGTTTTGAAAAGTTCCTAGTGATTATTTCTTCAGATACTGCTTTTGCTGTATTCTCTCTTTCCTGTTTTTTTTTTGAGACTACAGTTATGTAGAGGTTAGAATTTCTCCCATGACTCCACATCTCACGTCCTTTTTTCTATCTTTTAAAGTTCCTTTTCTCGTAATTCACCACATAAACAGAACCAAAAACAAAAACCACATGATTATCTCAATTCATGCAGAGAAGGCATTTGACAAAATTCAACAGCCCTTTATGCTAAAAACCCTCAGTAAACTCGGTATCAATGGAATGTATCTCAAAGTAATAAAATCTATTTATGACAAACCAAGAGCCAATATCATACTGAATGGGCAAAAACTGGAAGCATTCCCTTTGAAATCCGGCACTAGACAAGGATGCCCTCTCTCACCACTCCTATTCAATATAGTACTGGAAGTTCTAGTCAGAGCAATCAGGCAAAAAAAAGAAATAAAGGGTATTCAAATAGGAAAGGTGGAAGCCAAATTGTCTCTATTTGCAGACGACATGATAGTATACCTAGAAGACCCCATCGCCTCAGCTCAAAAACTCCTGAAACTGATAAGCAACTTCAGCAAAGTCTCAGAATATAAAATCAATGTGCAAAAATCACAAGCATTCGTCTACATCAATAACAGACTTAAAGAAAGCCAAATCAAGAGCGAACTGCCATTCACAATTGCTACAAAAAGAATAAAATACCTTGGAATACAACTCACAAGGAACGTAAGAGACCTCTTCAAGGAGAACTACAAACCACTGCTCAACGAAATCAGAGAGGACACAAACAGATGGAGAAACATTCCATGTTCGTGGTTAGGAAGAATTAATATCGTGAAAATGGCTATTCTGCCCAAAGTAATTTACAGAATCAATGGTATCCCCATCAAGCTACCATTGACTTTCTTCACAGAACTGGAAAAAACCACCATGAACTTCATATGGAACCAAAAGAGAGCCCGCATAGCCAAATCAATTCTAAGCAAAAAGAACACAGCGGGGGGCATCACACTACCGGATTTCAAACGATACTACAAGGCTACAGTAATCAAAAGAGCATGGTACTGGTACCAAAACAAAGATATAGACCAATGAAGCAGAACAGAGGCAACGGAGGCAACACAGCATATCTACAACCATACAATCTTTGATAAACCTGACAAAAGCAATGGGGAAAGGACTCCCTGTTTAATGAATGGTGTTGGGAAAGCTGGCTAGCCATGTGCAGAAAGCAGAACCTGGACCCCTTCCTGACACCTTACACTAAAATTAACTCCAGATGGATTAAGGACTTAAACATAAGACCTGGCACCATTAAAATCCTAGAAGAAAATCTAGGCAAAACCATCCAGGACATAGGATTAGGCAAGGACTTAATGACCAAAACACCAAAAGCATTGGCAACAAAAGCCAAAATACACAAATGGGACCTAATCAAACTCCACAGCTTCGACACGGCAAAAGAAACAGTCACTGGAGTGAATTGACAACCAACAGAATGGGAAAAATTTTTTGCAGTTTACCCATCTGACAAAGGGCTGATATCCAGAATTTATAAAGAACTCCAACAGATTTACAGGAAAAAAACAAACAAGCCAATTCATAAATGGGCACAGAATATGAACAGACACTTTACAAAAGAAGACATACATGAGGCCAACAAACATATGAAAAAATGCTCATCATCACTGGTCATTAGAGAGATGCAAATCAAAACCACACTGAGATACCATCTCACGCCAGTAAGAATGATGATCATTAAAAAATCTGGAGACAACAGATGCTGGAGAGGATGTGGAGAAATAGGAACACTTTTACACTGTTCGTGGGAGTGTAAATTAGTTCAATTATGTGGAAAACCGTGTGGTGATTCCTCAAAGTTTTAGAAATAGAAATTCTATTTGACCCAGCAATCCCATTACTGGGTATATATCCAAAGGACTATAAATCGTTCTACTATAAGGACACATGCACATGAATGTTCATTGCAGCATTGTTTACAATAGAAAAGACCTGGAACCAACCCAAATGTCCATTGATGGTAGACTGAACTGGGAAAATGTGGCACATATACAGCATGGAATATTATGCAGCAATAAAAAATGATGAGTTCATGTCCTTTGTAGGGACATGAATGAATCTGGAGACCATCAATCTCAGAAAACTGACACATGAACATAAAATGAAATATCACATATTCTCACTCATAGGCGAGTGAAAAAAATGAGAAACGGACACGGGGAAGGAAGTACTACACACTGGGGTCTATTTGGAGGAATAGGGGAGGGATAGCGGGGGCGTGAGGTGGGGAGGGATTGCCTGGGGAGAAATACCAAATGTGGGTGAAGGGGAGGAAGGCAGCAAACCACACTGCCATGTGTGTACCTATGCAACTATCTTGCACGTTCTGCACACATACCCCAAAACCTAAAATGCAAGAAAAAAAAGAAAAATATAACAATTGTTTGCTTCAATTATTTCATATTTTTTCTTGTTATGAGTAATGTTGAAAAGATGATTTATATTGCCATTTATTATCAGTAAGTTAATGAATATTTCATTCAAGTACAGTTGGATCATTTAACAACAGGGATCTATAGTAAGAAACGTGTCTTTAGGCAATTCTGTGCAAACACCGAAATCTGTACTTACACAAACCTAGATGGTATATAGCCTATCACACACCTAAGCTATGTGGCGGAGCCTATTACTCCTGAGCTACAAACTTGTACCACATGTGACTGTACTGAAAAGTATAAGCAATTGTAATATGATGGTAAATATTTGTGTATTTAAACATATCTAAACATGGAAAAGGTACAGTAAAAGTATGGTATGAAACATAAAAATTACAACTATTTATAGTAGCTTCATTATAGTCTTAAAAGATCACCGTTGTATATGCAGTTTTTCATTCCCGGAAAAGTCATTACATGATGCATGGCTGTACCTTACTAAGAATTGTTTTCTAAATTAGTTTAGCACAAGTAACTATAGAAGTGGCAAACTTCCATTTGTATTATAATGGAAATTTTATAACTAGAACTTAATTTTTTGAGGATTCACTGATTAACATCAAAAGGAAAGCAGTTAGTTAACTGTGACTTATATAATGAATGTGTTTAACACACACACATACAGCAAGTGCTCCATATGGAGTAGAACATTTGGATAGTAGAGGGTGCAATTTTACCTTTAGTTCTGTATTTTAGTAATTAGAAATTATTATTTAATGGCTGAGAGAAAAATTTGAAGACTGTACTGTTTGTTGAAACTGTACACTATGAAACTGTATTTAAAATAAAATGAGTCACATAAAGAAGGGTACAAATTTCACAATCATGTGATGCTTTGTTTTACTTTGTACTTTCTAAATATAAAATATTTAAATATCAGAAACTATTTTGTAAAAAATGTTATTTTGATCTAATAAAATAAATAATATGTTTTCCACATACAGAAAAATATATACATATCAACATGATACTTTTCTGTTGTGGAGCTTCATTAATATTAAGTATATATATTTTGTCTCTTGAGAAATGCTGCTTCCAAAAGGATTAGGTATATTGATGACTACATCATAAGGCTCCCATTTTGTGGGATGAAAAATATAATTAAAACCACTGAAGATAAATTATTCAATTTCAAGAGAGTTCTTACATTCACATGGTTATTAATGCTAAGGTTTTGTTGAAAATCCAGAAGTTTCATGCAGTTGAAAATTAGAGAGGAGGACTCAAGATGGCGCTGTGAGAACAACCCAGTATTGGAGCTCTTCTCGTTGAATCCGCAAACGGTGAGTCAGAGCGGCATTTCCAGACTGATCTTTGTTGCCCACAGAACGGGGAAACTCCCAAGTATAAAAAAGACATGGGACGCCAGGCAGTAGGTCTGCCTGGTGAAGCCGGCAGCCGGGGTGGCAGCGGCCGGCCCTACCCAGCAATCCCCACAGGGCGCGCTTGTCCAGGTGCCCTGTTGAACTGGCAACCTGAGACTTGAGAGGGCTGGACTTGAGACTGAATGAGACTTGGACAGTAGGCCAGCCCAGGGGATTGCAGGGATTGGGATACCCAGTGGGATGAACAAAGCCGCGATTTCAAACTATCTCGAGCAGACGGTCCGAGACGCTCTGTGGGGGAGGGGCGTCCACCACTACCGAGGCAACCCGCCCCAACTGAGATACACGCCCACTGCTGACGCAGCCAGCCGTTGCCAAGGCAACACGCCCCAAGTGAGATACACGCCCACTGCTGACGCAGCCAGCCATTGCCGAGGCAACCCGCCCCAACTGAGATACATGCCCATTGCTGACGCAGCCAGCCATTGCCGAAGCAACCCGTCCCTACTGAGATACACGCCCACTGCTGACGCAGCCTGCTGTTGCTGAGGCAACACGCTACAATGAAGAGACTCCGCCGCAGGGCGTGGTGGAGACCACAGCAGAGCCGGCAGGAACAGTGCGAATCACACAACAGCAGGGCGGAGCCTCGACAGCCAAACAGTGGCTAGTCTGCCTTCTAGCTGGGCAGGACACCTGATCGGACATCCAAAAATATAGCCCAAACCCCTCAACACAGAGCATTTGGCAAAAAACAAAAACAAAAACGGGTTTTTTAATGAGCTCTGTTGCAGCAGAATCAAACATAGCAGCCTAACAGCCCTGAATGAACAACAGAGTGCACAGCTCAGCAATTAAGCCCGTATAAAGTACAAACTGTCTCCTCAAGCAGCTCCCTGACCCCTCTATATCCAAAAGACTGACATTAGGCAGGCATCATCCTGGGACAAAGAGAGCAGAAAAAGAAACTGGTAGCATCCCTCGCTGTGCCACAGCTACTAGAGGTGCACCCCAGACAAGCAGGGTCTGGAGCGGACCTCAGCAGTCATACAGCGAAGGGGCTAGACTGGTAGAAGGAAAACCAAGCAACAGAAATACTTCATCATCAACATTCTGGGTGTCCACTCAGAGACCCAAACGAAAAGTAAGCAACTATGCAGACGACCAGCGGACAAATCCACAAAGATGGGAAGAAACCAGCGCAAAAAGGAGGAAAACACCCGAAACCAGAACACCTCACCTCCTAGAAAGGACGAAAACTCCTCACCAGCAAGGGAGCAAAGCTGGACAGAGAATGACTGTGACGAAATGACGGAATTAGACTTCAGAAGATGGATAATGAGAAACTTTTGTGAGCCAAAAGATCATGTATTAAATCAATGCAAAGAAACTAAGAACCTTGAAAAAAGATTTGAAAAAAGATTCGAGGAAATGATAACAAGAATGGATACCTTAGAGAGGAATATGAATGAATTAAAGGAGCTGAAAAACACAATACGAGAACTTCGCGAAGCAAACGCAAGTTTCAATAGCCGAATTGACCAAGCAGAAGAAAGAATATCTGAAGTCGAAGACTAACTCAATGAAATAAAACGAGAAACCAAGATCAGAGAAAAAAGCGCAAAAAGGAATGAACAAAGTCTCCAAGAAATGTAGGACTATGTGAAAAGACCTAACCTACGTTTGATACGTGTACCAGAAGGGGACGAAGAGAATGAATCCAAGCTGGAAAATACTCTTCAGGACATCATCCAGGAAAATTTCCCCCACCTAGCAAGACAGGCCAACACTCAACTGCAGGAAATACAGAGAACACCACAAAGATATTCCGCAAGAAGAGCAACCCCAAGGCACATAATCGTCAGATTCAACAGAGTTGAAATAAAGGAGAGAATACTAAGGGCAGCCAGAGAGAAAGGTCGGGTCACCCACAAAGGGAAGCCCATCAGACTCACAGAAGATCTCTTGGCAGAAACACTACAAGCCAGAAGAGAGTGGGGGCCAATATTCAACATTCTTAAAGAAAAGAACTTTCAACCCAGAATTTCATATCCAGCCAAACTGAGCTTCAGAAGTGAAGGAAGAATAAAATCCTTAGCGAAAAAGCAAGTACTTAGAGATTTTGTCACCACCAGGCCTGCTTTACAAGAGCTCCTGAAAGAGGCACTACACATAGAAAGGATCAATCAGTACCAGCCATTCGAAAATCACACTGAATGCTAAAGAGCTTCAACATAATGAAGAATCTACAACAACTAATAGGCAAAACAGCCACTTAGCATCAAAATGGCAGTATCAAATTCACACATAACAATATTAACCCTAAATGTAAATGGACTAAATGCACCAATCAAAAGACACAGACTGGGAAATTGGATAAAAATCCAAAACCCATCAGTGTGCTGTATCCAGGAAACCCATCTCACATGCAAGGATACACAAAGGCTCAAAATAAAGGGATGGAGGAAGATTTACCAAGCTAATGGAAAGCAAAAAAAAAGCAGGAGTTGCAATTCTCATCTCTGATAAAATAGACTTTAAAGCAACAAAGATCAAAAGAGACAAAGAAGGCCATTACATAATGGTAAAAGGATCGATACAACAAGAAGAGCTAACGGTCCTAAACATATATGGACCCAACACAGGAGCACCCAGATACATAAGGCAAGTTCTTAATGACTTACAAAAGGACTTTGACTCCCACACAATAATAGTGGGAGACTTTAACACTCCACTGTCAATACTAGACAGATCAACCAGACAGAAAATCAACAAGGATATTTAGGGCTTGAACTCAGACCTGGAGCAAGCAAACCTGATAGACATTTACAGAACTCTCCACCCCAAATCCACAGAATACACATTCTTCTCAGCACCACATCACACCTACTCTAAAATTGACCACATAATTGGAAGTAAAGCACTGCTCAACAAATGCAAAACAACTGAAATCATAACAAACAGCCTCTCAGACCATAGTGCAATCAAGTTAGAACTCAGAATTCAGAAACCGACCCAGAACCGCACAGCTTCATGGAAACTGAACAACTGGCTCTTGAATGTTGACTGGGTAAACAACGAAATGAAGGCAGAAATAAAGAAGTTCTTCGAAACCAATGAGAACGAAGACACAACGTGCCAGAACCTCTGGGACACATTTAAAGCAGTCTCTAGAGGAAAGTATATAGCAATAAGTGCCCATATGAGGAGAATGGAGAGATCCAAAATTGACACCCTATCGTCAAATTTGAAAGAGCTAGAGGAGCAAGATCAAAAAAACCCAAAACCCAGCAGAAGACAAGAAATAACTAAGATCAGAGCTGAACTGAAGGAGATTGAGACACGAAAAATTCTTCAAAAAATCAATAAATCCAAGAGCTGGTTTTTTGAAAAGATCAACAAAATAGACAGGCCACTAGCCAGATTGATTAAAAATAAAAGAGAGAACGACCAAATAGATGCAATAAAAAAGATAAAGGGGAAATCACCACAGATTCCACAGAAATTCAAACCATCATCAGAGAATATTAGAAACAACTCTATGCGCATAAACTAGTAAACCTGGAAGAAATGGATAAATTCCTGGATTCCTGTGTCCTCCCAAGCCTAAACCAGGAGGAAGCTGAAACTATGAATAGACCAATAACAAGGTCTGAAGTTGAGGCAGCAATTAAGAGCCTAATTCACAAAAAAAGCCCAGGTCCAGACGGGTTCACAGCCGAATTCTACCAGACACACAAGGAGGAGCTGGTACCATTCCTTCTAAAACTATTTCAAACAATCCAGAAAGAGGGAATCCTTCCCAAATCATTTTATGAGACCAACATCATCCTGATACCAAAACCCGGCAGAGACCCAACGAGAAAAGAAAACTTCAGGCCAATATCCATGATGAACATAGATGCAAAAATCTTCAATAAAATATTGGCAAGCCGATTGCAACAGCAAATCAAAAAACTTATTTAACACGATCAAGTAGGATTCATCCTGGGGATGCAAGACTGGTTCAACATACGCAAGTCTATCAACGTAATTCACCACATAAACAGAACCAAAAACAAAAACCACATGATTATCTCAATTGAAGCAGAGAAGGACTTTGACAAAATTCAACAGCCATTTATGCTAAAAACCCTCAATAAACTCGGTATCGATGGAACGTATCTCAAAGTAATAAAAGCTATTTATGACAAACCAACAGCCAATATCATACTGAATTGGCAAAAACTGGAAGCATTCCCTTTGAAATCTGGCACTAGACAGGGATGCCCTCTCTCACCACTCCTATTCAATATAGTACTGGAAGTTCTAGCCAGAGCAATCAGGCAAGAAAAAGAAATAAAGGGTATTCAAATAGGAAAGGAGGAAGCCAAATTGTCTCTATTTGCAGACGACATGATAGTATACCTGGAAGACCCCATTGCCTCAGCCCAAAAGCTCCTGAAACTGATAAACAACTTCAGCAAAGTCTCAGGATATAAAATCAATGTGCAAAAATCACAAGCATTCGTCTACACCAATAACAGACTTAAAGAAACCAAATCAAGAGCGAACTGCCATTCGCAATTGCTACAAAAAGAATAAAATACCTTGGAATACAACTCACAAGGAACGTAAGGGACCTCTTCAAGGAGAACTACAAACCACTGCTCAACGAAATCAGAGAGGACACAAACAGATGGAGAAACATTCCATGTTCATGGTTAGAAAGAATTAATATCGTGAAAATGGCTATACTGCCCAAAGTAATTTACAGAATCAACGCTATCCCTATCAAGGTACCATTGACTTTCTTCACAGAACTGGAAAAACCACCATGAACTTCATATGGAAGCAAAAGAGAGCCCGCATAGCCAAGTCAATTCTAAGCAAAAAGAACACAGCGGGGGGCATCACACTACCGGATTTCAAACGATACTACAAGGCTACAGTAATCAAAACAGCATGGTACTGGTACCAAAACAGAGATATAGACCAATGGAACAAAACAGAGGCACCGGAGGCAACACAACATACATACAACTATACAATCTTTGATAAACCTGACAAAAACAAGCAATGGGGCAAGGATTCCATGTTTAACAAATGGTGTTGGGAAAACTGGCTAGCCATGTGCAGAAAGCAGAAACTGGACCCCTTCCTGACACCTTACACTAAAATTAACTCCAGATGGATTAAAGACTTAAACATAAGACCTGGCACCATAAAAACCCTAGAAGGAAATCGAGGCAAAACTATCCAGGACATAGGAGTAGGCAAGGACTTCATGAACAAAACACCAAAAGCATTGGCAACAAAAGCCAAAATAGACAAATGGGACCTAATGAAACTCCACAGCTTCTGCACGGCAAAAGAAACAGTCACTAGAGTGGATCGGCAACCAACAGAATGGGAAAAAATTTTCGCAGTCTACCCATCTGACAAAGGGCTGATATCCAGAATTTACAAACAACTCAAGCAGATTTACAGGAAAAAAACAAACAAGCCCATTCAAAAGTGGGCAAAGGATATGAACAGACACTTTACGAAAGAAGACATATATGAGGCCAACAATCATATGAAAAAATGCTCATCGTCACTGGTCATCAGAGAGATGCAAATCAAAACCACATTGAGATACCATCTCACGCCAGTTAGAATGGCGATCATTAAGAAATCTGGAGACAACAGATGCTGGAGAGGATGTGGAGAAAAAGGAACACTTTTACACTGTTGGTTGGAGTGTAAATTAGTTCAACCATTGTGGAAGACAGTGTGGCGATTCCTCAAGGCCTTAGAAATAGAAATTCCATTTGACCCAGCAATCCCATTACTGGGTATATATCCAAAAGACTATAAATCGTTCTACTATAAGGACTCATATACACGAATGTTCATTGCAGCACTGTTTACAATAGCAAAGACCTGGAATCAACCCAAATGCCCATTGATAATAGACTGGATTGGAAAAATGTGGCACATATACACCATGGAATATTATGCAGCAATCAGAAATGATGAGTTTGTGTCGTTTGTAGGGACATGGATGAATCTGGAGAACATCATTCTCAGCAAACTGACACAAGAACAGAAAATGAAACACCGCATATTCTCACTCATAGGTGGGTGATGAAAAATGAGAACACATGGACACAGAAAGGGGAGTACTAAACACTGGGGTCTATTGGGGGGAAAAGGGGAGGGCCAGTGGGAGGGGGAGGTGGGGAGGGATAGCCTGGGGAGAAATGCCAAATATGGGTGAAGAGGAGAAGAAAAGCAAAGCACACTGCCATGTGTGTACCTACGCAACTGTCTTGCATGCTCTGCTCATGTACCCCAAAACCTATAATCCAATAAAAAATTAAAGAAAAAAAAAAAGAAAATTAGAAACCTAGATTTTTATTTAGACACTGAAGCAGCATTATAACATGACAGTTTAAGGCTTAATTTATAAATATCTGTGGGATACATGTATAAAAAGCTTTGAATTTTTATCTTTTAATTAGACTCTTTAATAGATAAAGATTTATTTTATTTTCTCATAAGAAGGGCTTGTTTTTAAATTTTTTAAAGTTGACAAAAATTACTTTTTTCAAGACCTGTATTCAAGTCTGATAAATTTGAAGAAATTTTGAAGTATTCTAGCTGACATTTTTTAATTACAGAAAACATCTACATGAGAAATATTTTTTTGCACTAACCAATCATATATTTCTATCTTTTGATTTAATTTAACATCTATTTAACATAGCATTGTGACATTATAATTATGTTTAATTCTGAAATGTTTGCACTTTTTTCTTCAATGGATTGTGATGTTAAACTTATGATTTTATATCTAGGGCCTACTCTGACATTCTAGGAAAAAAGCAAAACAAGAACAAGGGAGAGGAGAAGAGAAATAAGTATATCATTTTTTTAGATGGAATCTTGCTCTGTCGCTCAGGCTGGACTGCAGTAGCATGATATCGGCTCACTGCAATCTCCACCTCCTAAGTTCAAGCGATTGTTCTGCCTCAGCTTCCGAGTATCTGGGATTATAGGCACCTACCACCAAGCTCACCTAATTTTTGATATTCTTGTCAGAGACAGGGTTTTACCATATTAGCCAGGATGGTCTCGATCTCCAGACCTTGTGATCTGCCCACCTCAGCCTCCCAAAGTGCTGGTATTACAGTCATGAGCTCTTGCCCCTGCTCAAGTATATATATATATTTTTATTGGCTTTGCCTGCCCAGCATCCATTCTCCATTCTTCTGGTAACAGGACTCTATCATTTGGGAGTTAGATCTCACCCACTCTCTTTTCAACAGTGGGCACAGAACCCAGGCCTGAGCAGTCCAGTGGAGGGTGCATTGATAGGTGTGAAACCCAGGCCTGGGTGATGTTCATCTACTTTAAGAATTAACTTAGTAAAGGACTTTTGGAGATAAAATTGTTTCATGTATGTAAACTTGCTTCTTGAACTTTGTTTGAATCTTAACTTTCAAATGATAGATGTTCAGGTAGGACCCAAGCATTGGTTAACAATCATGAAAATTATTAAGTATCTTAATTGAAAAAAGCATCTGCTTTTGAAATAATATCAAATGATATGAATAGTTTTCTAAAAGATGTAGGTATTAAGAACAACTAGTGAGGAAAACCAACTCCGAATAAAGCAGTCAGGTTTTCAAGAAGCAGCTGGAACTGTGGAAGAAACAAAAACAAAAGCAGAACTGTTCATCCTGTAGACATTGCCTGTGTTACACCAAAGAGCACTGGACCTTGAAGAACAAATATCATAAGGCTAATTGGAAAAATTAAGGTGAGATTCTGGTGATTTAAAAGTGCATTAAGAGAGTAGAAAAAGGTAGTTGGATATCAATAAGACACCTTATTTTCTAGAAACAATTCAGAGCAACAAGAAGAAATCATGGTTATCAAAAAACTTAGACAAATATGTTGTTCAAAGAGTGATGATTGTTGTTTCTTTATTTTTTAATTGCATTTTATGTTTTGGGGTACATGTGAAGAACATGCAAGATAGTTGCATAGGTGCACACATGAAAGTGTGATTTGCTGACTTCCTCTTCTTCACCTTTATCTGGCATTTCTCCCCATGCTATCTCTCCCCAACTCCCTACACCCTGCTGTCCCTCCGCTATTCCCCCCAACACACCCCAGTGTGTAGTGCTCCCCTCCCTGTTTCCATGTGTTCTCATTGTTCAACACCCGCTTATGAGTGAGAACATGTGGTACTTCATTTTCTGTTCTTGTGTCAGTTGCTGAGAATGATGTTCTACAGGTTCATCCAGGTCCCTACAAAGAACATGAACTCATCGTTTTTGATTGCTGCATAATATTCCCGGGTGAATATGGGCCACATTTTCACTGTCCAGTATACCATCGATGGGCCTTTGGGTTGATTCCAGGTCTTTGATGTTGTAAACATTGCTGCAATGAACATTCGTGTGCATGTGTTCTGATAGTTGAGCGATTTATAATCCTTTGGATATATACCCAGTATTAGGATGGCTGGGTCAAATGGAATTTCTGTTTTTAGGTCCTTCAGGAATTGCCACACTGTCTTCCACAATGGTTGAACTAATTTACACTCTCACCTTCCCTGAAGGAAACCTGAGGACTGTACCAGTCCTACCTGTGCAGCAGGACGAAAGGCCCGTGGAAGAGTATGGTTTTCACTGTGCTGTGCTTGTCTACTTTTTGCAGGAGTGACCCCCCATTGGGATGAAAAGGCGATTAGGAGAGCTGCGGGTGGGAGCCAGATCCCCACTACAATAAGGCTTTAGAAACCAGGAGCAACACAAAGAAGGCGGGGCCCCACAGCGCCTAAGCCGCTAAGGATGCACATCCACCAGAAGGTAGAAAGACTAGAGAGCAACCTTGCCTGAGTGCACAGGCCACACTTACGTCCAGCATACACGACTCGAACACACACATATAAACACGAAGAAAAATACACATGGACACACATAGACACATGCAGACACACACACACACACACACACAGAGACACACATACAGAAAGACACACGGAGACATCCAACAGTTGCAGACAGCTCCTGAGGCTGTGGGGTTCTGCTCTCTGCCAGGAAGCCCCTCAGGGAGAGAGCAGCCCCCAGCACACAGGCTGGCAGTATCCGGAATTCCCAGCAGGGACAGTTTTCAAGGAGACGCATCCCCCACAGCATCTGAGGAGGCCTGAAGTATCCTGGGGATTCTTGGGGATCGCCCTGGGCATCCCTGAAGCTCCTCTGCAGCTTTCCTCAGCCTGGCTCCGCCCTGCAGAAACTACTGAAATCGCGGTACTGTGGCGACGGTCGACGTTAGATAGGGGGTCGTTGCCCAACGCCGAAGCACTGCCACGGAGGGCCCCTGCCTGGCCAAGCCGCTGAGACGGCGGTTTCCCAGGCCACGGGGGCGGTCACTGTGACGTGACCCTCGGGTGGGCGCTCGCGCTTGCCACCCGCCGACTGCGCATGAGCATTGGTATTCCCGGCTGGCCAGCCGCTATGTCTGCACCCCCACCAGCCGGCAGCAGTGGCTTGGAAAAATCCTGGCAGAGGTGTCTTAGGCGGCCCTTGGAAAGAAGGCTGCAGGCCACAAGCAGGGCAGGAGCCCTATCGTCCTGACTTCAGCGGCTCCCTGAAGCGGTTTTCCTATTCCGGTCCTCTGAAGAGGAAGGAAGCTTCAGAAAACGAGGTGGGTATTTTGGACTACTCTCCCCAGTAGATTCTGGATAAGACGGCATGGGCAGGGACCGGGTCCGAAGGGGCTGGAGATTCAGTCTGGTGAGGTGTGGTGGGGGTCCCTGGACCCCGGAAAGATGCCTGAGACCCTCCGGGAAAGTGTCGGCGAATGTTCCCAGCTCCCTAGACTCACTGCCTCTCCTGAGACCTGGGCCACCCACCAAGGGGCCCTGCCTAGTGCTCTGAAAGCCCAGGGAGCCCTGCTTCTCATCACTGCTGTCCGGAGAAGGCGGCAAGAAAGGAAAAGCTGCGGCATGTGTAGCCTGCAGTAGAGGAGGCAACAACTACATCTGGCCTCCCCTGGGGGCAGATTGGGTGAAGACAGCTTCTCAGAAGCTTTCTGGGGTGAAGCCAAATCCTGAGACGGATATCCAGGCATGTTGCTGAGGACACCGATGAACGCCAGGCACAACATGCTAACGGATTTAGTCACTTTATTGTTTCAACAGAAAACTTCATCATCTTGCCACCAAGTGTTTTGACCAAAATTACTTTGATGGCCTCTACACTGAGACCCCTTGTCAACTTGACCTGTCGAGAGAAAAATAATTCTCAGTGTAAAAAATGCAGATTCTCACTTTTATGGACACAAGTCGAGACTGTAACCGTGTGTGGAAGGTGAATCAGTGGATGAAATCTGTTTCTGAAGGACTGTTTTCACTAAATTCTATTTTATGGCAGGTCCTACCCTGCGGTTTGGTTTTACTTGTTTGCTGTTATGGGCAAATCATAAACACGGAACCTTCATCCCCTCCACACAAGCTTCTAGCATCCAACTTACCTGACAGGAGTTTCATTGTCTCCAGTTCCCTTGCAGGTTGCACATTCAGATCTCCAGTCTTCAGCCTGGGGTTTCTTTTGCAGCACAAAGGCTCTTTGTCTTCTCTCTCTAGGAACTCTTTCCTGCCATCCAAGAGCTAATAAAAGAAAACAGGATAAGGATATAACGGAAATAATTTTCAGAAAGAAATCTTCTCAAAGGTAAGGCTGTGGAAAGGTGTGTAACTTCTTCCAACCTCATGTTTTCCTCCCTCAGGAACGAAGCTCTGTTTTCCTCCTCTGCTTCTCTGGGAGAACTACAATAGCAAGAACAACATGGAAACTCCAGACCATATCGGGGGTTTGCTTAAGGACAAAATAAGTTTTCTCTGTCAAACATGGTGGCTTTAGTTAGGCTCTTGAGGAAATAACTATTTATCATTCATACTTTATGGGACCAGCATATGTTGTGACCATCGATGCCATGGGAAATAAAAAGTAACAAATTAAATGTACTGTATGTATACTTTCATAAATGTCTGTGATTAGCATTTATTCAGAGCATGTCAGTTTTCCGATCTTGTCTGGTGTGACTTCTACAGCTGAAATGCTAAATCCAGTGATTGTCCTACACACGTAGTTTGGCCACAGGTAGGCAGGTGCATGCATCTTTATGGACAGAGAGAATTTCTCAGCAGCAGAAGAAGAGCAGAAGGAAAAGGTCTCACAGCTCCTAAGTACTAGTTAAAGTCAAACCCGTTACAATGCCATAGAAAGCATTCCTGTAAAGTAATTCAGCTAAAATTCACATCGTACAGTTCAGATTACATTGACCATTTCAATGAAGGTATACAGATGTTTAAGAAAGACTGTAAGTACCTGGATATTTGCAGTCAATATGTTAGAAAACTCCACCAATCACATCACAGCCTCTGTGTAGATGTCACCATTCCCACATGCAGACCACTTTTCCTTAGAGACTGGAAGAGAAAGCAGGCACTGCTCCCCAGAATTACTTGGACAGCTGAGATCAAGGATCATTCCCAAGTGAGAGTAGGTACCAAATCATTCTGATCACAATGACATGATACTAGTAATCTGTTAATGTTTTCTTCCCTTATTGTCATTTCAATTCTTCCTCATAGCAAGCCAAGTGTGATTTCATCCCATGGCTAACTGCAGATCATTTAATTTGTCCCTGAAGAAGCAAAGAGTCCATTCAATGAGTAAATCAAGAAAAGGCAATTTAGGAACTATGTCTCTGTTTCCATCTCTCTTGCCCATCAATGTGTTTGAATTATCTCAGGAAGGAAATTAGGAAGAGGCCCTTGAATGCAGAAGCCACATCTACGGTAATGACTTCCAAAGAACAATCCTGAGTCTTGCTCCTGCAAATATCAATCATGACCCATCAGCACTGTCATCTCAAGAACCTACTCAAAATACAGAATCTCAGGCTCTCTCTGACACAGGAATGAAAATCTGTGTTCTTCACAAGAATCCTAACCAGAAAACCTACCAACACAGTAGTCCCTGAAAAAGACCTGAGGATAGTACCATCCCTACCTGTGCGGCAGGACCAAGGGGCCATGGAAGAGTATGGTTTCCACTGTGCTGTGTTCGTCTACTTTCTGCAGGAGTGACCTTCCCTTGGGATGGGCAGGTGATTAGGAGGGCTGCATGTGGGAGCCAGACCCCCACTACACTAAGGCTTCAGAAACCAGGAGCAACACAAAGAAGGCGGGGACCCGCAGCTCCTAAGCCGCTGAGGACACACATCCAGCAGAAGGTAGCCAGACTAGAGAGCAACCGCGATTGAGTGCACAGTTCACACTTATGTCCAGCATACAAGACTCGAACACACACATATAAACACGCAGAAAGATACACATGAACACATATAGACAGACAGACAGACACACACACACACACACACACACACACACACACACACACACAGGTAGACACACGGAGACATCCAACAGGTGCAGACAGCTCCTGAAGCTTCGGGTTCTGCTTTCTGACGGGAAGCCCCTCGGGGGGAGAGCAGCCCTCAGCACACAGCCTGGCAGTACCTGGAATTCCCAGCAGGGACAGCGTTCAAGGAGACGCATTTCCCACAGCGTCTGAGCAGGCCTGAAGTATCCTGGGGATCCTTGGGGATCGCCCTGGGCATCCCTGAAACTCCCCTGCAGCTTTCCTCAGCCTGGCTCCACCCTGCGGGAATCCTGAAATCACGGGACCTGGGCGACGATCCCGAAAGACGGGGGTGGGCCGTTGCCCAATGCCAAAGGACTGCCACGGAGGGCCCATGCCTTGCCCAGCCGCTGAGATGGCGGTTCCCCAGGCCACGGGGGCGGTCACTGTGACGTGAGCCTCGGGTGGGCCCTCGCGGTTGTCACCAGCTGCTTGCGCATGCGCATTTGCGTTCCTGGCCGGCCAGTCGCAATGTCCGCGCTCCCCGGTTGGCTGGCAGCAGTGGCATGGGAAGATGCTGGCGGAGGTGTCCGAAGCGGCCCCTGAAAAGAAGGCTGCGTGCGACAAGCAGGGCAGGAGCCCTATCGCCCTGACTTCAGCGACTCCCTGAACCGGTTTTCCGTTCCACTGTTCCGTTCCACTGAAGGGGGAGGGCGCTTCAGACCGCCAGGTGGGCATTCCGGACTACTCTCCCCAGTAGATTTTGAATCGGACGGCATGGGCAAGGATCGGGTCCCACGGGGCTGGAGATTCAGTCTGGTGAGGTGTGGTGGGGTCCCCAGAAAGATGTCTGAGACCTTCCGTGAGGGTGTCGGCCAATGTTCCCCAGCTCCCTGAGCTCACTGCACCTCCTTTGACCTGGGCCACCCACCAAGGGGCCCTGCCTTGCTCTGCAAGCCCAGGGACCCCTGCTTCTCATCCCTTCTGTCCAGAGTAGGCGGCAAGAAAGGAAAAGCCAGGGCAAACGCTGCTAGCAGTAGAGGAGGCAACAATTGCATCTGGCCTCTCCTGAGGGCAGATTGGGTGCAGACAGCCTCTCAGAAGCTTTCTGGGGCAAAGCCAAATCCCGAGACGGATATCCAGGCATGCCACTGAGGACTTCTATGAATGCCAAACACAGTATGCTAACGGATTTAGTCACTTTATTGTTTTGAGAGAAAACTTCATCACCTTCCGAGCAAGTGTTTTGATCAGAATTGCTTTGATGGCCTCCACACAAAGACCCCTTGACAACTTGACCTGTCGAGAGAAAAATAATTCCCGTTGTGAAAAATGCAGATTCTTACTCTTATGGACACCTAAGTCCAGACGGTAACCGTGTGTGGGAGGTGAATCAGTGGATGAAATCTGTTTCTGAAGGACTGTTTTTACTAAATTTTAGTTTAAGGAAGGTCCTACCCTGCCGTTTGGTTTTACATGTTTGCTGCGATGAGCAAATCCTAAACATGATGCCTTCATCCCCTCCACACAAGCTTTGAGCATCCAACTTACCTGACAGGAGTTTCATTGTCTCCAGTGCTCTTGCAAGTTGCACATTTAGATCTCCAGTCTTCAGCCTGGGGCTTCTTTTCCAGCACAGACTCTCTTTTTCTTCTCTCTTTTGGAGCTCTTTCCTGCCATCCAAGAGCTAATAAAAGAAAACAGGATAAGAATATAAAGCAAACAATTTTCAGAAAGAAATCTTCTCAAAGGTAAGTCTGTGGAAAGGTGCGTAACTTCTTCCAACTTCATGTTTTCCTCCTTCAGGAACAAAGCTGTTTTCCTCCTCTGCTTCTCTGGGAAAGCTATAATAACAACAACAACATGGAAACTCCAGACCATATCAAGGGTTTGCTTAAGGACAAAATAAGTTTCCTCTGTCAAACATGGTTGCTTTAGTTAGGCTCTTGAGAAAATATCTATTTATCATTCATACTTTATGGGACCAGTATATGTTGTGACCATCGATGCCATGGAAAATGAAAAGTAACAAATTAAGTGTACTGTATGTATACTTTCATAAATGTCTGTGATTAGCATTTACTCAGATCGTGTCAGTTTTCCCAGCTTGTCAGGTGTTACTTCTACAGCTGAAATACTAAACCTGGGATCATCTTACACACATAGTTTGTCCACAGGTAGGCAGGTTCATTTGTCTTGATGGAAAGAGAGAATTTGTCGGCAGCAGAAGAAGAGTAGAAGGAAAAGGTCTCACAGCTCCTAAGTCCTAGTTAAGGTCAAACCAGTTACAATGCCAGAGAAAGCATCCCTGTAAAGTAATTCAGCTAAAATTCACATTGTACAGTTCAGATTACACTGACCATTTCAATGAAGGTATACAGATGTTTAAAAAAAACTATAAGTACAAGTGTATTTGCAGTCAATATTTAGAAAACTCCACCAATCACATCACAGCCTCTGCGTAGATGTTGCCATTCCCACATGCAGACCACTTTTCCTTAGAGACTGGAAGAGAAAGCAGGCACTGCTCCCCAGAATTACTTGAACAGCTTAGGTCAAGGATTATTCCCAAGCGAGAGTAGGTACCAAATCATTCTGAACACAATGACATGATACTAGTAATCTGTTAATGTTTTTCTACCTTATTGACATTTCAATTCTTCCTCA
Source organism: Callithrix jacchus (assembly GCF_049354715.1). Lineage (NCBI taxonomy): Eukaryota > Metazoa > Chordata > Mammalia > Primates > Cebidae > Callithrix > Callithrix jacchus. Next base: position 1,800,711 of record NC_133518.1, read on the forward strand.
TAGCAAGCCCAGTGTGATTTCATCCTATGGCTAACTGCAGACCATTTAATCTGTCCCTGAAGAAGCAAAGAGTCCATTCAATGAGTAAGTCAAGAAATGGCAATTTAGGAACTATATCTCTGTTTCCATCTCTCTTGCCCATCAATGTGTGTGAATTATGTCACGAAGGAAATTAGGAAGAAAAGTGAAGACAATATCCAGAAGAGGCCCTTAAATGCAGACGCCAAGTCTACAGTAATGACTTCCAAAGAACAATACTGAGTCTGGCTCCTGCAACTATCAATCATGACCCATCAATACTGTCATCTCAAGAACCTACTCAAAATACAGAATCTCAGGCTCTCTCTGACACAGGAATGAAAATCTGTGTTCTTCACAAGAATTCTATCTAGGAAACCTACCAACACTGTAGTCCTTAAAGGGGACCTGAGGACAGTACCAGCCCTACTTATGCGGCAGGACTAAGGGCCCATGGAAGCGTATGGTTTTAGCTCTGCTGTGCTCGTCTACTTTCTGCAGGAGTGACGCCCCTTCGGGATTTGCAGGTGAGTAGGAGGGCTGCAGGAGGGAGCCAGACCTCCATTACACTAAGGCTTCAGAAACCAGGAGCAACACAAAGAAGGCGGGGCCCCACTGTGCCTAAGCCACTGAGGACGCACATCTACCAAAATGTAGCCAGACTAGAGAGCAACCGTGCTGGAGTGCACTGGTCACACTTATGTTTAGCATACACGACTCAAACACACATATGTAAACATGCAGAAGGATACACATGGACACACATACACACACACACACACACACACACACACACACACACACAAACTCACACAGAAAGAAAGCCACACGGAGACATTGAACAGTTGCAGACAGCTCCTGAGGCTGTGGAGTTCTGCTCTCTGCCAGGAAGCCCCTTGGGGAGAGAGCAGCCCCCAGCACACAGGCTGGTTGGACCTGGAATTCCCAGCAGGGACAGCTTTCAAGGAGACACATTCCCCACAGCATTTGAGCAGGCCTGAAGTATCCTGGGGATCCTTGGGGATTGCCCTGGGCATCCCTGAAGCTCCTCTGCAGCTTTCCTCAGCCTGGCTCCACCCTGCCTGACTCCTGAAATCGCGGGACCGTGGCAACGTTCTCCGGGAGAAGGGAGGTAATGGCCCAAACTGAAGCACTGCCGAGGAAGGCCCCTGCCTTGCCAAGCCGCTGAAATGGCAGTTCATTAGGCCATGGGGGCGGTCATTGTGACATGAGCGCCGTGTGGTCTTTTGAGCTTGTCACCCGCCACTTGCGCATATGCATTGGCGTTCCCGACTGGCCATCGGCTATGTAGGCTCTCCGGCACCAACCTGCAGCAGTGGCGTGGGATAATGCTGGCGGAGGTGTCGGATGAGGCCCCTAGGAAGGAGGCTCCATGTCACAAGTGGGGTGGCACATGAATGTAATCTCAGGCATTTCGGAGGCTAAGACAGGAGAATTGCTTGTACTTGGGAGGTGGAGATTGCAGTGAGCCAAAATGGTTCCACTGAACTAAAACCTGGGCAACAAGAGTAAAACTCTGTTTCCGAAAAAAAAAAAAACTCAGCATGGTTGCAGGCACCTGCATTCCCAACTTCTCAGAAGGCTGAGTCAGCAGAATGGCTTGAACCTGGAAGGTGGAGTTTTCAGTTGTCTGAAATCACCCACTGCACTCCTGCTTTGGTGACAGAGCAAGATTCTGTCTCAAATAAAAGAAAAAGCAAAACAAAATCAAACACTTCTGTGCTCATGCAATCCTCCTACCTCAGCCTGCGAAATTGCTGGGATTATAAGAAAATGCCACCATACCCTGCCTGGGCCAAGATGTTAATAGAGAGTGGTAACCAGTGTGAGAAGTAAGGTATTGGGGGTAAGCAGTTTCCAGACAGAGGGCACAGCACATAAAAGAGAGAATCTGCATTTTTCACACCGGGAATTGTTTTTCTCTACACAGGACAAATTGACAATGGACCTCCGTGTACAGGTCGTCAAAGCAATTTCGGGGAAACACTTTGTAGCAAGATGATAATCTTTTCCGTGAAAACAATAAGGTGACTAAAATCCGTTAGCATGTTGTGCTTGGCTTCCATGGTGGTCCTCAGCGGCTTGCCTGGACACTGGTCTTGGGATTGGGCTTCACCCCAGATAGTTTCTGAGGTGCTCTCACCACCGGATCCACCCCAAGGGGAGTCCAGTTCCGGGTTTTACTGCCTGTGCCACTGTCTGCGCTTGCCGCTTCATCTTTCTTCACTCTTTCTCTGGCCAACAGCACTGAGAAGCAGGGGTCCCTGGGCTTGGACAACAAGGCAGGGCCCCTTGGTGCATGGTCCAGGTTGAAACGGGGCAGTGAGCTCATGGATCCAGGCAACGTTCTGCTTACACCCTCACGGAGGGTTTCAGGCATCTTTCTGGGGTTCACCAACACCCCACCACACCTCAGCAGACTAAATCTCCAGCCCCACGTGACCCAATACCTGCCCACACTGTCCGACCTGGAATCCAGTGGGAAGAGCAGACCCGGGTGCCCACCTCACCATCTCAAGCACCCTCCTCATCCAGCCGACTGAAACAGGATATTTGGCTCAGGGAGCAACTGAGGTCAGGACGGTCGGGCTCCTGCTCAGCTTGTGGCAGGCAGCCTCCTTCCCTGTGGCCACCTCGGATACTGCCGCCAGCATGTTCCAGTGCCCCTGTGGCCCCCCCTGCCACAGAACACCCACGTTGTCGCTGGCCAGCCGGACACGCCAATGCACATGCATTTGTGGTGCATCATAAGTGTGAGCTCCCACCCAGGGGTAGCATCACAGTGACAGCCCCCGTGGCCTGGGGAACTGCGATCTGAGCAGCTTGGCAATGAAGGGGTCCTCCATTGCACTGCCTGGGCTTTGGGCAATGGCCCCACCTCTCCCTGAGATCGTTGGCAGGGTCCCACCATTTCAGAAGTTGGGCAGGGCAGGTCCAGGCTGAGAAAAGCTGCAGGGGAGTTTCAGTGATCTTCAGGGCGATCCCCAAGGATCCCCAGGATGCTTCCGGCAGGCTCAGATGGTGTGGTGGTGCGTCTCCTTGAAAGCCATCCCTGCTGGGAATTCCAGGTACCACCAGCCTGTGTACTGGGGACTACTCTCTCCCTGAGGGTCTTCCCAGCAGAGAGCAGAACTCCACAGCCTCAGGAGATGTCTGCGACTGTTGGATGTCTCCGTGTGTCTTGCTTCCTTCCTGTGTGTGTGAGTGTATCTGTGTGCATCTGCAGGGGTCCCTGGGCTTCCAGACCAAGGCAGTGCCCCATGGTGGGTGGCCCAGGTCGAAGTGGAGAAGTAAGCTCATGGAGCCAGGGAATGTTCAGCTGTTGGAGGAACAGCAAGGAAGTCCCTGTGGCTGGAGCAGTGTGAGGAGGGTGTGAGAGGGAGAAGGGAGGCAAGACCTGTTGGGCAGGGCCTGCAGGCCTTGGGGAGGCGAGGGAAGTAAAGCAGTTTTTCTTTTAATGTAAGTGTGATGGGAAATACGAAATCAGGAAAGAAACAATTCAATTTAAGTTTCTGGGTTTTTTGTTTTTTGAATCTCACTTTGTCACCCAGGTAGGAGTGCAGAGGCATGATCTCGGCTCACTGCAACCTTCGCCTCCCAGTTTCAAGTGATTCTTGTGGCTCAGCCTCCTGAGTAGCTGATATTATTGGCACCTGCCACCATTCCCGGCTAATTTTTGTAATTGTAGTAGAGAAAAGGTTTCACCATAATGGCCAGGCTTTTCTGGAACTCCTGACCTCAAGTGGATCTACCTGTCTCTGCCTCCAACTTAGGTTTTAATGAAAACATATTGGTTGGGGTTGGTGGCTAATGCCTGTAATTGCAGCACTTTGGGAGGCCAAGGCAGGAGGATCACCTGAGGTTGAGAGTTCAAGACCAGCCTGACCAAGATGGAGAAATCCTGTTGACATTAAATGTTCAAAATTAGCTGAGCATGGTGGCGCATGCCTGTAATCTCAGCCATTTGGGAGGCTGAGGCAGGATAATCACTTGAACCTGGGAAGTGAAGTTTTCAGTGAGCCAAGATCATGCCACTGAACTCCAAACTGGGAAACAAGAGTAAAACACTGTCTTAAAAAAAAAAAACATGGGCATGGTGGTAGGCACCTGTAGTCCCGGCTACTCAGAAGGCTGAAGCAGCAGAATTGCTAGAACCTGGAAGGTGGAGGTTTCAGTGGGCTGAAATCACCAACTGCACTCCTGCCAGGGTGACAGTGCAAGATTCTGTCAAAAAGAAAACGAAAAAACAAACTAAACCAAACACTTCTGGGCCCTTGTGATTCTCCTACCTCAGTCTGCAAAATTGCTGGGATTATAAGCAGGTGACACCATGCCCAGCAAAGGACACTATCTTAGTGGAAAGGGGTAACCAGTGTAAGAGGGAAGATATTGGGGGGTATGCACTTTCCAGACAGATGGCACAGTCCATGCAAAGGCCTTGGGATAGGGCTATGTCAGGGGTCTTGAAGGAACAGCGAGGAGGTCCCTTGGCTTGAGCTGAGTAAAGAGTGGGAGAGAATGAGGAGGGATGGAGGAAGGGTTGGGCAGGGCCTGTGGGCCTGGGGAGGTGGGAAAAGTTAAGCAGTTTATCTTTCAATTTAAGTGTTATTGGCCATCAGGAAGTAGGAAATAAACAGTCCAATTTGAGTTTCTGGGATTTTTTTTCCTTGTGATGGACTCTCACTGTCACCCAGGTGGGAGTGCAGTGGCATAATCTTGGCACACTGTCACCTCCGCCTCCCAGACTGAAGTGACTCTCGGGGCTCAGCCCTGGTATTAGAGGCACCGGCCACCATGCCTAGCTAATTTTTGTAAATGTAGTAGGGACTGGGTTTCACCATAATGTTCAGGCTGTCCTGGAACTCCAGACCTCTAGTGTATCAACCTGCCTCAGCCTCCAATTGATGTCTTAATAAAAAGATATTTGTCGGGGTTTGTGGCTCACGCCTGTAATCCCGGCAATTTGGAAGGCTGAGGCAGCAGGATCGCTTGAACCTGAAAGGCAGAGGTTGCAGTGAGCCAAGATTCTGCCACTGAACTTGAACCTGGGCCATGAGAGTAAAACTCTGAAAAATAAATAAATAAATAGAACTGGGCATGGTGGCAGGCACCTGTAGTCACAGCTACTCAGGAGGCTGAAGCAGTAAAATCACTTGAACTTGGAAAGTGGAGGTTTCAGTTGGCTGAAATCACCCACTGCACTCCTGCCTGGGTGACAGAGCAAGATTCTGTCTCAAAAAAAAAACAAAAAGCAAAACAAAAGCAAACACTTGTGGGCTCATGTGATCCTCCTACCTCAGCCTGCAAAATTGTTGGGATTATAAACATGGGCCACCATGACCAGCCTGGGTCAAGATCTTAATGGAAGGGGTAACCAGTGTGAGAAGGAAGGTATTTCATGGTAAGCACTTTCCAGACAGAGGACACAGCCCATGCAAAGGCCCTGGGGCAGAAGTGTTTGTGGTGTGTTGGAGGAACAGCAAGGAGGTCACTGTGGCTTGAGCAGAGTGAGGAGTGAGATAGAGGGAGCAAGGAAGGATGACAGGTTGGGCAGGGCCTGCAGGCCTTGGGGAGGTGGTGGAAATTAAGCAGTTTATCTTTTAATGTAGGTTTGATGGGAAATCAGGAAGCAGGGAAGAAATTGTCCAATTTGAGTTTTGGGTTCTTTTTTATTTTTATTTTTGTGAGACAGAATCTCACTCTGGCACCCAGGAGGGAGTGCAGTGGTGTGATCTAGGCTCACTGCAACCTTCCACCTCCCTGATTGAAGTGACCCATTGGGCTCAGCCTCCTTAGTAGCTGGTATTACAGGCACTGGTCATCATTCTCGGCTAATTTTTGGAATTGTAGTAGAGACAAGGTTTTGCCATAATGGCCAGGCTGGTCTGGAATTTCTGACCTCTAGTGGATCAACCTGTCAAAACCCATCGGTCCACTGTATTCAAATCCATTTTATAAGCAAGGACACACAAAGACTCAAAACAAAGCTTTGCTTGAAGACTTACCAATCAAATGGAGAGAAAAAAACAACAACAGGAGTTGTAACTTTTGTCTCTGACAAAATAGACTTTAATAGTAACAAAGACTGAAAGAAACAAAGGAGGACATTATATAATGGTAAAAGAATCAATACAACAATAGGAGTCAATGATTATAAATTTACATGCACCCAATATAGGAACACACAGATACATAAGACAAGTTCTCAATGACTTAAAAAGAGACTTGGACTCCTGCACAATAATAGCGGGAGACTTTGACACCACATTGTTGATATTTGATGGATCAAAGAGATAGAGAATTAAGAGGGACATTTATGATTCGATCTCAGACCTGCAACAAGTAAATTCAATGAATATCTATAGAATTCTTTACTCTAGGTGCACAGAACATACATTTTTCTGAGTATCACATTACACCTGTTTTGAAAGCGATGACATAATTGGAAGTAAATCATTCTTCAGCATTTTCAAAGCATTTCACAGACTTAAATGAAATATTGGTTGGCTGTTTGTTTGTTATTTTCTTCCCTTTTTCCTTCCTGTCTCCACTGATAAGTACAATTATCAGCATAAAAAGGGTTTTTAATACCTATTTTTAGATTGCATTCCAGCCTGGGAAATAGAGCAAGACTACTGTTCTCTCTTCCCCTTTCTCTTTCTCTTTTTTTCTTAAAAAAAAAAAAAAGAATGGAGTTACAGTATTGGCTGAGTGAAGAAAGAAAAAAGGAAATTGGTATCAAAATCCTATGAAGATTTTTGTGGATATGGACAAAATAGGTCTATAATTTCTATGGAAAGGCAAATAGAATACCTAAAGTAAATTTGATAAAAGGATAAAGGAGAAATCTAATTTCAAGACTGGAACACCTACAATAATAAAAACTGTGGCTGGGCACGGTGGCTGATGCCTCTAATCCCAGCACTTTGGGAGGCCAAGGGGGGTGGATCACAAAGTGATGATATCCAGACCATCCTGGCCTACATTCTGAAACCACGTCTCTACCCCCCAAAACAAAAAATACAAAGAAATTAGCTGGATGTGGTGGTGCATGCCTATAGTTCCAGTTACTGAGGAAGGAGAATCACTTGAACCAGGGAGTCAGAAGATGCAGTGAGCTGAGATCATGACACTGCACTCCAGCCCAGTGATAGAGTGAGACTCTGTCTCAAAAAAAAAAGACTCTGTAGTATTTCTGGAGGGATATATACATACATTGATGGAATTAAATGAGAACCTGGAAATGTCCTCACACAAAGACTGGCCACTGATTTTTTGACAAAGGTCCAAAAGCAATTCAATGGTGGAAGGTTGGTCTTCAACAAATGGTGCTGGAATAATCAGACATCCATGGGTTAAAAAAAGTGAATCTTGACCAAAGTATCCCATCTTACACAAAAATAAACTCAAAATGGATCACGGACTTAAATGTAAAAATGTAAAAGAATACAACTTCTAGAAAAAAAAAACCTCAGAGAGATTATTTTTTAAATCTAGTGCAAAGCAAAGAATTCCCAGACTTGATACTAAAAGAAAATATTAGATCCCACAAATAAGGGGTTGGAGGAAAATGAGGATGGTTAATGCATACAAAAATATAGTTCCACTGCACTCCAGACTGGATGACACAGCAAGACCCTGTCTCAAAAAAAAATGAATACGATCCGGAATTTGATAGCACAACACAGTGAATGTAGTCTATAATAATTTAGTTGTATATTTAAAAATAACTAAAGAGCATAATTGGATTATTTGTAACACAAAGGATACATGCTTGAGGTGATGACACCACATTTACCCTCATGGGATTGTTATGCCTTGTATGTCTGCATCAAAACAGCTTATGTACCACATAAATATATACACCTGCTATTTATTCACAATTCAAAATTAAAATATATATAAATAAATTGGGCTTCATCAAATTAAAAACTGAAGAACTTTGCTCTGTGAAGAGGATAAAAATCAAGCTCTAGACTAGAATATATTTGCAATATTTGACAAAATATTCCATTTCAAATGCACGATGATGGCTATAATAATTAAAAAGGAAAAATAACAAGTGACAAGAATGTGGGAAAGTGGAACTCATACATTGCCAGTAGGAATGTAAAATAATGCAACTCTTGTCATACAGTTTGGCAGTCCCTCAAAAAGTTAAACATAGACTTGTATGAGCCAGCAATTTTACATTTAAGTATCTACAAAACAGATTTGAAAACATATGTCCACACAAAATCATATACACTAATATTCATAGCAGCTTTATTGATAATAGCCAAAAGTGGAAACAACCCAAATGTCCATCAGCTGATGAATGGATAAACATAATGTGGTGTATCCATACAATGAAATATTATTCAGTCATAAAAAGGAATGAAGTATACTACAACATGGATGAACTTTAAAATTATTATGCTAAGTGAAAGAAGGTAAGTACAATGTGTACTTTCATTTATATGAAATGTTCAGAATAGGAAGATCCACAGTGACAGAAATTGGATTAGGAGTTGCCAGTGGCCAGTTGAAATTGGAAATGGCTGCTAATGTGTATAGGGTTTCTTTATAGGATAATAAAATGTTCTATAATTAGATTGTGGTGATGGTTGCACAAGTCTTTAAATATACCACAAACAACTTAATTTTCCATTTTAAATAGGTCCATTGTATGGTCTGTGAATTCTATTTTAATGAGGCTGTTATATATTTAAAAAAAAAACCAACAAAGACATCTTTAGATAATTAGCCTATTTCCAACCGACTTTCAGTCCAGTTCTGTTTCAGGTATAGCAACACAGGGTAGATGCTAGAGTTCAGATTTCCAAAATATCATCAAAATTTAGCCACACATTTTAACAAACAAAATTCTGAAAGAAATAATATAAGCACTGAAGCATGCTGGACACATCATGACAAATGAGGATGATAAGTGAGTATAAGAAGGACTAAGTCAATCTGTAGAATCCCAGTTTACTGGCAATACCACTTTCTCTAATAGTCAGAGAAAAGAAATACCTGATAAACTTAAAACAGCAAATCTACATTCTAAAATCCAAGTCTCTTACAGATATATAATATTAAGACTCAGAAGAAAAGCTAACATGTCTAGGTCTTTATTAAAAATAGAAGTAAGATTTAGATGGAAGAAAGGAAGGGGGAACAACTTCAATCATCCATTTATAGTATGTTTGATAGGTGCTCAGGTCAAGCAATAAAGGGAACCAATATAAATATTCGCTTGTGTTACTGAAGGGCAAAAGGAGTCTGTGGTACCACTTTATTTTTTTTTTATTTTATTTTTTTTATTTTTATTTTTATTTTTTTTATTGCATTTTAGGTTTTGGGGTACATGTGCAGAGCATTCAATACAGTTGCATAGGTACACACAGGGCAGTGTGTTTTGTTTGCTTTCTCCCCTTCATCCACATTTGGTATTTCTCCCCTGGCAATCCCTCCCCACCTCCCCCTCCCACTGGCCCTCCCCTTTTCCCCCTATAGACCCCAGTGTTTAGTACTCCCCTCTCTGTGTCCATGTGTTCTCATTTTTCATCACCCGCCTATGAGTGAGAATATGCGGTGTTTCATTTTCTGTTCTTGTGTCAGTTTGCTGAGAATTATGTTCTCCAGATTCATCCATGTCCCTACAAACGACACGAACTCATCATTTCTGATTGCTGCATAATATTCCATGGTGTATATGTGCCACATTTTCCCATAGACTGGATTTGGAAAATGTGGTACCACTTTAATGGTAAGTCTGTGTTAAAAACTTCTGTGTGCTTCAAATATATCAATCAAACATCATTCGACATCTAATAGAAAGATAACATGGAAATAACCTTGATTTTGATGAGCTATGATAAGCTATACAGATCGATCCTTGTATTATAAGCCATACAGATCACTCCTTGTATATAGATTCAATTGAGTTAATAAAATCATCAAGTGCAGCCTTGAAAGGGAAAGATGTTGGAAAAGGGCAGCTCTGCACTGGAGGTTGTAGTGCTCTGGTTTTCAGGAAGCCACCCTCAGGCCCTCTCTTGTTACCATGGTGATGTTTGGAGAGCTTACCTAAATACTCTTTGAGATAGCAGCAAACTCTCCACATCCTTTTAGCACCAACTAGTTATGCCATTTCTTTTTCCCCCCCCCACAATTCCACCCACACTCTCATAATCTTATGAATTTGATGAACCTACATGTGTACCTCCAATGTCCAAGGCTGGAGAATGATGCTAATTTGCCTACCCAGGCCAATGAATAAAAGGATTGTTAAGTAAATATGAGGTTAGGAAAAACAAGGTTCTTCAAACAAACAAAAAAATGATATATTTGGAAGATAATGCAGGATCTGCACTACCTAATGTCATGCAAAGCCTTTTCTTAAGGCTTGGCTAATAGTTCTTATGCTCTGCCACTTATCACACTATTATCTTGTTCATACTCATCCCCCTTTCTAGCCCAAGTTTCTTCATTTATAATAAGAGATAGTTGAGCTGTAGAAGTTTCTTTAAAACATTTTGGCCAAACCCATAATAAGAAATACATTTTATATCACAACCCAGTATACACGTATACATACATCAAATCTAACACAAACATTTTACAAAGCAATTCTTACCTTTAATATATGTGATGCACTCTCAAAGTTTCTGTGCTATTTTTACATATTTTAATTGCTGTTTGTGACTTAATAGTTGACTTGTCAGCCTCATTAATGTTTCACAGCTCACAGTTTGAAGAACACTGAACTAATAGGCATCTAAGGCTCTCTATAGTTCTAGCATTCTATGATATGCATTTATCTTCTTTTTAGAATAATGGTAACAATAGCTAATAATTATTGAGCTCTTACTATGTGCCAGGCATTGTTTTAAGCACTTTGCCCATATAAACTAACTTAATTATTCAACAACTATGACTACTTTTTTGGTTGCATTTTAAAAATGAGATAAATCAATGTGACTTATAGCTGCACCAAATTTAGTGGACTACCAAAATACATTTCATAACCTATTTAAGGTGTTTTGAATATATTTTAATATTTCCATTTTATAAAATTTTGTCTTGTCTACCCTTATCATTTTAAACCCTGGAAGGTACTAGAATAAACCTGTCAGATCTGAGAAGAGAAAAAGATCAATAATCTTAATAATACTTATTACTGGCTTTGAAGTTCATATCCTTTCTTTTCTATTATTGTGAAATTGATCCTAAAACAGGCTCTTAGTAATGCCAAATCAGAGAGCATTCATACTTTCATAGGTGTGACTGCTACTCAAGTAGACAATATAATTCTTGGGGAGATGGGCACTATCAGTAGGTTGTCAGTAGAACAATACAAGTCTCCAAATATGTGCCCACAGTCACCATACATCTTTGTTAGTAGTAGTGTAAAACTAAACATTAGTGCTATTTCTTCCCAATGCCAGTAATTATCCAAATACTAAGCACCACTGCCAATATTCATCTTTCATAAATTAGCTGGAAGGACCCAGAATGTGATGAGACAATACTATTATTCATAAATTTCACTGAGCATATATAGTTTAGGGGCGGTTGATGGAATAGGATTGAAAGATTTCAAACATGTTCTCTTTGGATAAACAACAGAGATAGCTGACATTTAATGACCCATATAATAAATGCAACACCAATCCATAATTTCATTTATTTATTCCACAATACTATTGAGTATCTACTATATGCTAGATACTGATTTGCCACTGGAGATTCAGCAGCGAACATAAAGTACCTACACTAAGGAAACTTATTTCATGTTTGGTAAGCTTGGATTTTTGTATATTGCATTTGTTTATGGAGATCCACACTTGTATATTTCCTTTGGTAAAGAGACACTGGGAATAGTATGTTTTACTTATTTAAACTATTTGAGTGTCTTTTATGCATAGCAGTAATGAAGGAACTACAGGAAGCAAAAAAAGAGCAAATCAATTTCTGCTTTTGAAGAGTTTAAGATCTAGTTAATGCAGATCATAATCAGATGTTCCAACTTGGAGCACCTTCACCCCCCAGGGTACATTTGGCAATGTCTGGAGATATTTCTGGTTGTCACAACTGAAGGGGGAGGTACTACAGGCATCTAATGGGTAGAGGCCAGAGATGCTGCTAAATATTCTACAGTGCACAAGACAACCCATGACAAAAAGCTTTCAGGCCCAAAGAATCAAGAGTGCCCATGTTAAGAAACTGAGTTGTGCATACATACATTAAACTTGTTTTTAACTGCAAGTATTAGATGATAAATATCAAATGAGTGATACAGAGAAGAGAAAGATTATCCTAGACTGAATTGGTTAGGGAGGCATCATGAAGCAAATGGGGTTCAAGCTGAAGTGTCGTGTCACTCCTTCACTCATAACAGAAGAAACCCTGTTACCTCTCTGATGTCACCTCTTACCACTCTCCCCCTTGCCCCTCCACAGCTGATTGGCTTTTGCATTTCCTCAAAAATATCAAGTATGCTTCTATCTCATGGAATTTGTTCTTGTTTTCTCTGATTCAAGTGCCATTCCCCCAGAAATCCATATAGCTCACTCTCTTACTTCCTGTACATCTCTGTTCTGTTCAATCTCTTACTAGAGAGCCTTTCTGTAATCATAGTTTCTACAAAACATTAATTCCTGTTTCCTCCACTTTCTTTCCCTTTACTATGCTTTTCTGTCTCCCTAGCAAGGCTATACCTGGCCCATACCAGACACTAAAGTATTCTGTATAGAATGAGTAAATTAGTTAAATATATTATTAACAGCAGGATTCTTTAGCCCAAGCAATGAGAAGAAACTTGAGGGTAGGACCCTGACTACAGTTATCCCTAGTGGCCTAAAACAGTGCCTACTTCATATAGAGACTTCATAAATAGTGAATAAAGAATGATAAACTAGAGAGCCAAAGGAAATTAATATAAACAAAATTAGCTCACAACTGTCTTTAAAAGTATTCTGAGAACAGTTACTTCCTTCTGTGTATACTGGTACATCGAAGTACATCTGATAAATATTTTATTAGTTTTAACTATTCTTACCTGCTTTTTCACTTTACATTAATTCCCGATATATGCCTTACATTAAGCTAAGTTTCTGAAATATTTATATTAAAATTATGTGCATTTGAAGAAGTCTAAAGGCAGCCGTTTACAATCCAATTCTAGTTCTCTATTTTCATTTGCACTTAAACACTACTTCACACAGCCTACACTCAGGGAACCACTACAGATAATTATGCTAATGCTAGTCACAATAGCAGCTAATGTTTATTGCAAGCTTTGTGCCAGGAACCAACCTGGAGGCTGTGCATACATTATCTGGTTTTGTTCATACTGCAGGAAACCCATGTTACTACATTAATGTATATTAACCAACTCTAAATTACTTTCTGTTCCCGGCGCAAAGCCCAAACCCCAAACTCCTGAGCACTGACTCTGCACCCCGATTCTTGCCACTTTCTCTTATTCCTTGCCTCTAGGCATCCTCCTTTCCAGGGGAGCCACAAGTGCGTCTTCCCGTCTCTTTTTGAGAACCGTGACAACCACCGATTCCCCCTCCCCTTCCCCTGTCCTCCCTCCCCAAGATGGCAACCCTGCCAGCACAAGGTCAGACGACCTGCTAGGTAATTTGCGCATGTGACTGCCTAGTAACAGTGTCTCGAGTCCTAAGTGCACCGAACCAGAGGCGGGGTGTGAGAGCTGGTGCGCGCACCCGTAACGTCTTTGCAGCTTCGCTACGGGGCTGAGCTTTGCCTGTCAGCAGGCAGAGTAGGTATTGGCGTCAAAGCGCGCGGTTTTATTTCCCTCCGCTTTGAACGAGGCAAACTAGCTTTTGGTAGTGAAGCAGGTACGCAGTTATCCAACAATGTCTGGTGAGTCAGGACAGCCTGAAGCTGATCCCTCCTATGCAGGGATAGGTTGGCCGAACCCTGAGAGAATTTGGGCTGGGGTCCCGGGAGGGGTGATCTGAAGAGCTGGTGCCCAAGGGTGCATGTCCTGGATTCAAAAGGTTCTTGAACAGATTATAGGCTCACCTCTCCAGTGTGTCACCCCCTCGGAGGTGGTGCCTGTCATTGTGCTGGCCGTCCAAAGGTACCTGTTAGAGGATGAGCCACGTGACACAGTGCCCAAGCCTCCCCTTTATTGCTATGATGTGACTATCTCAGACGAGGTGTACCAGGAGAAGTGCTGTCTGGACCTCAGCTTGAACTGTCTCGTATATCAAAATATTCTTAAAGTTGGCATACAAATGAGAATTTCCAGACTCTCATGTCTTTACAATGAGATAAGGATAGGCCAGAGGAACCTGTGCTTAGGTAACGTCCACTGTGGGGAGACCTCAGACGCTATTTCTTTAGAAACTCCCTTCAGAAATAGAGCACATGAGGAGAAAGCAGAGAGGCTTTTAAGAGGCGGGAAGAGTCATTACTTGGCGATGTGGAATAACGAAGATCCGTATGGAGGTACCTGGTTAACAGACAAGCAACCTGAGGAACTCAACTTTAGCGGTAAGTGTTTGGAACGAATGGCAGAGGGTTATTTTAAAATAGTTTTCAGGAGCTTGCTTGAATGGGAAAAAAATGAAAATGCTTTCATATTGTTAATTGCAAGCCAGGAGTGACAGGTCGACAAGTTTTCTTGAATGACCCAAGGATGCTTAATGAAATTTGCACAGCCCGTGGTTTTTGTTGTTTTTTTCCTTGTTTCTTTGATTGCAAAAGTAGCCAATTCAGGAAGTGTCTGACTACATCTTAAAATTCAGTCTGGCATACGTACTGATGTGGGAGTCAGTATACCTTATACGTTCTTTACATGTTTAATTGTGGTGGAATTAATCTTCGTTTTATTCCCAATCCAGTTGTGGAATTAGTATGTTGTGACGGTTGAAGAGCTTATAGATTTTAATTTAGTGTAAGGGTTGTAAAAATTTGCGGTTTTGCATGTTTTAATCTTCATTCGAAAAGGATGTTCCAGAATGTATTCATTTGTACTTTACATTGATTGAAACCCTGTGTAAGAATTATGTAAATATCAGGTTTTAAATGTGTGGTTTTATGGGATGGCTTGGCATTCTCATTTTCTTGTTTCTTATTACTCACCACAGACAGTACTGATCTAAGAAGTTCAATTTTTCTGTCTCAGAAGTAGGAAGTTAACCTGAAAACACTAGCTTGTCATCAGCAACTGCTTGTCGATTAAATTTCTTCTCTAAGAAATGAAATTAAGGGGAATGATAGTACTGTATGCATGAACACGTTTGAAATGGGGAAAGAAATAAAATGCAAAAAATAAAATAAGTACTGGAAGAAGAAAGATTATAATTTTCTGCATTACTGCTTTTCAGTCCTTTTTAAAATGTTGTCACAATACTAAGTCATATGTAACCTGGCTGTAACATGTAAGAGCAACAAACTTGAAAGTAAAAGGATAACTTAGCTCAAAAAACATGATGCAATTATAGTCACATTCAGTTAAAGATGTTATAGCAATGTGTAGGCAAGGATGTCTTAAATAACTAAATTTTAAAAACAAGATAACTATTTCTGGGATTTAAAAAGATGGGATGATTTTTATCTCAAGTGTGAAATAAGGCAGTAGTGCATTGTTACTCTAAATGTTGATTACTTTAATTTTTAGAATTGAATATGTAAATGACAAATTTGTGTCCTAAAGAAGAGTTGAGGGGGTTAATACTTTGTGTTTATTTTGTCATACTATCTATTCATTAAAACCATATTTATATTACAAAAGGTAATGTCTGTGTGCCAAAATAAAACCCAATCTGTATATTTAAAACACATTATGTTAGAAATATACCACCCAAGGGTAGTAAAATGTTAGTGATAAAGTCTAGGAAGTGATCATATTGATGTTCACCATAAAATTTGTTCAATTTTGCTGTATATTTCAAATCATCAATAATAAAATATTAGGGAGAAGTGAAAGACCTGTTTTGCCTTCTCTGGTGCCTTCACTTTTCCTCTAAAAATCCCAAACTGTCAGTAGTTTGGTGTATGTCTTTGAAGAATACAAAAGGAAGTAATGTCTCATTGTGTGATTTGCTATTTCCACTAAACACATCTCAGGTATATTTCCTGAACTTCTGTACATACCATAGCATGGGTGTGTCATAATTTCTGTAATCATGCCCATGGGAATAGGTAATTTGTAATTTTAGGCACTTATTTGTTTATTAGTATTAAATACAAGCGTTGTATTTACAAACATCATTAGAATGTACACATATTTTTATTTACTATGTTCAAGTATTGCTGTTGAATGGCTTCCTTTAGTAAAATTGCTGCCTTAAAAGGTATTAGTATCATTTTTTAAATGTTGTGGATATAGACAAATCATCTCCTGAAAAGGCTGTACAAATTCACATTCACCAGCATATGTATGAGAATGCCCATTTCTCCATATCTTACTATTTTAAAATATATCTTTTGTCATTTTTCTAATTAATTTATAGAATTTCTTTGCTAAGGGGTATTACAACTTTGTCTGCAAATTGTTTTCGTGCAATCTATTCTTTTTCTCTTAACTTTGTTCGTGGTACACATTTGTGTTTTGAAACTCTTCACTAAGGTTTACCTTGTACACAGTAAAAACAAAATTTTAAAAATACAGCTTGATAAAATTTTATATACATATACACCTGTGTAACCACCACCCCCTTCCCTTCAAGATATAGAATATTTCTATATCTTGTTACCCCAAAAGTCTCCCTCATGTCTCCTCGTCACTACCCTATCTGAAAGCTAACACATATTGTGACCTCAAAGATAGCTTTAAAATGTAGAAGTTAGCCTGTGCGACAACCTTCTGCCTAAATCTCTCAGGTGGCTCGCTATTGCATTTAGGCAGCAATTCAAACTCTACCGGGGTCTCCAAGGCTGTTCATCAGAGTATGGTGAACTTTCTGAAAAGAGACAAACAGTAAATCTTTTTGTCTTTTGAAGACATATAATGTCTGCCACAACCGTTCGCTTTTGCCATTGTATATAGAAAGCAGCCTTAAGCAGTATGTAAATAAATGGGTCTGGCTGTGTTGCAATAGAACTTTATTTACAAAAGCAAGCAACAAGCAGGATTTGGCTTATAGGCTATATAGTTTGCAGACACCCTGCCCTACAGAATCTTTTACTCACCTCTAATCTCTAAGCCCTCTCCTCCACCATTATGTTCTGGGAACCAGCCTTCTTTTTGATCCTCAAACCACCAGTCTTTTTCCTGCACCTGCTTTCTCCTCTTTCTGAAAAGTTTCTTTCTATCCTCCCGTTTCAGCTCAAATTAAAACATATTAAAAGTGCCTTTTAAAATAAATATTTCCTCCCCCACTTATTATATTACCCTGCAAATGCTCTTCATATAATCATAGCATTCTGAAATTATTTTATTTAGCTGTTTTATTTTCCCCCCTACCTTTTTATAAGATCCATGACTTTTTTTTTGGCCTTTGGGCCATATCTTATAGCTTGAACAATGTCTGGCACATAGTAGGCATTCAGTATTTGTTGAACAAAGGAATGAATGAAATAAATTAATGGTTTTACTAATATTGAGCCACTTTTGAATTCCCACTTGGTCATGATTATTTTTACATCTGTTTACTTAAATTAATTTGGTCTATAGGTTTGGTTTTTGTTTTTGTTGATTTTTGCTAGGGGAGTATTTTTTGAACGAATTGTTTATATTGGTAGAATGAGTTGGAAAGCTTGCCCGTCTTCCTATGCTTACAGACATTATATGTTCATTAAAGGTTTAGTAAAATTACCCTCTAAAACTACCTGAACCTCGTGTCTTGGGCCAGGATTGGGGGTTAAGCGAGACGACTCTTGCAATTGCTTTTAGAGAAAATGATTAAACTAATAATGCTTTTTCAAGAATCCACTTTTGAGAGTAGGTAATTTGCTAGGGAATCTCATTTCACCTAGATCTCAAAGTTGTACGTAGTAATCTACATTTTTTTTACCTATCTTGTCAATTATGACTCCTTTCACAATCCTGTTGTTTGTGTGTTCACCTTTTCTAATGATCAGCCTTACCAGAACATTATTTGTTGTATTGTTGGTTTTTTTAAAGACACTTGGTTTTGCTAATAACAAAGTATATAGTGAGGAGATGTTTTCTACTTAATTTATGCTATCATCTTTAATTTCTTCCATATACTTCCTGTGCTTATAGTTTTCTTGTACTACTTTCTTGAGTTGAATGCTTGGTGCATATATTTCCTTGTTTGTTTCCTCCAAAAACATTTAAAATTTTGAAATTTCCCATGGAAATTGCTTAGGCCGCATCTCCCAGGTTTGGAAGTACAGAGATTTTATTGTTACTCATTATTGATATTTTCTTATTTTATCTTATTTTATTCTTGTATTTTTGCATTATTGAATTATTGTAGTCATTTTTGAAATAACTACACTTCAGCCCAATTATCTTCTTTAGTGTGTTCCATCTTTCAAATACATTAAAAAAATGACAGAAGTGATTTAAACAACCGTGTTGGAAACTAGCTGTTGAGATAACTTAATGTGCATCAATTCATTTTGTTTATATACGTTCATTACCTTCCTGTATTCTGTTTAGTTTTTGGGGTCTAAATTTCACTGATATTTTCAAACTTCGGGGGTCTTTGCTGCCATTTCAAGTGAGAATTTTACTGAGATGGTAATATCTTTATTCTTTTTTTATTTTTTTAATTATTTTTAATTTTTTAAATTTTTTATTGGATTATAGGTTTTGGGGTACATGAGCAGAGCATGCAAGACAGTTGCGTAGGTACACACATGGCAGTGTGCTTTGCTTTTCTTCTCCCCTTCACCCATATTTGGCATTTCTCCCCAGGCTATCCTTCCCCACCTCCCCCTCCCACTGGCCCTCCCCTTTTCCCCCCAATAGACCCCAGTGTTTAGTACTCCCCTTTCTGTGTCCATGTGTTCTCATTTTCATCACCCACCTATGAGTGAGAATATGCGGTGTTTCATTTTCTGTTCTTGTGTCAGTTTGCTGAGGATGATGTTCTCCAGATGCATCCATGTCCCTACAAAAGACACGAACTCATCATTTCTGATTGCTGCATAATATTCCATGGTGTATATGTGCCACATTTTTCCAATCCAGTCTATTATCAACGGGCATTTGGGTTGATTCCAGGTCTTTGCTATTGTAAACAGTGCTGCAATGAACATTCGTGTACATGTGTCCTTATAGTAGAACGATTTATAGTCTTTTGGATGTATACCCAGTAATGGGATTGCTGGGTCAAATGGAATTTCTATTTCTAAGGCCTTGAGGAATCGCCACACTGTCTTCCACAATGGTTGAACTAATTTACACTCCCACCAACAGTGTAAAAGTGTTCCTTTTTCTCCACGTCCTCTCCAGCATCTGTTGTCTCCAGATTTTTTAATGATCGCCATTCTAACTGGCGTGAGATGGTATCTCAATGTGGTTTTGATTTGCATCTCTCTGATGACCAGTGACGATGAGCATTTTTTCATATGATTGTTGGCCTCATATATGTCTTCTTTCGTAAAGTATCTGTTCATATCCTTTGCCCACTTTTGAATGGGCTTGTTTGTTTTTTTCCTGTAAATCTGCTTGAGTTGTTTGTAAATTCTGGATATCAGCCCTTTGTCAGATGGGTAGACTGCAAAAATTTTTTCCCATTCTGTTGGTTGCCAATCCACTCTAGTGACTGTTTCTTTTGCCGTGCAGAAGCTGTGGAGTTTCATTAGGTCCCATTTGTCTATTTTGGCTTTTGTTGCCAATGCTTTTGGTGTTTTGTTCATGAAGTCCTTGCCTACTCCTATGTCCTGGATAGTTTTGCCTCGATTTCCTTCTAGGGTTTTTATGGTGCCAGGTCTTATGTTTAAGTCTTTAATCCATCTGGAGTTAATTTTAGTGTAAGGTGTCAGGAAGGGGTCCAGTTTCTGCTTTCTGCACATGGCTAGCCAGTTTTCCCAACACCATTTGTTAAACATGGAATCCTTGCCCCATTGCTTGTTTTTGTCAGGTTTATCAAAGATTGTATAGTTGTATGTATGTTGTGTTGCCTCCGGTGCCTCTGTTTTGTTCCATTGGTCTATATCTCTGTTTTGGTACCAGTACCATGCTGTTTTGATTACTGTAGCCTTGTAGTATAGTTTGAAATCCGGTAGTGTGATGCCACCCGCTGTGTTCTTTTTGCTTAGAATTGACTTGGCTATGCGGGCTCTCTTTTGGTTCCATATGAAGTTCATAGTGGTTTTTTCCAGTTCTGTGAAAAAAGTCAATGGTAGCTTGATGGGGATAGCGTTGATTCTGTAAATTACTTTGGGCAGTATAGCCATTTTCACGATATTAATTCTTCCTAACCATGAACATGGAATGTTTCTCCATCTGTTTGTGTCCTCTCTGATTTCATTGAGCAGTGGTTTGTAGTTCTCCTTGAAGAGGTCCCTTACGTTCCTTGTGAGTTGTATTCCAAGGTATTTTATTCTTTTTGTAGCAATTGCGAATGGCAGTTCGCTCTTGATTTGGCTTTCTTTAAGTCTGTTATTGGTGTAGATGAATGCTTGTGATTTTTGCACATTGATTTTATATCCTGAGACTTTGCTGAAGTTGTTTATCAGTTTCAGGAGCTTTTGGGCTGAGGCAATGGGGTCTTCTAGGTATACTATCATGTCGTCTGCAAATAGAGACAATTTGGCTTCCACCTTTCCTATTTGAATACCCTTTATTTCTTTTTCTTGCCTGATTGCTCTGGCTAGAACTTCCAGTACTATATTGAATAGGAGTGGTGAGAGAGGGCATCCTTGTCTAGTGCCAGATTTCAAAGGGAATGCTTCCAATTTTTGCCCATTCAGTATGATATCGGCTGTTGGTTTGTCGTAAATAGCTTTTATTACTTTGAGATACGTTCCATCGATACCGAGTTTATTGAGGGTTTTTAGCATAAAGGGCTGTTGAATTTTGTCAAAAGCCTTCTCTGCATCAATTGAAATAATCATGTGGTTTTTGTTTTTGGTTCTGTTTATGTGGTGAATTACGTTGATAGACTTGCGTATGTTGAACCAGCCTTGCATCCCCGGGATGAATCCTACTTGATCATGATGAATAAGTTTTTTGATTTGCTGTTGCAATCGGCTTGCCAATATTTTATTGAAGATTTCTGCATCTATGTTCATCATGGATATTGGCCTGAAGTTTTCTTTTCTTGTTGGGTCTCTGCCGGGTTTTGGTATCAGGATGATGTTGGTCTCATAAAATGATTTGGGAAGGATTCCCTCTTTTTGGATTGTTTGAAATAGTTTTAGAAGGAATGGTACCAGCTCCTCCTTGTGTGTCTGGTAGAATTCGGCTGTGAACCCGTCTGGACCTGGGCTTTTTTTGTGAGGTAGGCTCTTAATTTCTGCCTCGACTTCAGACCTTGTTATTGGTCTACTCATAGTTTCAGCTTCCTCCTGGTTTAGGCTTGGGAGGACACAGGAATCCAGGAATTTATCCATTTCTTCCAGGTTTACTAGTTTATGCGCATATAGTTGTTTGTAATATTCTCTGATGATGGTTTGAATTTCTGTGGAATCTGTGGTGATTTCCCCTTTATCATTTTTTATTGCATCTATTTGGTTGTTCTCTCTCTTTTTTTTAATCAATCTGGCTAGTGGTCTGTCTATTTTGTTGATCTTTTCAAAAAACCAGCTCTTGGATTTATTGATTTTTTGAAGGGTTTTTCGTGTCTCAATCTCCTTCAGCTCAGCTCTGATCTTAGTAATTTCTTGTCTTCTGCTGGGTTTTGAGTTTTTTTGATCTTGCTCCTTAGCTCTTTCTATTTTGACGATAGGGTGTCAATTTTGGATCTCTCCATTCTCCTCATATGGGCACTTATTGCTATATACTTTCCTCTAGAGACTGGTTTAAATGTGTCCCAGAAGTTCTGGCACGTTGTGTCTTCGTTCTCATTGGTTTCGAAGAACTTCTTTATTTCTGCCTTCATTTCGTTGTTTACCCAGTCAACATTCAAGAGCCAGTTGTTCAGTTTCCATGAAGCTGTGCGGTTCTGGGTCGGTTTCTGAATTCTGAGTTCTAACTTGATTGCACTATGGTCTGAGAGGCTGTTTGTTATGATTTCAGTTGTTTTGCATTTGTTGAGCAGTGCTTTACTTCCAATTATGGGGTCAATTTTAGAGTAGGTGTGATGTGATGCTGAGAAGAATGTGTATTCTGTGGATTTGGGGTGGAGAGTTCTGTAAATGTCCACCAGGATTGCTTGCTCCAGGTCTGATTTCAAGCCCTGGATATCCTTGTTGATATTCTGTCTGGTTGATCTGTCTAGTATTGACAGTGGAGTGTTAAGGTCTCCCACTATTATTTTGTGGTAGTCTAAGTCCTTTTGTAAGTCATTTAGAACTTGCCTTATGTATCTGGGTGCTCCTGTGTTGGGTCCATATATGTTTAGGATCGTTAGCTCTTCTTGTTGTATCGATCCTTTTACCATTATGTAATGGCCTTCTTTGTCTCTTTTGATCTTTGTTGCTTTAAAGTCTATTTTATCAGAGATGAGAATTGCAACTCTTGCTTTTTTTGGCTTTCCATTAGCTTGGTAAATCTTCCTCCATCCCTTTATTTTGAGCCTTTGTGTATCCTTGCAGGTGAGATGGGTTTCCTGGATACAGCACACTGATGGGTTTTGGCTTTTTATCCAATTTGCCAGTCTGTGTCTTTTGATTGGTGCATTTAGTCCATTTACATTTAGGGTTAATATTGTTATGTGTGAATTTGATACTGCCATTTTGATGCTAAGTGGCTGTTTTGCCTGTTAGTTGTTGTAGATTCTTCATTATGTTGAAGCTCTTTAGCATTCAGTGTGATTTTGGAACGGCTGGTACTGATTGATCCTTTCTATATGTAGTGCCTCTTTTAGGAGCTCTTGTAAAGCAGGCCTGGTGGTGACAAAATCTCTGAGTACTTGCTTGTTCGCAAAGGATTTTATTCTTCCTTCACTTCTGAAGCTCAGTTTGGCTGGATATGAAATTCTGGGTTGAAAGTTCTTTTCTTTAAGAATGTTGAATATTGGCCCCCACTCTCTTCTGGCTTGTAGTGTTTCTGCCGAGAAATCTGCTGTGAGTCTGATGGGCTTCCCTTTGTGTGTGACCCGACCTTTCTCTCTGGCTGCCCTTAGTATTCTCTCCTTTATTTCAACCCTGTTGAATCTGACGATTATGTGCCTTGGGGTTGCTTTTCTTGCAGAATATCTTTGTGGTGTTCTCTGTATTTCCTGCAATTGAGTGTTGGCTTGTCTTGCTAGGTGGGGGAAATTTTCCTGGATGATGTCCTGAAGAGTATTTTCCAGCTTGGATTCCTTCTCTTCGTCCCCTTCTGGTACACCTATCAAACGTAGGTTAGGTCTTTTCACATAGTTCCACATTTCTTGGAGACTTTGTTCATTCCTTTCTGCGCTTTTTTCTCTGATCTTGGTTTCTCATTTTATTTCATTGAGTTGGCCTTCGACTTCAGATATTCTTTCTTCTGCTTGGTCAATTCGGCTATTGAAACTTGTGTTTGCTTCTCGAAGTTCTCGTATTGTGTTTTTCAGCTCCTTTAATTCATTCATATTCCTCTCTAAGGTATCCATTCTTGTTATCATTTCCTCGAATCTTTTTTCAAATCTTTTTTCGAGGTTCTTAGTTTCTTTGCATTGATTTAATACATGATCTTTTAGCTCACAAAAGTTTCTCATTATCCATCTTCTGAAGTCTAATTCCGTCATTTCGTCACAGTCATTCTTCGTCCAGCTTTGCTCCCTTGCTGGTGAGGAGTTTTGGTCCTTTCTAGGAGGCGAGGTGTTCTGGTTTCGGGTGTTTTCCTCCTTTTTGCGCTGGTTTCTTCCCATCTTTGTGGATTGGTCCGCTGGTCGTCTGCGTAGTTGCTGACTTTTCGATTGAGTCTCTGGGTCGACACCCAGAATGTTGATGATGAAGTATTTCTGTTGCTTGGTTTTCCTTCTACCAGTCTAGCCCCTTCGCTGTACGCCTGCTGAGGTCCGCTCCAGACCCTGCTTGTCTGGGGTGCACCTCTAGTAGCTGTGGCACAGCGAGGGATGCTACCAGTTTCTTTTTCTGCTCTCTTTGTCCCAGGATGATGCCTGCCAAATGTCAGTCTTTTGGATATAGAGCGGTCAGGGAGCTGCTTGAGGAGACAGTTTATACTTTATAGGGTTTTAATTGCTGAGCTGTGCACTCTGTTGTTCATTCAGGGCTGTTAGGCTGCTATGTTTTATTCTGCTGCAACAGAGCTCATTAAAAAACCCTTTTTTTTTATCTCAAATGCTCTGTGTTGAGGGGTTTGGGCTTTATTTTTGGATGTCCGATCAGGTGTCCTGCCCAGCTAGAAGGCAGACTAGCCACTGTTTGGCTGCCGAGGGTCCGCCCTGCTGATGTGTGATTCGCGCTGTTCCTGCAGGCTCTGCTGTGGTCTCCGGCACGCCCTGCGGCGCAGTCTCTTCCTTGTAGCGTGTTGCCTCAGCAACGTCAGGCTGCGTCAGCAGTGGGCGTGTATCTCAGTAGGGACGGGTTGCCTCGGCAATGGCTGGCTGCGTTAGCAATGGGCGTGTATCTCAGTTGGGGCGGGTTGCCTGGGCAACGGCTGGCTGCGTCAGCAGTGGGCGTGTATCTCAGTTGGGGCGGGTTGCCTGGGCAACGGCTGGCTGCGTCAGCAGTGGGCGTGTATCTCAGTTGGGGCGGGTTGCCTCGGCAATGGCTGGCTGCGTCAGCCGTGGGCGTGTATCTCAGTTGGGGCGGGTTGCCTCGGTAGTGGTGGACGCCCCCCCCCACAGAGTGTCTCGGACCGTCTGCTCGGGATAGTTTGAAATCGCGGTTTTGTTCGTCCCACTGGGTATCCCAATCCCTTCAATCCCCTGGGCTGGCCTACTGTCCAAGTCTCGTTCAGTCTCAAGTCCAGCCCTCTCAAGTCTCAGGTTGCCAGTTTAACAGGGCAACCGGACAAGTGCGCCCTGTGGGGATTGCTGGGTAGGGCCGGCCGCCGCCGCCCCGGCTGCCGGCTTTGCCAGGCAGACCTACTGCCTGGCGTCCCGTGTCTTTTTTATACTTGGGAGTTTCCCCGTTCTGTGGGCAACAAAGATCAGCCTGGAAATGCCGTTCTGACTCACCGTTTGCGGATTCAACGAGAAGAGCTCCAATCCTGGGTTGTTCTCACAGCCGGTAATATCTTTAAACCTCTCTCTTATTTTTTTTGGCATGTAATTGGCATTTCCTTTTTATTTTCTCCCTTCCTTCCTTTAATTCTCAATCTCTCTCTCTCTGTCTCTCTTTCTCTGTCTCTCTCATCTCTGTCTCTCTTTCCTTCTTTCTTTCTTTCCTCCTGACAGAGACTCATTTGTTTTCCAGGGTGGATTGCTGGCACAGATCTTGGCTCACAGCAGCCTTCACCTCCCTGGTTCTCCAGCAATGATTCTCCTGCTTCAGCCACCTGAGTAGCTGGGATTACAGGCATACACCACCACACCAGCTAATTTAGCATTTTTAGTAAAGATGGGGTTTTGCCACGTTGACCAGGCTGGCCTCAAACTCCCGACCTTAGGTGATTCACCCACCTAAGCCTCTCAAAGTGCTGGGATTACAGGTGTGGGTTATTATGCCTGACTTGTTTTCAATTCTTTAATCTCTGAACATTTAGAAAAAGCTTATTAGGCTTAAAGTTTGTTATTATACCGGGTTTTTAAAAATATAATTCGCATATTACAGAGTCTTGTTTTTAATCAATTTTATTTGCTCATTTATCTGAGAGAAATATTGACTTCCATCTATGATGATAGTTTTATCTCTCCTTACATTTCTAAAAGGTTTTGCTTTAGATGTTACTATAACATGTACAGTTTTATAACTGATTAGTGTATTACTGGTGAGTTTCACACTTATGAAATTTGCTTTTGTCACTTTTGCCTTGAATTTCATTTTTCCTAATAGTAATGTTTGCCACTTCAGCAGTCTTTTTTGGTAGCATTTTAGGACAATGATTCTCAAACATGAGAAGGCATGCATATCACCTCAGGAGTGCCAGTCAGAAAAATAACTTAAATGCTTCCTAACTCTAAGAATTCACAAATAACATCAAGAAACACTGCAAAGAATGAATGAGGCAAAAATGAGCAATTGGAATTGGAGACAAATAAGCATTCAAGTACTGACAGGTTCTAATTATACTTACAAAAATAAGAGAAAAAATTAAGCAGAAAAAAAAATTTGGAAAAGTTTGCTAATATAAAGAATATGCCAAAACTTAAGTAAATCATTAAGGCAGTATGTTTGAAATGTTGAACCAAAAAAAAAAAAAAAAAAAACAAAGCCAGGAAAATAAAAGAAAGGTATTTAAAGATATTACTGTATCAGTAAAATTCTCACTTGAAATGACAGAGAAGACCACAAATAGCTAATCAGAACACATGAAGGTCATGAAAGTATATAATCAAAATGAGTTGATGCACAATAAATTATCACAACAGTTTTCAACATTATTGTTTAAATTGATTTTGCCTTTTTTAAAAAATGGATTTGAAAGATGGAAAACA
Organism: Callithrix jacchus; assembly: GCF_049354715.1. Classification (NCBI taxonomy): domain Eukaryota; kingdom Metazoa; phylum Chordata; class Mammalia; order Primates; family Cebidae; genus Callithrix; species Callithrix jacchus. Next base: position 1,827,326 of record NC_133518.1, read on the forward strand.
CTAACAAAAGGCCATTCAACTGGAGTGTAATTATTTCAAAAATGACTACTATAATCCAATAATGCAAAAATACAAAAATAAAACAAGATAAAATACAGATTGCTCAGCACCATTCGCAGTGCATGGTTTATTAGATCTGGGGTAGGGCCGTAGAATTTACATTTCTAACATGTTCACTGGTGTTAATGATGCTGCTGGTACAGAGACCACACTTGGAGAACCACTGGAAAGGCGGATGCAGTGGCTCATGCCTGTAATTTTAGCATTTTGGGAGACCCAAGCAGGCAGATTGCTTGAGTACAGAGTCCATGTTGAGACGAGCCTAGGTCCAGACCAGCCCAGATGAGCCAAGGTAACATGACAAAACTCTGTCTTTAATAAAAATACCATAGTCCAGGCGTGGTGATTTGTGCCTGTAATCCAGCTACTTGGTGGGAGGGTGGTGAAGGGGGGAGCCTGAGTCTGGGAGGTTGAGGCTGCAGTGAGCCTTGATCATGCCAATGCACTGCAGCCTGAGCCAACAGAGAGAGACCCTGTCTCAAAAAATTTAAAAAAAGAGAGAACCACTGACCTTAGTGCATGCTTGTCCATCCCTTTATTTCCATTTTGTTTTAGGGTTGTTTCTTTTAAAAAGTATATAGCTAAGACTCTGCCTTTTGAGCAAAACCAATTATTTTTTTAAATATCAATTTAATTTATCTATATTTAATGTGAATAATGATGTTTGTACTTGTTCTTGAAATTCTTTTTTTATGTATAAAATATACCATCTTATGTGTTTCTTTTACTTTTGCAGGATTAAAATATTATTTTTATTCTAGTAGTTTGGAAGTTATACAATATATTTGTATTCTCCTAGACTCCTAGTTGCTACTCAATATTTTTGAAAAAAATTATGGGTATATAGTAGGTGTATATATTTATGGAGTACATGTATTAATATTTTAACAAAATTATTTAAACTTATGTGTTTGTTTCAGTCTCCAGAATTATTCTGAATATATAACATACTACGAATGAACAAAATAAGACATTTAGGATTCCATTTGATCACGACACAGTTGTCTTTGAGCATACTGCTATATTAAATTTGAAGTATTGTATTTAGGATTTTTCCCATTATAACTAATTTTCGTTTATAGTTTTCCTTCCTGTATTATTTCTGTTGGAATTTTTCAAGATTATTCTAAGTTTATAAAGTGAAGTGGTAAAATTTCTATGCTTTATTGGGCTCTGGGACAATTTATAGCTCAGGGAAAGAGCTATTCTTTGACATTTGTTAGAATTTTCTTGTAAAACCACGTGAACCTGCTCCCAGTTTTGGAAGCCATCATTAGTGAACTTTTTTCTTTCTTTCTTTCTTTATTTTTAAATTTTTTATTGGATTTTAGGTTTTGGGGTACATGAGCAGAGCATGTAAGACAGTTGCGTAGAAACACACATGGCAGTGTGCTTTTCTTTCCTTCTCCCCTTCACCCACGTTTGGCATTTCTCCCCCTCCCACTGGCCCTCCCCTTTTCCCCCCAATAGACGCCAGTGTTTAGTACTCCCCTTTCTGTGTCCACGTGTTCTCATTTTTCATCACCCGCCTATGAGTGAGAATATGCGGTGTTTCATTTTCTGTTCTTGTGTCAGTTTGCTGAGGATGACGTTCTCCAGATTCATCCATGTCCCTACAAACGACACAAACTCATCATTTCTGATTGCTGCATAATATTCCATGGTGTATATGTGCCACATTTTTCCAATCCAGTCTATTATCAATGGGCATTTGGGTTGATTCCAGGTCTTTGCTATTGTAAACAGTGCTGCAATAAACATTCGTGTACATGTGTCCTTATAGTAGAACAATTTATAGTCCTTTGGATATATACCCAGTAATGGGATTGCTGGGTCAAATGGAATTTCTATTTCTAAGGCCTTGAGGAATCGCCACACTGTCTTCCACAATGGTTGAACTAATTTACACTCCCACCAACAGTGTAAAAGTGTTCCTTTTTCTCCACGTCCTCTCCAGCATCTGTTGTCTCCAGATTTTTTAATGATCGCCATTCTAACTGGCGTGAGATGGTATCTCAATGTGGTTTTGATTTGCATCTCTCTGATGACCAGTGACGATGAGCATTTTTTCATATGACTGTTGGCCTCATATATGTCTTCTTTCATAAAGTGTCTGTTCATATCCTTTGCCCACTTTTGAATGGGCTTGTTTGTTTTTTTCCTGTAAATCCGTTTGAGTTTTTTGTAAATTCTGGATATCAGCCCTTTGTCAGATGGGTAAACTGCAAAAATTTTTTCCCATTCTGTTGGTTGCCGATCCACTCTAGTGACTGTTTCTTTTGCCGTGCCGAAGCTGTGGAGTTTCCTTAGGTCCCATTTGTCTATTTTGGCTTTTGTTGCCAATGCTTTTGGTGTTTTGTTCATGAAGTCCTTGCCTACTCCTATGTCCTGGATAGTTTTGCCTAGATTTCCTTCTAGGGTTTTTATGGTACCAGGTCTTATGTTTAAGTCTTTAATCCATCTGGAGTTAATTTTAGTGTAAGGTGTCAGGAAGGGGTCCAGTTTCTACTTTCTGCACATGGCTAGCCAGTTTTCCCAACACCATTTGTTAAACAGGGAATCCTTTCCCCCTTGCTTGTTTTTGTCAGGTTTATCAAAGATTGTATAGTTGTAGATATGTTGTGTTTCCTCCGATGCCTCTGTTTTGTTCCATTGGTCTATATCTTTGTTTTGGTACCAGTACCATGCTGTTTTGATTACTGTAGCCTTGTAATATAGTTTGAAATCGGGTAGTGTGATGCCCCCCGCTGTGTTCTTTTTGCTTAGAATTGACTTGGCTATGCGGGCTCTCTTTTGCTTCCATATGAAGTTCATTGTGGTTTTTTCCAGTTCTGTGAAGAAAGTCAATGGTAGCCTGATGGGGATAGCGTTGATTCTGTAAATTACTTTGGGCAGTATAGCCATTTTCACGATGTTAATTCTTCCTAACCATGAACATGGAATGTTTCTCCATCTGTTTGCGTCCTCTCTGATTTCATTGAGCAGTGGTTTGTAGTTCTCCTTGAAGAGGTCCCTTACGTTCCTTGTGAGTTGTATTCCTGGGTATTTTATTCTTTTTGTAGCAATTGTGAATGGCAGTTCGTTCTTGATTTGGCTTTCTTTAAGTCTGTTATTGGTGTAGACGAATGTTTGTGATTTTTGCACATTGATTTTATATCCTGAGACTTTGCTGAAGTTGCTTATCAGTCTCAGGAGTTTTTGGGCTGAGGTGATGGGGTCTTCTAGGTATACTATCATGTCGTCTGCAAATAGAGAAAATTTGGCTTTCTCCTTTCCTATTTGAATACCCTTTATTTCTTTTTCTTGCCTGATTGCTTTGGCTAGAACTTCCAGAACTATATTGAATAGGAGTGGTGAAAGAGGGCATCCTTGTCTAGTGCCAGATTTCAAAGGGAATGCTTCCAATTTTTGCCTATTCAGTATGATATTGGCTGTTGGTTTGTCATAAATAGCTTTTATTACTTTGAGATACGTTCCATCGATACCGAGTTCATTGAGGGTTTTTAGCATAAAGGGCTGTTGCATTTTGTCAAATGTCTTCTCTGTGTCAATTGAGATAATCATGTGGTTTTTGTTTTTGGTTCTGTTTATGTGGTGAATTACGTTGATAGACTTGTGTATGTTGAACCAGCCTTGCATCCCCGGGATGAATCCCACTTGATCATGGTGAATAAGTTTTTTGATTTGCTGTTGCATTCGGCTTGCCAATATTTTATTGAAGATTTTTGCATCTATGTTCATCATGGATATTGGCCTGAAGTTTTCTTTTCTTGTTGGGTCTTTTCCGGGTTTTGGTATCAGAATGATGGTCTCATAAAATGATTTGGGAAGTATTCCGTGTTTTTGGATTGTTTGAAATAGTTTTAGAAGGAATGGTACCAGCTCCTCCTTGTGTGTCTGGTAGAATTCGGCTGTGAACCCGTCTGGACCTGGGATTTTTTTTGTGTGGTAGGCTCTTAATTGCTGCTTCGACTTCTGATCTTGTTATTGGTCTATTCATAGTTTCAGCTTCCTCCTGGTTTAGGCTTGGGAGGATGCAGGAGTCCAGGAATTTATCCATTTCTTCCAGGTTTACTAGTTTATGTGCATAGAGTTCTTTGTAATATTCTCTGATGATGGTTTGAATTTCTGTGGAATCTGTGGTGATTTCCCCTTTATCATTTTTTATTGCATCTATTTGGTTGTTCTCTCTTTTCTTTTTAATCAATCTGGCTGGTGGTCTGTCTATTTTGTTGATCTTTTCAAAAAAACAGCTTTTGGATTTATTGATTTTTTGAAGGGTTTTTCGTGTCTCAATCTCCTTCAGTTCAGCTCTGATCTTAATTATTTCTTGTCTTCTGCTGGGTTTTGAGTTTTTTTGATCTTGCTCCTCTAGCTCTTTCAATTTTGATGATAGGGTGTCAATTTTGGATCTCTCCATTCTCCTCATATGGGCACTTATTACTATATACTTTCCTCTAGAGACTGGTTTAAATGTGTCCCAGAGGTTCTGGCATGTTGTGTCTTCGTTCTCATTGGTTTCAAAGAACTTCTTTATTTCTGACTTCATTTCATTGTTTACCCAGTCAACATTCAAGAGCCAGTTGTTCAGTTTCCATGAAGCTGTGCGGTTCTGGGTTGGTTTTTTGTATTCTGAGTTCTAACTTGTTTGCACTATGGTCTGAGAGGCTGTTTGTTATGATTTCAGTTGTTTTGCATTTTTTGAGCAGTGCTTTACTTCCAATTATGTGGTCAATTTTTGAGTAGGGATTTCTTGAAGCTACCAGTATTTCAGATGAAGAAACCGGATTTCTCATGATGTAATGTTCTATGAGATAGAAATTGTAGATCAGATATTTTACTCATGCATGCAATTGTTGACATTTCTGCTTTTCAGAAAAATAACATGTTTCAAAAACTTAATGCAGATAATAAAACCACCAAGAAGTCACAAGAATTTACAAAATGCCTAATATAGTTGAAGAAAATGACAGAAACTTCTCAGGATCCGAAGTAAATAAAGGTAATAGTTGAGAGAAATATCAACCTAAGAGGCCAGTGCTCCATTCAGATGCATCTGATCACAAAGATGTTAAATTTATGTGGGTTGTTCAGCTTCTGACAAGGCAAATTAGATAAACACAGATAAAGTGTCTGCAGCATCCAGTGTGTGCTCTCTTCCACATGTGAGAATGAAACTATGAAGTATGTTGTACACAAGAAGATGAGCTACTGGCTTGAAGCGTTAGATAAATTATATTGTACATAAAACTCAGATATGAGGTTTGTATTTAATATTTGTCCAATAAAATAAAATAATAAGAAATCAAAATAATGTGGAAAAAACTATGAGTTTGACAAATCATATTTGGAAAAGAGGCAAATGGAAAGTAAACTATTGGAAATGTAGTAAAACAATGTAATGCACAGCATACAAATGGCATATTAAAATACACTGAATTGATGAGAGGACTAATAAATTAAATCTGAGCAGAATTAATGTAGTCATATAATTTATAGAAGAAAAATTACACAGGATAAAAATATATTTATTTTATATAAAAATTAGATGAGAAGAAATAAAAAAATTGTTTCCTAGGCCGCATAAACAGGAAGGCAACATGCAAAGAATCGGTTACTATAAGTTTCCAAAAGTGAAAAAAAGTTTAGAGTGTAATGCATCAGGAAAGATAAACTAAGGAATACTTAAAAGAAATAACGGTTTTGGTTATTGTGAATACTGCATCAATAAACATAGGAGTGCAATTTTTTTAATTTTAGATGATTTCACTCTTGTTGCCCAGGCTGAAGCCCAGTGATGCAATCTCAGCTCACCACAACCTCCGCCTTCCACCTTCAAGGGATTCTTTTACCTCAGTCTCTCAAGTAGCTACACCTCTCTCATTTTGTGTTTTTAATAGAGAGAGACTTTCTTTATGTTAGTCAGGCTGGTTTTCAACTCCCTAACTGAGGTGATCCACCTGCCTCAGCCTCCCAAAGTGCTGAGATTACAGGCATGAGCAACCGCTCCTAGCCACCTTTTAACATACTTATTTTATTTCCTTTTGATATATAACCAGTGGATGCATATGGTAGTTCTATTTGTAACTTCTTGAAAAACCTCCACACTGTCTTTCCTAACAGTTGTACCAATTTAAATTCTTACCAACAGTTATAAGTGCCCATCTATAAATGAATGAAGAAAATGCTGCACACACACATGCACACACACATGTACACACACACAGAAATAATGTTCATTAATAAAACAGAATAAACTGTCATTTATGTTGACATGGATGACCTTAGAGGACATTATGTTAAGTGAAATAAGCCAGTAACAGAAAGAAAAATACCACATGATGTCACTCAGATGTGGAATTTTAAAAAGTTGATCTCATAGAAGTAGAGAGTAGAATGGTGGTTACCGTTACTAGAGGCTAGAAAGTGAAGGAATGAAGAAATGGGGAGAGGTTTGTCAAAGTTACAAAGTTACAGTTAGACAGGCAGAATAAATTCTGGTGTTCCATTACACAGTAGGGTAATTATAGCTAATTATAATGTACTGTTTATTTTAACACAGGTAGAAGAGAGGATTTTTAATTTTATTAGCAGAATGCAATAATACATGATTAAAGGGAAAAATATAAAAGTACCCTTTTTGGGTCATTGTGTGGTGTACTGAAACATCACACCTACTCCATAAATATGTACAATAATTATTTGTCAATTATAAATAAAATAGATCTTAAAGAAGGAATAGTGATTAAACTGAATGACTCCAAAAAGAAGAAAAACACTTAAAAGCACTGAGACAGAAGACAGATAACCTACGAAGCTCAGGGCAAACTCTGACCTCTGTATCAAGTCAGAAAACATAAAAATTAATATCAATAAAATATTAACACTTTGGGAGGCCAAGGCGGGTAGATCACGAGGTCAAGAGATCGAGACCATCCTGGTCAACATGTTGAAACCCCGTCTCTACTAAAAATACAAAAATTAGCTGGGCATGGTGACACGTGCCTGTAATCCCAGCTACTCAGAAGGCTGAGGCAGGAGACTTGCCTGAACCCAGGAGGCGGAGGTTGCAGTGAGCTGAGATTGCACCATTGCACTCTAGCCTGGTAACAAGAGAGAAACTCCATCTTAAAAAAATTTTAAAATAAAAGCTTCTGGATAGCATAAAAATCTATTAACAGAATGAAAAGACAACCTATAAAATAAAAGAAAATGTGTGCGTTAAAACCTAAATAGATGTTTTTTCATAGAAGACAAAGAAATACTCAACATCACTAACCATCTGGAAAATGAAATCCAAAACCACATGTGATATTGCCTTGCCCCATTTAGAATGGCCTTTATCAAGAAGACAAAAGATAACACGTTTTGATGAGGATGTGGAGAAAAGGGGACACTGTTTGTGTGAATGTAAGTTTAGTACATTTTTAGGCATTTCTTTCTTTATTTAAAACCCCCATGGAAAACTTTGCAGGTATCTCTAAACGAAAGCAAAACAAAAAACAAAAACCTAAAAATGAAATTCCATATAATCCACAAATTCCATTATTGAGTATATATTAAAAGCAAATAAAATCAGTAATTGAAGAGATAGTGGCACTCCCATGTTTATCACAGCTCTATTGAAAATAGACAAGATATGCAATCAGTCTTTGTGCCCATCGGGGATAAATGTTTAGACCAAATGTGGTGTATACACACAGTGCAATACGATTCAACCTTAGAAAGAATGAAATCCGGCCTTGAGAGCTGACATCGGCCTCTAGTGTGATTGCTCAGCACTGGCTCCTGGCCTGGTCACCGACCCTACAGCTGCGCAGTCCCTCCCTCAGGATGCCCTACCCTTGGCCTTCCAATCACTGTGGCTTTTGCAGTCCGTGAGGCTGCTGCTGCTGCTGCAGCCTTATCTTGGAATTGAAGATGTCTTATTCTGCTTTCAGGACAGAACCATGAACCCAATGGCAGCCGCAATGAGGCTCCCACTCTGCTGCTGGGCGTGACCTCTGAGCCTGCTGCATCTGCCACGACAGAGCCCACCCGCAGCACATCGCAGAGTTGCTCTTGTGAGCAGCGGCTGGGGAGGGACTGGGTCGGCAGGACATCTCTGGGCACTGGGTGAAGGAGAAACTGCAGCCGCCACATCCTGTCTTTCCCTGAGGATGTGCAGAATTACCATGAAATTATGACTTATCATCCTGTGTATTACTAATGGGAGAATTGGAGTCTAGAAAATGTTGTTAGCATTTTAGCCCACCAGTTCCCCAGTAGCTATATTTGAGTAATGAAGTGCTCCTGAATGCATCTGCACAGATTCACTTGCCATGATAATTAGGTGAAAAGTAACATGTTTGTTTTCCCAGAACACAATAGTTATTCTGGAGCTTTTAAGCACCTTTATATGTTATTAGTTAATAATTTTAAGTCAGAATAACTTATCAAAGAAAAATTTGAATGATTGGAACAAGGACTCCACAGCATCTGCTTATTAGTCCAATTCTTCTTGTACCGTATAAATTGTTCCAGGGAGAAAAAGAGAGGACCTATGAAAAATCTGATGAGTCAGCCATGAGTTTCTATCTATTATCACTAAATGTTTCAACTTTGACTGGATTCAATAAAGGTTGTGTTGTTTTGAATCAGTTTTTTTTTAAGTTGAAAGAAACCAAGAAAGACAAGAATATAGACAGTTACATTAAAAACATAGGAACAACATATTGGCCCAGGCACATTGGCTCATGTCTGTAATCCTAGAACTTTGAGAGGCTGAAGTGTGTAAATCACGAGGTCAGGAGTTCAAGAACAGCCTGGGCCTACATAGTGAAACCCTGTCTCTATTAATAATACAAAAATTAGCCGGGCATGGTGGCACATGCCTGTAGTTATAGCTACTCGGGAGGCTGAGGCAGGAGAATCACACCACTGCACTGCAGCTGGGCAAGAGAGCGAAACTTCATACAAAATAATAATAATAATAACAATAATAATAATAATGTATTGGCTGAATGGTGGTAATTGAGAAAGCAATACTTGGGTTAGTTATCCACAAGTATTAAAAAAATTGCACAAACAGGGATTATTGTTCATACCTATGTAACATTTTACTAAATTCATGGTTCAATGAGATCTTGGATTGGAAAGGAGCAAAATAAATTTGTTTAGATACTTGGGGATATTGGTATACAGGTGACCTGTAAGCTGTTTCCATAAATTAGCCATCATTCAGCCTGAGGCCAGATCCACATATAAAAGTCAAAATTTCAACTCTGAACTGCATCCATGTATGAGATTTAGAATCTCAGCAGTGTTGCATGTCTGCACATGTACCCCCAAACCTAAAATTCAATTAAAAAAAATTCTCAGCAGTGGACTCTGTTTATGTATGAAGGTGACAATCCTAATTGTTGTCTACACGTGTCTATGAGAGTCGCAATCTCATCTGTGTGCTGGGCCCTGTTATGTCACTCTCTATACAAGTGAAGGGCTTTATAAAATACATGTGAATGCTGTAATCTTCTGCGAGCATTTTACAATGAGTAGACCAAGGACCATAGATGTTGCCCTAAGCTTAGCTATTAGAGTCAAAATTTCTCCTATTAGCTTGGTGAGTGTAAGAAAGCCATCATCATGACTGTTGCTTAGGCATAGTTATAGGTCACAACTCCACCTGTGAGCAGAACTCTGGGAGGAAAATTACATTACCTTAATGCTTTCCCAGGGAACTGTTAATATATCTCCATGGGCAGGACCCACACAGAAAAGTCACATCACCTCTGTGCTAGGTTCAATGATATGTCACATTGCCCACTGTAGGCAGAACCCAGTCAAAAGAGTCACACCACCTAGGTGCTGGGCCCAGAAGTATGTCACAATCCCTCCTATTGACAGGGCCAAGCCATGAGAGGAGAGTCATATCACCTAGGTAATATTCCCAGATTTATGTTCCAAACATAAACTGGAGGCAGGACACAGGCAGGAAAATAGAGTCTCATCACCCAGTTGATGGACTCAGAGACATATTACCATGCCCCTTGTAGGCAGGACCCAGGCTGGAGAGTCATATTACCTAGGTATTTTGGTGAGGTATATGTCACAATTCCAACTGTTGTCAGGATTCATGCAAGGGAGTAAAGTCAATCTGATGCTGAGAAAAAATTATATGTCCAAGTCACACCTATAGGAAGGTCCAGGAATGAGATCCACAGTCCCACATATATTCTAGCTCCAGGTGCAAGAGACAGCACCTTCTGTGAATTGTGTTAAATACACAAATCACAATCTCAATGCTGGGCAGAATTCAGTCAGGAAAGCTCCAACCTCACCTGCACATACTGTCTAATTAGAGTCATCACTGCCTTACACGTGTGCTGAGTTTGAGTATGAACGTCACCATTCTACCTGTGAGGTGGATCCATGTATGAGAGGTCACAATATCAACTTTAAACTGATCTAGATGTGATATTCAGAACCTCAACAATAGGCTGTGTCCATGTGGGAAGATGACATTTCTCACTGTATGTTTTGAGTGCAGAGAATAGTCACAATGTCACCTGTGTCCTGGATCTTTATAAGGCATCCTCTGTGTCACTTAAGGGCTTCATATAGTATGCACTAGAATGAAAACCTGCTCTGAGACCTTCATGATGGTAGAAACCCATGACCCTGCATGTTGCCCTAAGTTCAGCCATGAGAGTCAACACTTACCATGTCTGGGTCCAGGTATGAAAGTCATCAGTGTGCCTGTGAACTGGGTCCATAAATGAGCCACCCTGCCATTTGTGGATGGATTTAGATATGACAGTCTCAATTTCACCTGTGAACTGTTTCTGTGAGTGAGATCCAGGCCCTCGTGAGTGGGTTCTGTTCACATTTAATTCTAACTGTGGACTGTGTGTGCATACAAGAGTCACAATCAGGATTTTGAGTTGGGCCCTGTTTTAACAGTATCTGTACCATTTCAGGGCATTATACAGTATGCATGAGTGTTGTGATTCTCTGAGACCTCTGAAACATTGGAAGCCCAAGATCTTATCTGTTATGTAAGACTGGATACAACAGTCAACATCTCTTCTACTACCTGGGATCAGGCATGAGAGACATTGACATGCCTATGAGCTGGGTCCAGAAATGAGTCACCTTTCAACCTCTTGCCAGATCCACATATGACCATCCCAATACTAACTGTAAACTGTTTGCACATGTGAGATTCAGAACCTCACCTATGGACTCTGTTTATGTGTGAGAGTGACAATCCCAATTTTTGGATGGTGTAACAATGAGAGACAAAATTTTACTTCTGTAATGGACTCTTATAAGACCCAAGTATTTTATAGAATATTCATGAGTTTCATAATCATTTGTAATCTTTATATGATTAGAAGACCCAGAACTTTACTGATTGTTCTGAGCTTAGCTGTAAGAGTCAAAATCTCTTGTATTGGCCAGGCTGTTATATGACAGTAGTCATTATTCCTGTGACTTGAACCTAGGTGAATGTCACAATCCTGCCTGTGGAAAGAACCAGGCAAAAGAGTCACAGCACCTGAATATGAATATGAGTCAGGGATATACTAGTATCCCCCCTGTAGGGTGCCAGGGTATCCTACACTCCACCCATGGGTACCTTGAGTCCAGAGATGACAAAGAAATGAGACAAAGACAAGTTAAGAATGCATAAAGTGGGACAGGGGGGACAATGTGAAAAGATGGCTGCAAAGACCGTGAGCTCTGGTTTTCACAATATTTACTGAATACAATCAGTTTTATCTATAGAAAAATGGTGGGGTGAATCATTGAAAAAGAAGCTGTGCATCAAACATAAGATTGATGATAGCAGTGGCAGATTATGTGAGTTTTTCAATAACTAACAGTGTATGCTTATCTGGTATATAAGTGATAATGCAGCTGGTGGAAGCAGACTTAGCAAGGAGCCTATGTATCTAGTTACATTCCAGTGCTTCAAGGGGGCATTATGTCATTGGGCTCGATGTTTAAAATCCCACTCTGTACCTGGGAACATGCTGGCAATAGAGAAGCCTTCTTCCCCAGATGCCTCCTGTGGCCTTCCGAGTTTATCTTTTCTGATTTCTTTTATACCTTATTTATAACCAGTTTATGTAGGCACACTGTAAACCCTTCCTCCATTGCTGATTACCTCAACACCCCCTGTGAGTTGAGTGCTTGTAGGAAATTCACATCACTATGATGCTGGGATGAGTGATGTGTCGCAATGTTTCCTGTGGGCAGAACCCAGGCTGAAGGATCACATCACATGAGTTCTGGGCTCATCAATATGTCACTACCCACTTTGAAAACAGCACCTAGGCAGGAGAGGACAATCACATCACCTGGAAAGGAGACCAGTGGTATATCACAATGCCACCTGTCAGTAGGCAGGAGGGCCATATTACCTAGATTATTGGCTTAGGTGTATGTAACAATTAAATCGTGGGCTTTATTAAGGCAGAAGAGTCAAATCCGTTGAGTGTGGGGATCACTCCTGCGAAGGGCCCTTGACAGGACCCTCGCCATCTTAAGCTTGAGCCCATACATGTTTATCCTCTCCTGGAGGCTGTTGAGCTAAGGGAAAGGAGGAAGTCTGGTTGCACTGATTTTATAAACATCAATCTTTGCCTCTGACATTTGCAACAGAATGGCTGAGCTCAGGCCTTGTGGTCTAAGGAGACATTGTATGGTTAGACATTGTGTGCCTCCTCGTTCCTTCTCTGCACAATAACTCTATGACTTTGTTTACCTCTGCTAACTCAATCATATTGTTTGCATATGATCCTATATGAATAGGCAAGGTTAGAATGACATTTGGAAAGGTCCAGCTATACCTTGTTAATGATCTTACTTGCTTGCTTAACTGAATTTAGAGAAACACATGTTTAGATTTATGATCCCCTTTTTGCAAACTTTATTGTCCCTTTGTTGTACACCCTTTGATTAAGAGTCTTACTTTCTGTACTCCTTTCCTTGCGATTTTTTGTTCTTGATTTTATTTCAAGATACAATAGAATGTACGTCACTCCTCAAGCACTGAAAGGTATATAACCTGTAGTTTTCACAAATAAACTTGCTGTCTTGGTATTACTTGCTCTGGCATTCCCTGGCAGTCCTCCAGATCCCACTCTCTATCTATCTTTTCTTCCTCGCACTCCCTCTTCCAGGTTAAGAACATTTGAGTGGGGCTGAGGCTCTCTGCTGGTCGGAAGCCCCCCGGCAGACATTCCAGACCCCCACATCTGGCTCCCGAACAGGGACCCTGGACACGAGGGATCACAGTGACGCTCAAGTTATAAAGGTGAGGCTGCAGCAGCAAGTTTGGCTTTTCTCGTAAGTAAGCTCTCTACTTTTGATTTTGTATAATATTAATCTATTTTTTCTCTCTTTGTTGTACATACAAGTCAAAGTAAACAAAATTTCTAAGTTTCATCTGGAGTAAAACATGAGGCATATAGACTGTAAGGAGTGTAACTTGTTTATACAATTATTGAAAAAATGATTAAGTCACATGGGCATGATATTAAGCTAAAAACTGTAGAGGAGTTTGTGCACATTATTCGTGAAAATTGCCCGTCGGTTCCAGAAAGAGGAATATTAGAGGAAACTGCATGGGATGAAATTGGTGAGAAAATTGAACAATATACCTCTCATAATAAAGCTTTACCTCAAACTGAGGTTTTACTTTCTATTTGGTCTAAACTTAAGGACAGTGTCTGCTCCTCTCAAGCGGAACCTGCTCGCCCTTGCTCTCACAGTGCTATTTCTTCCCCTGCTGCTGCTTTCTCCCCTCCTCCTTCTGAACTTGATCCTCTTGATCAAATGGAGCATGGTATTAACCATTCTTCTTCTAGACATCCACCTAGCTGCCAACTTGTGACACAAGTTGGATAGCTGCCAACCTGTGACAGAAGCTGTTTCAAAAGAGCCTGACAGGTATGTCTCCCCACATAACACCCCTCGCTGTGATCTTAATCCAGTAACTCTCACCCTTCCCTCGGACCTTTCTGATCAAGTCAGAGACTTTCTTTCTCTTTGCTCTAAAGCACTCACCTTGCAACAACAACACTGCTTTCCTGTTGCTCAGGCACCATCTTCTGTACCTTCTGATTCTTTGGTAATTAGATCCACCCCCATTGCTTTTATCTCCCCCTTAACACAAGCCATGATGTCTAGGCATAAAGGTTTTGTTGACGCCAATAGTACATCATTATATCCTCTTATAGAAGTTACTAATAATGCAGGCAATGCCACCCGTCATTATGAAGCTATTCCTCCTAAGTTCCTGAAAGATCTTAAGGAAGATCTTAAGGAAGCCGTCATGCATTATGGCCCAATAGCACCTTACACTTTGTCTATTTAAAAAAATTTTTCAACAGATGCCTGGCCACTGGCTGAATGGATAAGACTAACTAGAGCTTGTCTTTCTGGTGGAGATTTTCTGTTATGGAAAGCCTATTATGATGAGGCTGCTTTCAATCAGTCTGAGTGCAATCAGCGTGCCGGTAGCCAGGTTACTTTAGATATGCTTGTGGGCAGAGGTGCTTTTGAAACTTTACAAAATCAAATTTCCCTTTCTGATGAAGCTTTGTTACAAATTAATACATTAGCTCTAAAGGCATGGCGCCAACTTCCATCTAAGGTAGCTAAGACAGAGGAGCTGTCTAAAATTCGCCAAGGATCTGATGAATCATATCAGGAATTTGTTTCGTGTCTCTTAGAGGCAATTACTCATCACGTTGGCGATCAGGAAGCCAGCTCTATGCTGTCCAAACATTTGGCTTTTGAGAACGCTAATGCTGCATGTCAGGCTGCCATAAGACCATGGCGATGTGCCACTATTTCTGATTATATTAGGATGTGTGCAGATATTGGCAAAGCATATCAAAATGGCTTAGCTATGGCTGCTGCACAGAATGGCATGACAGTGGCCGCTTTTTTAAAGCGACAGTCTCAAAATTCTAATATCAAGTGTTTTCACTGTGGTTTACCTGGCCATGTAGGAAAGAAATGCCCATCTGGACAACAATTGGCTTTACCTGCCCCTGCACAACCATCTATGCAACTTTTAGCTCTCCCTGCACCACCCACATCAGAGAAATCTAAAACTCGGCCTCCTGGTGAGTATCCCCATTGTCATCGTGGAAACCACTGGGCCAATGAGTGCAGATCCAAACGGGATGCACAAGGTAATCCTTTGATGCCCCGTTTGTGAAACTCCCAGAGGGGGCAGGCTTGGCCCCAACAAATCGGGGCACCTCTGGTACAAACCTCACAAGTCACCACAAATCCATTTGTGACCTCCGCCATGCCACACCCAACAGTGCAGGACTTGGCCTCTGTTCCTCCACCCAACAGGTATTAACACCTAAATCAGGTGTTCATTTAATACCAACTGGCATCTATGGCCCTCCACCCTTTGGGCACGCAGGTTTAATTTTTGGGCATAGTTCCTCCTCCCTTTGAGGTTTACAGATCATACCTGGGGTTATTGATAATGACTATACTGGAGAAATCAAAGATATTGCCTGCTCTCCTTTAGGTGTCTGCACTATAGACCCAGCTCAGCCTTTTGCTCAGCTCTTGTTAGTTCCTGTTAATGTATCAATTGGACATCCTTTATCAAAGGAAACCAGAGGATCTAAAGGTTTTGGCTCCTCTTCTTATGCTTATTGGATTCAGTCCATCTCAGCTAACAGACCTGAGATGACTCTTAACATTAATGGTAATACTTTTAAAGGAATTTTGGATACCGGTGCCGATGTTTCATTCATCTCTTCTATACATTGGCCTTCTGCCTGGCCACTTACTGTGGCAATAACCTCTATACAAGGTATTGGCATGAGTTCCAATCCCCAACAGTCTGCTACTTTATTGTCTTGGACAGACTCTGATGGTCATTCTGGTACTTTTCGCCCCTATGTCCTCCCAGGCATTTTCATTAATTTGTGGGGCAGAGACATTTTGGATTTATGGAAGCTAATTGCACACAACACTGCTTTAAATATTATGCTTAAACAAGGATTCCATCTGGCTAAAAGTCTTGGTAAAAATCTGCAGGGCTCTTCTGAGCCCCTGCCTGTACAGGTGAAAGCTGACCATGCCGGTCTTGTGTGGTTTTAGAGGGGGCCACTGTAACTCCCTGTACTCATGCTGATCCCATCACTTGGATATCTGATGCACCCGTATGGGTAGGGCAGTGGCCCCTCCCTTCTGAAAAAATTTTAGCAGCTCGCAAGTTGGTTTGGGAGCAACTCGAAGTGGGCCATATCAGACCCACTAATAGTCCTTGGAATTCTCCTATTTTTGTTATCAAGAAAAGGTCTGGCAAATGGAGATTGTTACAGGACCTGAAAAAAGTTAATGAAACCATGGTGGTTATGGGGGCACTTCAACCTGGACTGCCCTTCCCTGTTGTAGTTCCACAGGAATGGCATATGTTTGTTATTGATTTAAAGGATAGTTTCTTTTCCATTCCATTAGCTCCTCAGGATTGTAAACGTTTTGCCTTTAGCATACCAGCTACTAATTATGACAGACCTTATGAAAGATTTGAATGGGTTGTCTTACCTCAGGGTATGGCTAATAGTCCTACTTTGTGTCAATCCTATGTTGCTAAAGTACTCTCTCCACTTCATCATCAACTTCCTGAGGTCTTACTGTTACATTACATGGATGACTTACCCTTAGCTTCACCCACAGAGAGGCTTCTTTTTGAAATCTATAACTCTTTGCAGGCATGTTAATTAAGTGCTAATCTTGTTGCTACTGACAAGGCTCATCTAGTTACTCCTCATCATTATCTAGGCAGGCTTATTGATTGTCATCAGGTTTCCTCTAAATCTCCTGTATTGGTTACAAGTTATTTAAAAACTCTTCATGATTTTCAAAAGTTTCTTGGAGATATTAATTGGATACGCCCTAGTTTAATATTAACTACTGGTCAATTGAAACCTTTGTTTGATATTCTTAAAGGTTCCTCTGACCCTAAGTCTCCTAGGCAACTGAAAGAACCAGCTAAGCAGGCTCTACAGTTGGTTAATGAGTTTCTAAGACAACAAAAACTTACCAGAATTTCTGTGAAAACTTCTTGGTGTTATTGTGTACTTCACACACAGTACACCCCCACTGGAGTTTTTTGGCAACAGGGAGTGGTGGAGTGGCTCCATCTGCCGGCTAGTAGAAGCAAAGTCATCAACCCTTACTTTGACCTCGTAGCCACTTTGGTTGCCAAAGGCTGATCCAGAGCCCTAACACTCTTTGGTTATGAACAATCAAAGATAGTTGCTCCTTATAATAATTCACAACAACAATCGCTTTGGACATTTTCTGATTCTTGGCAGATTGTCTTTGCTGGATATCCTGGTAAATTTTTATGTCATTATCCTACTGATAAATTTCTCCAATTTTATTCTCAATGCTCTCATTTTTCCACAAGTTTGTGTAAAAACCCCTTTGCCTTCCGCTTATTTAGCCTTTACTGATGAATCAACATCTGGCATCGCTGCTGGAGTAGTTAATGATCAATCCTTTACTTTTCAGACTGAGAAACGCTCTGCACACAGAGTAGAATTACTTGCTGTTCAACGTGTGCTTTCAAATTGGGATTTCCCTTTAAATTTATATTCTGATAGCCAATATGTTGTTAACTTAGTTCAGAACCTTGAAACAGCTCCATTATCTTTCTCAGACTCTTCTTCCATAATTTCCTTGCTCTTATCTCTCCAACAGGTTCTTAGACGCTGTTTCCATTCTTTCTTTATAAGGCATATCAGAGCTCACACTAACCTACCTGGACCCTTGGCTACTGGAAATTCTGCTGCTGACATCATAACTCAAAATATTTTTCCTGCTCTTTCTCCTGTACAGCAGGCCGAGTCTTCCCATGCTATACATCACCAAAACGCGAGAAGTCTCTGACTACAGTTTCACATTACCAGGGAACAGGCAAGACAAATAGTTAAACAATGCCCTGCCTGTGTTTCTTTTCTCCCACAGACCATTCATCTTGGAGTTAACCCATGCGGTTTCCAACCTGCTCATGTTTGCCAGATGGATGTTACACATTTTATTTCTTTTGGTAAGCTTAAATTTATTTATGTAACCATTGATAGCTTTTCCCACTTTCTTGTAGCTTCTGCCCACAATGGAGAAGCAGTTAAGAATGTTATTTCTCATTGCCTCTTGGTCTTTTCTATTATTGGTTCTCCTAATATTTTAAAAACTGACAATGGTCCTGCATATACTAGTAAAAGTTTTCAGTCATTTTGTTCACAATTTCAAATCTCTCATCGTACAGGTATTCCTTACAACCCTCAAGGCCAGATTATCGTTGAATGCTCTCATACTGTTCTCAAAAATCTACTATCTAAACTGAAACATGATTCTAATACTGTGTCTTTTTCCAAGTTTCCACATGACTGGCTTCATCATGCACTCTATGTACTAAACTTTCTCACTTTGGATGACAACAACTGTTCTGCTGCTGATCGCTTTTGGCATCCTGATCATAAGTCTTGCCCCAAAGTTATCTGGAAAGACGCCCTTTCTAATTAGTGGCATGGCCAAGATCCAGTCCTCATATGGGGACAAGGACATGTTTGTGTTTTTCCTAGGTCTGCTGATTCACCTATTTGGGTTCCTGAACACCTTGTGAAGCATGAACATAAACAACAAACGAAGTCCAAACTCCTTGATCCCGAGATTTCATCAACTACAAGTGACGGCTTCTGCTCGTCACAGATGCTGGTCCTGACAGAACAACAGATGTAATTCGTGATACCGTAATGTGTCTCTACCTTCCTGGAATCAACTTTGCCATCTTAGTGCTGAAGCCTCTAATCTTGTTCGGCAACAAGGACATTTTAGAAATCTTGTTACCTTGTTTCTAGCCATGATTGCTATTTTGGCTTGTGAACAAGCTACTGCTTTTCCTGTTCCTCATTCTCCCACCTCTACCCGCCACACACTGTGGGCTTTTGTTCCTGATTTACCTGTCTTAAAACCTGTTACTTGGGATGATCCTGCTTTTCCTGTTTACATTAATAATACCTCTATACTTGGTTTTCCTTCTTCCTCTCATATTACTCCTCAACTTGCCAATTACACATATACAGCTCAGGCCATTGCTCCTCCTATGTGTTTTTATGCTTCTTTTATATATGATAAATTTTCTTACAGTGAATTGTGTCTCTTTACAACCTTCCCCTCCTCTGCCTATTCCTAGAGACTTTTATTTTCCTCTAGGAGTTAAACAATTACGAACATACAACGGCCCTTTCACTCTCTTCCCTGCTGAGTCTATTTCTGTAAGAGATTGGACACTATTTTATCCTAGTATTCGGGAATCTCCTAAAATTTGTTCTCCTGATTTTCCTTTCATGGAACTACCAGCTTGTCACTCTGGCAACACTCCCTTTAATCCTTCTCCTCCATGGCAATTTTGTTATCCTAATCAAAAACAAGCTCTGTATTATACTCTGCCTTCTGGTTTTACTTTGTATGACTGGTCCATCCCTAACCTTTTAAGTGAAGATCTAACTCATGATGAAATGCCCAGTGGGTGGAGCACTCCTATTTTTACCCCTCATAAGGGCACAATTTAAACCTCTCTTTGGAAATTATTTTTGTCTGTGTACACCAGTTATTATTTTGCTGGCTCTAATAGCCGTGCCTATCCAGGTAAACGTCATGTATACATTCAATCTTGTGTTGCATCCCCCTATGCTATTTTACTTGGTAATGTTTCTTTTTCTGAAAACAATGGGCATTATTCAATTTCTTGCATTAATTGTACCCTCACCAATTGTATGGACTCCTCTAAGTTTCCTACTTTTACAATATGGATTGTTCATCAACCTCCTTATGTTTTGCTTCCTGTTAACATTTCTGGTGATTGGTATGATGAAAAATCCTTAACAATTTTTCATGAAGTTCATGAACTTCTGTTAAGACCCAAACAATTTATTGGTATTCTCATTGCTAGTATTATAGCTATTGTTTCTGTTGTGGCTACTGCTGCCACTGTGGCTGTTAATCTCACTCATAGTGTTCAAACTGCTTCTTATGTTAATCACTTGGCAAAAAATATTTCAGATACTATGGGAACTCAAATGGACATTGAAAAGAAAATTGAGGTTAAACTTAATGCTTTAGAAGAATCTGTTAACATAATTGGAGATACGGTGTATAATATTCAAAATTGTCTTACTCTTCATGGTCACCGGGATTTTAAGTATATCTGTGTTACTAATACTCCCTATAATGATACTCATTGGAAATGGCCCGTAGTTAAGGCTCACTTGCAAGGTATATGGAGTCATAATAATATGTCATTCGATATTCTTAAATTGCAACAAGAAATTTATGCTATTGACTTTTCCCACAGAGAGCTTCCTGAGGATGCCACAATTGCTCATGACATCGTTAACACTCTGTCTTCTTGGACCCAGGGCTTCTACCAGCCATCATTTTCTTCAATCATTGCAGTTGGTGGCTGTATTCTGTTACTAATCGTGTGCCTACCTTTCATCTTTCGCCTTGTGTTCTCCTCCCTCCAGAAGATGCAGCTTAAATTTTTGAGTTGCACTGAAAATCTAAAAATGGAAACAGTTTATAGGGAGAGGACTCAAGATGGCACAGTGAGAACAACCCAGGATTGAAGCTCTTGGCGAATGAATGGAGAGGATGAGTCAGGGACGCATTTCCAGACGGATCTTTGTTGCCCAAAGAACGGGGAAATTCCCAGGTATAAAAGAGATGTGGGATGCCAGGCAGAGGTTTTGGCTGGTGCAGCCAGCAGCCGGTGCAGCCGGTGGCTGGTGCTGTAGCTCAGTGGCTCTACACAGCGCTCCTCACAAAGTGCACTGGTCCGGGTGCCCTGTTGAACTGGCAATCTGAGACTTGAGAGGGCTGAACTTGAGACTGAATAAGACTTGGACAGTGAGCCAGCCCAGGAGATTCCAGGGAAACAGCGTTTGGGGTAGCACAGTGGGACAAACAAAATGGCGATTCCAAACACTCCCAGTAGAGAGGATCCCTGAGGGCACAGCTGAACCCAGGATGGTGCAGCTCTGTGGGGGAGGGTCGTCTTCCATTACTGAGGCAATCCGCCCCTACTGAGGTACACGCTGATTGCTGATGCAGCCTGCTGTTGCCGAGGCAACCCGCTACAACAGAGAGACTCCGCCAAAGGGTGTAGCCAGTGGCAGCAGGGCGGAGACTGCAGCAGCATGGCAGAGTGTGCAGCAACAGAGAAAACTTCACACTAGCAGGGCAGAGCCTTGGCAGGCAAATAGTGACTAGACTGCCTCCTAGCTGGGCAGGACAGCACAACAGACACTCACAAAGAAAGCCCCAAACCCCACGAGACAGAGCATCTGAGAAAAAAAGGGTTTTTTAATGAGTTCTGTTGCAGCAGAATTAAACGTAGCAGACTAACAGCCCTGAATGAACAACACAGCTCACAGCTCAACACTTGAGCTCCTATAAAGTACAGACTGTCTCCTCAAGCAGCTCCCTGACCCCTCTATACCCAAAAGACTGACATTTGGCAGCCATCATTCTGGGACAAAGATAGCAGAAAAAGAAACTGGTAGCATCCCTCACTGTTCTGCAGATGCTATAGGTGCACCCCAGACAAGCAGGGCCTGGAGTGGACCTCAGCAGTCATACAGTGGAGGGGCTAGACTGGTAGAAGGAAAACCAAGTAACAGAAATACTTCATCACCAACAATCTGGGCGTCCACTAAGAGAACCAATCGAAAAGTGCAACTACGCAGACGACAGGTGGATAAATCCGCAAAGATGGGAAGAAACCAGCGCAAAAAGGAGGAAAACACCCAAAACCAGAACACCTCGCCTCCTAGAAAGGACTAAAGCTCCTCACCAGCAAGGGAACAAAGCTGGGTGGAGAATGACTGTGACAAAATGACGGAATTAGACTTCAGAAGGTGGATAATGAGAAAATTTGTGAGCTAAAAGAACATGTTTTAAATCAATACAAAGAAACTACGAACCTTGAAAAAAGATTCGAAGAAATAATAACAAGAATGGATAACTTAGGAATATGGATGAATTAAAGGAGGTGAAAAACACAATACAATAACTTCGCGAAGCATGTACAAGTTTCAACAGCTGAATGACCAAGCAGAAGAAAAAATATCAGGAGTCAAAAATCAACTTAATGAAATAAAACCAGAAACCAAGATAAGAGAAAAAAGCGCAAAAAGGAATGAAACAAGTCTCCAAGAAATGTGGGACTATGTGAACAGACCTAACCTACGTTTGATAGGTGTACCAGAATGTGACGAAGAGAGTGAATCCAAGCTGAAAAATACTCTTCAGGACCTTATCCTGGAAAATTTCCTCCACCTAGCAAGACAGGCCAACACTCAAATGCAGGAAATACAGAGAACACAACAAAGATCGTTGGCAAGAAGAGCAACCCCAAGGCACATAATCGTCAGATTCAACAAGGTTGAAATAAAAAAGAAAATACTAAGGACAGCCAGAGAGAAAGGTCGGGTCACCCACAACGGGAAGCCCATCAGACTCACAGCAGATCTCTCGGAAGAAACACTACAAGCCAGAAGAGAGTGGGGACCAATATTCAACATCCTTAAAGAAAAGAACTTTCAACCCAGAATTTCATATCCAGCCAAACTGAGCTTCAGAAGTGAAGGAAAAATAAAATCCTTTGCGAAAAAGCAAGTACTCAGAGAGTTTCTCACCACCAGGCCTGCTTTACAAGAGCTCCTGAAAGAGGCACTACACAAAGAAAGGAACAACCAGTACCAACCATTCCAAAATTACACTAGATGCTAAAGAGCATCAACATATTAAAGAATCTACAAAAACTAACAAGCAAAACAGCCAGCTAGCATCAAAATGGCAGTATCAAATTCACACATAACAATATTTACCCCAAAAGTGAATGGGCTAAATGCACCAGACAAAAGACACAGACTGGAAAATTGGATAAAAATCCAAAGCCTATCAGTGTGCTATGTCCAGGAAACCCATCTCACATGCAAGGATACACAAAGGCTCAAAATAAAGGGATGGAGGAAGATTTCCCAAGCAAATGGAGAGCAAAAAAAAGCAGGAGTTGCAATTCTCATCTCAGATAAAATAGACTTTAAAGCAACAAAGATCAAAAGAGACAAAGAAGGCCATTACATAATGGTAAAATGATCGATACAACAAGAAGAGCTAATGATCATAAACATATATGGACCCAATACCGAAGCACCCAGATACATAAGGCAAGTTCTTAATGACTTACAAAGAGACTTAGACTCCCACACAATAATAGTGGGAGACTTTAACACTCCACTGTCAATACTAGACAGATCAACCAGACAGAAAATCAACAAGGACATCCAGGGCTTGAACTCAGACCTGGAGCAAGCAAACCTGATAGACATTTACAGAACTCTCTACCCCAACTCCACAGAATATACATTCTTCTCAGCACCACATCACACCTACTCTAAAATTGACCCCATAATTGGAAGTAAAGCACTCCTCAGCAAATGCAAAACAACTGAGATCATAACAGTCTCTCAGACCATAGTGCAATCAAGTTAGAACTCAGAATTCAGAAACCAACCCAGAACCGCACAGCATCATGGGAACTGAACAACTGGCTCTTGAATGTTGACTGGATAAACAATGAAATGAAGGCAGAAATAAAGAAGTTCTTTGAAACCAATGAGAACGAAGACACAACATGCCAGAATCTCTGGGACACATTGAAAGCAGTCTCTAGAGGAAAATATATAGCAATAAGTGCCCATATGAGAGAAATTGATAGATCCAAAATTGACACCCTATCGTCAAAACTGAAAGAGCTAGAGGAGCAAGATCAAAAAAACTCAAAACCCAGCAGAAGACAAGAAATAACTAAGATCAGAGCTGAAGTGAAGGAGATAGAGACACGAAAAACTCTTCAAAAAATCAATAAATCCAAGAGCTGGTTCTTTGAAAAGATCAACAAAATAGACAGACCACTAGCCAGACTGATTAAAAAGAAAAGAGAGAACAACCAAATAGATGCAATAAAAAATAATAAAGGGAAAATCACCCCAGATTCCACAGAAATTCAAACCATCATCAGAGAATATTACAAACAACTCTATGCACATAAACTAGTAAACCTGGAAGAAATGGATAAATTCCTGGACTCCTGTGTCCTCCCAAGCCTAAACGAGGAGGAAGCTGAAGGTATGAATAGAACAATAACAAGGTCGGAAGTTGAGACAGCCATTAAGAGCCTACCACACAAAAAAACCCCAGGTCCAGCTGGGTTCACAGCTGAATTCTATGAGACACACAAAGAGGATCTGGTACCATTCCTTCTGAAACTATTCAAAATAATCCAAAAAGAGGGAATCCTTCCCAAATCATTTTATGAGACCAATATCATCCTGATACCAAAACCCGGCAGAGATCCAACAAGAAAAGAAAACTTCAGGCCAATATCCATGATGAACATAGATGCAAAAATCTTTAATAAAATATTGGCAAGCCGATTGCAACAGCAAATCAAAAACTTATCTATCATGATCAAGTAGGATTCATCCCAGGGATGCAAGGCTGGTTCAACATACGCAAGACTATCAACGTAATTCAGCACATAAACAGAACCAATAACAAAACCACATAATTATCTCAATTGAGACAGAGAAGGCATTCGACAAAATTCAACAGCCGTTTAGGCTAAAAACCCTCAATAAACTCGGTATCGATGGAACATTCTCAAAGAAATCAAAGTTATTTATCACAAACCAACAGCCAATATCATACTGAATGGGAAAAAATTGGAAGCATTCCCTTTGAAATCTGGCAGTAGACAAGGATGCCCTCTTTCACCACTCCTATTCGATATAGTATTGGAAGTTCTAGCCAGAGCAATCAGGCAAGAAAAAGAAATAAAGGGTATTCAAATAGGAAAGGTGGAAGCCAAATTGTCTCTATTTGCAGACGACATGATAGTATACCTAGAAGACCCCATCGCCTCAGCCCAAAAACTCCTGAAACTGATAAGCAACTTCAGCAAAGTCTCAGGATAAAAAATCAATGTGCAAATATCACAAGCCTTCCTCTACATCAATAACAGACTTAAAGAAAGCCAAATCAAGAACAATCTGCCATTCAAAATTGCTACAAAAAGAATAAAATACCTTGAAATACAACTCACAAGGAACGTAAGGGACCTCTTCAAGTAGAACTACAAACCACTGCTCAACGAAATCAGAGAGGACACAAACAGATGGAGAAACATTCCATGTTCATGGTTAGGAAGAATTAATATCGTGAAAATGGCTATACTGCCCAAAGTAATTTACAGAATCAACGCTATCCCCATTAAGCTACCATTGACTTTCTTCACAGAACTGGAAAAAATCACCATGAACTTCATATGGAACTAAAAGAGAGCCCGCATAGCCAAGCCCATTCTAAGCAAAAAGAGCACAGTGGGGGGCATCACACTACCAAATTTCAAACTATACTACAAGGCTATAGTAATAAAAATAGTATGGTACTGGTACCAAAACAGAGATATAGACCAATGGAACAAAACAGAGGCATCGGAGGCAACACAACATATCTACAACCATATAATCTTTGATAAACCTGACAAAAGAAAGCAATGGGGAAAGGATACTTTGTTCAATAAATGGTGCTGACAAAACTGGCTAGCCATGTGCAGAAAGCAGAAACTGGACCACTTCCTGACACCTCACGCTAAAATTAACTCCAGATGGATTAAAGACTTAAACATAAGACCTGGCACCATAAAAAGCCTAGAAGGAAATATAGGCAAAACCATCCAGGACATAGGAGTAGGCAAGGACTTCGTGAACAAAACAGCAAAAGCATTGGCAACAAAAGCCAAAATAGACAAATGGGACCCAATCAAACTCCACAACTTCTTCATGGCAAAAGAAACCGTCACTATAGTGAATCGGCAACCAAAAGGATGGGAAAAATTTTAGCAGTTTACCCATCTGACGACAGGCTGATATCCAGAATTTACAAAGAACTCAAACAGATTTACAGGAAAAAAACAAACAAGTCCATTCCTAAGTGGGCAAAGGATATGAACAGACACTTTACAAAAGAAGACATATATAAGGCCAACAATCATATGAAAAAATGCTCATCATCTCTGGTCATTATAGAGATGGAAATCAAAACCACACTGAGGTATCATCTCACGCCAGTTAGAATGGCGATCATTAAAAAATCTGGAGACAACAGATGCTGGAGAGGATGTAGAGAATGGAACACTTTTACACTGTTGGTGGGAGTGTAAATTAGTTCAACCATTGTGGAAGACAGTGTGGCGATTCCTCAAGGCTTTAGAAATCAAAATACCATTTGACCCAGCAGTCCCATTACTGGGTATATATCCAAAGGACTATAAATCATTCCACTATAAGGACACATGCACACGAATGCTTATTGCAGCACTGTTTACAATAGCAAAGACCTGGAACCAACCCAAATGCCCATTGATGATAGACTGGATTGGGAAAAGGTTGCACATATACACCACGGAATATTATGTAGCAATCAGAAATGATGAGTTTGTGTCGTTTGTAGGGACATGGATGAATCTGGAGAACATCATTCTTAGCAAACTGACACAAGAACAGAAAATGAAATACCACATATTCTCACTCATCGGCGGGTGATGAAAAATAAGAACACATGGATACAGGGAGGGGAGTAATAAACACTGGTGTCTACTGGGGGGAAAAGGGGAAGGCCAGTGGAAGGGGGAGCTGAGGAGGGATAGCCTGGGGAGAAATGCCAAATGTGGGTGAAGGGGAGAAAGGAAGCAAAACACACTGCCATGTGTGTACCTATGCAACTGTCTTGCATGTTCTGCACATATACTCCAAAACCTAAAATGCAAGAAAAAATTTTAAAAAAAAAGGAAAAAAAAAGACTGCCTGTAAAACACAGAAGAATCGTATCTGTAAAATTGCTCTGGTGTGTTTGCGTTTAAATGGAGTTGTTTCTATGTTTCGATTCAGCAGGTTAGAAAGACTTTTCTTACAGGAGGTAGATTTGTTCATTCCAGACTTAAAGTGAACATATGCTGTAATAAGAAATCTATCACCCTGAAAACTCTAAGGGAGCAATCTGATAAAAATGTTGTTAATGTGTTCACTCATTTTACAAAATTACACTGCTGTGTGTATGCAGCAGTTTGCAAACACTTTCTGTGGATAATCACAAAACTGATATTTCCAGCCAAATTTTGTGTTATATGAAATATCAGTAAGATTGCCTGTAAAACACAGAAGAAATGTATCTGTGAAACTGCTCTGGTTTATGTGCATTCAATTGAGAGTTGCTTCTAAGGTTCGATTCAGCAGGTTAGAAATGCATTTTTTACAGAAGATAGATTTGTTTATTCCAGATGAAAAGTGGGCATATGGTGTACTGTGAAATCTCTGACCTTCAAGACTCAAAGGAAACTATACAAGAAAAAAGTTGTCAATGTGTGCATTCAAGTTACAGAGTTACACTGCTGTGTGTATGCAGCTGTTTGCAAACACTTTCTGTAGAGAATATCAAAACTGACATTTCCAGCAAAATCCCGTGTTATACAAAATAGCAGTAAGACTGCCTGTAGATCACACAAGAAATTCTCTGGTGTGTAAGCATTCACCTAAAAGAGTTGTGTCTATGTTTAGATTCTTCATGTAAGAAGCACTTTTCTTACAGAAACTAGATTTGTTCATTCCAGACAGACAGTGAGCATTTGATGTAATGAGAATTCTCTCACCTTAAAAACTCGGAGGAAGCTGTCTGGGAGAAAGGTTGTCAATGTGTGTATTCAACTTAGAGTTACACTGCTGTGTGTATGCAGCAGTTTGCAGAGGCTTTCTGTGTAGAATCCAAAAACTAAATTTCCTGCAAAATCCTGTGATATATGAAATAAACAGGAAAACACAGAAGCAGTGTATCTGTGAAACTTCTCCAGTGTGTGTGAACTCAATTTAGAGATTTACATCTATGTTTTGAATCAACAGGTTAGAAGCACTTTTGTTACAGAAGCTAGATTAATTCATTCCAGATGACAAGTGGGCATATGCTGTAATGAGAAATCTCTCACTATGAAAACACAAAGGAATCTATTCCAGAGAATGTTTGTCAACGTGTGCTCTAAACTTAGAGTTATGCTGCAGTGTGTATGCTGCAGATTGCAATTGTTTCCTTTACAAAATTTCTAAACTGACATTTCCTGCAAAATCCCATGTTATATGAAAAAGCAGTAAGACTGCCTTTAAATTATACAAGAATTGTATTTGTGAAACTGCTCTGGTGTGTGTGTTCTCAACTAAAAGAGTTACATATATGTTTTGATTCAGCAGCTTAGAAACACTTTTCTTAAGAAAGCTAGATGTGGTAATTCCAGATGAAAAGTGGGCATATGCTGCAACCATAAATCTCTCACCTTAAAAACTCAAAGGAAGCTATCCAGGCAAAAGGTTGTCAATGTGTGCATCTAACTTACAGAGTTACACTGCTGTGTGTATGCAGTAGTTTGCAAATGCTTTCTGTGGAGATTCTCAAAACTGACATTTCTGGCAAAATCTCATGTTATGCAGAATACCAGTAAGACAGACTGTAAAACACAGAAGAAACATAACTGTAAGACTTCTCTTGTGTCAGTGCATTCAAGTAAGAGGGTTGCATCCATATTTCAATTCAGCCAGTTAGAAACACAGTCTTTACAAAAGCTAGATTTGGTCATTCCAGATGGAAAGTTGTCATATGTTGTAATGACAAATCTCTCACTTTATAAACTCAAAAAAAGCTATCCAGGAAAAAAAAGTCAATGTTTGCATTCAACTTACAGTGTAACACTGCTGTGTGTATGCAGTAGTTTGCAAATGCTTTATGTGGGGAATCTCAAAACTGATATTTACAGCAC
Organism: Callithrix jacchus; assembly: GCF_049354715.1. NCBI lineage: Eukaryota > Metazoa > Chordata > Mammalia > Primates > Cebidae > Callithrix > Callithrix jacchus. The sequence continues at coordinate 1,856,346 of NC_133518.1, forward strand.
AATCTCATGTTATATGAAATACCAGTAAGACTGCCTGTAAAACACAGAAGAAAGATATCTGTGAAACTGCTCTGATGTTTGTGCGTTCAACTAAGAGAGTTGCATTTGTGTTTCAATTTAGCGGGATAGAAACACATTCCTTACAGAAGTTAGATTTGTTCATTCCAGACGGAAAGTGGGCATATGTTATAATGATGAATTGCTTACCTTAAAAACTCAAAGGAAGCTATCTGGGAGAAAGGTTCTCAATCTGTGCATTCAACTTACAGAGTTGCACTGCTGTGTGTATGCATCAGGTTGCAATCACTTTTTTCCAAGAATCTCATCAGTGCCATTTCCAGCAAAATCCTCTGTTATACAAAATAGCATTACAACTGCCTGTAAAGCACAGAAGAAACGACTCTGTGAAACTGTTCTGGTGTGTGCGCATTCAACTAAGAGAGTTACATCTATGTTTTGATTCAGTAAATTAAAAACAATTTTCTTACAGAAGCTAGATTTGTTCATTCCAGAAGAAAAGTGAGCATATGCTGTAATGAGAAACATCTCACCCTAAAAACTCTGAGAAGCAATCTGAGAAAAAGTTTACAAAGTGTGCACTCACCTTACAGAATTTCACTGCTGTGTGTATGCATCAGTTTGCAAACGACTTCTGTGGATAATCTCAAAACTGACATTTCCAGCAGAATCCCGTGTTTTATGAAATAGCAGTAAGACTGCCTGTAAAACACAGAGGATACATATCTGTGAAACTGCTCTGGTGTATGTGCATTCTATTGATAAGTGCTTCTAAGGTTCAATTCAACAGGTTAGAAATACTTTTCTTACAGAAAACCGATTTGTTCATTCCAGACCAGAAGTGAGCATATGGTGTACTGAGAAATCTCTGAACTTAAATACTCAAAGGAAACTATAAAAGAGAAGGGTTGTCAATGTGTGCATTCAACTTACAGAATTACACTGCTGTGTGTATGCAGCTGTTTGCAAACGCTTTCTGTAGAGAATCTCAAAACTGACATTTCAAGCAAAGCCCCGTGTTATACGAAATAGCAGTAGGACTGCCTATAGAACACACAAGAAAGGTATCTGTGAAACTGCTCTTGTGTGTGCAGATTCAACTAAAAGAGTTGTGTCTATGTTTCAATTTATTAAGTTAGAAGCACTTTTCTAACAGAAGCTAGATTTGTTCCTTCCAGACGGACAGTGACCAGTTGCTGTAATGAGAAATCTCTCACCTTAAAAACTCAGAGGAAGCTGTCTGGGAGAAAGGTTGTCATGTGTGTATTCAACTTACAGAGTTTCACTACTGTGTTTATGCAGCAGTTTGCAAAGGTTTTTTATGTAGAATCTAAAAACTGAAATTTTCTGCAAAATCCTGTGATATAAGAAATAAACAAAAAACACAGAAAAGGTGTATCTGTGAAACTTCTCCAGTGTGTGTGCACTCAATTTAGAGAGTTGCATCTATGTTTTGATTCAATAGATTAGAAATACTTTTGTTACAGAAGCTAGAATAATTCCTTCCAGATTACTAGTGGGCATATGCTGTAATGAGAAATCTCTCACTTTGAAAACACAAAGGAATCTATTCTTGAGAAGGGTTGTCAACATGTACATTGAACTTACAGAGTTACACTGCAGTGTGTATGCTGCAAATTGCAATCGCTTTCTATACAGAATTTCTCAACTGACATTTCCTGCAAAATCCCTTGTTATATTAAAAAGCAGTAAGACTGCCTGTAAATCATACAAGAATTGTATCTGTGAAACTTCTCTGGCGTGTGTGTGCTCAACTCAGAGAGTTGGATATATGTTTGAATTCAGAAGCTCAGAAACACTTTTCTTAAGGAAGCCAGATGTGTTAATTCCAGACGAAAAGTGGGCATATGCTGTAACCAGAAATCTCTCACCTTAAAAACTCAAAGGAAGCTATCCAGGCAAAAGGTCGTCAATGTGTGCATTCAACTTACAGAGTTACACTGCTGTGTGTATGCAGTAGTTTGCAAATGCTTTCTGTGGAGAATCTCAAAACTGTCATTTCCAGCAAAATTTTGTTTTATACGAAATAACAGAATGACAGCCTGTATAACACTGGAGAAACTTAGGCGTGAAACTGGTCTAGTGTGTCTGTGTTAAAAAAGGAGAGCTGCATCTATGTCACAACTCAGCAGATTAAAAACACTTTTCCTACAAAAGCTAGATTTCTTCATTCCATACAGGAACTGGGCATACGCAATTATGAAAATTCTGTCACCTTAAAATCTCAAAGGCAGCTATCCAGAAAAAAGTTTGTCGGTGTTGCATTCAACTTACAGAGTTACACTGCTGTGTGTATGCAGTTGTTTTTAAATGCTTTCTGTGGAGAATCTCAAAACTGACATTTCCAGAAAAATCCCCTGTTATATGAAATAGTTATAATACTGCCTGTTAAACACACAAAAAAAATATCTGTGAAACTGCTCTGGTGTGTGCGCATTCAACTAAGGAAGTTGCATCTGTGTTTCGATTCAGCACGTTTGAAACACTTTTTTTAACAGAAGCTAAATTTGTTCATTCCAGACAGAAAGTGGGCATATGCTGTAATGAGAAATCTCTCATTTTAAAAACTCAAAGGAATCTATCTGGGAGAAAGGTTTTCAATGTGTGCATTAAGTTTACCAAGTTAGATTGCTGTGTGTATGCAGCAGTTTGCAAACCATTTCTCTGGAGAACTTCAAAACTGACATTGTCAGCAAAATTTACCGTTATACAAAATAGCGGTAAGATTGCCTGTAGAACACAGGAGAAATGTATCTGTGAAACTGTCCCAGTGTGTGTGCATTCAACTGAGAGAGCTGCTTCCATATTTTAATTCAGCAGGTTAGAAACAATTTTCTTACAGAAGTTAGATTAGGTCATTCCAGACAAAAAGTGGTCATATGCTGTAATGAAAAATCTCTCACTTTAAAAACTCAAATGAACCTATCCAGAAGAGACGCTCTCAATGTGTGCATTCCACTTTCAGAGTTACACTTCTGTGTGTATGCAGGAGTTTGCAAACGGTTTCTGTGAAGAATCACAAAACTGTCAATTCCAGCAAAATTCCATGTTGTATGAAATAGCAGTATGACTGCCTGTAAAACCCAGAAGATACATATTTGTGAAACTTCTGGTGTGTCTGCGTTCAACTAAAAGAGTTGCATATATTTTCGATGCAGCAGTTAGAAACACTTCTTTTTTTTACAGAAGCTAGATTTGTTCATTCCAGACAAAAACTGGGCATACGCTGTAATGAGAAATTTCTCACCTTAAAAACTTACAGGAAGCTATCCAGAAGAAAGGATTTCAATGTGTGCATTGAACGTACAGAGGTACACTGCTGTGTGTATGAAGCAGTCTGCAAACGCTTTCTGTGGAGAATCTCAAAACGGATTTCCAGCAAAACCCCATGTTACAGGAAATAGCAGTAAAACTGTCTGTAATGCAGAATAAACGTATCTGTGAAACTGCTTTGATGTGTGTGCCTTCAACTAAGAGAGTTGAATCTATATTTAGATTCTGCGGGGTAGAAACACTTTTCTTACGGAAGCTACATTTGTTCATTAAAGATGGAATGTGAGCATATGCTCTAATGAGAAATATCTCACCTTAAAAACTCAAAAAAAAAACTATCGAGGATAAAGTTGGTCCATGTGTGCACTCAACTTACACAGTTACACTGCTGTGTGTTTGCAGCACTTTGCAAAGCTTTTCTATGGAAAATCTCACAATGGACATTTTCAGCCAAATCCCATGTTATATGAAATAGCAGCAAGACTGTCAGTAAAACACAGAAGAAACATATCTGTGACACTGCTCTGGTGTGTGAGCATTCAACTAAAAGAGTTGCATCAATGTTTCTTTTTTTTAAAATTTTTTTATTGGATTTTAGGTTTTGGGGTACATGAGCAGAGCATGCAAGACAGTTGCGTAGGTACACACATGGCAGTGTGCTTTGCTTTCCTTTTCCCTTTCACCCACATTTGGTATTTCTCCCCAGGCTATCCCTCCCCACCTCCCCCTCCCACTGGCCCTCCCCTTTTCCCCCCAATAGACCCCAGTGTTTAGTACTCCCCTTTCTGTGTCCATGTGTTCTCATTTTCATCACCCACCTATGAGTGAGAATATTCGGTGATTCATTTTCTGTTCTTGTGTCAGTTTGCTGAGGATGATGTTCTCCAGATTGATCCATGTCCGTACAAACGACACAAACTCATCATTTCTGATTGCTGCATAATATTCCATGGTGTATATGTGCCACATTTTTCAAATCCAGTCTGTCATCAATGGGCATTTGGGTTGATTCCAGGTCTTTGCTATTGTAAACAGTGCTGCAATGAACATTCATGTACATGTGTCCTTATAGTAGAACGATTTATAGTCTTTTGGATATATACCCAGTAATGAAATTGCTGGGTCAAATGGAATTTCTATTTCTAAGGCCTTGAGGAATCGCCACACTGCCTTCCACAATGGTTGAACTAATTTACACTCCCACCAACAGTGTAGAAGTGTTCCTTTTTCTCCACATCCTCTCCAGCATCTGTTGTCTCCAGATTTTTTAATGATCGCCATTCTAACTGGCGTGAGATGGTAGCTCAATGTGGTTTTGATTTGCATCTCTCTGATGACCAGTGACGATGAGCATTTTTTCATATGATTGTTGGCCTCATATATGTCTTCTTTCGTAAAGTATCTGTTCATATCCTTTGCCCACTTTTGAATGGGCTTGTTTGTTTTTTTCCTGTAAATCTGTTTGAGTTTTTTGTAAATTCTGGATATCAGCCCTTTGTCAGATGGGTAAACTGCAAAAATTTTTTCCCATTCTGTTGGTTTCCGATCCACTCTAGTGACTGTTTCTTTTGCCGTGCCGAAGATGTGGAGTTTCCTTAGGTCCCATTTGTCTATTTTGGCTTTTGTTGCCAATGCTTTTGGTGTTTTGTTCATGAAGTCCTTGCCTACTCCTATGTCCTGAATAGTTTTGCCTAGATTTCCTTCTAGGGTTTTTATCGTGCCAGGTGTTATGTTTAAGTCTTTAATCCATCTGGAGTTAATTTTAGTGTAAGGTGTCAGGAAGGGGTCCAGTTTCTACTTTCTGCACATGGCTAGCCAGTTTTCCCAACACCATTTGTTAAACAGGGAATCCTTTCCCCATTGTTTGTTTTTGTCAGGTTTATCAAAGATTGTATAGTTGTAGATTTGTTGTGTTGCTTTCGGTGCCTCTGTTTTGTTCCATTGGTCTGTATCTCTGTTTTGGTACCAGTACCATGCTGTTTTGATTACTGTAGCCTTGTAGTATAGTTTGAAATCCGGTAGTGTGATGCCCCCCGCTGTGTTCTTTTTGCTTAGAATTGACTTGGCTATGCGGGCTCTCTTTTGGTTCCATATGAAGTTCATGGTGTTTTTTTCCAGTTCTGTGAAGAAAGTCAATGGTAGCTTGATGGGGATAGCGTTGATTCTGTAAATTACTTTGGTCAGTATAGCCATTTTCACGATATTAATTCTTCCTAACCATGAACATGGAATGTTTCTCCATCTGTTTGTGTCCTCTCTGATTTTGTTGAGCAGTGGTTTGTAGTTCTCCTTGAAGAGGTCCCTTACGTTCCTTGTGAGTTGTATTTCAAGGTATGTTATTCTTTTTGTAGCAATTGTGAATGGCAGTTCGTTCTTGATTTGGCTTTCTTTAAGACTGTTATTGGTGTAGACAAATGCTTGTGATTTTTGCACATTGATTTTATATCCTGAGACTTTGCTGAAGTTGCTTATCAGTTTCAGGAGTTTTTGGGCTGAGGCGATGGGGTCTTCTAGGTATACTATCATGTCGACTGCAAATAGAGACAATTTGGCTTCCACCTTTTCTATTTGAATACCCTTTATTTCTTTTCCTTGCCTGATTGCTCTGGCTAGAACTTCCATTACTATATTGAATAGGAGTGGTGAAAGAGGGCATCCTTGTCTAGTGCCAGATTTCAAAGGGAATGCTTCCAGTTTTTGCCCATTCAATATGATATTGGCTGTTGGTTTGTCATAAATAGCTTTTATTACTTTGAGATACGTTCCATCGATACCGAGTTTATTGAGGGTTTTTAGCATAAAGGGCTGTTGAATTTTGTCAAATGCCTTCTCTGCGTCGATTGAGATCATCATGTGGTTTTTGTTTTTGGTTCTGTTTATGTGGTGAATTACGTTGATAGACTTGTGTATGTTGAACCAGCCTTGCATCCCCGGGATGAATCCTACTTGATCATGATGAATAAGTTTTTTGATTTGCTGCTGCAATCAGCTTGCCAATATTTTATTAAAGATTTTTGCATCTATGTTCATCATGGATATTGGCCTGAAGTTTTCTTTTCTTGTTTGGTCTCTGCCGGGTTTTGGTATCAGAATGATGTTGGTCTCGTAAAATGAGTTGAAAAGGATTCCCTCTTTTTGGATTGTTTGAAATAGTTTTAGAAGAAATGGTACGAGCTCCTCTTTGTGTGTCTGGTAGAATTCTGCTGCGAACCCGTCTGGACCTGGGCTTTTTTTGAGTGGTAGGCTCTTAATTTCTGCCTCGACTTCTGACCTTGTTATTGGTCTATTCATAGTTTCAGCTTCCTCCTGGTTTAGGCTTGGGAGGACACAGGAGTCCAGGAATTTATCCATTTCTTCCAGGTCTACTAGTTTCTGTGCATAGAGTTGTTTGTAATATTCTCTGATGATGGTTTGAATTTCTGTGGAATCTGGGGTGATTTCCCGTTTATCATTTTTTATTGCATCTATTTGGTTATTCTCTCTTTTCTTTTTAATCAATCTGGCTAGTGGTCTGTCTATTTTGTTGATCTTTTCAAAATCCAGCTGTTGAATTTATTGATTTTTTGAAGGGTTTTTCGTGTCTCAATCTCCTTCTGTTCAGCTCTGATCTTAGTTATTTCTTGTCTTCTGCTGGGTTTTGAGTTTTGTTGATCTTGCTCCTCTAGCTCTTTCAATTTTGACGATAGGGTGTTAATTTTGGATCTCACCATTCTCCTCATATGGGCACTTATTTCTATATACTTTCCTCTAGAGACTGCTTTAAATGTGTCCCAGAGGTTCTGGCATGTTGTGTCTTCGTTCTCATTGGTTTCAAATAACTTCTTTATTTCTGTCTTCATTTCATTGTTTACCCAGTCAGCATTCAAGATCTAGTTGTTCAGTTTCCATGAAGCTGTGAGGTTCTGGGTCGGTTTCTGTATTCTGAGTTCTAACTTGATTGCACTATGGTCTGAGAGGCTGTTTGTTATGACTTCAATTGTTTTGCATTTGTTGAGCCGTGCTTTACTTCCAATTATGTGGTCAATTTTAGAGTAGGTGTGATGTGGTGCTTAGAAGAATGTGTATTCTGTGGATTTGGGGTGGAGAGTTCTGTAAATATCTATCAGGTTTGCTTTCTCCAGGTCTGAGTTCAAGCCCTGGATTTCCTTGTTGATTTTCTGTTTGGTTGATCTGTCTAATATTGACAGTGGAGTATTAAAGTCTCCCACTATTATTGTGTGGGAGTCTATGTTTCTTTGTAAGTCATTAAGAATTTGCCTTATGTATCTGGGTGCTCCTGCATTGGGTCTATATATGTTCAGGATCATTAGCTCTTCTTGTTGTATCGATCCTTTTACCATTATGTAATGGCCTTCTTTGTCTCTTTTGATCTTTGTTGCTTTAAAATCTGTTTTGTCAGAGATGAGAATTGCAACTCCTGCTTTATTTTGCTCTCCATTTGCTTGGCAAATCTTCCTCCATCCCTTTATTTTTAGCCAGTGTGTATCCTTGCATGTGAGATGGGTTTCCTGGATACAGCACACTGATGGGTTTTGGATTTTTATCTAATTCGCCAGTCTGTGTCTTTCGATTGGTGCATTTAGTCCATTTACACTTAGGGTTAATATTGTTATGTGTGAATTTGATACTGCAATTTTGATGCTAAGTGGCTGTTTTGCCATTTGTTGTTGTAGATTCTTCATTATGTTGATGCTCTTTAGCATTCAGTGTGATTTTGGAATGGCTGGTACTGGTTGTTCCTTTCTATGTGTAGTGCCTCTTTCAGGAGCTCTTGTAAAGCAGGCCTGGTGGTGAGAAACTCTCTGAGTACTTGCTTGTTCACAAAGGATTTTATTTTTCCTTCACTTCTGAAGCTCAGTTCGGCTGGATATGAAATTCTGGGTTGAAAGTTCTTTTCTTTAAGAATGTTGAATATTGGCCCCCACTCTCTTCTGGCTTGTAGTGTTTCTGCTGAGAGATCTGCTGTGAGTCTGATGGGCTTTTCTTTGTGGGTGACCCGACCTTTCTCTCTGGCTGCCCTTAGTATTTCCTCCTTTATTTCAACCTTTTTGAATATGAAGATTATGTGCCTTGGGACTGCTCTTGTTGCAGAATATATTTGTGGTGTTGTCCGTATTTCCTGCATTTGAGTGTTGGCCTGTCTTGGTAGGTGGGGGAATTTTTCCTGGATGATGTCCTGAAGAGTATGTTCCAGCTTGGATTCATTCTCTTCATCCCCTTCTTGTACACCTATCAAATATAGGTTAGGTCTTTTCACATAGTCCCACATTTCTTGCAGACTTTGTTCATTCCTTTTTGCGCTTTTTTCTTTAATCTTGGTTTCTCGTTTTATGTCATTGAGTTGGTCTTCGACTTCAGATATTCTTTCTTCTGCTTGGTCAATTTGGCTATTGAAACTTGTGCATGCTTCGCGAAGTTCTCATATTGTGTTTTTCATCTCCTTTAATTCATTCATATTCCTCTCTATATTATCCATTCTTGTTATCATTTCCCCATATCTTTTTTCAAGTTCCTTATTTTCTTTGCATTAATTTAATACATGTTCTTTTAGCTCACAAAAGTTTCTCATTATCCACCTTCTGAAGTCTAATTCCGTCATTTCATCACAGTCATTCTTTGTCCAGCTTTGTTCTCTTGCTGGTGAGGAGTTTTGGTCCTTTCTAGGAGGCGAGGTGTTCTGGTTTCGGGTGTTTTCCTCCTTTTTGCGCTGGTTTCTTCCCATCTTTGTGGATTTATCCGCTTGTCGTCTGTATAGTTGTTGAAGTTTCGATTGGGTCTCTGAGTGGACACCCAGATTGTTGATGATGAAGTATTTCTGTTACTTTGTTTTCCTTCTACCAGTCTAGCCCCTTTGCTGTATGACTGCTGAGGTCCATTCCAGTCCCTGCTTTTCTGGGGTGCACCTCTAGCAGCTGTGGCACAGTGAGGGATGCTACCTGTTTCTTTTTCTGCTATCTTTGTCCCAGGATGATGCCTGCCAAATGTCAGTCTTTTGGATATAGAGGGGTCAGGGAGCTGCTTGAGGAGACAGTCTGTACTTTATAGGAGCTCAATTGCTGAGCTGTGAGCTCTGTTGTTCATTCAGGGCTCTTAGGCTGCTATGTTTGATTCTGCTGCAACAGAGCTCATTAAAAAACACTTTTTTCTCTTTTTTCTCAAATGCTCTGTGTTGGGGGTTTCGGGCTTTATTTTTGGATGTCTGCTGAGGTGTTCTGCCCAGCTCAGAGGCAGACTAGCCACTGTTTGCCTGCCAAGGCTCCACCCTGCTCTTGTGTGGTTCGCCCTGTTGCTTTAGGCTCTGCTGTTCTGCTGTGGTCTCCGCCACGCCCTGTGGCAGAGTCTCTTTGTTGGAGCGGGTTGCCTTGGCAACGGCAGGCTGCATCAGCAGTGGGTGTGTATTTCAGTAGGAATGGGTTGCCTCAGCAACCGCTGGCTGCGTCATCAATGGGCATGTATCTCAGTTGGGGCGGTTGCCTCGGTAATGGTGGACGCCCCTTCCCCACACAGCGTCTCAGACTGCCTGCCCGGGGATTGTTTGAAATCACAGTTTTTTTCGTCCCACTGGGCTACCCTGAACGCTCTGTCCCTGCAATCCCCTGGGCTGGCCCCCTGTCCAAGTCTCATTCAGTCTCACGTCCATCCCTCTCAAGTCTCAGGTTGCCGGTTCAACAGGGCACTTGGACAAGCGCGCCCTGTGGAGAGTGCTGGGGTGGCCGGCCACCGCCACCCCGGCTGCCGGTTTTGCCAGGCAGAGGTACTGCCTGGCGTCCCGTGTCTCCTTTATACTTGGGAGTTTCCCCGTTCCGTGGGCAGCAAAGATCAGTCTGGAAATGCAGCTCCGACTCATCTCTCCACGGATTCAACGAGAGCTCCAATCCTGGGTTGTTCTCCCAGCGCAATCTTGAGTCCTCCGCATCAATGTTTCTATTCAACAGTTTAGAAATACTTTTTTTTTCAGAAGCTACATTTGCTCTTTCCAGACGTATAGTGGGAATACAATGTAATCAGAAATCTCTCCCCTTAAAAACTCAAAGGAGGCTATCCTGGAGAAAGTTTGTCAATGGTTGCATTCAACTTACAGAGTTACATTGCTGTATGTATGCATTAGTTTGCAAATGTTTTCTGTGGAGAATTCCAGAACTGACAATTCCAAAAAAATCCTGTGTTCTACAAAATAGCAGTAATACTGCCGGTAAAACACAAAAGAAATGTATTTGTGAAACTGCTCTGGTTTGTGGGAGTTCAACTAAGAGACTTGCATATGTTTTTCAATTCAGCAGCTTAGAAACACTTTTTTTTTAACAGAAGCTAGATTTGTTCATTCCAGATGGAAAGCGGGCATATGTTGTAATGAGAATTCTCTCACCTTAAAAACTCAAAAAATGCGATACGGAAGAAAATTTGTCAATCTGTGCATTCCACTTATAGAGTTACACTGCTGTGTGTATTCAGCAGTTTGCAAATGCTTTCTTTGGAGAATCTCTAAACTGACATTTCCAGCAAATCCCCTGTTATACGAAATAGCAGCAAGACTGAGTGTTAAACAAAGAAAAAATATATCTGTGTATCTGCTCTGTTGTGTGTGCATTCAATGAAGAGAGTTCCAACTAAGTTTTGATTGAGCACGACAAAACTACTTTTTTGTTACAGAAGCTAGATTTGTTCATTTCAGACAGAAAAACAACATACACAGAAGTCTTTCAACTTAATAAATCAAAAAAAGCTATCAAGAAAAAACCTTTTCAATGTGTGCATTCAACTTACACAGTTACACGGCTATATGTATGCAGCAGCTTGCAAATGCTTTCTTTTGAGAATCTCAATACTGACAATTTCAGCAAATCCCCTGTTATAGGAAATAGCAGTAAGTCTGACTGTTAAAGACACACACACAAAAGTATCTGTGAAACTACTCTGTTGTGAGTGCGTTCAACTAAGGGAGTTGCATCTATATTTTGATTAAGTAGGAGAGAACCACTTTTCTTACAGAAGCTAGATTTGTTCATTCCAGATAGAAAGGGAGCAGTAATGAGATATCTCTAACCTTAAAAACTCAAAGGAAGCAATCTGGAAGAAAACTTTTCAATGTGTGCATTCAACTTACCGAGTTACAATGCTTTGAGTATGCAGAAGTTTGCAAACGCTTTCTGTGGAGAATCTCAAAACTGACATTTCCAGCAAAATCCACTGTTATAAGAAATAGCACTAAGAGTGCCTGTTAAACACAGAAGAAACTTATGTATAAAACTGCTCTGGTGTATGTGCATTCAACTAAGGGAGTTGCATCTGTGTTTCAATTCAGCAGGCTAGAAACACTTTTTAAAGAGATGCTAGATTTCTTCATTCCAGATGGAAAGTGGGCATATGCTGTAATGAGAAATCTCTCACCTTAAAACCTCAAAGGAAGATATCCATGAGAAAAGTTGTTAATGTGTGAATTAAACTTATGATTTACACTGCTGTGTTTATGCGGCAGTTTGCAAGTACTTTCTGTGGAGAATCTCAAAACTGACATTTACAGCAAAATTTTGTGTTATATGAAACAGCAGTAATACTTTCTGTAAAAACCTTAAAAACCGAAAAAAAGCTATCCGAGAGAAAGATCGTCAATGTATGTATTCAACTTACAGAGTTACACTGCTGCGTGTATGCAGCAGTTTGCAATCCCTTTGGAGAATCTCAAAACTGCCATTTCCAGGAAAATATCATGTTATACGCAATAGCAGTAAGATTGCCTGCAAAACAAAGAAGAAACTTATTTTTGAAACTGCTCTGGTGCATGTGCATTCAACAAAAAATATGTTGCATTTATGTTTCGATTCAGTAGGTTAGAAACAGTTTTCTTACAGAAGCAAGATTTGTTCATTCCAGATGGAAAGTGAGCATATTCTGTAATGAGGAATCTCTCACCTTAAAAACTCAAAGAAAGCTATCGAGGAGAAAGATAGTCAGTGTATGCATTCAACTTACAGAGTTACACTAGTATGCGTATGCAGCATTTTCCAATGCTTTCTGTCTAGAATCTCAAAACTGACATTTATAGAAAATCCTCTGTTATACGAAATAGCAGACAGACTGACTGTTAAACACAGAAAAACGTATCTGTGAAACTGCTTTGTTGTGTCACCATTCAACTAAGGGAGTTGCACCTATGTTTTGATTAAGCAGGACCAAACCACTTTTCTTACAGAAGCTAGATTTGTTCATTCCAGACAAAAAGGGGGTATATGCAGTAATGAGAAATCTCTCACCTTAAAAAGTCAAAGGAAGCTATCTGGAAGAAAGCTTTTCAATATGTGCCTTCAAATTACAGAGTTACAATGCTTTGTGTATTCAGCAGTTTGCAAACGCTTTCTGTGGAGAATCTCAAAACTGACATTTCCAGAAAAATTACCTGTTATACAAAATAGTAGTAAGACTGCTTGTTAAACACAGAAGAAATGTATGTGTAAAATTGCTCTGGTGTGTCTACATTCAACTAAGGGAGTTTCATATATGTTTTGATTCAGAAAGTTAGAAACATTTTCCAAGAGATGCTAGATTTGTTCATTCCAGATGGAAAGTGGGCATATGCTATAATAAAAAACCTCTCATTTTAAAAAATCAAAGGAATCTATCCAGGAGAAAGGTTTTCAATGTGTGCATTCAACTTATAGAGTTACACTGCTGTGTGTATGCAGCAGTTTGGAAACGCTTTCTGTGGAGAAACTCAAAACTGACATTTTCAGCAAAATTCTCTGTTATGTGAAATATCAGTAAGACTACCCATAAAACACCAAAGAAACATATCTGTGAAACTTCTCTTGTGTGTGGGAGTCCAACTAAGGGAGTTGCATCTAGGTTTTGACTAAGCAGGATAGGAACACTTTTCTTACAGGAGCTAGATTGGTTCATTTCAAACAGAAAGTGGGCATATGCTATACTGAGAAATCAAACACCTTAAAAACTCAAAGGAAGCTATCTGGAAGAAATGTTGTCAATGTGGGCATTCAACTTACGGAGTTACACTGCTGTGTGTTTTCCACAGTTTGCAAAAGTTTTCTGTGGAAAATCTCAAAACTGACATTTCCAGCAACATACAGTGTTATACAAAATAGCAGTAAGACTGCCAGAAAAACACTGAAGAAACATATCTGTGAAACTGCTCTGATGTGTGTGCATTCCATGAAGAGAGTTGCATCTGTGTTTCTATAAAGCAGGTTAGAAACGCTTTTCTTACCAAAGCTAGATTTGTTCATTCCAGACATAAAGTGAGCATATGCTGTAATGAGAAATCTCTCACCTTAAAACTCAAAGGTAGCTATCTGGGAGAAAGGTTGTCAATGTGTGCATTCAACTTACAGAGTTACGTTGTTGTGTGTATGCAGCAGTTTGCAAAATTTTTCTATGGAGAATATCACAACTGACATTTTCAGGAATATCCGGTGTTTCAGGAAATAGCGGTAAGACTGCCTGCAAAACACAGAAGAAACGTATCTTTGAAACTGCTCTGGTGTGTGTGCATTCAACTAAGATACTTGCATTTATTTTTTGATTTAGCCAATTAGAAACACTTTTATTACAGGAGCAATATTTGTTCATTCCAGATGGAAAGTGGGCATATGCTGTAATGAGAAGCTCTCACCTTGAAAACTCAAAGGAAGCCATCCAGGAGAAATTTTGTCAATGTGTGAATAATAATTACAGAGTTACACTGCTGTGTGTATTCAGCAGCTTGCAAATGCGTTCTGTGAAGAACCTGAAAACTGACATTTTCAGCAAAATCCCGTGTTATAAGAAATAACAGTAAGAATGCCTGTAAAACACAGAAGAAACATATTTGTAAAACTGCTCTGGGGTGTGTGTGTTCAACTAAGAGAGTGGCATATTTTTTGATTCAGCTGTTAGAAACACTTTTCTTACAGAGGCTAGATTTGTTCATTCCAGATGGAAAGAGGGCATATGCTGTAATGAGAAATCTCTCACTTTAAAAACTCAAAGAAAGCTATCTGGGAGAAATTTTGTCAATGTGTGCATTCAAATTACAGAGTTACACTGATGTGTGTTTACAGCAGTTTGCAAATGCTTTCTGTGGAGAATCTCAAAACTGACATTTCCAGCAAAATTCCGTGTTATGTACAAAAGCAAAAGATTGCTTGTAAAACACAGAAGAAAACTATCTGTGAAACTGCTCTGGTGTGTGTGAGTTCTACTAAGAGTGTTGCATCAATATTTGGATTCGTCAGGTTAGAAACACTTTTCTTTCAGAAGATAGATTTGTTATTTCCTGATGAAAATTGGGTTTACGCTGTAATGAGGAATGTCTGACATTAAAAACTCAAAGGAAGCAATCTGTGAGAAAGGTAGTCAAAGTGTGCATTTAACTTACAGAGTTACACTGCTGTGTGGAAGCAGCAGTTAGCAAAAGGTTTTCTTGGAGATTCTGAGAGCTGACATTTTCAGAAAAAATCTGTAATATACGAAATAGCAATAGGACTGCCTGTAAAACACAGAAAAAAAGTATCTGTAAAACTGCACTAGTGTGTGTGCATTTAACTAAGAAAGTTGCATCTGTGTTTTGTTTCAGCCGGTTAGAAACACTTTTTTCACAGAACCTAAATTTGTTCATTACAGACGGAAAGTGGGAATATGTTGTAATGAGAAATCTCTCACCTTAAAAACTCAAGGGAAGCTACCCAGGAGAAATGTTGTCAATGTGTGCATTAAACTTACCAAGTTACACTGCTGTGTGTATGCAACAGTTTGCCAACGGTTTATCTGGAGAATCTCAAAACTGACATTTCCAGCAAAATTTTGTGTTATATGAACTAGCAGCAAGATTGCCTGTAAAACACAGAAGAATGGTATCTGTTAAACTGCCCTGGTCTGTGTGCATTAAACTGAGAGTGCTGCATCCATGTATCAATTCAGCTGGCTAGAAACTATTTTCTTACAGAACCTAGATTTGGTCATTCCAGACAAAAAGTGATCATATGCTGTAATGAGAAGTCTCTCACTTTGGAAACTTAAAGGAAGCTATCCAGGAGAATAGCTTTCAATGTGTGCATTCCACTTACCGAGTTACATTACTGTGTGTATGCAGGAGTTTGCAAATGCTTTCTTTGGAGAATCTCCAAACTGACATTTCCAGCAAAATCCCTTGTTATGAGAAATAGCAGTAGGACTACCTGTAAAACACAGAAGAAATGTTTCTCTGAAACTTCTTTGGTGTGTCTGCATTCAACTAAGGGAGTGGCATTTTTTTTATTCAGCAGTTAGAAACACTTTTCTTACAGAAGCTAGATTTTTTCATTCCAGATGGAAAGTGTTCCTATGCTGGAATGGGAAATCTCTCACCTTTAAACTCAAAAGAAGCTATCCGGGAGAAAGGTTGTCAATGTGTGCATTCAACTTACAGAGTTACGTTGCTGTGTGCATGCAGCAGTTTGCAACATTTTTCTCTGGAGAATCTTAAAACTGACATTTTCAGGAAAATCCCATGTTATAGGAAATAACAGTAAGATTGCCTGCAAAGTACAGAGGAAACGTATCTTTGAAACTGCTCTGGTGTGTGCGTTCAACTAAGATACTTTCATTTATGTTTTGATTCAACAGGTTAGAAACACTTTTATTTTTTTTCCTTTTTTTTTTGAGATGGAGTTTCACTGTTGTTATCCAGGCTGGAGTGCAATGGCGCGATCTCGGCTCACCACAATCTCTGACTCCTGGGTTCAAGCAATTCTCCCACCTCAGCCTCCTGAGTAGCTGGGATAACAGGCATGCGCTACCATGCCCAGCTAATTTTTTGATTTTTAGTAGAGACAGGGTTTCACCATATTGACCAGGATGGTCTTGATCTCTTGAACTCATGATCTACCCGCCTTGGCCTCCCAAATGCTGGGATTACAGGCTTAAGCCACAGCGCCCAGCCTGAAACACTTGTCTTACAGAAGCAAGATTTCTTTATTCCAGTCAAAAAGTGGGCCCATGCTGTAATAAGAAACTCTCATCTTGAAAACTCAAAGGAAGCCGTCTGGGAGAAATTTTGTCAATGTGTGCATTTTATTTACAGAGTTACACTGCTGTGTGTATGCAGCATTTTGCAAATGCTTTCTGTGGAGAATTATTACACTGACATTTCTAGCAAAATTCCATGTTATACGAAAAGACAGCAAGACTGCCTGTAAAACACAGAAGAAACATACGTGTGAAACTGCTCTGGTGTGTGTGTGTGTTCAACTAAAAGAGCTGCATCTATGTTTTGACTCAACAGATTAAAAACACTTTTTCTACAGAAGCTAGATTTGCTTATTCCAGATGGAAAGTGGGCATCTGCTATAACGAATAATCTCTCCTCTTAAAAACTCAAAGGAAGCTATCTGTGAGAAAGATTATCAATCTCAGCATTAAACATACAGAGTTACACTGCTTTCTGAATGCACCACATTGCAGATGCTTTCTGTAAACAATCTCAAAACCGCAGAGATGCTTTCTGTGGATAATCTCAAAATCTCAATTTTCAGCATAATTCTGTGTTACACGAAATAGGAATAAGATTGCTTGTAAAACAAGAAGAAATCTATCTGTGAAACTGCTCTGGTGTGTGTGAGTTCAACTAATAGTGTTGCATCAAATTTTGATTCAGCAGGTTATAAACACTTTTCTTTTAGAAGATAGACTTGTTCTTTTCAGATGAAAATTGGGATTATGCTGTAATGAGGAATCCCTGACATTAAAAACTAAGAGGAAGCTATCTGTGAGAAAGGTTGTCAAAGTATGCATTCAGCTTACAGAGTTACACTGTTGTGTGGATGCAGCAGTTTGCAAAAGTTTTCTTTGGAGATTCTAAAAGCTGACATTTCCATAAAAAATCCTGTGCAATACGAAATAGCAATAGCACTGCCTGTAAAACACAGAAAAAACGTATCTGTGAAACTGCTCTGGTGTGTGTGCGTTCAATAAGACAGTTCCATCTGTGTTTTGATTCAGCAGGATGATAACAATTTTCTTACAGTAGCTAAATTTGTTAATTCCAGACAGAATGGGGGCACGTGCTATAATGAGAAATCTCTCACCTAAAAAACTCAAAGAAAGGTATCCTGGAGAAATGTTGTCAATGTGTGCATTCAGGTTAGACAGTTACAATGCTGTGTGTATGCAGCAGTTTGCAAACGTTTTCTGTGGAGAATCTCAAAACTGACATTTCTAGCAAAATCCCATGTTATACGAAATAGCAGTAGGACTGCCTGTAAAACACAGAAGAAACTTATCTGTGAAACTGCTCTGGTGTTTTTGCATCCAACTAACAGAGGTCCATCTGTTTTTCAATTCACCAGGTTAGAAACACTTTTCTTACAGAAGCAAGATTTGCTCATTCCAGAAGGAGTGTGGGCATATGCTGTTATGAGAAATTTCTCAATTTAAAAACTCAAAGGAAGATACCCAGGAGAAAGGTTGTCAATGTTTGCGTTCAACTGACAGAGTTACACTGTTGTGTATTTGCCACAATTTGAAAGGGCTTTCTGTGGAGAATCTGAAAACTGATATCTCCAGCAAAATTCCCTAATTTACAAAATAGCAGTAAGACTGCGTGTAAAACAAAGAAGAAATGAATCTGTGAAACTGCACTGTTGTGCGTGCATTCAGCTAAAATATTTGCATCTGTTTTGATTCAGCAGGGTAGAAACACTTTTCGTATAGAAGCTAGATTTGTTCATTCCAGATGAAAAGTGGGCATATGCTCTAATGAGAAATCTCACACTTTAAAAACTCAAAGGAATCTATCTGGGAGATAGGTTATCAATGTTTGCATTCAACTTACACCATTACACTGCTGTGTGTATGCAGCAGTTTGAAAACATTTTCTGTTGAGAATTTCTAAACCGACATTTCTAGCAAAATTTCATGTTATAAGAAATAGCAGTAGGACTGCCTGTAAAACAGAGAAGAAATGTATCTGTGAAACTGCTCTAATGTGGGTAAGTTCAACCTTAAGGGTTGAATCTATGTTCTGATTCTGCAGGTTGGAAACACTTTTTTTTTAAAAAAAGAAAGGTAGATTTGATCGTTCCAGATGGAAAGTGGGCATATGCTGTAATGAACAATTTCTCACCTTAAAAACTCATAGGAATCTATTCAGAAGAAAGGTTCTCAATGTGTGCATTAAACTTACAGAGTTACACTGCTGTGTGTGTGAAGCAGTTTGCAACGATTTTCTTTGGAGAATCTGAAAACTGACATTTCCAGCAAAATCCTGTGTTATACAAAAGAGCAGTAAGAATGCCTGTAAAACAAAGAAGCAACGGATCTTTGAAACTGCTCTTGTGTGCGTGCTTTCGACTAAGATAATTGCATCTATGTTTTGGTACAGTAGTTTAGAAACACTTTTTTTACAGAAGTAGATTTGTTCATTCTAGATAGAAAGTTTGCATATGCTTTAATGAGAAATCTCTCATTTTAATAACTCAAAGGAAGCTATCTGTAGAATGTTGGTCAATGTGTGCATTCAAGATACCATGTTACACTGCTGTGTGTATGCATCAGTTTGCAAACGCTTTCTGTAGAGAATCTCAAAGCTGACATTTCCAGCAAAATTCCAGGTTATACAAAAAAGAAGTATAACTTCCTTTAAAACACAGAAGAAATGTATCTGTGAAATTGTTCTGGTGTGTGTGTGTTGAACTAAGAGAGTTGCATCTATGTTTCAATTAAGCAGGTTATAAACACTTTTCGTACAGAAGGTATATTTGTTTGTTCCAGACAGAAAGTGAGCATACGCTGTAATGAGAAATCTCTCCCCTTAAAAACTCTAAGGGAGCAATCTGAGAAAAAGGATTACTATGTGTGCACTCACTTTTCAGAATTACACTGCTGTGCTTATGAAGCAGTTTGCAAACACTTTCTGTGGAGAATCTCAAAACTGACACCTCCAGCAAAATCCCATGTTACACGAAATAGCAGTAAGACTGCCTGTAAAACACAGAAGAAAGTTATCTTTGAAATTGCTCTGGTGTATGTGCATTCAAGTGAGAGTTGCTCCAAAGGTTCTATTCAGCAGGTTAGAAATACTTTTCTTACAGAAGATAGATTTGTTCATTCCAAAATGAAATTGGTCATATGCTGTAATAAGAAATCTCTGACCTTAAACTCAAAGGAAACTATATGAGAGAAGGGTTGTCAATGTGTGCATTTAACTTACAGTTTCACTGCTGTGTGTATGCTGCAGTTTGCAAACGCTCTCTGTAGAGAATCTCAAAACAGACATTCCCAGCAAAATCTGTGTTATACAAAATAGTAGTAAGACTGTCTGTAGAGCACAGAAGAAACGGATCTGTGAAACAGCTCTGGGGTGTGTGCGTTCAACTAAGTGAGTTGCATCTATGTTTCGATTCAGCAGATTAGAAGCACTTTTCTTACAGAAGCTAGATTTGTTGATTCCAGATGGAAAGTGAGCATATGCTGTAATGAGAAATCTCTCACCTTAAAAACTCGAAGGATGCTGTCAGGGAGAAAGGTTGTCAATGTGTGCATTCAACTTACAGAGTTACACTGCTTTCTATATGTACCAGTTTGAAAACGCTTTCTGTGGACAATCTCAAAACTGACATTTCCAACGAAATCCTGTGTTATACAAAATAAACAGTAAAATATAAAAAGCATATATGTGAAACGGCTCCAGTGTGTGTGCGCTGAACTAAGAGAGTTGTGTCTATATTTTTATTCAGCGGGTTAGAAACACTTTTGTTACGGAAACCACATTAGTTGATTCCAGACGGAAAGTGAGCATATGGTGTAATGAGAAATCTCTCACTTTAAAAACTCAAAGAAATCAATCCGTGAGAAAAGCTGTCAATGTGTGCCTTCAACTTACAGAATTACACCACTCTGTACATGCAGCAGTTTGCAAATGCTTTCTGTGGAAAATCTCAAAACTGAAAACTTTAGCAAATTTCCGTGTTATATAAAATAGTACTAAGACTGTCAGTAAAACACAGAAGAAACGTAGCTGTGAATCTTCTCTGGTGTGTCTGCGCTTAACTAAGACAGTTGCATCTCTGTTTCAATACTGCAGGTTAGAAACACTTTTCTTACGGAAGCTAGATTCATTGATTCCAGACGGAAAGTGGTCATGTGCTGTAATGAGAAATCTCTCATTTTAAAAACTCAAATGAAGCTCTCCAGGAGAAAGTTGTAACTGTGTGCATTCAACTTAGAGTTACACTGTGGTGTGTATGCAGCAGTTTGCAAACGCTTTCTGTGGAGAATCTCAAAACTGACACTTCCAGCAAAATTCTGAATTATGCAAAATAGCAGTAGGACAGCATGTAAAACACAGAAGAAACATATCTGTGAAACTGCTCGCGTGTGTGTGCGTTCAGCTTAGAGACTTGCATTTGTGTTTCAATTCAGCAGGTTAGAAACACTTTTTTTACAGAAGCTAGATTTGTTGATTATAGACAGAATGTGGGCATATGCTATAATGAGAAATCTCTCATTTTGAAAACTCAAAGGAAGCTATTTGGGAGAAAGGTTGTCAATGTGTGAATTCAACTTATAGAGTTACACTGTGGTGTGTATTCAGCAGTTTGCAAACGCTTTCTATGGAGAATCTGAAAACTGACATTTCCAGCAAAATTCCATATTATAAAAAATGGCAGTGAAACTACCTGTAAAAAACACTGGAAACATATCTTTGAAGCTACTCTCATGATTTTGTGTTCAAAAAATAGACTTGCATCCATGTTTTGATTCAGCAGGTTAGAAATACATTCCTTACAGAAGCTAGATTTGTTCATTCTAGAGGGAAAGTGGGCATATGCTGTAATAAGAAATATCTCCCCTTAAGAACTCAAAGGAAGCTATCTGAGAGAAATGTTGTCAATGTGTGCATTTTACTTATAAAGTTACACTGCTGTGTGTATGCAGCAGTTTTCAATCGCTTTCTTTAAAGAATCTTAAAACTGACATTTTCAGCAAAATCCCGTGTTATACAATATAGCACTATGACTGCCTGTAAAAGACAGAAGAAATGTATCTGTAAAACTGTTCTGGTGTGTGTACCTTCAACTAAGAGAGTTGCATTCATGTTTCGGTTCAGCAGGTTAGAAACACTTTTCTTACAGAAGCTAGATTTGTTCATTCCAGACACAAAGTGGGCATATGTTGTAATGACAGATCTCTCAAATTCAAAACTCAGAAGAAGCTGTCCAGGAGAAAGGTTGTCATTGTGTGCATTCAACTTACGTAGTTATGCTGCAGTTTGTATGCAGCAGTTTGCAAATGTTTTAAACTGACATTTCCAGGAACATACCGTATTTTACTAAATAGGAGAAAGACTGCCTGTAAAACACAAAAGAAATGTATCTGTGAAACTGCTCTGGTGAGCATGCTTTCAACTAAGAAAGCTGCATCTATGTTTTAATTCAGCAGGTTAGTATCACTTTTCTTACAGAAGCTATATTTGTTCATTCCAGATGGAAAGTGGGCATATGTTGTAATGAGAAGTTTCTCACCTTAAAATCTCAAAGGAAGCTATACAGGAGAAAGGTTTTCAATTTGTGAATTCCACTTAGAGTTAAACTGCTTGGAATACAGCAGTTGGTGAGTGCTTTCTGTGGAGAATTTCAAAACTGACATTTCCATCAAAATCTAGTGTTATACGAAATAGCCGTAAGACTGCCTGTAAAACACAGAAGAAACGTATCTGTGAAACTGCTCTGGTTTGTGTGCATTCAACTAAAAGAGTTGCATCCATGTTTTGATTAAGCAGATTAGAAACGCTTTTCTTTCCGAAGCTAAATTTGTTTATTCCAGACAAAATGTGGGAATATGCAGTAATGAAAATCTCTCACCTTAATTATTCAAAGGAACCTATCCGGGGAAAAGTTGTCAATATTTCCATTCAAATTACAGAGTTCCACTGCTATGTATATGCAGCAGTTTGCAAATGCTTTCTGTGGACAATCTCAAAACTGACATTTCCAGCAAAAACCCATTTTATATGAAACAGCAGTAAGACTGCCTGCAAAACACAGAAGAAACATATCTGTGAAACTGCTCTGGTGTGTGTGCGTTCAACTAAGAGAGTTGCATTTTTTTGATTCAGCAGTTAGAAATACTATTTTACAGAAGCTAGTTTTGTGTATTCCAGGTGGAAAGTGGGCATATGCTGTAATTAGAAATCTCTCACCTTAAAAACTCAAAGGAAGCAATACGAGATAAAAGTTTTCAACGTGTGCATTCCATTTACAGAGTTACACTGCTGTGTATGCAGCAGTTTGCAAAAGCTTTTTGTGAAGAATCTCAATCCTGATGTTTCCAAAAAATTCCATGTTATATGAAATTGCAGTAAGACTGCCTGTAAAACATAGAAGAAATGTATCTGTGAAACTCCTCTGGTGTGTGTGCTTTCAACTAAGAGAGTTGCAACCCTGTTTCAATTCAGGAGATTAGAAACACTTTTATTTCTGAAACTAGATTTGTTCATTCCAGAAGGAATTTGAGAATATGCTGTAATGAGAAATCTCTCACCTATAACACTCAAAGGAACCTATCCGGGGAAATGTTGTTAATGTTTGCATTCAACTTACATAGTTACACATGCAAATGCTTCCTTTGGAAAATCTCAAAACTAAAATTTTTAGCAAAATCTTGTGTTATATGAAACAGCAGTAAGACTGCCTATAAAACAAAGGAGAAAAGTATCTGCAAAACTACTCTGGTGTGTACACTGAACTAAGGGAGTTGCATCTGTGTTTTGATTCAGCAGGTAAGAAAAACTTTTCTTAGACAAGCTAGATTTGTTCACTCCAGACGGAAAGTGGGCATATGCTGTAATGAGAAATCTCTCACCTTAAAAACTCAAAGGAATCTATTCAAAAGAAAGGTTTTCAATGTGTGCATTCAATTTACAGAGCTACACTGCTGTTTGTATGCAGAAGTTTGCAAACTCTTTCTGTGTAGAATATCAAAACTGACATTTCCAGCAAAATACTGTGTTATATAAAAAAGCAGCAAGACAGCCTGTAAAACACAAAAGAAATTCATATGTGAAACTACTCTGGTGTGTGTGCATTCAAGTAAGAGAGTTGTATCTATGTTTGGATTCAGTAGATGAGAAAATATTTTCTTACAGAAGCTAGATTTGTTCATTAAAAACAAAAAGCGGGCATATGCATTAATAAAAATTTCTCACTTTAAAAACTCAAAGGAACTTATCCAGGAGAAATATTGCCAAAGTGTGCATTCCACTTACAAAGTTACACTGCTGTGTGTATGCAGCAGTTTGTAATAATTTCTGTGGAGAAACTCAAAACTGGCATTTCCAGCAAAACCTCATGTTATATGAAATACCAGTAGGACTGCCTGTAAAACACAGAAGAAACGTATCTTTGAAACTGCTCTGGTGTGTGTTCGTTCAACTAAAACAGTAACATTCATTTTTCACTTCAGCAGGTTAGAAACACTTTTCTTTCCAAAACTAGATTTGTCAATTTCAGACAGAAAGTGGGAATATGCTGTAATGAGAAATCTCTCACCAAAACTCAAAGGAAGCTATCTGAAAGAAAGGATGTCAATGTGTGCATTCAACTTACAGGGCTTCACTGCTGTGCAAATGCTGCAGTTTGCAATTACTTTCTTTAAAGAATCTCAAAAGTGACATTTCAACCAAAATCCTGTGTTATACAAAATAGCAGTACAACTGCCTGTAAAACACAAAATAAACATATTGTGAAACTTCTCGGGTGTGTGTACATTCAACTAAGAGAATTGTTTCCATTCAGCAGGTTATAAAACTTATCTTACAAAAGCTAGATTTGTTCATTCCAGATGGAAAGTGGGCATATGCTGTAAAAAGAAATCACTCACCTTAAAAACTCAAAGGGAGCTATCCAGAAGAAAGGTTGTCAATGGTCGCATTCAACTTACATTCAAGTTACACTGTTGTGTGTATGCAAAACTTTGCAAATACTTTCTGTGGAGGAACTCAAAATTCACATTTACATCAAAATCCCGTGTTATACGAAATAGCACTAAGACTGCCTGTAAAGCACCAGAGAAATATATCTGTGAAACTGCTCTGTTGTGTGGGCATTCAACTAACAGAGTTCTATCTATGTTTTGATTCAGCAGCTTAAAAACACTTTTCTTAAAGAAGATAAATTTGTTTCTTCGAAATGAAAAGTGGGCATATGTCATAATGAGGAATCTCTGACCTTAAAAACTCAAAGGAAATTATCCAGGAGAAAGGTTCTCAATGTGTGCATTCAACTTAAGAGTTATACTGTTGTGTATATGCAGTGGTTTGCAAACACATACTGTAGAGAATCTCAAAACTGACATTTCCAGCAAAATCTTGTATTTTACAAAATAGCAGTAAGACTGCCTCTAGAACACAGAAAAAAACGTATCTGTAAAACTGCCCTTGTGTTGGTGCATTCAACTAAAAGCGTTGCATCTATGTTTTCATTTGGCAGGTTAGAAACACTTTTCTTACAGAAGCTAGATTTGCCCCTTCCAGAAAGAAAGTGGGCATATGCTGTAATGAGAAATATCTCACCTTAATGTCTGCATTCAGCTTACAGTGTTACACTGCTATGCATATGCAGCAGTGTGCAAACGCTTTTTTTGGAGAATCTCTGAACTAACACTTCCAGAAAAATTCTGTGTTATGCAAAATAGCAGTAGGAGTGCACGTGAAACACAGGAGGAACATATTTCTGAAACTGCTATCATGAGTGTGCCTTCAACTAAGAGAGTTGCATCAATGGTTCTATTTAACAGGTTAGAAACACTTTTCTTTCTTTTTTTGGTGGGGGACGGAGTTTTGCTGTTGTTACCCAGACTGGAGTGCAATGGCATGATCTCGGCTCACCACAACCTCCACCTCCTGGGTTCAAGATATTCTCCTGCCTCAGCCTCCGAAGTAGCTGGGACTACAGGCGTGCACCACCATGCCCAGCTAATTTTTGTATTTTTAGTAGAGACGGGGTTCCACCATGTTGACCAGGATGGTCTCTATCTGTTGACTTCGTGATCCACATGACTCAGCCTCTCAAAGTGTTGGGATTATAGGCGGGAGCCACTGCACCTGGCTAGAAACGCTTTTCTTACAGAAGCCAAATTTGTTCATTCCAGATGGAAAGTGGGCATATGTTGTAATGAAAAATCTGTCACCTTCCAAACTAAAAGGAAGCTATTCGGAAGAAAGGTTGTCAATGTGTGCATTCACCTTGCACAGTGACACTGCTGTGTGTATGCAGCAGTTTTCAAATGCTTTCTGTTGAGAATCTCAAAACTGACATTTCCAGAAAAATCCCATGTTATATGAAAGAGCAGTAGTACTGCCTGTAAAACACAAATGTACCTGTGAAACTGCTCTGATGTCTGTGCATTCAACTAAAAGAGTGAAATCTATGTTTTGATTCATCAAGTAAGAAATACTTTTCTTACAGAAGCTGGATCTTTCATTCCAGACAGAAAGTGGACATATGCTGCAATGAGAATCTCTCATTATAAAAACTCAAAGGAAGCTATTCATTACAAGGTTTGTCAAAGTTTGCATTCAACTGAAAAAGTTACACTGTTGTCTATATGCAACAGTATTCAAACACTTTTTGTGTAGACTTACAAAACTGACATTTCCAGGAAAACCCCATGTTATACAAAATAGCAGTAAGACTGCCTGTAAAACACAGAAGAAATGTATCTGTGAAACTGTTCTGGTGTGTGTGTGTGTGTTCAACTAAGAGAGTTGCATCCAAGCTTCAATTCAGCATTTTAGAAACAATTTTCTTACAGAAGCTAGATTTATTCATTCCAGACGGAAAGTGGGCATATGCTGAAATGAGAAATATTTTGCCTTAAAAACTCAAAAGAAGCTAACCCAGAGAAATGTTTTCAATTTGTGAATTTAACTTACAGAGTTACATTGCTGTGTGTATGCAGCATTTTGCAATCCGTTTCTCTGGAGAATCTCAAAACTAACATTTTCAGAAAAATCCTGTGTTATACAAGGTAGCAGTAAGACTGCCTGTAAAACACAGAAGAAATGTATCTCTAACACTGCTCAGGTGTGTGTGCATTCAAATAAGGGAGTTACATCTATCTTTCGATTCAGCAGGTTATAAACATTTTTTTTACAGAACCTCAATTTGTTCTTTCAAGACGGAAAGTAGGCATATGCTGGAATGAGAAAGCTGTCACCTTAAAAACTCGATGAAATCTGTCTGCAAGTATCGTTGTCAATATGTGCATTCAACTCACAGAGTTACACTGCAGTTTATATGCAGAACTTTGCAAATGCTTTCTGTGGAGAATCTCAAAACTGACATTTCCAGAAAAATTAAGAGTTATACGAAATAGCAGTAAGACTTCCATTAAAACACAAATGAAACATATCTGTTAAATGGCTCAGGTGTGTATGCATTCAACTAAGAGAGTTGCAATAATATTTTGATTGAACAGGTTAGGAAAACATTTCTTACAGTAGCTAGATTTGTTTATTCCAGACGACAAGTGGGCATATGCTGTAATGAGAAACCTCTCACCTTAAGAACTCAAAGAAAGCTACATGCGAGATTGATTGTCAATGTGTCCATTCAACTTACAGATTTATACTGCTCTGTGTATGCAGCAGTTCGAGAGTGCTTTCTTTCGGGAATCTAAAAACTGACATTTCCAGAAAAATCTAGAGTGATACGAAGTAGCAGTAAGAGTGTCTGTAAAACAGAGAAGAAACGTATCTCTAAAACTGCTCAGTTGTGTGTGTGTTCCACAATGGAATTTGCATCTATGTGTCAAACCAGCAGGTAAGAAAAACTTTTCTTGCAGAAGCCAGATTTCTTTATTCCAGATGGAATATGGAAAGTGGGCATATGCCATAATGAGAAATGTCTTACCTTAAAAACTCAAAGGAAGCTATCTGGGAGAAACGTTGCCAATGTGTGCATTAATCTTACAGAGGTACACATCTGTGTGCATGCAGCAGTTGCAAACGCTTTCTATGGAGAATCTCAAAACTGAGATGGCCAGCTAAATCTTGTGTCATACGAAATAGCAGTAAGACTGCCTGTAAAACACAAAAGAAAGCTAGTTGTGAATCTATCCAGGAAAGAGGCTGTCAATGGGCACATTCAACCTACAGTTACATTTCTGTGCATATGCAGCAGTTTGCAAATGCTTTCTGTGGAGAATCTCAAAACTTACTTATCCAGCAAAATCCAGTGTTAAACGAAATAGCAGTAAGACTGCCTGTAAAACACAGGAAAAAGGTATTGGTGTAACTGCTAAAATGTGTGTGTGTTCTAGTAAGAGAGTTGCATCTATATTTCTATTCAGCAGGTTAGAAAAACTTTTCTTAGAGAATCCAGATTTGTTCATTTCTGATGGAAAGTGGGCATATGATGTAATGAGAAACCTCTCACCTTAAACACTCAAAGAAAGCTAACTAGGAGAAAGGTGGTCAATGTCTACATTCAACTTACAGAGTTACACTTGTGTGTGTATGCAGCAGTTTAGAAATGCTTTCTGTAGATAATCTCAACGCTGACATTTCTAGCAAAATCCCATGTTATATGTAATAGCAGTAAGATGGCCTTTAAAACACAGAAGTAACATGTCTGTGAAACTGCTCTACTGCGCGTGCATTCAACTAAAAGAGTTGCATCGATGTTTTGATTCAGCACATTAGAAACACTTTTCTTACAATAGCTAGATTTGTTCATTCCAGATGGAAAGTAAATATATGCTAGAAAGACAAATATCTCACCTTAAAAACTCAAACGAAGCTAACTAAAAGAAAGGTTGTCTATGTGTGCATTCAACTTGCAGAGTTACACGGTTGTGTGTATGCAACAGTTTGCATACAATTTCTTTAAAGAATCTCAAAACTGTGATTGCCAGCAAAATCTCATGTTTACGAAATAGCAGTAGGACTGCCTGTAAAACACATAAGAAATGAATCTGTAAAACTGCTCAGCTGTGTGTGCTATCAGCTAAGAGAGCTGCATCTATGTTTCTATTTAATAGGTTAGAAACACTTTTCTTTTGGAAGTGAGAATTGTTATTCCAGACTGAAAGAAGCCATACGCTGTAATGAGAAATCTCTCATATTAAAAACTCAAAGGAAGCTTTCTGAAAGAAAGGCTGTTAATGTGTGCATTTGTCTTACAATGTTATTCTGCTGTGTGTATGTAGCAGTTTGCAAACACTTTCTGTGGAGAATCAGAAAACTTATATATCCAGCAAAATCACGTGATAACTAAAGAGAAGTAAGACTGCCTCTAAAACAGAGAAGAAACCTATCTTTTAAATTGCTCTGGGTTGTGTATGCACTCAACTAAAGGGCTGAATCTATTTTTTGATTCGGCAGGTTAGAAATACTTTTCTAACAGAAGCTTGATTTGTACATTCCACACAGAAAGTGGGAAAATGCTGTAATGAGAAATCTCTCACCCTAAAAACTCAAAGAAATCTATCCAGGAGAAAGATTGTCAATGTGTACATTCAACATACCGAGTTACACAGCGGTATGTATTTAGCAGTCTGCAAACGATTTATCTACAGAGTCTCAAAACGGATATTTTCAGCAAAATCCCATATTATATGAAATAAGCAGTAAGGATGCCTGTAAAACACAGAAGAAACGTTTCTGTGAAACTACTCTGGTGTGTGTGCGTTCAACTAAGAGAGTTGCATCTACGTTTCAATTCAGAAGGTTAAAAACACTTTTCTTACAGAAGCTAGATTTTTTCATTGCAGATGGAAAGTGGGCATATGCTGTAATGAAAAATCTCTCACCTTAAAAACTCAAATTAAACTCTCTGGAAGAAATTTGTCAATGTGTGCATGCAAATTACAGAGATACACTGCTCTGTGTATGCAGCAGTTGCAAACGCTTTCTGTGGAGGATCTAAAAACTGACATTTCCAGGAAAATCCCGTGTTACACGAAATAGCAGTAAGACTGCCTGTAAAACACAGAAGAAATGTATCTGTGAAACTGCACAGGTTTGTGTGCATTCAACTACGACAGTTGCAGTTATGTTTCTATCCAACAGCTTAGAAACACTTTTCTTCCTGAAGCCACATTTGTTCATTCCAGACTGAAAGTGGGCATATGCTGTAATGAGAAATTTCTCATCTTAAAAACTCAAAGAAAGCTGTCCGGGAGAAAGGCTGTCAATATGTGCATTAAACATGCAGGGTTACACTGCTGTGTGTACACAACAGTTTGCAAACGCATTCTGTGGAGAATCAGAAAAGTGACATTTCCACCAAAATCCCGTTATGCGAAATAGCAGTAATATTGCCTCTAAAACACAAAGAAACATATTGGTGGAACGTCTCTGGTATGTGTGCGTTAAACTATGAGAGCCACATCTATATTTTGATTCAGTAGGTTAGAAACACTTTTCTTACAGAAGCTAGATTTGTTCATTTCATGCAGAAAGTGGACATATGCTGAAATTAGAAATCTCTCACGTTAAAAACTCAAAGGAAGCTATCCTGGAGAAAGGTTGTCAATGTGTGCTTTCAACTTATGGAGTTACACTGCTTCATGTATGCAGCAGTTTGGAAATGCTGTCTGTGGAGAATGTCAACACTGACATTTCCAGCAAAATCCCATGTTGTATGACCCAGCAGTAAGACTGCCTGTGAAACACAGAAGAAATGTATCTGTGAAACAGCTTTTTTGTGTGGGCGTTCAACTGAAAGAGTTGCATATATTTTTTGACTCATCCGGTTAGAAACACTTTTTTTAGAGGAGGTAGATTTCTTCATTCCAGACAGGAAGTGGGCATAGGCTGTAATGAGAAATCTCTCACCATAAAAACTCAACAGAAGCTCTCTGGGAGAAAGAATGCCAAAGCTTACATTCAACTTGCAGAGTTACACTGCTGTGTGTATGCAGCAGTTTACAAAGGCTTTCTGTGTAGAATCTAAAAACTGATTTTTAGCATAATTCTGTGTTAAAAGATAGCAGTAAAACACAAAATAAGCATATCTGTTACTTAGGCTGGAGTGCAATGGTGCAATCTTGGCTCACCACAACCTCTGCCTCTTGGGTTACAGCAATTCTCCTGCCTCAGCCTACTGAGTAGGTGAAACTACAGGCATGAGCCACCACGCCCAGCTAATTTTTGTATTTTTAGTAGAGACGGGTTTTCGCCATGTTGACTGGAATGGTCTCAATCTCTTGACCTTTTGATCCACTCACCTCGGCCTCCCAAAGTGCTGGGATTATAGGCGTGAGCCACCGTGCCAGGCCAGAAACACCTTTTATACAGAAAATAGATTTGATGATTCCAGAAGAAAAGTGGGCCTATGCTGTAAGGAGAAACCTCCTGCCTTAAAAACTCAAAGGAAGCTATCTGGGAGAAAGGTTCTCAATGTGGAAATTAAACCTACAGAGTTAAACGGTTGTGTGTTTGCAGCAGTTTGCAAACGCTTTTTGAGAAGAATTTCAAAACTGACATGTCAAGCAAAATCTCGTGTTATACGAAATAGGAGTAAGACTGCCTGTGAAACACACAAGACACATATCTGTGAAACTGCTCTGTTTGTTCATTCAACTGAGAGAGTTCAATTTATTTTTCGATTCTGCATGTTAGGATCTCTTTTCTTACAGAATCTAGATTTCTTAATTCCAGATGAAAAGTGGGCATATACTGTAATGAAAAATCTTTCACCTTAAAAACATAAAGGAATCTATACAGGGAGAATGTTGTCAATGTGTGCTTTCAACTTCCAGAGTAACACTGCTACGTGTATGCAACAGTTTGCAAATGCTTTCTGTGGAGAGTCTCAAATCCCGTGTTATATGAAATAGCAGTAAGACTGCCTATCAAACACCAAAGAAATGTATCTGTGAAACTGCTCTGTTGTGTGGGCATTCAACTAACAGAGTTTTATCTATGTTTTGATACAGCAGCTTAAAAACACTTCTCTTACAGAATATTATTTTTTTCCTGATGAAAAGTGAACACATGTTGTAATGAGGAATCTCTGTCCTTAAAAACTCAAAGAAAACTATCTGGGAGAAAGGTTCTCAATATGTGCATTCAACTTACAGAATTACACTCTTATGTGTATGCAGCGGTTAACAAACGCATACTGTGGAGAATCTCAAAGCTGACATTTCCAGAAAAATCTTGTGTTTTACAAAATAGCAGTAATACTGCATATAAAACACAGAAGAAACGTATCTGTGAAACTACCCTGGTGTGTGTGCGTTCAACTAAGAGTGTTGCATCTATGTTTAGATTCAGCAGGTTAAAAACACTTTTCTTACAGAAGCTAGATTTGTCCCTTCCAGAAAAAAGTAGGCATATGCTTTAATGAGAAATCTCTCACCTTAGAAACTCAAAAGAAGCCATCCAGGAGAAAGATTGTCCATATGTGCATTCAGCATACAGTTACACTGCTTTGTCTATGCCGCAGTTTGCAAATGCTTTCTTTGGAGAATCTCAAAACTAACATTTCCAGCAAAATTCTCTGCAATGCGAAATAGCAGGAGAGCTGCATGTAAAACACAGAAGAACTGTATCTCTGAAACTGCTATCATGTGTGTGCGTTCAACTAACAGAGTTGCATCAATGTTTCAATTCAGCAGGTTAGAAACACTTTTCTTACAGAAGCTAGATTTTTTCATTGCAGATGGAAAGTGGTCATATGCTGTACTGAGAAATCTTTCACTTTAAACACTCAAAGGAAGCTCTCTGGAAGAAAAGTTTCAATGTGTGAATTCAACTCAGAGAGTTATACTGCTGTGCATATGCAGCAGTTGCAAACTCGTTCTGTAGAGAATCTCAAAACTGACATTTCCAACAAAATCCCGTGTTATACAAAATAGCAGTAAGACTGTCTGTAACACACATAAGAAATGTATCTGTGAAACTGCTCAGGTGTGTGTGTGTTCAACTAAGAGAGTTGCATCAATGTTTTTATTCAACAGGTTAGAAACACTTTTTTTACAGAAGCCTAATTTGTTCCTTCCAGTTGGAAAGTTTATGCATGTTGTAATGAAAAATCTCTCACCTTCAAAACTAAAAGGATGCTATCCAGGAGAATGGTTGTCAATGTGTGCATTCACCTTGCAGAGTGACACTGCTGTGTGTATGCAGCAGTTTTCAAACACCTTCCATTGAGAATCTCAAAACTGACATTTCCGACAAACTCCTGTGTTATACGAAATAGCAAAAATACTGCCTGTAAAACACAGAAGAAACGTATCTGTGAAACTGTTCTGGTGTCTGTGCGTCAACTTAAAGAGTGGCATCTATGTTTCAATTCATCAGGTTAGAAACAGTTTTCTTACAAAAGCTAGATTGTTCATTGCAGAGAGAAAGTGGACATATACTGCAATGAGAAATCTCTCACCATAAAAACTCAAAGAAAGCTATCCATTAGAAAGGTCTTCAATGTGTGCATTCAACTTACAAAGTTACACTGCTGTCTATATGCAGCAGTTTCCAAACACTTTCTGTGTAAACTTACAAACTGACATTTCCAGTAAAATCCTGTGTTAAACAAAATAGCAGTAAGACTGCCTGTAAAACAGAGAAGAAACATATCTGTGAAACTGTTCTGATGTGTGTGTGTTTAACTAAGAGAGTTGCATCCATGCATCAATTCAGCATTTTAGAAACATTTTTCCTTTCTTCTTCTTTTTAGTTTTTTTATTGCATTTTAGGTTTTGGGGTACATGTATAGAATGTCCAAGATAGTTGCATAGATACACAAATGGCAGTGTGTTTTGCTGCCTTCCACCCCTTCACCCACATTTGGCATTTCTCCCCAGGCTATCCCTCCCCAGCTGCCCCCCCCGCTGTCCCTCCCCTATTCCCCCAAATAGACCCCAGTGTGTAGTACCCCCTTCGCTGTCTCCATGTGTTCTCTTTTTCCCTCACCCATCTATGAGTAAGAATATGTAGTATTTCATTTTCTGTTCTTGTGTCAGTTTGCTGAGAATGGAGAACATCATTCTCAGTAACACGTTTCTTAAAGAAGCTTGATTTATTCATTCCAGTGGGCATATGCTGAAATGAGAAACCTCTTACCTTAAAAACTCAAAGAAAGTTATATGGGAGACTGATTGTCAATGTGTCCATTCAACTTACAGTTATACTGCTCTATATATGCAGCAGATTGTGAGCGTTTTCTTTGGGGAATCTCAAAACTGACATTTCCAGAAAAATCTCGAGTAATATGAAGTAGTAAGAGTGTCTGTAAAACACAGAAGACACATATCTCTGAAACTGCTCAGTTGTGTATGTGTGAGTGTGTGTTCCACTAAAGGATTTGCATTTATGTTTCAATTCAGCAGGTTAGAAACACTTTTCTTGCAGAAGCCATATTTCTTCATTCTAGACCTAAAGTGGGCATAGGTTGTAATGAGAAATCTCTCACCTTAAAAACTCAACAATAGATATCCGGGAAAAGGCTCTCAATGTGTGCATTCAATTTACAAGTTACACTGCTGTGTGTATCCAGCGGTTTGATAACGCTTTTTGTGGAGAATCTAAAAATTAACATTTCCAGCAAAATCCCGTGTTACACAAAATAGCAGTAAAACTGCCTTTAAAACACAGAAGAAATGTATCTGTGAAACTGCTCTGGTGTGTGTGGGTTCAGCTAAGATAGTTGCATCTATGTTTCACTTCAGCAGGTTAGAAACACTTTTCTTGCAGAAGCTAGGTTTTCTCATACCAGACTGAATATAGCCATATGCTGGAAAGACAAATATCTCACCTTAAAAACTCAAAGGAAGCTAACTAAAAGTAAGGTTTTCTATGTTTGCATTCAACTTGAGAGTTACATGGTTGTGTGTATGCAACAGTATGAATGAGATTTCTTTGGAAAAATCTCAAAACTGAGATTGCCAACAAAATCTCTTGTTATACTAAATAGAAGTAGGACTGCCTGTAAAACACAGAAGGAACGAATTTGTAAAACTGCTCAGGTGTGTGTGCAATCAACTAAGAGAGCTGCATCTATGTTTCTATTTAACCAGTTAGAAAGACTTTTCCTCCAGAAATGAGAATTGTTATTTCAGACTGAAAGAAGCCATATGCTGTAATGAGAAATCTCTCGTATTAAAAACTCAAAGGAAGCTTTCTGAAAGAAAGGCTGTCAATGTGTGCATTCGTCTTACAAATTATTCTGCTATGTGTATGTAGAAGTTTGCAAACACTTTCTGTGGAGAATCAGAAAACTTATATATCCAGTAAAATCACGTGATAACTAAAGAGAAGTAAGACTGCCACTAAAACAGAGAAGAAACGTATCTGTTAAATTGCTCTGGGGTGTGTGTGCTGAATCTATGTTTCAATTCAGCAGGTTAGAAGCACTTTTCTTACAGAAGCTAGATCTGTTCATTCCATATGGAAAGTAAGCAAATGCTGTAATGAGAAATCTCTCACCCTAAAAACTCAAAGAAAGCTATCCAGGAGAAAGGTTGTCAATGTATACATCCCACATACAGAGTTACACTGCGGTATGTATTTAGCAGTCTGCAAACAATTTCTCTATAGAGTCTCAAAACGGATATTTTCAGCAAAATCCCATATTATGCGAAATAAGCAGTAAGACTGTAAAACACAGAAGAAACGTATCTGTGGAACTACGCTGGTGTGTGTGCGTTCAGCTAAAAGAGTTGCATCTATGTTTCAATTGAGCAGGTTAAAAACACTTTTCTTACTGAAGCTAGGTTTTTTTCATTGCAGATGGAAAGTGGGCATATGCTATAATGATAAATCTCTTACCTTAAAACATAAATTAAGCTCTCCGGAAGAAATTTGACAATGTGGGCATTCAAATTACAAAGTTACACTGCTCTGTGTATGCAGCAGTTGCAATCGCTTTCTGTGGAAAATCTCAAAACTGACATTTCCAGAAAATTCCCATGTTATACTAAATAGCAGTAAGACTGCCTGTAAAACACAGAAGAAATGTATCTGTGAAACTGCACAGGTGTGTGTGTGTTTAACTTCTAGAGATGCAGTTATGTTTCTATTCGGCAGCTTAGAAACACTTTTCTACCAGAAGCCAGATTTGTTCATTCCAGACTGAAAGTGGGCATATGATGTAATGAGAAATTTCTCATCTTAAAAACTCAAAGTAAGCTGTCCGGGAGAAATGCTGTCAATATGTGCATTAAATATACAGAGTTACACTGCTGTGTGTATGCAGCCGTTTGGAAACGCATTCTGTGGAGAATCAGAAAACTGACATTTCCAGGAAAATACCCACATATAACAAACAGCAGTAAGACTGCGTTTAAAACAAAGAAGACATGTTATCATTCAAACTGCTCTGCTGTGTGTTCGTTCAACTAAGTGAGTTACATCCATGTTTAGATTGAGGAGTTAGAAACACGTTTCTTGTAAAAGCTGTGTTAGGACATTCCAGAGTGAATGGTCGTATATGCTGTAATGAGAAATATCTGGTTCTAAAAGGAAAACAGAGCTATCTAACAGAATGGACGTCAATGTTTACATTCAACTTACAGAGTTAAAGTGATGTATTTGTGCAGCAGTTTGGAAACCCTTTCTGTGGAGAATCCAAAAGCAGACATTTCCAGCAAAATACCCGCATATAACAAAAAGCAGGAAGACTGCATCTAAAACACAGAAGAAATGTATGCTTCAAACTGCTTTGCTGTGTGTTCTTTCAACTAAGTGAGTTAAATCTATCTTTATATTCAGGAGTTAGAAACACGTTTCTTGTTAAAGCTGCGTTTGGACATTCCAGAGTGAATGGGAGTATAGGCTGTAATGAGAAATATCTGGTCCTAAAACAGAAACGGAGCTATCTCTCAGAGTCGTTGTCACTGTGTACGTTCAACTGACAAAGGTAAACTGATGTGTTTATGCAGCGGTTTGAAAACCATTTCTGTGGAGAATCCAACAATAGACATTTCCAACAAAATACCCACCTATAACAACAGCAATAAGACTGGGTCTACAATACAGAGGAGATAAAACCTTTGAACTGCTCTTCCGTGTTTTTGTTCAACTAAGTGAGTTGAATCTATCTTTAGATTCAGAAGGTGGAAACAAGTTTATTTTAAAAGCTGCATTTGGACATTCCAGAGCGAATGGGAGTATAGGCTGTAATGAAAAATATCTGCTTCTAAAATGAAAATGGAGCAATCTAACAGAATGGTTGACAATGTGTACATTCAAGTTACATATTTAAATTGATTTGTTTATGAAGCAGTTTGGAACCCCTTTCTGTGGAGAATCCAGACAGACATTTCCAGCAAAATACCGACATATTACAAACAGCAGTAAGACTGAACCGAAGAAACATATTTTTCAAACTGCTCTGCTGTGTTTTCTTTCAACTAAGTGAGATAAATCTATCTTCAGATTCAGAAGTTAGAAACACGTTTCTTGTAAAAGGTGTGTTTGGACATTCCAGAGTAAATGGGAGCATAGGCTGTAATGAGTAATATCTGCTTCTAAAACCAAAACGGAGCTGACAGAATGGTTTTCAATGTGTACATTCAACATACAGAGGTTAACTGATATATTTATGCAGCAGTTTGGAAACGCTTTCTGTGGAGAATCCAAAAACAGATATTTCCAGCAAAATACCTGCATATAACAAACAGCAGTAAGACTGCATCTAAAACACAGAAAAAACGTATCCTTCAAACTACTCTGCTGTGTGTTCGTTCAACTAAGTGAGTTGAACCTATTTTGAAAATCAGGAGTTGGATACACGTTTCTTGTAAAAACCACGTTTGGACATTTCAGAGTGAATGGGAGTATATGCTGTAATGAGAAATATCTGGATCTAAAACCAAAATTGAGCTATCTAACAGAATAATTGTCAATGTGTATATTCTACTTGCCGAGTTAAACTGATGTGTTTGTGCAGCAGTTTGTAAACCCTTTCTGTTGAGAATCCAAAAACAGACATTTCCTGCAAAATATCCAAATATAACAAACAGCAGTAAGCCCACGTCTAAAACACAGAAGAAACGTATCCTTCAAACTGCGCTATTGTGTGTCTGTTCAACTCAAAGAGTTGAACGTATCTTAAGATTCATAATTTGGAAACACGTTTCTTGTAAAAGCTGCATTTGGACATTCCAGAGTGAATGAGAGTATATGCTTTAATGAGAAATTTTTTGTTGTAAAATGAAAACAGAGCTATCTAAAAGAATGGTTCTCAATGTGTACGTTTAACTTACAGAGTTTAACTGATGTGTTTATGAAAAAGTTTGGAAAGCCTTCCTGTGGAGAATCAAAAAACAGACATTTCCAGCAGAAAACCCGCATATAACAAAAAGCAGTAAGACTGCGTCGAAAACACAGAAGAAACGTATTCTTCAAACTGCTCTGTGGTGTGTTCCTTCAAATAAGTGAGTTGAATCTATCTTTAGATTCAGTAATTAGAAACACGTTTCTTGTAAAAGCTGCATTCCTACATTCCAGAGTGAATGGGACTATACGCTGTAATGAGAAATATCTAGTTCTAAATGATAACAGACCTATCTAACAGAATGGTTGTCAATGTGTACATTCAACTTACAGAGTTAAACTGATGTGTTTATGCAGCAGTTTGGAACCCCTTTCTGTGGAGAATCCAAAAACAGATATTTCTGGCAAAATACCGGCCTATAACAAACAGCAGTAAGACTGCGTATAAAACACAGAAGAAACGCATCCTTCAAACTGCTCTGCTGTTTGTTTGCTCAACTAAGTGAGTTGAATCTATCTTTAGATTCAG
The DNA here is from genome assembly GCF_049354715.1 of Callithrix jacchus. Taxonomy (NCBI): domain Eukaryota; kingdom Metazoa; phylum Chordata; class Mammalia; order Primates; family Cebidae; genus Callithrix; species Callithrix jacchus. The sequence continues at coordinate 1,894,379 of NC_133518.1, forward strand.
GAGTTAAAAACATGTTTCCTCCAAAAGCTCCGTTTTTACATTCCAGACTGAATGGGAGTACATGCTGTAATGGGAAATATCTGGTTGTAAAATGAAAGCGAAGCTACCTAACAGAATGGTTGTCAATGTGTAGATTCAACTTACAGAGTTCAACTAATGGGGGTATGCAGCAGTTTGGAAACCCTTTATGTGGAGAATACGAAAACAGACATTTTCAGCAAAATACCCACGTATTACAAACAACAGTAAGACTGCACTGAACAAACGTATCCTTCAAACTGCTCTGCTCTGTGTTCGTGCAAACAAGTGAGATGAATCTATCTTTAGATTCAGGAGTTAACAACACGTGTCTTGTAAAATGTGCGTTTGGACATTCCAGAGTGAATGGGAGTATATGATCTAATGAGAAATATATGGTTCTAAAGGGAAACGGTGCTATCTAACAGAATGCTTGTCAATGTGTACATTTAACTTACAGAGTTAAACTGATGTGTTTATGCAGCAGTTTTGAATCCCTTTCTGTGTAGAATCAAAAACAGACATTTCCAGCAAAATACCCACATATAACAAAAAGCAGTAAGACCGCGTCTAAAACAGAGAAGAGACGTATACTTCAAACTGCTCTGTGGTGTGTCTGTTCAACTAAGTGAGTTGAATCTATCTTTAGATTCAAGAGTTGGAAACACGTTTTTTGTAAAAGCTGCGTTTGGACATTCCAGAATGAATGGGAGTATAGGCTTTCATGAGAAATAGCTGGTTCTAAAACGAAAATGTAGCTATCTAACAGAATGGTTGTCAATGATTACATTCAATTACAGAGTTAAACTGATGTGTTTAGGCAGCAGTTTGCAAACCCTTTTAAAACGAAAACATAGCTATTTAACACAATGGTTGTCAATGAGTACATTCAACATACAGAGGTAAACTGATGTGTTTATGTAGCAGTTTGAAAACTTTTCTGTGGAGAATCCAATAACAGATATTTCCAGCAAATACCCACATATTACAAACAGCAGTAAGACTGAACCAAAGAGATGCATACTAAGTGAGATTAATCTATTTTAGATTCAGGAGTTAGAAACACGTTTCTTGTAAAAACTGCATTTGGATATTCCAAGGTGAATGAAAGTACATGCTGTAATGAGAAATATCTGGTTCTAAAACGAAAACGGAGCTATCTAACAGAATGGTTGTCAATGTCTAGGTTCAACTGACAGAGGTAAAATTATATGTTTATGCAGCAGTTTGGAAACCCTTTCCATGAATAATCCAAAAACAGACATTTCCAACAAAATACCCAACTATAACTAACAGCAGTAACACTGCATCTAAAACACAGAAGAAACGTATCCTTCAAACTGCTCTCCTGTGAGTTGCTTCAAAAAGTGTGTTGAATCTATCTTTAGATTTAGGAGACAGAAACACGTTTTTTGTAAAAGCTACGTTTGGACATTCCAGAGTTAATGTGAGTATATCCTGTAATGAGAAATATCTGGTTCTAAAACAAAACCAGAGCTATCTAAAGAATGGTTGTCAATGTGTACGTTCGACTGACAGAGGTCAACTGATATGTTTATGCAACAGTTTGGAAACCCTTTCTGTGGAGAAACCAAAAATATGAATTTCCAGCAAAATACCTTCCTAAAACAAACAGCAGTAAGACTGCGTCTAAAACACAGAAGAGACGTATCCTTCAAACTGCTCTGCAGTTTTTTCATAAAATTAACTGAGTTGAATCTATTTTTAGATTCAGGAGTTCGAGACATGTTTTTTGTAAAAGGTGCATTTGGACATTCCAGAGTGAAAGGAAGTATATGCTGTAATGAAAAATATCTGGTTCTCAAACAAAAACGGAGCTATGTTACAGAATGGTTGTCAAGGTGTACATTCCGCTTACAGAGTTAAACTGATGTGTTTATGCAGCAGTTTGGAGACCCTTTCTGCAGAGAATCCAAAACAGACATTTCCAGCAAAATACCTGCATATAGCAAACAACAGTAAGTCTGAGTCTAAAACTCAGAAGAAACGTATCCTTTATACGGCTCTGCTGTGTGTTCGTTTAACTAAGTGAGTTGTATTTACCTTTAGATTCAGGAGTTAGAAACACGTTTATTGTTAAAGCTGCATTTGGACATTCCAGAGTGAATGGGAGTATATGCTGTAATGAGAAATATCTGGTTCTAAAATGAAAACGTAGCTATCTAACAGAATGGTTGTCAATGTGCACATTCAACGTACAGAGTTAAATTGATGTGTTTATGCAGCAGTTTGGGAACCCTTTCTGTGGCAGATCCAAGAACAGACATTTCCAGAAAAATACCATTCTATGACAAACAGAAGTAAGACTGCTTTTAAAACACAGAAGAAACGTATCCTTCAAACTCCTCTGTTGTATGTTCATTCACCTAAGTGAGTTGAATCTCTCTTTAGATTCAGGAGTTATAAACACGTTTCTTGTAAAAGCTGTGTTTGGACATTCCAGAGTGAATGGGAGTATACACTGTAGTGAGAAATATCTGGTTCTAAAAGGAAAACTGAGCTATCTAACAAAATAGTTGTCAATGTGTACATTCAAATTACAGAGTTAAACTGATGTGTTTATGAAGCAGTTTGGAAAATCTTTCTGTGTAGAATCCAAAAACAGATATTTCCAGCAAAATACCCGCATATTACAAACAGCAGTAGGACTGCACCGAAGAATCATATACTTCAAACTGCTCTGCTGTGAGTTCATTCAACTAAGTGAGATGAATCTACCTTTAGATTGAGGAATTAGAAACACGATTCTTGTTAAAGGTGCGTTTGGACAATCCAGAGTGAATGGGAGTATATGGTCTAATGAGAAATATCTGGTTCTAAATGAAAACGAAGCTATCTACACAATGCTTGTCAATGTGTACATTCAACTTACAGAGTTAAACTGATGTGTTTATGCATCAGTTTTGAAACTCTTTCTGCGGAGAATACAAAAACAGACATTTTCTGCAAAATGCCCACATACGGCAAACAGCAGTAAGACTGAGTCTAAAACACAGAAGAAATGTATCCTTCAAACTGCTCTTCTGTGTGTTTATTTAACTAAGTGAGTCAAATCTATCTTTAGATTCAGAATTTGGAAGCACGTTTCTTGTAAAAGCTGCATTTGGACATTCCAGAGTGAATGGGAGTATATGCTTTCATGAGAAATATCTGGTTCTCAAACGAAAACGGAGCTATCTAACAGAATGGTTGTCAATGTGAAAATTCAACTTATAGAGTTAAACTGTTGTGTTTACACAGTACTTTGAAAACCCTTTCTGTGGAGAATCCAAAGTCACACATTTCTAGCAAAATATCCACATATTAAAAAGAGCAGTAAGACTGGGTCTAAAACACAGAAGAAACGTACCCTTCAAACTGCTCTGCTGTGCGTTCCTTCAACTAGTAAGTTGAACCTAACTTTAGATTCAGGAGTTAGAAACACGTTTCTTCTAAAGGCTGCATTTGGACATTTGAGAGTGAATGAGAGTACATGCTGTAATGAGAAATATCTGGTTCTAAAACGAAAATGGAGCTATCTAACAGAATGTTTGTCAATGAGTACATTCAACTTACATAGTTAAAATGACGTGTTTTAGCAGCAGTTTTGAAACGCTTTCTGTGGAAAATCCAAATACAGATATTTCCAGAAAAAATACATACATATTACAAACAGCAGTAAGACTGCATCCAAAACACTGAAGAAAGTTATCCTTCGAACTGCTCTGCTGTGTGTTCGTTCAACTAAGTGACATGAATCTATCTTTAGATTCAGAAGTTAGATAAACGTTTCTTGTAAAAGGTGCGTTTTGACATTCCAGAGTAAAAGGCGGTATATGCTCTAATGAGAAATATCTGGTTCTAAAAGTAAAATGGAGCTATCTAACAGAATGCTTGTCAATGCGTACCTTCAAATTACAGAGTTAAACTGATGTGTTTATGCAGCAGTTTGGAAACTCTTTCTGTGGAGAATCCAAAAACAGTCATTTCCAGCAAAATACCAGCCTATAGGAAACAGCAGTAAGCCTGTGTATAAAACACAAAAGAAACTTATCCTCCAAACCACTCTGCTGTGCGTTCCTTGAACTAGTGAGTTGAATCTATCTTTAGATTCAGGAGTTAGAAACACGTTTCTTGTAAAAGCTGCATTTGGACATTCCAGAGGGAATGGGAGTATAGGATGTAGTGAGAAGTATCTGGTTCTAAAATGAAAACACGTTTCTTCTGAAGGCTGCGTTAGGACATTTGAGAGTGAATGGGAGTACATGTTGTAATGAGAAATATCTGGTTCTAAAACGAAAATGGAGCTATCTAACAGAATGGTTGTCAACGTGTACATTCAACAGACAGAGGTAAACTGATGTGTTTATGCATAGTTTGGAAAATATTTCTGTGGAGAATCCAAAAACAGACATTTCCAACAAAATACCTGGCTATAACAAACAGCAGTAGGACTTCATCTAAAACACAGAAGATACATATCCTTCAAACTGCTCTGCAGTGTGTTTGTTCAACTAAGTGAGATGAATCCATCTTTAGATTCAGAAGTTGGAAACACTTTTATTGTAAAAGCTGCGTTTGGACATTCCAGAGTGAATGGGAGTATAGGCTGTAGTGAGAAATATCTGGAGCTAAAACAAAAACCGGGTTATCTAACAGAATGTTTGTCAATGTGTAAATTCAACTTACAGAGTTAAACTGATGTGTTTATGCAGCAGTTAGGAAAACCTTTCTGTAGAGAATCCAAAAACAGATATTTCCAGCAAAATACCCGCATATTGCAAAAAGCAGTAAGACTGCACCAAAGAAACATATCCTACAAACTGCTCTCTTGTGTGTTCATTCAACTAAGCGAGGTGAATCTATCTTTAGATTCAGGAGTCAGAAACAGGTTTTTTGTAAAAGGTGCATTTGCACATTCCAGAGTGAATGGGAGTATATGGTCTAAGGAGAAATATCTGGTTCTAAATGAGAACGGAGCTGTCTACAGAATGCTTGTCAATGTGTACATTCAGCTTACAGACTTAAACTGATGTGTTTATGCAGCAGTTTTGTAACCCTTTCTGCGGAGAATCCAAAAACAGACATTTACCACAAACTACACGCATATAGCAAACAGCAGTAAGACTGAGTCTAAAACACAGAAGAAACGTATCCTTCAAACTGCTCTGCTGTGTGTTTGTTTAACTAAGTGAGTTGAATCTACCTTTAGATTCAGGAGTTAGAGACACGTTTTTTTGTAAAAGCTGCATTTTGACATTCCAGAGTGAATGGGAGTATATGCTTTCATGAGAAATATCTGGTTCTCAAACGAAAACAGAGCTATCTAACAGAATGGTTGTCAATGTGTACATTAAACATACAGAGGTAAACTGATGTGTTTATGCAGCTGTTTGAAAAATATTTCTGTGGAGAATCCAAAAACAGACATTTCCGACAATATACGCACCTATAACAAACAGCAGTAAGACTGCATCTAAAACACAGAAGAGACGTATCCTTCAACCTGCTCTGCGGTGTGTTTGTTCAATTAATTGAGTAGAATCTATCTTTAGATTCAGGAGTTGGAAATACGTTTGTTGTAAAAGATGCGTTTGGACATTCCAGAGTGAATGGGAGTATAGGCTGTAATGAGAAATATCTGGTTCTAAAACGAAAACGGAGCTATCTAATAGAATGGTTGTCAAAGTGCAAATTAAAATTACAGAGTTAACCTGATGTGTTTATGCAGCAGATTGGAAACTCTTTTGTGGGGGATCCAAAAACCGACATTTACAGCAAAATACCCGCATATAACAAACAAAAGTAAGACTCCGTCTGAAACACAGAATAAACGTATCATTCAAACTGTTCTGCTGTGTGTTCGTTCAACTATGTGAGTTGAATCTATCTTTAGATTCAGGAGTTAGAAACACGTTTCTTGTAAAAGCTGCATTTGGACATTCCAGAGTGAGTGGGAATATAGGCTGTACTGAGAAATATCTGGATCTAAAACGAAAACGGAGCTATCTCACAGAATGGTTGTCAATGTGTACATTCAACATACAGAGTTAAACTGATGTGTTTAGGCAGCAGTTTGCAAACCCTTCCTGTGGAGAATCCAAAAACAGACATTTCCAGCAAAATACCCGCATATAACAAAGAGCAGTAAGACTGCATCTAAAACACAGAAGAAACGTATCCTACAAACTGCACTGCTGTGTGTTCTTTCAACAAATTGAGATGAATCTATCCTTAGATTCAGTAGTTAGAAACAGATTTCTTGTTTAAGGTGCCTTTGGACATTCCAGAGTGAATGGTATAATATGCTCTAATGAGAAATATCTGGTTCTAAACGAAAATGGAACTAACAGAATGCTTGTCAATGTGTACATTCAACTTACAGAGTTCAACTGATGTGTTTATGCAGCCTTTTAGAAACCTTTTTTGTGGAGAATCCAAAATAACACATTTCCAGCAATATACCCACATATAACAAAGAGCAGTAAGACTGCGTCTAAAACACAGAAGAAGCGTATCCTTCAAACTGCTCTGCTGTGTGTTTGTTCAATTAAGTGAGTTGAATCTCTCTTTAGATTCAGGAGTTAGAAACACGTTTCTTGTAAAAGCTGCATTTGGACATTCCCGAGTGAATGGGAGTATATGCTATATTGAGAAATATCTGGTTCTAAAATGAAAACAGAGCTACCTAACAGAATGGTTGTCAATGTGTACATTCAACTGACAGCGGTAAACTGATGTGTTTATGCAGCAGCTTGGAAACAATTTCAGTGGAGAATCAAAAATCATGCATTTCCAACAATATACCCGCCTATAAAAAACAGCAGTAAGACTGCATCTAAAACACAGAAGAGACGTATTATTCGAAATTCTCTTTGGTGTGTTTGTTAAATTAAGTGAGTTGAATGTATCTTTAGATTCAGGAGTTGGAAACACGTTTATTGTAAAAGCTGCATTTGGACATTCCAGAGTGAATGGTAGTATAGGCTGTAATGAGAAATATCTGGTTCTAAAACCAAAACTTAGCTATCTAACAGAATGGTTGTCAATGTGTACATTGAATTTAGAGAGTTAAACTGATGGTTTTATGGAGCACTTTGGAAACCCTTCCTGCGGACAATCCAAAAATAGACATCTCCAGCAAAATACCCGCATATTACAAACAGCAGTAAGACTGCATATAAAACACAGAAGAAACGTATCCTTCAAACTGCTCTGATGTGTGTTCGTTCAACTAAGTGAGTTGAATCTCTCTTTAAATTCAGGAGATAGAAACACATTTTTTTTAAAAGCTGCATTTAGACATTCCAGAGTCAATGGGAGTGTAGGCTGTAGTCAGAAGTATCTGGTTCTAAAAAGAAAACGGAGCTTTGTAACAGAATTGCTGTCAACGTGTACATTTAACTCACAGAGTTTAACAGATGTGTTTATGCAGCAGTTTGGAAAGTTTTTTTGTGGAGAATCCAAAAACAGATATTTTCAGCAAAATGCCTGCCTATTACAAACAGTAGTAAAACTGAACTGAGGAAACGTATCCTTCAAACTGCTCTGCTGTGTGTTCGTTCAACTACGTGAGCTGAATCTATCTTTAGATTCAGGAGTTAGAAACACATTTCTTGTAAAAGCTGCATTTGGACATTCCAGACTGAATTGGAGTATATGCTTTAATGACAAATATCTGGTTCTAAAATGAAAACGGAGATATCTAACAGAATGGTTGTCAATGTGTACATTCAACTTAGAGAGTTAAACTGATGCGTTTATGCAGCAGTTTGTAAACCTTTTCTGTGGAGAACCCAAAAACAAGCTTGTTCAGCAAAATACACGCATATTACAAACAGCAGTAAGACTGCATCTAAAACACAGAAGAAACGTATTTTTCAATCTGCTCTGCTGTGTGTTCGCTCAACTAAGTGAGTTGAATCTATCTTTAGATTTAGGAGTTAGAGACACGTTTCTTGTAAAAGGTGCATTTGGACATTTCAGAGTCAATGGAAGTATATGCTGTAATGACAAATATCTGGTTCTAAAATGAACACGGAGCTATCTAACAGAATTTTTTGCAATGCGTACATTCAACTTACAGTGGTCAACTGATGTGTTTATTCAGCATTTTTAAACCCTTTCTGAGGAGACATTTCGAGCAAAATACCTGCATATAGCAAATAGTAGTAAGACTGATTATAAAACACAGAAGAAACGTATGCTTCAAACTGTTCTGCTGTTTGTTCCTTCAATAAGTGAGTTGAATATATCTTTATATTTAGGAATTAGAAACACTTTACTTGTAAAAGCTGCGTTTGGACATTCCAAAGTGAATCGTAGTATATGTTGTAATGAGAAATACCTGGCTCTAAAACAAAAACGGAGCTATCTACAAGAATGGTTGTCAATGTGTATGTTCAACTGACAGAGGCAAACTGATGTGTTTATGCAGTAGTTTGGAAACCATTTCTGTGGAGAATCCAAATACCGACATTTCCAACAAAATACCCGCATACTACAAACAGCAGTAAGACTGCATCTAAAACACAGAAGAAACGTATTTTTCCAGCTGCTCTTCTGTGTGTTCGTTCAACTGAGTTGAATGTCTCTTTCGGTTCAGGAGTTAGAAACACGGTTCTTGTAAAAGCTGCGTTTGGACATTCCAGAGTGAATGAGAGTATATGGCTTAATGAGAAATATCTGGTTCTAAAACCTAAACGGAGCTATCTATCAGAATGGTTGTCAATGTGTACATTCAACTTACAGAGTTAAACTGATGTGTTTGTGCAGCAGTTTGGAAACCCTTTATGTGGAGAATCCAAAAGCAGACAATTCCAGCAAAATACTGGCCTATAGCAAACAGCAGTAAGACTGTGTCTAAAATACAAAAGAAACATATCCTTCAAACTGCTCTGCTGTGTGTTTGTTCCAATAAGTGAGTTGAATCTATATTTATATTTAGCAGTTAGAGACCCATTTCTTGTAAAAAATGCGTTTGGACATACCAGAGTGAATGGGAGTTTATGCTGTAATGAGAAATATCTGGTTCTAAAACGAAAACCGAGCTGTCTAACAGAATGGTTGTCAATGAGTACGTTCAACTGACAGAGGTAAACTGATGTGTTTATGCAGCAGTTTGGAAACCATCTCTGTGGAGAATCCAAAAATATGCATTTCCAACAAAATACCCACCTATAACAAATAGCAGTAAGACTGCGTCTAAAACACAGAAGAGACGTATCCTTCAACCTGGTCTGCAGTGTGTTTGTTCAATTAAGTGCGTTGAATCTATCTTTAGATTCAGGAGTTGTAAACACCTTTATTGTAAAAGCTGCGTTTGGACATTCCCGAATGAATGGGAGTATATGCTTTAATGAGAATAAAGCTTGTTCTCAAACAAAAACGGAGATATCTAACATAATGGTTGTTTCTGTGTACATTCAACTGATGTGTTTATTCAGCACTTTGTAAACCCTTTCTTTGGAGAATCCAAAAACAGTCATTTCCAGCAAAATACTCGCATATAACAAAGAGCTGTAACACTGTGTCTAAAACAAAGAAGAAACGTATCCTTCAAACTGCTCTGCTGTGTGTTCGTTTAAGTAAGTGAGTTGGATCTATCTTTAGATTCAGGAGTTGGAAACACGTTTAATGCAAAAGCTGCATTTGGACATTCCAGAATGAATGGGAGTATAGGCTGTAATGAGAAATATCTGGTTCTAAAACGAAAACGTATCAATCTAACAGAATGGTGATAAATGTTCACATTCACCTTACAGAGTTAAGCTGATGTATTTCTGCAGCAGTTTAGAAACTCTTTCAGTGGATAATCCAAAACTAGACATTACCAGCAAAATACTTGCATATTACAAACAGTAGTAAGACTGCATCTAAGACACAGAAGAAAAGTGTCCTTCAAGCTGCACTGCTGTGCATTCCTTCAAGTAGTGAGTGGAATCTATCTTTAGATTCAGGAGTTAAAAACACGTTTCTTGTAAAAGCTGCGTTTAGACATTCCAGAGTGAATTGGAGTATATGTTGTAATGAGCAATATCTGGTTCTAAAACAAAAACCGAGCTATCTAACAGAATGGTTGTCAATGTGTACGTTCAAGTGACAGAGGTCAACTGATGTGTTTATGCAGCAGTTTGGAAAACATTTATGTGGAGAATCCAAAAACAGACGTTTCCAACAAAATACCCACCTATAACACACAGCAGTACTACTTCGTCAAAAACACAGAAGAGACATATGCTTCAAATTGTTCTGCAGTGTGTTCGTTCAACAAAGTGAGTTGAATCTATGTTTAGATACAGGAGATGGAAACACGTTTATTGTAAAAGCTGGGTTTGGACATTCCAGAGTGAATGAAAGTATAGCCTCTAATGAGCAATATCTGGTTATGAAACGAAAAGGGAGCTATCTAACAGAATGTTTGTCAATGTGTGCATTCAACTAACAGAGTTAAACGGATGTTTTTATGCAGCAGTTTGGAAACCCTTTCTTTGGAGAATCCAAAAACAGACATTCCCAGAAAAATACCTGCATATAACAAACAGCAGTAAGACAGAGTCTTAAACACAGAAGAAACGCATCTTTCAAACTGCTCTGCTGTGTTTTACATCAACTAAGTGAGTTCAATCTCTCTTTAGATTCAGGAGTTAGAAACACATATCTTGTAAAAGATGCATTTGGACATACCAGAGTGAATGGGAGTTTATGCTGTAATGAGAAATATCTGGTTCTAAAACTAAAACTGAGCTACCTTACAGAATGTTTGTCAATGCGTACATTCTACTTAGAGTTCAACTGACATGTTTATGCGGCAGTTTGGAAATCCTTCCTGTGGAGAATCCAATAACAATATTTCCACCAAAATACCCTTGTATAACAAACCGCAGTAAGATTGCATCTGAAAAACAGAAGAAACACATTTTTCAAACTGCCCAGCTTTGTGTTTGTTCATCTAAGTGAGTTGAATCTATCTTTAGATTCAGGAGTTAGAAACCCGTTTCTTGTAAAAGCTGTGTTTGTCAATTCCAGCTTTAAAATGGGTGTATATGCTGTAATGAGCAATATCTGGTTCTCAAAGGAAAACGGAGTTATCCAACAGAATGGTTGTCAATGTGTACATTCAACACACAGGTAAAACTGATTTGTTTATGTAGCAGTTTGGAAACCTATTCTGTGAAAAATCCAAAGACAGACATTTTTAGCAAAATATCCACATATAACAAACAGCCGTAAGACTGCGTGTAAAACACAGAAGAACGTATTCTCCAAACTGCTCCGCTGTGTGTTCGTTCAACTAAGTGAGTTGAATTTATCTTTAGATTCAGGAGTTAGAAACACGTTTTTTGTAAATGCTGCGTTTGGAATTTTTAGAGTGAATGGCAATATATGTTGTAATGAAAAATATCTGATTCTAAAATTAAAACGAAGCTATCTAACAGAATGGTTGTCAATGTGTACATTCAACTTAGAGTTAAACTGATGTGTTTATGCAGCAGTTTGGAAACCCGCTCTGTGGAGAAGCCCAAAACAGACATTTCCAGCAAAATAACTGCATGTAACAAACAGCAGTAAGACTGCGCCTAAAAGACAGAAGAAACCTATCCTTCAAACTGCTCTGATGTGTGTTCTTTAAAGTAAGTGACTTGAACCTATCTTGAGATTCAGGAGTTGGAAAGCTGTTTCTTGTAAAAACCACGTTTGGTCATTGCAGAGTGAATGGGAGTATATGCTGCAATGAGAAATATCTGGTTCTGCAGCAAAAACAAAGCTATCTAACAAAATGGTTGTCAATGTGTACATTCAACTTGCAGAGTTAAATGGATGTGTTTATGCATTAGTTTGGAAAACCTTTCTGTTGAGATTCCAAAAACAGACATTTCCAGCAAAATACCCACATATAACAAACAGCAGTAAGACTGCCTCTAAAACACAGAAGAAACATATCCTACAAACTGCTCTGCTGTGTGTTCCTTCAACTAAGGGAGTGGAATCTATCTTTAGATTCTGGAGTTGGAAACACCTTTCTTTTAACAGCTACGTTTGGACATTCCAGCGTGAATGGGACTATTTTGCCTGGATTTGCCTTGCCTAAATTTGCATTTCCTTGCCTTGCCTTACCTGAATTTGCCTTGCCTTGCCTTGGAATGACTTGCCTTGCCTGGATTTGTTTTGCCTTGATCTCCTGGATTTTCCCTGCCTGGGTTTGCCTTTTCTTGACTTGCCTGGATTTGCCTTGCCTTAAATTTCGTTGCCTTGCCTGGATTTGCCTTGCTCAGATTTGCATTGCCTTGTTTTGCCTTTCCTTGCCTTGCCTGTATTTGTCTTGCCTTGCCTTGTCTGGATTTGTTTTGCTTTGCCTTGCCTTGCCTGGATTTGCCTTTACCAGATTTACCTTGCCTTGCCATGCCTTCCCTGGATTTGCCTTGCCTGAATTTATCTTGCCTTGCCTTCCGCAAATTTGACTTGCCTGTATTTGCTTTGCATTGCCTTGCCATGCCTAGCCTGGATATGCCTTTCTTGGATTTGCCTTAGATTTCTTTGCCTTGCCTGAATTTGCCTTATCTTGCCTTGTTATGCCTGCATTTGCCTTGCTTGGATTTGCCTTCTCTTGCCTTTCCTGAATTTATCATGCCTTGACTTGCCTTGCCTGGCCAGGATTTTCCTTGCCTGTATTTGCCTTGCCTTGCATTGCCTAAATTTTCCTTGGCTGGAATTGCATTTTCTTGCCTTGCCTGGATTTGCCTTGTCTGGATTTGCCTTGCCTTGGCTTGACTGGATTTGCCTTGCCTGGACTTGCCTTGCATGTATTTAATTTGCTTTGTTTTGCCTGGATTTGCCTTGCCTGGCATTGCATTGCCTTGCGTTGCCTGGATTGGGCTTGCCTTGCCTTGTTTTGCCTGGATTTGCCTTGCCTGGACTTGCCTTACATGTACTTGATTTGCTTTGTTTTGCCTGGTTTTACCTTGCCTTGCCTTGCCTTGCCTGGATTTGTTTTACCTTGCTTTGCCTGAATTTACTTGCCTGGATTTGCCTTGCCTTGCTTTACATTGCCTGAATTTGCCTTGTCTTGCCTAAATTTGCCTTGCCTTGGGTTGCCTGGATTTGCCTTGACTGGATTTGCCTTGCCTGGATTTGCCTTGCCTTGCCTTGTCTTGCCTGGGTTTGCCTTGCTTGGATTTGACTTGCATTGATTTGACTTGATTGCCTTGCCTTGCCTGAATTTGCATTGCCTGGATATTACTTGCCTTGCATTGCCTTGCCTGGATTTGCCTTCCCTGCATTCCCCTTGTATTGTCTTGCCTCGCCTGGATTTGCCTTGTCTGGATTTGCCTGGCTGTCTCTGGCTTTGCCTTGCCCGGATTTGCCTTGCTTTCCCATGCCTTGCCTGTATTTGTCTTGCCTAAATATGCCTTTTCTTGCCTTGCCTTTACTAGATTTGCATTGCCTGGATTTTCCTTTCCTGGAATTTCCTTGCCTTGTCTTGCCTTGCTTGGATTTGCCTTGCCTTGCCCTGCCTGGATTTGCCTTACCTAGAATTGCATTTCCTTGCCTTGCTTGGATTTGCTTTGTCTCATTTTGCCTTTCCTTGTCGTGCCTGGATTTTCCTTGCCTTGTTTTGTCTTGCCTAAATTTGCCTTGTCTGGATTTGCGTTGCCTTGTCTTGCCTTGCCTGTGTTTGCCTTGCCTGGATTTGTCTTGCTGGAATTTGCCTTGCCTTGCCTTGGCTTGCCTAGATTTGCCTTGCCTGGATTGGCCTTGCCTGGATTTGCCTTGCCTGGATTTACTTTGTTTTGCCATTCCTTGCCTTGCCTGGATTTGCCTTTTCTGGATATGCTTTGCCTTGCCTTTCCTGGATTTTTCTTGCCTAGATTTGCCTTTCCTTGCCTTGCCTTACCTGGATTTGCCTTGCCTTGCCTGGATTTGCCTTGTCTGGGTTTGTCTTGCCTTGCCTGAATTTTTCTTGACTTGATTTGCCTTTCCTAACCTTGCCTTGCCTGGATTTGCCTTGCCTGGATTTGCCTTTCCTCGCCTGGCCTTGCCAGAATTTTTCTAGCCTGGATTTGCCTTTCCTAGCCTTGCCTTGCCTGGATTTGCATTCCCTGGATTTGCCTTGGCTTGCCTTACCTTTCCTGGATTTGCCTTCCCTGGATTTGCCTTACTTTTTCTTGCATTGCATGGATTTGCCGTGCCTGGATTTTCCTTGCCTTGCTTCGTTTTGCTTGCCTTTGCCTTGTCTGGAATCATCTTGATTTGCATTGCCCGAATTTGCCTTGTCTGAATTTGCATTGTCTTGCCTTGCCTGGCCTGGATTTGCTTTTCTGCATTTGACTTCCTTTGCCTTGCCTTGGCTGGATTTGACTTGCCTTGCCTTGCCTTGCCTGAATTTGACTTGCCTGGATTTGCCTAGCTTTGCCTTGCCTTGCCTTACCTGGATTTGCATTACATAGATTTCTTTTCCCTGTCTTTCCTGGAATTGCCTTGCCTGGATTTGACTATTTTGCCTTGCCTGTATTTGCCTTGTCTGGCATTGCCTTGCCTTACCTTGGCTGGTTTGGTATTGCCTGGATTTCCCTTGCCTTGCCATGCCTTGCCTGAATCTGTCTTGCCTGGATTTGCTTTCTCTGGCCTTGCCAGGATTTTCCTTGCCTGGATTCTCCTTGTCTTGCCTGGATTTGCCTTTCTGGATTTGCCTGGCCTGGAATTGCCTTGCCTTGCCTTGTTTTGCCTGGAAATGCCTTGTCTGGATTTGCCATGCCTTGCCTTGCCTTTCTTGTATTTGCCATGCCTTGATTTACCTTGCATTTCCTTCCCTTACCTGGATTTGCCTTGCATATATTTGACTTGCTTTGCCTTTTTTGTCCTGGATTTGCCTAGTCTGGATCTGCCTTGCTTTGCCTTGCCTTGTCTTACCTTGCCTTGCCTTGCCTGGATTTCCCTTCTCAGGATTTGCCTTGCCTTGTCATGCCTTGCCTGCATTTGCCTTGCCTGGATTTGCCTTTCCTGGTTTTGCCTGAAATTTTCTTGCCTTGATTTGCCTTGCCTGGCCAGGATTTGCCTTGCCTTGCATTACCTGAATTTTTCTTGGCTGGATTTGCATTTTTTCCCTTGCCTAAATTTGCCTTGTCTGGATCTGCCTTGCCGTGACATGCCTGGATTTGCCTTGCATGAATTTGCATTTCCTTGCCTTGTTTGGATTTGCCTTGTCTGATTTTGCCTTTCTTTGTCTTGCCTGGATTTGTTTTGCCTTGCCTTGCCTTTCTTGGATTGGCCTTCCCTGGATTTGTCTTGTCTTTCCCTGACTGGATTTTCCTTGCCTGGATTTGCATTTCCTTGACTTGCTTTGCCTTGCCTGGACTTGCATTTCCTGGATTTTCCTCTCAATGTTCTCCTGGATTTGCCTTGCCTGGATTTGTTTTTCCTTGACGTGCCTTGATTTGCCTTGCCTTGCCTTTCCTTGCTTGCCTGGATTTGCGTTGCCTTGCCTTGCCTTGCCTGGTTTTGCCTTTTTTTTGCCTTGCCTGGATTTGTCTTGCCTTGCTGTACCTGAATTCACCTCGCCTGGATTTTCCTTGCCTTGCTTTGCCTTGCCTGGACTTGCATTGCCTGGATTTTCCTTGACTGGATTTGCCTTTCCTTGACTTGCCTTTATTTGCCTTGCCTTGACATTTTTGCTTGCCTGGATTAGTCTTGCCTGGATTTGCGTTGCCTTGCCTTGCCTGGTTTTGCCTTTTCTTGCCTTGCCTGGATTTGCCTTGTCTGGATTTGCCCTGCTTGGATTTGCCTTGCCTTGCCTTGCTTTGCCTTGCCTGGATATGCCTTGCCTAAATTTGCCGTGCCTTGCCTTGACTAGCTTGGATTTGCCTTGACTGGATTTACCTTGCCTTGCCTTGCCTAATTTTGCGTTGCCTGAATTTGCCTGTCCTTGCCTGAATTTGTGTTGCCTTGCCTAAATTTGCCTCGCTTTGCCTTGCCTTGTCTGCATTTGCATTGCCTGAATGTGCCTTGCCTTGCCTGCACTTGCCTTGCTTGCCTTGACTTTCCTGGATTTTCCTTTTCTGGATTTGCCTTTACTTGACTTGCCTTGCCTGGATTTGCCTTTCCTTGCTTTGCATTTTCTGGATTTCCTTGCCTGGATTTGCCTTCCCTTGTTTTGCCTCTCCCGGATTTGTCTTGCCTAAATTTGCCTTGCCTTGCCTTACCTTGCCTTGCCTTGCCTGTATTTGCCTTGCCTTAACCTGCCTGGATTTTCTTTGCCTAGATTTGTATTTTCTTGCCTTCCTTGGATTTGCCTTCTCAGAATTTGCCTTTTCTTGTATTGCCTGGATTTACCTTTCCTTTCCTTGCCTTGCCTGGATTTGCATTGCCTTGCCTTGACTTGCGTGTATTTGTTTGCCTGGATTTGCTTTGTTTTACCTAGTGTTGCCTGGATTTGCCTTGTCAGCATTTGCCTTGCCTTGCCTTGATTTGTCATACCCTAGTTTGCGTTGCCTTGCCTTGCCTGGATTTGCCTTGCCTTGTGTTGCCCTGCCTGGATTTGCCTTTCCTTTCCTTGCCTTGCCTGGAATTTTCTTTCCTAGATATACCTTGCCTTGCCTTGCCTGGATTTTTTAGCCTAAATTTGCCTTGCCTTGCCTGTATTTGCCTTGCCTTGCCTTGTCTTAAATGGATTTTACTTGTCTGGATTTGCCTTGCCTTGCCTGGAATTTCCTTGCCTAGATTTGCCTGTTCTAGCCTTGCCTTTCCTGAATTTTCCTTGTCTGTATTTAAATTTTCTAGATTTGTCTTGCCTGAATTTTCGTAGCCTGGATTTGCGTTTCCTAGCCTTGCCTTGCCTGGATTTGCGTTTCCTAGCCTTGCCTTGCCTGAATTTGCCTTGCCTTGCCTTGTCATTCCTGGATTTGCCTCGCCTGGATTTGCTTTTCTTTTCCTTGTCTTGCCTGGATTTGCATTGCCTGGATTTGCCATGCCTAGATTTTCCTTGCCTTGCCTTGTTTTGCCTGGATTTGCTTTGCCTGGATTTGCTTTTTCTTGTTTTGACTGGATTTACCTCGCCTTTCCTTGCCTTTCTTTGCCTTGCCTTTCTTTGCCTTGCCTAAATTTTCCTGAACATGCCTTGCCTTGAATTGCCTGGATTTCCCTTGTCTGAATTTGCATTGCCTTGCCTTGTCTGGCCTGGATTTGCTTTCCTGCATTTGCCTTGCCTTGCCTTGCCTTGCCTTGCCTTGCCTGGGCTGGTTATTCCTTGCCTGGATTTGCCTTGACTTGCCTCGTTTTGCCTCGCCTTGTCTTGCCTTGCATGGGTTTGACTTGCCTGAATTTGCCTTGACTTGCCTTGCCTTACCTGGATTTGCCTTGCCTGGATTTGCCTTTCCCTGCCTTCCCTGGATTTTTCTTGCTTTGCCTTTCCTAGCCTGGATTAGCCTTGCCTGGATTTGACATTTTTGTTTTGCCTGAATTTTCACTGTCTGTGATTGTCTTGCCTTACGTTGCCTAAATTTGTATTGCCTGGATTTGCCTTGCCTTGCCATTACTTGCCTGAATTTGCCTTTCCTGGTCTTGCCTGGATTTACCTTGCCTATATTTGCCTTGCCTTGCCTGGATTTGCCTTGCCTGGAATTTTTTTGCCTTGCCTTGTTTTGCCTGGATTTGCCTTACCTGAATTTGCCATGCCTTGCCTTGCATAGCCTGTTTTGGTATTACCTTGATTTACCTTGCATTTCTGTGCTTTGCCTTGCCTGAATTTGCCTTGCAGAAATTTTTTGCCTTGGCTTACCTTGCCTGAATTTGCCTTGCTTGGATTTTCCTTGCCTTGCTTTGCCTGGTTTTGCCTTGTGTGGATTTGCCTTTCCTTGCCTTGCCTGGATTTGCCTTACCTGTCATTGCCTTGCCTTTTCCTGCCTAGATTTCTCTTGCCTGGATTTGCATTTCCTTGCCTTGCCTAAATTTGCCTGGCCTTGCCTTACCTGAATTTTCCTTACCTGGATTAGCCTTCCCTTGTCTTGCCTTGCTGGATTTGCCTTGTCCTATTCTTCTGGATTTGCATTGTCTAGATTTGCCTTGCCTTGTCTTGCCTAGATTTGTCGTGCCTTGCCCTGTCTTGCCAGGATTTGCTGTGCCTGGATTTGCCTTGCCTTGACGTGCCTGGATTTGCCTTGCCTGCATTTTCCTTTCCTTGTCTTGCCTTGCCTGGAGGTGCCCTTTTTGCCTTTCCTTGCCTCTAGTTGCCTTGCCTTGCCTTGCCTTGTCTGGATATGCCTACTTTGGATTTTCCTTGTCTTGCCTTGGCTTGCCTTGCTTGGATTTGCCTTGCCTGCATTTAACTTGCCTTGTCTTGCCTGGATTTGCCTTGCCTTTCCTTGTTTTGCCTGGATTTTCCTTGCCTGTATTTGCCATGCCTAGCCTTCCGTTGCCTGTATTTGCCTTGCCTAATTTTGCCTTGCCTGGATTTCCCTTGCGTTGCCTTACCTTGCCTGGATTTTTCTTGCCTGGATTTGCCGTGCCTTGCTCTGCCTGGATTTGACTTGCATGGATTTGCATTTCCTTCCCTTGTTTTAATTTGCCTTGTATGATATTGCCTGCTTTTGCCTAACCTGGATTTGCCTTGCCTTGCTCTGCCTGGATTTGCCTTGCCTTGCTCTGCCTGGATTTTCCTTGCCTGTATTTGCATTTCCTTGCCTTACCAGAATTTGCCTTGCCTGGATTGGCCTTGCCTTTCCTTACATAAATTTGCCTTGACTGGATTTGCCTTGCCTTGCATTGCCTTGCCTGGATTTGCTTTGTCTTGCCTCGCCTTGCCTGGATTTGCCTTATTTGGTTTGCCTTGCCTTGCCTTGTTTTGCTTGGGTTTGCTTTGGATGGACTTGCCTTGCCTTGCCATGCCAGGATTTGCATTGCCTGAATATGCCTTGCCTTTTGTTGCCTTGCGGGATTTGCCTTGACTAGAGTTTCCTTGCCTTGCCTTAATTTGCCTTACCTTTCCTTGCCTTTGCTGGATTTTCCTTGTCTGGAATTGCCTTTCATTTCCTTGCCTGTATTTGCATTGCCTGTATTTGCCTTGCTGTGCCATGCCTGGTCTACATGTGCATTGCCTAGATTTGCCTTGCCTTGACTTCCCTGGATTTGCCTTACCTGGACTTGCCTTTCCTTGACGTTTTTTTGACTTACCAGGATTTGCTTTGCCTAAATTTGCCTTGTCTTGCATTGCCTGGATTTGCCTTCCCTGGATTTGACTTGTATGGATTTGCCTTGCCTTTTTTGCCTGGACTTGCCTTGCATGTATTTGACTTGCCTTGTTTTCCCTGAATTTGAGTTGCGTGGATTTGCCTTGCCTTGGATTGCCTTGTTTTAATTTGCTTTGCCTTGCCTCTATTGGTCTTTTTTCCCTTGTTTTGCCTGGATTTGCCTTGCCTTGCCTTGCCAGAATTTGCCTTTCCTGGATTTGCCTCGGAGAATTTGCCTTTCCTGGATTTGCCCCGCCTTGCTTTGCCTGAAATTTGTCTTGCCTTGCCTGGATTCGCCTTGCCTGGATTTGCCTTACCTATATCTGCCTTGCATGCATTTGCCTTGCCTTACCTGAGTTTGCCTTGCGTTGCCTTGTCTTGCCTGGATTTGCATTGCCTGGATTTGCCTTACCTTGCATTGACTGGATTTGCCTTGCCTTGCCTTGCCTGGATTTGCTTTGTTTAAATTTGCCTTTTCTTGCCTTGCCTAGATTTGTCTTGTCTAGATTTGCCTTGCCTTGACTGTCTTGGATTTTCCCTGCCTTTATTTTATTTTGCTTTACCTTGCCTTGCCTGGATTTACCTTACCTTGCCTTGCCTTACCTAAGCTGGATTTGCGTGGCCTGGATTTGCCTTGCCTTACCTTGCCTTATCTGGATTTGCCTTGCCTTGCATTGCGTTGCCTTGTCTGGCTTTGCCTTGAACGGATTTGCCTTGTTTTGCCTTGCCTTTCCTTGCCTCGCCTGGATTTGCCTTGCCTGGATTTGCCTTGCTGGGATTTGCCTTGCCTTGTCTTGACTTGCCTGGATTTGCCGTGCCTTGCCCTGTCTGGATTTTCCTTGCCTGGATTTGCCTTGACTTGTCTTGCCTTGACTGGATTTTCCTTGCCTGAATTTGCCTTGCCTGGATTTGTATTTTTTTGCCTTGCTTGGATTTGACTTGTCTAATTTTGCGTTTCCTTGTCGTGCCTGGATTTGCCTTGTCTTGCATTGCCTTGTCTGGATTTGCATTGCATTGCCTTGCCTTGCCTTGCCTGTGTTTGTGTTGCCTGGATTTGCTTTGCCTTCCCTAGCGTTGCCTGGGTTTGCTGTGCCTGTATTTGCCTTGCCTTGTATTGCCTTGCCTGAATTTGCCTTGCCTTGCCTGGATTTGCATAGCCTGGATTTGTCTTGGCTTGCCTTGCCTGGATTTGCCTTGCCTGAATTTTCTTGCCTTACCTGAGTTTGCCTTGAGTTGCCTTGCCTTGCCTTGATTTGCGTCACCTGGATTTTCCTTTCCTTGCCTTGCCTAGATTTACCTTGCCTGGATTTGCCTTGTTTTGCCTTACCTGGATTTGCCTCATCTTGCCATGCTTTGAGTGAATTTGGCTTACCTTACCTGACTTTGCCTTGCATTGCATTTCCGTGCCTTGCCTGGATTTGTCTTGCCTAGATTTGCCTTGCCTAGATTTCCCTTGCCTTGCCTTACCTTGCATAGATTTGCCTTGTCTGGATTTGCCTTGCCTTTCCCTTCCTGGATTGGTCTTGCCTGGATTTGCCTTGCCTTGCCTTGCTTAGATTTGCCTAGCCTTTACTTTCTTGGATTTGCCTTACCTGGATTTGCCTTGTGTTGCCTTGCCTTGCTTGAATTTCCCTTGCCTTACCTGACTTTCCCTTGTGTTGGCTTACCTTGCCTGGATTTGCTTTGACTGAATTTGCCTTGCCTTGCTTTGCCTAGATTTGAGTTACCTTGCCTTGCCTTGCCTAAATTTTACTTGCCTTACCTGAGTTTTCCTTGCGTTGCCTTGCCTTGCCTTGCCTGGATTTGCCTTCCGTGGATTTTCCTTGTCTGGATTTGCCTTGCTTAGCCTTGCCTTGCCTTGCCTGATTTTTTCTTGCCTTGATTAGCCTTGCCTTGCCTCGCCTTGCCTATACTTGCCTTGCCTGTATTTGCCTTGTCTTGCTTGTGTTACCTGATTTTCTTTTGCCTTGCTTGCCTTGCCTGGATTTGCTGTGCTTATATTTGCCTTGCCTTGCATTGTATGGATTTGCCTTTTCTTGCCTTGCCTAGATTTGCCTTGTCTAAATTTGCCTAGCCTTGGCATTTCTGGATTTTCCTTGCCTGGATTTGCCTTGGCTTGCCTTGACTTGCCTGAAATTGTCTTGACTGGATTTGCCTTACCTTGACTTGCCTTACCTATCCTGGATTTGGATGGCTTGGATTTGCCTTGCCTTACCTTACCTTGCCTGGATTTGCCTTGCCTTGAATAAATTTGCCTTGTCTGGATGTGCCTTGCCTTGCCTGGATTTTCCTTGCCTTAGTTTGCCTTGCGTTGCCTAGCCTTGCCTGGATTTGCGTTGGTTGAATTTGCCTGGCCTTTCTTTGCCTGGATTTGCCTTGCCTTGCCTTGCCTAGATTTGCCTTGTCTGGATTTGCCTTGGTTTGCCTTGCCTTGCCTGAATTTTCCTTGCCTCGCCTTGCCTAGATTTGCCTTGCTTTCCCTTGCCTTTCCTGGGCTTCCCTTGCCATGCCTTGCCTTGCCTGGATTTGCTGTGCCTGTATTTGCCTTGCCTTGCATTGCATGGATTTTCCTTGCCAGGATTTGCCTTTTATTGCCTTGCCTAGATTTTTCTTTTCTAAATTTTCTTTGCCTTGCCCTTCCTGGTTTTTGTTTTATCTAAATTTTCCTTGCCTTGCCTTGCCTTGCCTTGCATGGATTTGCCTTGTCTTGCCTTGCCTTACGTATCCTGGAATTGCGGGGCCTGGATTATTTTGCCTTACCTTGTCTTGCCTGGATTTGCCTTGCTTTGCCTTGCCTTGCTGTCATTGCCTTGCCTTGTCTGGATTTGCCTTGCCAGAATTTGCCTTGCCTTGATTTGCATTGCCTGGCCTTTCCTTTCCTTTCCTTGCCTGGAATTGCCTTGACTGGATTTGCCTTGCCTTTCATTGCCTGAATTTGCCTTGCCTGAATTTTCATTTTATAGCCTTGCCTTTCCTGGATTTGCGTTGGCTGGATTTGCCTTGTCTTGCCTTGTCTTTCCTGGATTTGACATCTCTGGATTTGCCTTGCTATTCCTTGCATTGCATGGATTTGCCTTGCTTGGATTTGCCATGCCTGAATTTTCCTTGCCTTGCCTCGTTTTGCCTGGATTTGCCTTTTCTGGCTTTGCGTTTCCTGCCTTGTCTGGATTTGCCTTGCCTTTTTTTGCCTGAATTTTCCTTGCCTTGAGTTGCCTTGCCTTGCCTTGCCTGGATTTGCCTTGTCTGCAATCGCCTTGCCTTGTCGTGCATGGATTTGCACTCCCTGAATTTTCCTTGCCTTGCCTTGTATTGCCTGCATATACCTTGCCTGGATTTGTGTTGCCTTGCCTTGCCTTGCCTGGATTTCTGTTGCCTAGATTTGCCTTGTGTTCCCTTGCGTTGCCGTGATTTGACTTGCCTGAATATTTCTGGCCTTGTCTTGACTTGTATTTTTTGGATTTGCCTTGCGTGAATTTGCATCATCTTGCCTTTCCTGGCCTGAATTTGCATTGTCTTGCCTTGTCTGGCCTGGGTTTGCTTTCCTGAGTTTGCCTTGTTTTGTTTTTCCATGGCTGGATTTGCTTGCCTGGGCTTGCCTTGCCTGGATTTGCCTTGTCTTGTTCTCCTGGATTTGCCTTGCCTGGATTTGCCTTTCCTTGACTTGTCTGGATTTACGTTGCCTTGACTTTCCTTGTGTTGCCTGGATTTGCCTTGCCTGGACTTGCATTGCCTTGCCTTGACTGGTTTTGCCTTTCCTTGCCCTGCCTGAATTTGCCTTCCCTGGATTTGCCTTTTCTTTCCTTACCTGGATTTGCCTTATCTGGATTTGCCTTGCCTTGAAATGCCTGGACTTGCCTTGCATGTATTTGATTTGCCTTGTTTTGTGTGGATTTGCCTTGCCTTGCATTGCCTTGTCATAATTAGCATTTCCTAGTTTGTATTGGTTTTGTCTTGCTTTGCCTTGCCTGCATTTGCCGTGCCTGGATGTGCCTTGCCTTGCCAGAATTTGCCTTGCTGGGTTTGCCTTGTCTTGCTTTGCCTGAATTTGCCTTGCTTGAATATAGCTTGACATGCATTGCCTTGCCTGAATTTGCCTTTCCTTTCATGGATTTGCCTTGCCTGGATTTGTCTTGCCTTGCCTTGCCTTGACTGAATTTTCCTTTCCTTACCTTAGTTTGCCTTGCGTTTCCTTGCCTTGCCTGATTTTGCAATGCCAGAATTTGCCTTCCCTTGCCTTGCCATGTTTTGCCTGGATATGCCTTGACTGAATTTGTGTTACCTTGCCTTGCCTTGCTTTGCCTGGATTTTCCTTGGCTGGATTTGCCTTGCTTTGATTTGCCTTGCCTTGTCTTGCCTTGCATGGATTTGACTTGCCTGAATTTGCATTGCCTTCACATGCTTTGCCTAGATTTGCCTTCCCTGAAATTTTGTTGCCTTTCTTTGTCTTGCCTGGATTTGATTTGCATGAATTTGACCTGCCTTGCCCTGCCTTGCCTTACGTGGATTTTTCTTTCCTGGATTTGCCTTTTCCTTCTTTGCATGAATTTTTCTTGCCTTGCCGGAAATTGGCTTGCCTAGATTTGCCTTGCATGGATTTGTCTTGCCTTGCCTTACCTTGACTTGACTTGCCTTGCCTGAATTTTCCTTCCATGGATTTGCCTTGCATTACCATGCCTTGCCTGGATTAGCCTTCCCTAAATTACCCTTCCGTTGCTTTTCCTTGGCTGGATTTGCCTTACCTTTCCTTGTTTTGCCTAAAATTGCCTTGCCCGGATTTTCCTTTTCTTTCCTTGCCTGGATTTTTCTTGCCTTGCCTTGCCTGGCCTAGATTTGCCTTGCCTTGCATTGCATGAATTTGCCTTGCCTGGATTTGCCTTTTTTTGCTTTGCCTAAATTTGCCTTGCCATGCCTTGCCTGGATTAGACTTTTTGCCTTGCCTGGATTTACATTGTCTGGGATTGCCTTGCCTTACCTTGCCTGAATTTGCATTGCCTGGATTTGCCTTGCCTTGTCATGACTTGCCTAGAGTTTTCTTGTCTGGATTTGCAATGCCTGGTCTTGCCTGGATTTGCCTTTCCTGGATTTGTTTTACCTTGTATTGCCTTGCCTGGAGCTGACTTGCCTGGATTTGCACTGCCTGGTTTTTCCTGGATTTGCCTTGCCTTGCATTGCCTTGCCTGGATTTGCTTTCCCTGAATTTTCCTTGTGTTGCCATGCCTTGTCTGGATTTGCCTGGCCTGGAATTGCCTTACCTTGCCTTGTTTTGCCTGGATTTGCCATGCGTTGCCTTTCCTTTCCTGTATTTGCCTTGCCTTGATTTATCTCTCATTTTTTTGCTTTGCCTGGATTTGCCTGTCCTGAATTTGTCTTGCCTTGCCTTACCTTGCCTGAATTATCCTTGACTATATTTTCCTTGTTTTTCCCTGCCTGGATTTGCATTTCCTTGCCTTGCTTGCATTTGCCTTGTGTGATTTTAATTTTTTTGTCTTGCCTGGATTTGGCCTGCCTTGCCATGCCTTGTCTGGATTTGCCTTGCCTGGATTTGCTTTGCCTTGCCCTTCATGGATTTGCCTTGTCTGGATTTTCATTTTCTTTCCTTGCCTGCATTTGCCTAGCCTGGATTTGCCTTGCCTTGCCCTACATGAATTTGCCTTGCCTGGATTTACGTTGCCTTCTTTTGCCTTGCCTTGCCTTGCTTGTATTTTCCTTGTCTCTATTTGCCTTTCCTTGTTCTCCTGGATTTGCCTTTCCTTGCCTTGCCTGGATTTTTGTTGCCTTGCCTTGCCTGGTTTTGTCTTTCGTAGCCTTGCTTGGATTTGCCTTGTCTGGATTTGTCTTGCCTTGCCTTGCCGAAATTTAGCTTTCCTGGATTTGCCTTGCATGGATTTGTTTTGCCTAGCTTTGCCTTGGCTTGCCTTGCTTGCCTGGATTTCCCTTCCTTGGATTTGCCTTGTATTGCCATGTATTTCCTGGATTAGCCTTCCATGGATTAAACTTCTCCTGCTTTGCCTTGCCTGAATTTTCCTTCTTTCCTTCTTTTGCCTGAAATTGCCTTGCCCGTCTTTGCCTTTTTTTTTCCTTTTTTCGGATTTCCGTTGCCTTGCCTGAATTTGCCTTGCCTGTATTTGCCTTGCCTTGCATTGCATGGATTTGCCTTGCCTGGGTTTGCCTTTTCTTGCCTTGTCTAGATTTGCCTTGTCTAAATTTGCCTTGCCTTTCCTTGATTTTCCTTGCCTGAATTTCCTTGCCTATGTTTGACTTGCCTAGATATACCTTGCCTGGATTTATCTTACCTTGCCTTGCCTTGCTTTGCCTGGATTTGCATGGCCTGGATTTGCATTTCTTTGCCTTCCTTTGCCTGCATTTGTCTTGCCTTGTCTTGCCTTGCCTTTTTTCACCTTGCCTGGATTTGCGTTGCCTAGATTGGACTTGCCTTGCCTTGCCTTGCCTGTATTTGTTTTGCCTTGCCTTCCCTGTATTTAACTTGCCTTGACTTTCCTTGACTTGCCTGACCTACATTTGCCTTGCCTTGCCTGGATATGCCTTGCCTGGATTTGCCTTGCCTTGCCTTGCTTGGGTTTTCCTTGCCTGTATGTATTTTGACTTGCCTTGCCTGAAATTGGGTTGCCTGGATTTGCCTTGCCTTGCCTGCCCTTGCCTGAATTAGCCTTGCCTTGCCTTGCCTTGTCTTGCCTAGATTTGCTTTGCCTGAATTTGCCTTGCCTTGCCTAGCCTTGCCTGAATTTGCCTTGGCTAGATTTGCCTTGCTTTGTTTTTCCTGGATTTGCCTTTTCTGGATTTACCTTGCTTTCCTTGCCCTACCTGAATTTTCCTGGCCTGGATTTACCTTTCCTTGCCTCGCCTTGCCTAGATTTGCCTTGCCTGGTTTGACTTGCCTTGCCTAAATTTGCCTTGGCTGGACTTGACTAGTCTTGCCTTGCCATGCCTAGATTTGCATCACCTGGATTTGTCTTTTTTGGGGTTGCCTTGCTGTATTTGTCTTGCTTGGGTTTGCCTTGCCTTACCTTACCGTGTTTGGATTTGCCTGGCATAGATTTGCCTTGCTTTCCTTGCCTTGCATGAATTTGCCTTTCCTTTCCTTGCCTTTGCTGAATTTGCCTTGTCTGGAATTGCCTTTCATTTCCTTGCCTGGATTTGCATTGCAGTATTTGCCTTGCCTTGCCATGCCTGGCTTAGATTTGCATTGCCTAGATTTACCTTGCCTTGCCATGCCTGGATTAGCCTTGCCTGGACTTGCCTTTCCTTGCCTTGCCTGGATTTCTTTTCCCTGGATTTGCCTTGCCTTGCAATGCCTGGCCTGGAATTACCTTCCCTGGATTTGCCTTGCCTTGCTTTACCTTGCCTGAATTTGTCTTACCTTGCTTTGATTTGACTGCATTTGCATTGCCTGGATTTGCCTTTTCTTGCCTTGTCTGGATTTGGCTTGCCTTGACTTGCGTTGACATTCCAGAACTTTCCTTGCTTGTATTTGCCTTGCCTTGCATTGCCTGGATTTGCGTTCTCTTTCTTTACCTGGATTTACCTTGTTTAAATTTGCCTTCCCTTGACTAGACTGAATGTGCCTTACCTGGACTTGCATTGCATGTATTTGATTTGCCTTGTTTTGCTTGAAATTTCCTTGCCTGAATTTGCCTTACCTTACCTGAATTTGCCTTGCTGTTCCTTGCCTTGCCTAGATTTGCGTTGCCTGGATTTGCGGTGTCTTGCATTGCCTGGATTTTTCTTGTCTAGATTTTCCTTGCTTTGCCTTGTCAGGCCTGAATTTTCCTTGCCTTGCCTTACCTTGTTTTGCCTTGTGTCGATTTGCCTTGCCTGGATTTGCCTTGCCTCAATTTGCCTTGCCTTGCCTTGTCTTGCATGGATTTGCATTGCCTGCATATGGCTTGCTTTGCCTGGATTTTCCTAGCACGGATTTGCCTTGTTTTGCCTTGCATTACCTAGATTTGCCTTGTCTAAATTTGCCTTGCTTAACGTGCCTGAATTTGCCTTGTCTGGACTTGATTTGCCTTGTTTTGCCTGGATTTGCCTTTTGTGGATTTGCATTGCCTTGCATTACTTTGCCTTAATATGCCTTGCCTTGCCTTGCATTGCCTAAACTTGCCTTGCTTGGCCTTCCCTGGATTTTCCTCGCCTGGTTTCACCTTGGCTTGTTGTCTTCCCTGGATTTGCCGTGCCTGGATTTGCCTTGCGTTGCCTTCCAAGCATTTGCCTTGCCTTGATTTGACTTGCTTTGCCTTGCCTTTCCTGAATTTGCCTAGCCTTGCCTTGCCTTGCCTGGATTTGGCTTGCCTGGATTTGCCTTGCTTTGCCTTGCTTCAATTAGCCTTGCCTCGCCTTTTCTGCATTTTTTTGCCTGGATTTACCTTGCCTTGCTTCGCGTTGCTTTGCTTTGCCTTTCCTTGCCTTGCCTTGCCTGGATTTGCCTTGCCTGGATTTGACTTTTTTTGCCCGGCCTAGATTTTCCTTGCCTGAGTTTTCATTTCCTTACATTGCCTGAATTTGCCTTGTCTGGATTTACTTTTCCTTGTCTTGCCTGGATTTGCCTTCCCTGGATTTGCCTTGCCTTGCCTTGCCTTACCTGGATTTGCCTTGCATTGTTTTGCCTAAATTTCCCTTCACTGAATTTGTTTCTCCTTCCCTTGTCTGGATTTGCCTTTTCTTTCCTAGTTTGGATTTGCATTGTTTGGATTTGCCTTTCCTTGCCTTGCCTGGATTTGCATTGCCTGGATTCAGCTTTCCTTGCCTTGCCTTTTCTGGATTTGCTTGCTTTGCTTTGCCTGGATTTGCCTTTCGTGGATATGTCTTGTTTTGCTTTGCCTTGCCTGAATTTTCCGTGCCTTGCGTTATCTTGCCTGGATATTCGTTACCCTGCCTTGCTGGATTTGCTTTTCTTTGCCTTGTCCGGAATTGCCTTGCATTGCCTTGCCTGGATTTGCCTTGCTGAAATTTGCCTTAACTTGCCTTGCCTGGATTTGCCTTGCTTGGATTTGATTTGCCTTTCCTTGTTTTTCCTGGATGTGCCTTGCGTGGATTTGAATTGCCTTGCATTACGTTGCCTTAATTTGCCTTGATTGCCTTGCTTTGCCTGGATTTGCCTTACCTTGCCTGCATTTGCCTTGCCTGGATTTGCCTTGTTTTTCCTTGCCTGGGGTTGCCTTACCTGGATTTGCCTTGCCTTGCTTTGCCTGAATTTGCCTTTCCTTGCCTGCATTTGCCTTGCCCGGATTTGCCTTGCTTTTCCTTGCCTGGGTTTGCCTTACCTGGATTTGCCTTGCCTTGCCTTGCCTGAATTTTCCTTGCCTTCATTAGCCTTGCCTTGCCTCGGCTTGCCTGAATTTGCTTTGTCTCGCCGTGCCTTGACTGGATTTATTTTCCTTGCCTTTTCTTGCCTTGCTGGGATTTGCTGTGCCTGTATTTGCCTTGCCTTGCATTGCATAAATATCCCTTGCCTGGATTAGCCTTTTGTTGCCGTGTCTAGATTTGCCTTTCCTTGACTTTCCTGGATTTTTCTTCTCTGGATTTCCTTGTCTGAATTTTACTTGCCTTGCCATGCCTGGATTTGCCTTGCCTGGATTTGCCTTACCTTACCTTGCCTGGATTTGCCTTGCCTAAATTTGATGATTTGCCTTGTTTTTCCTGGATTTGCCTTGTGTAGATTTGAATTAACTTGCATTACTTTGCCTTAATTTGCCTTGCCTTGCCTTGCCTTGCCTTGCCTTGCTTTGCCTTGCCTTGCCATGCCTTGCCTTGCCATGCCTTGCCTAGCCTTGCATGGCCTGGCCTGGATTTGCCTCGTCCGGTTTCATCTTGCCTTGCCTTGCCTTGCCTTGCGTGGTCTTGCCTGGATTTGCGTTGCCAGGAATTGCCTTGTCTTGTTTTTCCATGGCTTGCCTGGATATTCCTTGCCTGAATGTGCGTTGCTTTGCCTTGCCTTGCTTTGCCTGGATTTTCCTTGCCTGTATTTGCCTTGCTTCAATTTGCCTTTTCTGTATTTGCCTTGCCTTGTCTTGCTTTGCCTTGCCTGTATTTTTCTTGCCTTGATTTGCCATACCTTTTCTAGCCTAGCATGGATTTAACTTGCCTGAATTTGCATTGCCTTTACATGCCTTGCCTGCATTTACCTTACCTCGAATTGTCTTGCCTTGCTTTGCCTCGCCTTCATTTGACTTGCCTGGATTTGCCTTTCCCTGCCTTGCCTGGATTTTCCTTGCCTTGCCTTTCCTAGCCTAAATTTGCCTTGGTGCATTTGCCTTGCCTGGATTTGACTTTTTTGCCTTGCCTGGATTTGCCTTGTTTGGGATTGGCTTGGCTTACTTTGTCTGGCTTTGGATTGCCTGGATTTGCCTTGCCTTGCCATGCCCTGACTGGATTTACCTTGCCTTGCCAACCTTTTGTGGGTATCACTTGCCTGGATTTGACATGCCTTTCCTTGCCTTGCCTGGATTTGCATTGCCTTCATTTAACATGTCTTGCATTGCCTTGCCTGGCTTTGCCTTGCCTTGCCTTGTCTGGATTTCCCTTGTTTTGCATTGCATTTCTTTGCCTTGCCTGGATGTGCCTTATTTCCCCTTGACTGTATTTGACTTTCCTTGACTTACCTGGATTTGCCTTGACTGAAATTGACTTGCATTGCCTTGCCTGGATTTGCCTTGCCTTGCCTCGCCTTGCATGAATTTGTTTTGCCTTGCCTTACCTGAATTTGCCTTGCCTGCATTTGCCTAGCCTTGCCTTTTTTTGGCTGGATTTCTTTTGACTTCACTTGCGTTGCCTAGATTGCATTTCCTGTATTTGTGTTTCCTTGCATTTCCTTGCTTGAATATACCATTCCTGGATTTGCCTTACCTTGCTTTGCCTTGTCTCGATTTGCCTTCCATTGCCTTACCTTGCTGGGTTTTGCGTTGCCTTTCCTTGCCTGGATTTGCCTTGCTTATATTTGCCTTGCCTTCCCTTGCATAGATTTGCCTTGCCTTGCTTTGCCTGGATTTGCATTGCCTGGATTTGCCATGCCTTGTCGTGCCTGAATTTGACTTGCCTTGACTTGCCTTGACTTGCCTGGATTTGCCTTGCCTGGATATGCCTTGCCTTTCCTTGTCTGGATTTTCCTGCCCTGCCTGGATATGCCTTGCCTTGCCTTGCCTGGATTTGCCTTGCATGGATTTGCCATGCCTGGATTTGCCTTGCCTGAATTTCTCTTGCCTTACCTAAATTGCCTTGCCTTACCTTGATTTGCATTGCCTGGATTTGCCTTTTCTTGACTTGCCTGGATTTGCCTTGCCTGTATTTGCCTAGCCTTGCCTTCCTTGCCTGGATTTTCCTTGATTCACTTGCGTTTCCTGGATTTGCCTTTCTTTGCATTGCCTTGCCTGGATATGCCTTTTTTGGATCTGCCTTGCCTTGCTTTGCCTTGCCTGGATTTGCCTTGCCATGCCTTTCCTTGCCTGGTTTGCGTTGCCTTTATTTGCCTGGATTTGCATTGCCTGGATTTGCCATGCCTT
The DNA here is from genome assembly GCF_049354715.1 of Callithrix jacchus. Taxonomy (NCBI): domain Eukaryota; kingdom Metazoa; phylum Chordata; class Mammalia; order Primates; family Cebidae; genus Callithrix; species Callithrix jacchus. Next base: position 1,925,133 of record NC_133518.1, read on the forward strand.
GCCTTGCCTGGATTTGCCTTGCTTTGACTTGCGTTGCCTTGCTTTGACTTGCGTTGACTTGCCTGGATTTGCCTTGCCTGCATATGCCTTCCCTTGCTTTGTCGGGATTTGCCTTCGCTGGATTTGCCTGGTCTTGCCTTGCCTAAATTTTCCTTTCCTTGACATGCATAAATTTGCCTTTCTTGGATTTGCCTTGCCTTCTCTTGCCTAGATTTGCCTTGTCTGGATGTGTCTTGCCAAAATGTGCCTTGCCTTGCTTTCCATGGATTTCCCTTGCCTTGCCTTGACTTGACTTGTCTGGATTTGCCTTGCCTGCTTTTCCTTTGCCTTTCCTTGCCTTGCCTGGATTTGCCTTGCCTTGTCTTGCTTTTCCTGGATTCTCCTTGCCTGGATTTGCCTTGCCTTGCCAAGATTTGCCTTGCATTTACTTGCCTTCACTTGCTGGGATTTGCCTAGATAAAATTTGCCATGCCATACCTTGCGTTGCCTGAATTTGCCTTTTCTTATCTTCCCTGGTCAGGATATGCCTTTCCTAAATATGCCTTGCCTTCCCTTGCCTTGCCAAAATTTGCTTTTCCTGGATTTTGCTTGCCTTGCCTTGCCTTTCCAGGATTTTCCTTGCCTTTCTTTGTCTTGCTGGGATTTGTCTTGCCTTGCCTTGTTTTGCCTGAATTTTCCTTGCCTGGGTTTAACTTTCCTTGCCTTTCTTTGATATACCTTGCCTTAACTTGCCTTTCCTTTCCTGGATTTGCCGTGCCTGGATTTGCCTTTTCGTTCCTTGACTGGATTTTCCTTGTATGAAATTGCTTTGCATTGCTTTGCATTGCCTGGATTTGCCTTGCCTTGCCTGAATTTGCCTTTCTTAGATTTGCCTTGCCTTCCCTTGCCTTGCCTGGGTTAGACTTACTTAGATATGCTTGCCTTGCTTGTATTTTTCTTGCCTTGATTTGCCTTGGCTTCCCTTGCCTAATCTGGATTTGCCTTTTCTTGATTTGTTTTGCCTTGCCTGAATTTGCCTTTCCTGGATATGCCTTGCTGTTCCTTGCCTTGTTGAAATTTGCCTTTTTAAAATTTGCCTTGCCTTGCCTTGTTTTGCCTGTATTTGCCTTTCCTGAATTTGACTTTCCTTGACTTGCTTTGATATCCCTTGCATTGTCTTGCCTTACTTGACTGAAATTGCCTTGCCTGGATTTGCCTTTCCTTGTTTTCCTGTATTTGCATTTTCTTGACTTGCCTGAATTTGCCTTGTGTGGAATTGCCTTGCATTTCCTTTCCTGGATTGCATTGCCTGAATTTTCCTTGCCTTGCCATGCCTTGCCTGGATTTGCATTGCCTAGAATTGCATCGCCTTGAATTCCAAGAATTTCCTTGCTTGGATTTGCATTGCCTTGCCCTTTCTTGCTTAGATTTCCATTCCTTGGATTTACATTGCCTTGTTACGCCATGCCTGGATCTGCTTTGACTCGATTTGCGTTACGTTGCTTTGCATTGGCTGGATTTGCCTTGCCTAGATTTGCCTTAAGTGCCTTGTTTTGTTTGCATTTGCCTTATCTGGATTCGCATTTCCTTGCCTTGCCTGGATTTACTTTGCCTGGATTTGCTTGCCTTGCATTCCCCAGATTTGCCTTGCCTGGATTTGCCTTTTTATGCCTTGCCTGGATTTGTCTTGCCTGGATTTGTTTTGCCTGGAATTGCCTGGATTTACCTTGCCTGAACTTGCCTTGCATGTATTTGATTTGCCTTGTTTTGCCTGGATTTGCCTTGTGTGGATTTGCCTTGCATTGCGTCGCCTCGTTTTAATTTGTTCTGCTTTCCCTTGATTGCCTAGACTTGCCTTGCCTTGCCTGGATTTTTCTTGCCTGATTTCGCCTTGCCTTAACTTGCCTGAATTTGCTGTGCCTAGATTTACCTTGCCTTCCCTTGTGTTGCCTGGATTTTCCTTGCCTCAATTTGCCTTGCCTTGACTTGACAGGATTTGCATTGCCTAGATTCGACTCACCTTGCTTTTCCTGAATTTGTCTTGTCTGGATTTGCCTTGCCTTGCATTCCCTTGCCTGAGTTTGCTTTGCTTTACCTGGATTTGCCTTGACTGGATTTGTATTGCCTTGCATTGCCTTGCCTGGATTTGTCTTGCCGGAATTTCCCTTGCCTTGCCTTGCCTGAATTTGCCGTGACTTATCTGAGTTTGCCTTGCATTCCCTTGCCTTGCCTGGATATCCATTGCCTGGATTTTCCTTGCCTTGCCTTGCCTGGATTTGCTTTGCCTGGATTTGTCTTGCTTTGCTTTGCCCGGATTTGCCTTGCCTGGATTTGTTTTGCATTGCCTTGTCTTGCCTGAATATCCCTTGCCTTGATTTACCTTGCCTTGCCTCACGTTGCCTAGATTCGTCTTGCCTGGATTTGCCACATATAGCCTTGACTTGCTTGGATTTGCCTTGACTTGCCTGGATTTGCCTTGCCTTGCCTTGCCTTGCCTTGCCTTGCCTTGCCTTGCCTTGCCTTGCCTTGCCTTGCCTTGCCTTGCCTTGCCTTGCCTTGCCTTGCCTTGCCTTGCCTTGCCTTGCCTTGCCTTGCCTTGCCTTGCCTTGCCTTGCCTTGCCTTGCCTTGCCTTGCCTTGCCTTGCCTTGCCTTGCCTTGCCTTGCCTTGCCTTGCCTTGCCTTGCCTTGCCTTGCCTTGCCTTGCCTTGCCTTGCCTTGCCTTGCCTTGCCTTGCATAGCCTTGACTTAATTTGCCTTGCTTTATCTTGCCTTGCCTGGATTTGACTTCCCGTGCATTGCCTTGCCTAATTTCGCCTTGCCTTGCCTTGCTATGCGTGGATTTGCCTTGCTTGGATTTGCTGTGTTTTCCCTTGCCTTGCCTGGATTTGCCTTGCATTTCCTTGCCAGGATTTGCTTTGTCTTTATATGCTTTGCCTTGCCTTGCCTGTGTTTTCCTTGCCTGAATTTGACTTGCCTTGCTTTGCCTTGTCTGGATTTGCTTGACTGGCTATGCCTTGCCTTGTCTTGTTTTTTTGGATTTGCCTTGAATTGTTTTGTCTAAATTGGCCATGACTGAATTTTCTTTTCCTTGTGTTTCCTGGATTTCACTTGCCATGACTTGACTTGCTTGACTGGATTTGCCTTGCCTGGATTTGTCTTGTCTTTCCTTGCCTGGATTTGCCTTTCCTTGCCTAGTGTGGATTTGCCTTGTCTGGATTTGCATTGCCTAGCCTTGCCTGGATTTTCATTGCCTGGATTTGCCTTGCTTTGCCTTGCCTTGCCTGGATTTACATTGCCTGTAATTGCCTTGCCTTTTATTGCTGGTATTTGCCTTGCCTTGACTTGCCTAAAATTGCCTTGCTTTGCCTTTTTCGGCTTGAATTTGCCTTACCTGGATTTTTCTTACCTTGCCATCCCTTGCCTGGATTTGCCTGCCTGGATTTGCGTTGCCTGCACTTGCCCAGCCTTGTTTTGCCTGGATTTGCCTTGCCTGGGTTTGCCTTGCCTTGCCTTAAATTTCATGGATTTGCCATGCCTGGAATTGCCTTGCCTTTTCTTGAATTGCCTGGTTTTTCCTTCCCTGGAATTGCCTTGCCTTCCCTTGTTTTGCCTAGGTTTGCCTTGCATTGCCTTGTGTGGATATGGCTTGCCTGGATTTGCCTTGGCTTTCCTTGTCTTGCTTAGATTTGCCTTGTCTGGATCTCCCTTGTCTTGCCTGGCCTTGATTACCCTTGCCAGGATTCGTTTTGCCTTGCCTTTCCTTGCCTAGCGTGGATTTGCCTTGTCTGGATTTGCATTGCCTTACCTTGCCTGGATTTGCATTGCCTGGATTTGCCTTGCCTTTATTTGCCTTGACTTGCTTTGCCTACATTTGCTTTGCCTGGATTTGCCTTGAATTTTTTGCCTTGCCTGAATTTGGCTTGCCTTGCCTTTCCTTGCATGGAATTTGCCGTGCATTTCCATGTCTGGATTTGCCTTACCTTTCCTTGCCTAAATTTGTCTTGCCTTACCTGAATTTGCCTTGCCTTGCCTTGTCTTGCCTGGATTTGTGCTGCATGTATTTTCCTTGCCTTGCCTTGCTTGGAATTGTCTTACTTTGCCTTTACTTGCTTGAATTTGCCTTGCCTGAATTTGCCTTATCTGGATTTGCCTTGCCTTGCTTTATCCTTACTTGCCTGGCCTGGATTTGCCTAGCTTTGCTTAGCCTTATCTGAATTTGCCTTGGCTCGCCTGAATTTTCCTTGCCTGAATATGCTTTGCCATGCCTTGCCTTGATTTGCCTTGCCTTCCTTTGCCTAAATTTGCCTTGTCTGAATTTGCTTGCCTTACTTTGCCTTGCCTGAATTTGCTTTGCCTTGTCTTACCTTGCCTGGATGTGCTCTGCCTGAATTTTCTTTGCCTTGCCTTGCCTGAATTTTCCTTGCGTGGATTTGCCTTGCTTAAATTCGTCTAGACGTCATTTCCTGGATTTGCCTAGTCTGGTATTGCCTATATTTGCATTGTTTAGATTTTCCTTGCCTTGACATGCCTTTTCTGGATTTGCCTTGCTTAGATTTGCCTTGCCCTGACTTCTCTAGATTTGCCTTGCCTGTATTTGCCTTGCCTTAAAATGCCGTCCCTGGATTTGCCTTTCCTATATTTCTCTTGCCTTGCTTTGCCTTGCCTGGGTTTCCCTTGCCTGTATTTGCCTTACTTTGCCTTGATTTTCCTGGATTTGCCTTTATATTTTTGCCTGAATTTTCCTTGCCTTGACTTCCTTTGCCTCGCCAGGATTTGCGTTTCCTGGATTTGCCTTGCCTTCCCTTGTGTTGCCTTTATATGCTTTGCCTGGATTTGCCTTTCCTTGCTTTGCCTTGCTTGAATTTTTTGTCTGCATTTCCATTGCCTTGCCTTGCCTTGCCTGGATTGACCTTGCCTTGCCTGAATTTGCCTTGCCTTGCCTTGTCTTGTCGGGATTTGCCTTGCCTTGCCTTACTTGGATTTGCCTTGCCTAGATTTGCCTCGCCTCGATTTGCGTTTCCTTGCATTGCCTGCATTTGCCTTGCCTTGCCTTGCCTGGATTCTCCTTGCCTTGCCTGAGTTTGACTTGCCTGAATTTGCCTTGCCTTGCCTCACCTTGCCTGGATTTGCTTGCCTGTATTTGCCTTGCCTTGCTTAGCCTTGCCTGGATTTTCTGTGCCTGGATTTCCCTTGGCTAGATTTGTCTTGCCTTGCCTTGCGTTGATTTGCCTTACCTGCATTTGTCTTGTCTTGCTTGCCCGGATTTGTCTTTCCTTGCCTTGCCTGGATTTGCCTTGTATGGCATTGCCTTGAATTGCCTTGCCAAATTTGCATCGTCTGGATTTGCCTTGCTTGCATTGACTTGCCTTGCCTTGCCTGAATTTGCGTTGGATTTGCCTTGCCTTGTCTTGACTTGCCTTCCCTTGCCTTGCCTAAATTTTCTTGCCTGTATTTGCCTTGCCTTGCCTTGCTTTGCCTTGCCTTAATTTACCTTTCCTTGCCCGGATTTGCCTTGCCTGCATATGCCTTGCATTGTCTGGTTTTTCGTAGCCTAAATTGACCATTCCTTGCCTGGCCTTCATGGAATTTTCTTGTCTGAATTTGCTTCGCCTTGATTTGCCTGGATTTGCCTTGCCTGGATTTTATTTGCCTTGTTTCTCCTGCATTTGCCTTGCAAGTATTTGCCTTGCCTTGCAAGTATTTGCATAGCCTTGCTTTAATTTGCCTTGCATTGTCTTTCCTTGCCTTGCATTGCCGTGCCTGGTTTTGCCTTTCCATGCCTTGTTTTGCCTGGATTTGCCTTGCCTGAATTTGCCTTGTTTTTCCTTGCAATGATTTGCCTTGCTTTGATATGCCTTGCCTTGACTGAATTTGCCTTGCCTTTTCTTGCCTGGATTTGCATTGCCAGGATTTGCCTTTCCTTATTTTGACTTGCCATGCCTTGCCTGTATATGACTTCCCTGTATTTCCCTTACCTTGCTATGCCTTGCCTGGGTTTTTATTGCCTGTCTTTTCTTAAACTTGCCTGTTCTTCCTGGATTTGCCTTTCTTTGCCATGCCTGAATTTGCCTTGCTTGTGTTTTCCTTGCCTTCCCCCAGTTTTGCCTGTATTAGGGTTTCCTGGATTTGCCTTGCCTTCCCTTCCACTGCCTGGATTTACCTTGCCTGGATTTTACTTTTCTTGCCTTTACTTGCCTTGCCTGGATTTTCCTTGCCTTGCCTTTCCTGGAGGTGTTTTTCCTTTCCTTGCCTGGATTTGCTTTGTCTGGATTTAACTTGCCTTGTCTTACCTGGATTTGCCTTGCCTAGTTTTGCCTTGCCTACATTTGCCTTACCCTGCTTTGCCTGGATTTGCCTTGCCTAGGTTTGCCTTACCTTGCCTTGCTTTTCCTGGACTTGCCTTGCCTGGATTTGCCTTGTCTAGCTTTCCCTTCTTTTTCCTTGCCTTTCCTGGATTTTCCTTGCCTGAATTTGCCTTGCCTTGCCTTGCCTGGTTTTGCATTGTCTTTCTTTGCCTGGATCTTCCTTGCCTAGATTTGGCTTGCCTTCCCTTACCTGGATTTTCCTTGCCTTGCTTTGCCTGGATTTGCATTGCGTGGATTTGCCATGCCTTCCCTTGCCTGGATTTGTCTTACCTTGACTTGCCTTGACATGTCTGGATTTTCCCTGCCTGTATATGCCTTCTCTTACCTTGTCTGAATTTGCCTTCCCTGTATTTTCCTTGCCTTGTCTTGCCTAGATTTGACTTGCCTTGCCTTGCTTTGCCTGGATATGCATTGCCTGAATTTGTTTTGTTTTGTTTTGCCTTGCTTGGATTTTCCTTGCGTTTCCCTGCTTGGATTTTTCTGTCATTGCCTTGCCTGAATTTTTCTTTTCTTGCCTTGCCTGGATTTGCCTTAACTGAATTAGCCTTGCCTTGTCTTGCTGGATTTACCTTGCCTGGATGTGCCTTGCCAGGACTTTTCTTGCCTTGCTTTGCATGGATTTGCCTTTCCTTACCTTGACTTGCCTGGATTTGCCTTCCCTGGATTTGCCTTGCCTTGCCTTGCCTTGCCTGGATATGTCTTGCTAGTATTTGCCTTGCCTTGCGTTGCTTTGCCTAGATTTGCCTAGCCTAGATTTGCCTTACCTTGCCAGAATTTGTATTGCCTGGATTTGCCTTTCCTTTCCTTGCCTTGAGTTGCCTGAATTTGCCTTTACTTGTTTTGCCATGCCTTGCCTTCCCTTATCTGGATTTTCCTTTTCTTGTCTTTCCTTGCCAGGATATGCCTTTCTTGCTTATGCCATGCCTTCCCTTACCTTGCCGAAATTTGACTTTCCTGGATTTGCCTTGCCTTGTTTTGCCTGTCCTGGATTTGCCTTGCCTTTCTTTGCCTTGCCTGGATTTGCCTTGCCTGGATTTGACTTTCCTTGCCTTGCTTTGATATCACTTGCCTTACCTTGCCTTGCCTTGCCTGAATTTGCTGTGCCTGGATTTGCCTTGCATTACTTTGCCTTGATTTGTTTTCCTTGCTTTGACTGGATTTCCCTTGCATGGAATTGCTTTGCATTGCCTTGCCTGGATTTGCCTTGCCTTGCCTTTCTTTACTTTCTTGGATTTGCCTTGCCTTGTCTTGCCTTGACTTGTCTTGCCTTGCCTTAATATGCTTTGCCTAGATTTGCTTTGCCTTGCCTTGCCTGGCTTGTATTTGCCTTGCCTGGATTTGTCTTGCTTTGCCTTTTCTTTCCTGAATTTGCCTTTCCTGAATTTCCCTTGAATTTCCTGAATTTGCCTTGAATTAACTGGTTTTGCGTTGCCTGGATTTGCCTTGCATTGCCTTGCCTTGCCTTTCCTGGATTTGCCTTGCCTGCATTTGCCTTGCCTTGCTTTGCCTTGCTTTGCCTGGGTTTGCATTGAATGGATTTGTTTTGCTTTGCTTTGCCTTGCCAGGATTTTCCTTGCCTGGTTTGCCTTGCCTTGCCTTTCCTAGATTTGTTTTGGCTAAATATGACTTGACTTGACTTTCCATGCCTGGATTTGAATTGCATAAATTTGCCTTGCCTTGACTGGATTTGCCTTGCCTTGCCTTGCTTAGATTTGTTTTGCCTTCCTTTGAATTGCCTGAATTTGCCTTGCCTCCCTTGCCTTGCCTGGATTTGCCTTGCCTGGATTCGCCTTGCCTTACTGTGCCTTGCTTTGCCTTACGTTGCCAGGATGTGTCTTGCCTGGATTTGCCTTGCCTTGTTTTGCCAGGATTTGCCTTGCCTTGCCTGAGTTTGCCTTGCCTTACATGAATATGCCTTGCCTTGTCTTGCCTTGCCTTGTCTGGATTTGCATTGCCTGGATTTACCTTGCCTTGCCTTTCCTGGATTTGCCTTGCCTGGATTTGCCTTCCCTTGCCTTGCCTGGAATTGTCTTGCCTTGCTTTCTTTTGCCTGAGTTTGTCTTACCTGGATTTGCATTGACTAGATTTTCCTTACCTTGATTTGCCTTGTCTTGTCATGCTTTTACTGGGTTTGCCTTCCCTGTGTGTCCCTTTTCTTGCTTTGCTTTGCCTGGGTTTGCTTTGCCAGTATTTGCATTACCTTGCCTTGTTTTTCCTGGAATTGACTTTCTTTGTTTTGCCTGGATGCTTGCCTCGCCTTGCCTTGCCTGAATTTTCCCTTCCTGGATTTGCCTTGCCTTCCTTTGTGTTGCCTGGATTTTTCTTGTCTTGCCTTTCCTTGCCTGGATTTGTCTGGCCTTGCCTTGCCTGGATTTTCTTTCTCTAAATTTGCCCTGCCTTGCTTTACCTAAATTTGTCTTGCCTAAATTTGACTTGCCTTGCCTAAATGTTCCTTTCCTGGCTTGCCTGGATTTTCCTTGTCTGGATTTGCCTTGCCTTACCTGGATTTGCTTTGCCTTGCCTTGTCTTACCTGAATTTTTTTAGCCTGCATTTGCCTTTCCTTGCTTTGCCTGGATTTAATTCGCCTTTCCTAGATTTGTCTTGCCTGGATTTGCCTTACTTTGCCTTACCTTGTCCTTCCTAGATTTGCCTTGCCTGGATTTCTCTTGCCTGAACCTTTAGTGCCTTGCCTTGCCTTGCCTTGGCTTGTCTTTCCTAGATTTGCCTTGCCTGGATTTCCCTTGCCTGAACTTTTATTGCATTGCCTTGACTAGCCTTGCCTTGCCTGAATTCGCCTTTCTTAGATTCGCCTTGCCTTCCCTTACCTTGCCTGAGTTTGCTTTTTCTCCCTTGCCTTGCCTGGAATTGCCTGGCCTGGATATGCCTTGCCTTGCCTGAATTTTCCTTGCCTCGATTTTCCTTGCCTTGCCTTATCTGGATTTGCCTTTTCTGGATTTCCATTGCCTTGCCTGGATTTCATTTTCCAGGATATGCCTTGCCTTCCCTTTCATTGCCAAAATTTGCCTTTCATGGATTTGCCTAGCCTTGTCTTGCCTTTCCTGATTTGGCTTTTCTGGATTTGCCTTGCTTTTTTTTTCTTTGCCCGGATTTGCCTTTCCGGGATTTGCCTTGCCTTGCCTTGTTTTGCCTGGATTTACCTTGCCTAAATTTGACTTTCCTTGCCTTGCTTTGATGTTCCTTGCCTTTCCTTGCCTTGCCTTGCCTGGATTTGCCTTGCCTGAGTTTGTCTTGCATTGCCTTTCCTGAATTTCCTTTGCCTTGCTTTGTCTTTCCTTGCCTGATTTTGCCTTGCCTTGCCTGGATTTGCATTTCCAGAATTTTCCTTGCCTTGTCTTGCCTTGCTTCGTCTGGATTTGCCTTGCCTGGATTTTCCTTACCTTGTTTTGCCTTGCCTGGAGTTACCTTGCCTGGATTTGCCTTGCCTTACTTTGCCATATCTGGATTTGCCTAGCCTGTGTTTGCTTCAACTTGCCTTGCCTTGCCTGGATGTTCCTTGCCTGGATTTTCCTAGCCTTGCTTTGCCTTGACTGAATTTGCTTCGACTTGCCTTGCCTTTACTGGATTTTCCTTGCCAAAATAGGCCTTGCCTTGCCTTGCTTTGTTTGAATTCTCCTTGCCGGGATTTGCCTTGCATTGCCTCATTTTGCCTGAATTTGTCTTGCATGAATTTTTCTTGCCATGCCTTGCCTTATCTGAATTAACCTTGCTTGGATTTACCTTGCCGTTCCTTGCCTTGCCTTACCTTACCTGGATTTGCCTTGTCTGAGTTTGCTTTAACTTGTCTTTCCCTGCCTGGATTTGCCTTGCCTGGATTTGCCTTGTCTGGATTTGCCTTGCCTGGGTTTGCCTTGCGTTGCCTTGCCTGGATTTGCCTTGTCAAAATAGGCCTTTCCTTACCTTGCCCTGCCTTGCCTGAATTCTCCTTCCCTGGATATGCCTTGTCTAGCTTTGCCTTCCCTGGATTTTTTTTGCTTGGATTCTCCTTGCATGGATTTTCCTTGTCTAGCTTTGCCTTCCCTGGATTTGCCTTACCTTTTTATCTGGATTTGCCTTGCATTGCCTGGATTTGCCTTACCTTAACTTGCCTTGCCATGATTTGACTTGCATTTCCTTGACTTTTATGTATTTCCTAGCCTTGATTTACCTTGCCTTTCCTTGCCTTGCCTGGGTCGGACTTGCATAGATTTGCCTTGTGTTGCCTTGTTTTGCCTGAATTTGCCTTTTTTTGTCTCGCCTGGATTTGCCTTGCCTTGCCCTGCCTGGATTAGCCTTCCCTGGATTTGAATTTCCTTGTGTTGCCTGTATTTGCCTAACCGGAATTTGCATTTTTTTGCATTGCTTGGATTTGATTTCCATGATTTGCCTTGCCTTGCCTGGATTTGCGTTGCCTTGCCTTGCCTTGCCTTGCCTTTCCTAGGTTTGCCTTGCTTTGTTTTGCCTGAACTTGCCTTGCCTGGATTTACTATTCCTTGACTTGCCTGAATTTGCCTTGCCTTGACGTGCCTTACCTTGCCTGGATTTGACTTGCCTTTCCTTGACTGGATTTGCCATTCCTTGCCTTGTTTGGATTTGCCTTGCCTGAATTGGCCATGCCTTGCCTTGCTTGTATTTGCCTTGCTTCAATTTGCTTGCCTTGCCTTGCTTTGCCTTGCCTGGATTTGTCTTGCCTGGATTTTTCTTACCTTGCTTTGCCGGGACTTCCCTTGCCTGGATTTGCCTTTTTTTCCTTTGCCTGAATTTGCCTTGTCTGAATATGCCATGCCTTCACTTGCTTGGATTTGCCATGTTTTGCCTCGCCCTTTCTAGATTTGCCTTGCCTGAATTTACCTTGCCATGCTGTGTCTTACCTGGATTTTCATTGCCTAGATTTGCCTTGTCATGTCATCTCTTCCCTGGATTTGGCTTGTCTTGATTTGCCTTGCCTTGCCATGCCTTCCTTGAATTTGCCCTGCTTAGATTTGCCTTGCTTTGCCTTGCATGGATTTGCCTTCCCTGTATTTTCCTTGCCTTACTTTGCCTTGCCTGTATTTGTTTTACCTTGCCTTGTTTTTCTTGTTTTGGCCTCTCTTTCTTTTGCCTGGATTTGCCTTGTATTGACTTACCTTGCCTTACCTGGATTTGGGTTTCTTGAATTTTCCTTTACTTCCCTTGCACTGCCTGGATAGGCCTTGCCTGGATTTGAGTTTTCTGGATTTGCCTTGCCTTCCCTTGTGTTGCCTGGCATTTCCTTCTTTTGCCTTGACTTGCATTTCATGGATTTGTTTCACCGTGGCTCCCATGGATTTGCCTTTCCTTGCCTTGCCTGGATTTGCCTTGTCTGGATTTGCCATGCCTTGCCTTACCTGGATTTGCCTCTCCTCATTTTGCCTTGCTTGCCTATCCTGGATGTGCCTTTCCTTGCCTTGTCTGGAATCACCTTGTCTGGATTTGTCTTGCATTGCCTTGCATGGATTTGCTTTGCCTGCATTTGTTTTGCCTTGCTTTTCCTAGATTTGCCTTGCCTGGGTTTGCCTTCCTTTGCCTTGCCTTGTGTTGCCTTGAATTGCCTGAATTTGCCTCGCCTTCCCTTTCCTTGCGAAGATTTGCCTTGCCTTGCCTTGCCTAGATATGCTTTGCCTGGATTTGCCTTGCCTTGCCTTGCCTTTCTTGGATTTGCATTGTCTGGATTGCTCTTGCCTTGCCTTGCCTTGCCTTGCCTTTCTTGGATTTTTATTGTCTGGATTTGCCTTGGCTTGTTTTGCCTTGCCTTGCCTTTCTTGGATTTGCATTGTCTGGATTGCTCTTGCCTTGCCTTGCCTTGCCTTGCCTTTCTTGGATTTTTATTGTCTGGATTTGCCTTGGCTTGTTTTGCCATGCCTTGCCTTGACTTGCATGGATTTGCCTTCCCTGGAATTGTTTTGCCTTTGCTTGCTTTGCCTGGATTTTCCTTGCCTTGCCTAGATGTGCCTTGCCTGGATTTGTTTTGCCTTCCTTTGCCTTGTTTGGATTTGTCTTGTCTGGATTTCCCTTGCATTGCCTTGCTTTGCCTTGCCCGAATTTGCCTTGCCTGGATTTGTCTTGCCTTGCCTTTCCTGGATTTGTCTTGCCTTGCCTTGCCTTGACTTTCCTGGATTTGTCTTGCCTGGATCTTGCCTTGCCTTGCCTTTCTTTGACATGCCTGTGTTTGCCTTGCCTGGATTTGCCTTGCCTGCATTTGACTTGCCTTGCTTTGCCTGGATTTTCCTTGCCTGTGTTTGCCTTGCTTTGCCTTGACCTTTCTGGATTTTCTTGCCTGGATTTGCCTTGCCTTGCCTTTCTTCGACCTGCCTGTGTTTGCCTTGCCTGGATTTGTCTTGCCTTCCCTTGCATTGCCTAGATTTGTCTTGGCTTGCCTTGCCTGGGTATGCATTCCCTGGATTTGCCTTGCCTTGCTTGCCTTGCTTAAATTTGCCTTGTCTGAATTTCCCTTGCCTTGCCTTGGCTGGATTTGCCTTGTCTGGATTTCCCTTGCCTGGATTTGCCTTGCCTTTCCTGGATTTGTCTTGGCTGGATTTGCCTTGCCTTGCCTTTCCTTGCCTTGTCTTGCCTGGATTTGCCTTGCCTGGATTTGTTCTGCCTTCCCTTGCCTTGCCTACATTTTCCTTGCCTTTCCTTGCCTTGCCTGGATATGCCTAGCCTAAATTTGCCTTTATAGAATTTCCTTGCTTTGCCTTGTTTTTCCTGGATTTGCCTTGTGTGGATTTGCCATTCCTTGTCTTGCCTGGATTTGCCTTGCTTTGACTTGACTTGACTTGACTTTCCTGTATTTGCCTTGCCTTGACCTGCCTGGATGTGTCTTTCATGGATTTGCATTTTCTTGCACTGCCTGGATTTGCCTTGTGTGGATTTGCCATTCCTTGTCTTGCCTGGATTTGCCTTGCTTTGACTTGACTTGACTTGACTTTCCTGTATTTGCCTTGCCTTGACCTGCCTGGATGTGTCTCTCATGGATTTGCATTTTCTTGCACTGCCTGGATTTGCCTTCTGTGAGTTTGTCTTTCCTGGCCTGGCTTTGTCTTGATGTATCTTACCTGGATTTTCCTTGCATTGTTTTGCCTAAATTTGCCTTGACTGAATTTCCTTTTCCTTGTCTTGTCTGGAATTACCTTTCCTTGACTTGCCTTGCTTGACTGGATTTGCCTTCCCTCGATTTGCCTTTCCTTTCCTTTCCTGGATTTGACCTTCCTTGCCTAGCGTGGATTTGCATTGCCTGGATTTGCCTTGCTTTGCCTTGCCTTACCTGGATTTGCCTTGCCTGGATGTGTCTTGTGTTGCTTTGCCGTGCCTAAATTTGCCTTGCCTTGCCTTACCAGGCATGGATTTGCCTGGCCTAAATTTGCCTTTTCTTACCCGAATTCGCCACACCTTGCCTTGCCTGGATTTGCCTTGCCTTCTTTTGCATTGCCTAGATTTGCCATGGCTTGCATTGCCTGGATTTTCCTTGCCTTGCCTTGTTTAAAGTTGCCTCATCTAGATTTCTCTTGCCTTGTCTTGCCTGGATTTGCCTTGCCTGGATTAGTTTTGCCTTCCCTTGCCTTGCCTGCATTTGCCTTGCTTTGCCTGGATGTGCCTTGCTGAAATTGCCTTTACTGAATTTGTGTTGCCCTGCCTTGTTTTCCCTGAATATTCCTTGTGTGGATTTGCCTTTCCTCGTCGAACCTGGATTTACCTTGCTTTGACTTGACTTGTGTTGCCTGAATTTGCCTCGCCTTGACCTGCCTGAATTTGCCTTGCATGGATTTGCATTTCATTGCACTGCCTGAATTTGCCTTGTCTGGGTTTGCCTTGCCTTGATTTGCCTAAATTTGCCTTACCTGGATTTGCCTTGCCTGGTTTTTCCTTGCTTAAATTTGCCTTGTCTGGATTTCCCTTTCCTTGCCTTGCCTGGATTTGCTTTGCCTTGGCTTGCCTTTCCTGGATTTGTCTTGGCTGGATTTGCCTTGCCTTGCCTTGCCTTGCCTGAATTTGTTTTCCCTTCACTTGCTTGCCTGCATTTGCCTTGTCTTGCAATGGCTCGATATGCCTTTCGTGGATTTGCCTTTATTGAATTTGCCTTGCCATGCCTTGTTTTTCCTGGACTTGCCTTGTGTGAATTTGCCTTTTTTTTGTCTTGCATGGATTTGCATTGCTTCGACATGCCTTGCAATGCCTGTATTTTCCTTTCCTGCATTTGCCTTGCCTTGACCTGCCTGGATTAGCCTTCCATGGATTTACATTTCCTTGTGCCACCTGGATTTGCCTTGTCTGGGTTTGCTTGCCTTGCCTTGCCTGAATTTGCCTTATCTGGATTCGCCTTTTCTGGCCTGGCTTTGCCTTGACGTACCTTACCTGGATTTGCCTTGCATTGTTTTGCCTAAATTTGCATGACTGGATTTCCTATTCCTTGTCTTGTCTAAATTTGCATTGCCTTGACTTGCCTTGCTTGACTGGATTTGCCTTCCCTGGATTTGCCTTCCCTGGATTTGCCATGTTTTGCCTTTCCTGGATTTGCCTTTCCTTGCTTAGCTTAGATTTGCCTTGTCTGGATTTTTGTTCCCTTGCCTTGCCTGAATATGCATTGCCTGCATTTGTCTTGCTTTGCCTTGCCTTGCCTGGTTTTGCCTTGCTTTGCTTTGCCTGGATTTGCCTTGCCTTGCCTTACATTGCCTTACATTGCATGGATTTGCCTTACACCGCCCTGCCTGAATTTAGCTTGCCTTGACTTACCTTGCCTAAATTTGCCTTGCCTTACCTGAATTTGCCTTGCCTTGCCTCACCTGGATTTGCGTTGCCTGATTTGTCTTGCTTTGCCTTCCCAGGAATTGCCTTGCTTTGCCTTTTCTTGCTTGAATTTACCTTGCCTGGATTTGCCTTGCCTTGCCTTGGCTTGCCTAGAAATGCCTTGCCTAGATATGCCTTGCCTGGATTTGCCTTGCCTTGCTTTGCCTTGCTTGGTTTTTCCTTGTCTGGGATTCTTTTGCCTTGTCTTGCCTTGCCTGAATTTGCCTTGCCTGGATTTGTCTTGCCGTGCCTTGCCTTGCCTGAATTTCTTTGCCTGGATTTGCCTTTCCTTGCCTTGCCTGGATTTTCCTTTCCTTGCCTTGCCTTGATTTTTCTTCATTGCCCTACCTTTCCTGGATTTGTCTTGCCTAGATTTGCCTTGCCTTGCTTGACGTGACTTGCTTGGATTTGCCTTGCCTAGATTTGCTTTGTTTCCCTTGGCTTGCCTGGATTTGACTTGCTTTGCTTTGCCTAAAAATGTCTTGCCTGGGTTTGCCTTGCATTGCTTTACCTTACTTGGATTTGCCTTGTCTGGATTTCCCTTGATTTGCCTTTCCTGGATTGGATTTGCCTTGCCTTGCCTTGCCTGAATATTCCTTGCCTTGCCTTGTCTGGCCTGGATTTCCTTTGCCTAAATTTCCCTTGACTTTCCTTGCCTTGCCTGGTTTTGCTTTGCCTGTATTTGCCTTGTATTGCCTGCATTTGCCTTGCGTTGCTTTACCTTGCGTGGATTTGCTTGCCTGCATATGCCTTGCCTTGCCTTGCGTTGCCTGAATTCTCCTTCCCTAAACTTGCCTTCCCTAGCCTTGCCTTTCCTGTATTTGCCTTGTCTGGATTTGCCTTGGTTTGCCTGGTTTTACCTTACCTTCCCTTGCCTTGTTTGGATTTGCCTTGCCTTGCCTTTCTTGTATTTGATGTGCCTTGATTTGCCTTGCCTTTTCTTGCCTTAGCTGGATTTCCCTTGCCTGGATTTGCCTTGTCTGGATTTGCCTTTACTGGATGTAGCTTACCTTGCCTTGTTTTCCCTGGATTTGACTTGCATGGATTTGCCTTTTTTTGTCTTGCCTGTATTTGTCTTGCTTTGACTTGCCTTGCGTTGCCTGGATTTGCCTTGCCTTGACCTGCTTGGATTTTCCTTGCATGGACTTGCATTTACTTGCACGGACTTCCATTTCCTTGCACTACCTGGATTTGCCTTATCTGGTTTTGCCTTGCCTTGCCTTGCCTGGATTTGACTTTCTTTTGCCTTGCTTTGCCTTGACGCGCCTTACTTGGATTTGCCTTGCAGTGTTTTGCCTAAATTTGCGTAGACAGGATTTCCTTTTCCTTGTATTGCCTGGATTTGCCTTGACTTGCCTTGCCTTGCTTGACTGGATATTCCTTTTCTGGATTTGCCTTGCCTTGCCTCTCCTGGATTTGCCTTTCCTTGTATTGCCTGGATTTGCCTTGTCTGGATTTGCGTTGCCTTGCTTTGCCTTGCCGGGATTTGTTTTGCCCGAATTTCCCTTGCCTTGCCTTAACTTGCATGGATTTGTCTTGCATTGTCTTGCCTAAATTTGCCTTGCCTTACCTGAATTTGCCTTGTTCTGGCTTGCCTGGGTTTGCGTTGACTGTTTTGCCTGGCTTTGCCTTACCTGTAATTGCCTTGCTTTGCCTTTCCTTGCCTGAATTTGTCTCGCCTGGATTTGCCTTGCCATGTTTTGTCATTTTTTGTCTAGCCTGGATTTTCTTTGCCTTGCTTAGCCTTGTCTGAATTTGCCTTGCCTTGATTTGCCTTGACTGGATTTGTCTTGCCATGCCTTGCCTGGATATGTCTTGCCTGGATCTGACTTGCCTTGCTTTGCCTGAATTTACCTTTCCTGGTTTTGCCTTGAATTCTTTTGCCTTGCCTCTCCTTGCCTTAACTTGCATGGGTTTGTCCTGCATTGCCTTGCCTGGATTTGTTTTGCCTTTCCTTGCCTTGCCTAAATTTGCCTTGCCTTACCTGAATTTGCCTTGCCTTGCACTGCCTAGCCTGGATTTGCATTGCCTGTATTTGCCTGGCCTGGCTTTGCCTGGAATTGCCTTGCTTTACTTTTTTATGCTTTAATTTGCCTTGCCTGATTTACCTTTCCTTGCCTTGCCTTGCCTGACTTGGATTTGCCTTGTGTGGATTTCCCTTGCCTTGCCCTGCCTTTCCTGGATTTGTCTTGCCTGGATTTGCCTGGCCTTGCCTTGCCTTGCCCTGCCCTGACTTGCCTGAAGTTCACTTGCCTGGATTTGTATTGTTTTCCCTTGCCTTGCTTGAATTTGCCTTACCTTGCTTTGCCTGGATTTCCCTTGCCTTGCTTTGCCTTGCTCGGATTTGCATTGTCTGGATTTCCCTTGCTTCGCCTAGCCTTTCCTGGATTTGCCTTGCCTTGCCCTGCCTTGCCTTGTCTTGCCTGGATTTCCTTTGCCTGGATATGCCTTGCCTTGCCTTGCTTGCATTTGCCTTGCCTGGATTTGACTTGCCTAAATTTGCCTTTCTTTGCATTGCCTTGCCTGGATTTGCCTTACCTGGATTTACCTCTCCTTGTTTTGCCTGGATTTGCCTTGACTTGCTTTGCCTTGTCTGCATTTGCCTTGCCTTACTTGAATTTGCCTTACCTTGCCTTGCCTGGATTTGCGTTGCCTGGATTTATCTTGTTTTTCCGTTCCTGGATTTGCCTTGCCTGGATTTGTCTTGCCTTGGCTTTCCTGGATTTCTATTGTCTGGATTTCCCTTGCCTTGCTAGGCCTTGCCTGGATTTGCCTTGCCTAGATATTCCTTGCCTGGTTTGCCTGATTTGCCTTGCCTGGATTTGCCTTTCTGTGCCTTGCTTTGTCTTGACGTGCCTTTCCTGGATTTGTCTTGCATTGTTTTGGCTGAATTTGCCTTGAATTAATTTCCTTTTCTTTGTCTTGCCTTGATTTGCCTTTCCTTGACTTGCCTTGCTTAATTGAATTTGCGTTGGATAAATTTGCCTTGACTTACCTTGCTTGACTGGCTTTGCCTTTCCTTGCATAAGGTTGATTTGTTTTGCCTGGATTTGTGTTGTCTTGCCTTGCCTGGATTTGTGTTGCCTGGATTTTCCTTGCTTTGCCTTGCCTTGCCTGGATTTGCCTTGCCTGGAGTTGCCTTGCCTTGATTTGCCTTGAATTGCTTTGCCTTGCCTGAGTTTGCCTTGCCTTGCCTTGCCTTGCCTGAATTTGCCTTGTCTTACCGGAATTTGCCTTGCCTTGCCGTGCCTCACCTTGCCTGCATTTGCGTTGTCTGGATTTGTCTTGCCTTGCCTTGCCTGGAATTGCCTTGCTTTGCCTTTTCTTGCCTGAGTTTGCCTTGCCTGGATTTGACTTTCCTTGTCTCACCTTGCCTGGATTTGCATTGCCTGGATTTGTCTTGCCTTTTCTAGCATTGTCCGCATTTACCTTGCCTGGATTTTCCTTGCCTCGATTTGCCTTTCCTTGTCTTGCCTGGATTTGCCTTTTCTTCCCTTGCTTGGATTTGCCTTGTCTGGCATTGCCTTGAATTGTCTTTCCTAAATTTGCATTTAATGGATGTTCCTTGCCTTTCCATGCCTTCCCTGGATTTGCCTTGCCTAGATTTGCCTTACCTTGCCTTCTCTGGATTTGCCTTTCCATGCCTTGCCTCGATTTGTCTTTCCTGTATTTCCCTTGCCTTGCCTAAGTTTGCCTTACCTATCATTGCCTTACCTTGCCTTGTTTTTCCTGGAATTTCCTTTTTTTGTTTTCCTGAATTTGCCTTGCCCTGACTTGGCTTGCCTTTCCTGGATTTGCTTTGCCTTCCCTTGCGTTACTTGATTTACTTTCTTTGGATTTTGTTTGTTTTGCCTTGACTTGCCTTACCTGGATTTGCCTTGCATTGTTTTTCCTGAATTTTCCTTTCCTTGCATTGCCTGGATTTGCCTTGCCTGAATTTTCCCTGTCTTACCTTGACATGCCTTGTGTAAATTTGCCTTGCATTGCCTTCCCTGGATTTGCCTTTTCTTAATTTTCCTGGATTTGCCTTGCCTGGATTTGTTTTGCCTTGATTAGCCTTGCCTTCATTTGCCTTTACTTGCCTGGATTTGCCTTGCCTTGCCTGGATTGGATTTGCCTTGCCTTGCCTTGCTGTGATTTGCCTTGTCTGGATTTCCCTTGCCTTTGCCTTGTCTGGATTTGCCTTGCATAGATTTGGCTTGCCTTGCCTTGCCTAGATTATCCGTGCCTGGTTTTGCCTTGCCTTGCCTTGCCTGGATTTGCTTTGCCTGGATTTATTTTGACTTTCCTTGAATTGCCTGGATTTGCCTTTCCATGCTTCGTCTTGCTTAGATATGCCTTTCCTGGATTTTCCTTGTCTTGCTTTGCCTTGCTTGGATGTGCCTTGTCTGGATTTCCCTTGCCTTTCCTTGCCTGGATTTTTCTTGCCTAAATTTGCCTTGCCTTGCCTGATTTTCCTTGCCTTACCTTGCGTTGCCGTGCCTGGATTTGCCTTGCCTTAATTTGCCTTGCCTTGCCTGGATTTGCCTTGCCTTGCTTTGCCTTGTGTGGACTTGCGTTGCTTTTATTTGCCTTGTCTTTTGTTGCCTGGGATTACTTTGCCCGTATTTGCCTTGCCTTGTCTTGCCTAGAATTGCCTTACTTTGCCTTTTTTAGCTTGAATTTGCCTTGCCTGAATTTTCCTTGCCTTGCCTCTCCTTGCCTGGATTTGCCATTTCTGGATTTTCCTTGCCTTGCTTTGTCCTTATTTACCTAGCCTGGATTTGCCTTGCCTTGCTTAGACTTGTCTGAATTTTCTTAGCCTTGCCTTGACTTGCCTTGCCTGAATTTTTCTTGACTTGCCTTCCCTTGCCTGTATTTGCCTTGCCTTGCTTTGTTTTGCTTGGATTTGCTTGCCTGAATGAATATGCCTTGCTTTGCCTTACCTTTCATAGATTCTTTTTGTCTGGATTTGCCTTGCCTACCCTTGCCTTACCAGGATTTGCCTTGTCTGAGTTTGCATTGCCTTGCCTGGGTTTACCTTACCTTTCCTTTCTTGCCTGGATTTGCCTTTTCTTGCCCTGCCTTTCCTGTTTTGATGTGCGTTGATTTGCCTTCCCTTTGTTTTGCCTTGCCTGGGTTTCCGTTGCCTGACTATGCCTTGTCTGGAATGGCCTTTACTGGATTTGCCTTACCTTTCTTTGTTTTCCCTGGATTTGCCTTTCGTGGAATTGCTTTTACTTGTCTTGCCTGGATTTGCCTTGCTTTGACTTGCCTTGTGTTGCCTGAATATGACTTGCCGGCAATTGCCTTTTGTTGACCTGCCTGGATTTGCCTTGCATGGATTTGCATTTCCTTGACTGCCTGGATTTACCTTGTTTGGATTTGCCTTGCCTTGCCTAGCCTGGATTTTCTTTCCTTGCCTTGCTTTGCCTTGACGTGCCTTATTTATATTTGCCTTGCATTGTTTTGCCTTAATTTGCCCTGACTGAATTTCTTTTTCCTTGCCTTGCCTGGATTTCTCTTGCCTTGACTTGCCTTGCTTAAATGGATTTGCCTTGCTTGATTTGCGTTGCCTTGCCTTGCCTTAATTTGCCTTGCTTTGCCTTGCTTTACCTGGATTTTCTTTGTCTGTATTTGCCTTGCCTTGCTTTGTCTGGATTTGCCTTTCCTGTATTTGCCTTGAATTGCTTTACGTTGTCTGAATTTGCCTTGCCTTGCCTTACCTTGCATGAATTTGCCTTGCATTGCCTTGCCTGGATTTGACTTGCCTTGCCTTGCCTAATTCGCCTTATTTGAATTTGCCTTGCCTTACCTTGCATGGCCTGGATTTGTGTTACCTGTAATTGCCTTGCCTTGCCTTTCCTTGCCTTGCCTGTAATTTCCCTGCTTTGCCTCTTCTTACTTGAATTTGCCTTGCCTGGATTTGCATTGGCTTGCCTTGCCTTTCCTGGATTTGCCTTTTCTGGATTTGTGTTGCGTTGCTTTTTTTCTTATTTGCATTGCCTGGATTTGCCTTGCCTTGCTTAGCCTTGTCTGAATTTGCCTTGCCTTGCCTGAAATTGCCCTGCCTGGATTTGCCTTGCCTGGATTTGCCTTGCCATGCCTTGCCTGAATTTGCCTTGCCTTGCCTGAAATTGCCCTGCCTGGATTTGCATTGCCTGGATTTGCCTTGCCATGCCTTGCCTGAATTTGCCTTGCCTAGATTTGCCTTGCCTTGCTTTGCCTGGATTTGCCTTGCCGGGATTTGACTTGCCTCACTTTGCCTTGGCTGAATTTGCTTTCCCTTGCCTTAACTTGCCTGGATGTTCCTTGCCTGGATTTGCCTTGCCTTGCCTTGCCTTGCCTTGCTTTGCCTTGCCTTGCCTTGCCTTGCCTTGCTTTGCCTTGCCTTGCCTTGCCTTGCCTTGCCTGGATTTGCGTTGCCAAGATTTACCTTTCCTTTCCTTTCCTGAATTTGCCTGGCCAGGATGTGCCTTCTCTTGCTTAGCCTTGTCTGAATTTGCCTTGTCTAAATTTTTCTTGCCATGACTTTCCTGGATTTGCCTTGCCTTGCTTTGCCTGGATTTGCCTTGCCTGGATTTGCCTTGCCTGAATTTGCCTTGCCTGAATTTTCCTTGTTTTATTTTAACTTGCCTGTATGTACCTTGCCTGAGTTTCCCTTGCCTTCCCTTGCCTGGATTTGCCTTGCCTTGGTTGGATTTGCCTCGCCTGAATTTGCCTTGCCTTGCCTGGATTTGCATTGCCTTGATTTACCTTGTCTTGCATTGCCTGGATTTGCCTTGCCTTGCTTTGCCTTGCCTAAATTTGCTTGCCTGGATATGCCTTGCCTTCCCTTGCCTAAATTCTCCTTGCCTTGATTTTCCTTGCCTAGCCTTGCCTAACCTGGATTTGCCTTGCCTTGCTTGAGTTTACTTTGCCTTGCCTTTCCTGTATTTGATCTGCCTTGATTAGTCTTGCCTTGCCTTACCTGGATTTCTTTTGCCTGGATTTGCCTTGTCTGCATTTGCCTTTACTGGATATTTCTTGCTTTGCCTTGTTTTCCCTGGATTTGTCTAGCGTGTATTTGCCTTTTCTTGTCTTGCCTGGTGTTTCCTTCCTTTGACTTGCCTTGAGTTTCCTGGATTTGCCTTGCCTTACCTTGCATGGATTTGTATTTCCTGGATTTACATTGCCTTGCTATGCCTTGCCTGGATTTGCCTCGCCTAGATTTACCTTGCCTTTCCTTTTCTGGATTTGCCTTGCCTTGTTTTGCCTGGAATTGCCTTGTTTGCCTTGCCTGGATTTGCCTTCCCTGTATTTCCCTTGCCTTGATTTGCCTTGCCTAAGTTTGCCTTACCTGTATTTGTTTTACCTTGCCTTGTTTTTCCTGGATTTTCCTTTCTTTGTTTTTCTGAATTTGCCTTGCCCTGGCTTGCCTTGCCTTGCCTGGATTTGCGTTTCCTGGATTTGTCTTTCCTTACCTTGTGTTGCCTGGATTTACGTTGCCTGGATTATTTTTGTCTTGACTTGACTTGCCTTGCATAAATTTGCCTTGCATTGCCTTCCATGGATTTGCCTTTCCTTGCATTGCCTGGATTTGCCTTGCCTGCATTTGCTTGACTTGCTTTGCCTGGATTTGCCTTGCCTTGCCTTTTCTTTCCTGGATTTGTCTTGCCTGGATTTGCCTTGCCTTGACTTACCTTGACTTGCCTGGATTTGCCTTGCCTGGATTAACCTTGCATTCCTTTGCCTTGCCTAGATTTGTGTTGCCTTGACTTGCCTGGATATGCCTTGCCTGGATGGCTTTGCCTTTTTTTGCTTGGATTTGCCTTGTCTGGATTTCCATTACCTTTGCCTTGCTTAACTTTGCTTTGCCTGTATTTGCCTTGCCTTTTCTTGACTTTTCTGGATTTTCCTTGCCTGAATTGCCTTGCTTTGCCCTACCATGACTTGCCTGGATTTGTATTGCCTTCTCTTGCCTTACCTGTATTTTCTTTTTCTTGCCTTTCCTTTCTTAAATATGCCTTGCCTGAATTTGCCTTTCTTTGCTTTGCCTTGCTTGGATTTGCCTTGTCTAGATTTCCCTTGCCTTGCCTTGCCTGGATTTTCCTTGACTGGATTTGCCTTACCTTGCCTTGCCTTGCCTTGACTTACCTGTATTTGCCTTGCCTTGCCTTGCCTTGTATTGCCTGGATTTACCTTGCCTGGATTTTCATTGTCTTGCCTTGCCTTGCCTTGCCTGGATTTGCCTTGACTGCATTTGCCTTGACTTGCTTTGCCTCGATTTGCCTTGCATGGGTTTGTTTTGCCTTGCCTTTTCTTTCCTAGATTTGTCTTGCCTGAATATGCCTTGCCTTGTTTTGCCTTGACTTGCCTGGTTTTGCCTTGCCTGGATTTGCCTTGCTTTCTTTTGCCTTGACTGGATTTGCCTTGCTTTCTTTTGCCTTGTCTAGATTTGCCTTGCCTTTGCCATGCCTTGATATGCCTTGCCTGGATTTGCCTTACCTTACCTTGTCTTGCTTGGATTTGCCTTGTCTGAATTTCCCTTCCCTTTCTTTGCCTGAATTTGCCTTTCCTGGATTTGCACTGCCTTGCCTTACCTTTCCTGGATTTGTCTTGACTGAATTAGCCTTCCCTTGCGTTGCCATGACTTGCCTGGATTTGCCTTGACTTGCCTTGCCTTGCCTTGCCTGAATATGCCTTGTCTGGATATCTTTTGCATTGCCTTGCCTGGATTTGCCTTCCCTTTCCATGTCTTGTTTAAATTTGCCTTGACTGGTTATGCCTTGCCTTGCTTTGCCTGGATTTTCTTGGCTGATTTGCCTTAAATTGCTTTTTCTTGCCTGACTTTTCCTTTCCTTGCCTCACCTTGCCTGCATGTGCCTTGCCTGGATTTGTGTTGCCTTTTCTTGCCAAGATTTGCTTTGCCTTGATATGCCTTGCCTTTCCTCGCCTTGCCTGAATTTGCCTTGCCTTGTCTTGCCTTCCCTGGATTTGTCTTTCCTGAATTTGCCTTGCATTGACTGGATTTGCCTTGCCTGGATTTGCCTTTCCTTTCATTGCCTGGATTTGCCTTGCCTTGCTTGCCTTGCCTGGATTTGCCTTTCCTTGCCTAGCCTGGATTTGCCTTGCCTTGCCTTGCCTGGATTTGCATTGCCTGGATTTGCCTCGTCTTGACTTGCCTTGATTGGTTTTTCCTTACCGGGATTTGCCTTGCCTTGCCTGGATTTGCCTTTCCTGGATTTGCCTTGCCTTGCCTTGCCTGGATTTGTTTTGCCTTTTTTTGCATTGCCTGGATTTGCCTTGCCTGGATTTGACTTTTTTTTTTTTGCCTTGCTTTGATATCCTTTCCCGTACCTTGTTTTGACTTTCCTGGATTTGCCTTTCGTAGATTTGCCTTGCCTTGCCTTGCCAGGATATACCTTGCCTGGATTTACCTTGACTTGCCTTTTCTTGTTTGGATTTCCCTTGTCTGGATTTCCCTTCCCTTGTTTTGCCTGGACTTGCCTTGACTGGATTTGCCCTGCCTTGTCTTTCCTTTACTGGATTTGTGTCCCTGGACTTGCCTTGATTTGCCTTGCATTGACTTGCCTGGATTTGTTTTGCCTTCCCTTGCCTTGCCTGGATTTGTCTTGCTTTTCTTTCTCTTACTTAAATTTGCCTAGTCTGGATTTTCCTTGCCTTGCCTTGCCTGGATTTGCCTTGCCGAGATTTGCTTTGCTTTGCCTTGCATTGCCTGAATTTGCCTTGTCTTGCCTCGATATTCCTTGCCTGCATTGGCCTTGCCTTGCCTTGCCTTGACTGGATTTTCCATGCCTAGATTTGCCTTGCCTGGATGTGTCTTTCCTTGCCTTGTCTGGATTTACCTTGTCTGGATATGCCTTGCCTTGCCTACATTTGCTTTGCCTTGATTTACCTGAATATGCCTTGCCTGGGTTTGCCTTGCTTGTCTTGCCTTTTCTGGATTTGTCTTGCCTGGATTTGCCTTGCCTTGCCTTGCCTTGTCTTTCCTGGATTTGCCTTGTCTTCTCTTGCCTTGCCTAAATTTACCTTGCCTTGCCTTGCCTAGATAAGCTTTGCCTGAATTTGCCTTGCGTTGCCTTGCCTTACTTGAATTTGCCTTGTCTGGATTTCCCTTGCCATGCATTGCCTGGATTTTCGTTGACTTGCCTTACCTTTCTTGGATTTGTCTTGCCTGGATTTGCCTTGCCTTACCTTGCCTTGACTTGCCTAGATTTGCCTTGCCTGGATTTGTTTTGCCTTCCCTTGTCTTGCCTGAATTTGCCTTGACTTGATATGCCTTGACTAAATTTGCCTTCCCTTGCCTTGCCTTGACTTGCATGGATTTGCCTTGCCTGGATTTGTTTTGCCTTCTCTTGTCTTGCCATAATTTGCCTTGCCTTGCCTTGCCTTGCCTGGATATGCCTTGACTGGATTTGCCTTGCCTTGTTTGCCTTGCTTAGATTTGTCTTGTCTGAATATTTTTGCCTTGCCTTGCCTGGATTTGCCTTGCCTGGATTTGTTTTGCCTAGCCTGGATTTGTTTTGCCTAGCCTGGATTTGTTTTTCCTTGCATTGCCTTGCCTAAATTTGCCTTGCCTTGCCTTGTCTTGCCTGGATTTGACTTGACTAAGTTTGCCTTGCCTTGCCTTGATTTGCGTTGCCTGGATTTTCCTTTTCTTGCATTGCCTGGGTTTGCTTTGCCTTTCTTTGCCTTACCTGGATTTCCATGCCATACCTGGATAGGTCTTGCCTTGCCTTGCCTTGTCTGGATTCTCCTTGCCTCGATTTGACTTGCCTTTATTTGCCTTGCCTAGATTCCTTTGCCTGGATATGCCTTTCGTTTTTTTTGCCTTGCCCGGATTCTCAGTGCCTGGATTTGCCTTGCCTAGCATTGCCTTAACTGTATTCGCCTTGTTTAGATTTGCGTTGCCTTGCCTGGGTTTACCTTGCCTTCCCTTGCCGTGCCTGGATTTGCCTTGCCTTTCCTGTATTTGATGTGCCTTGATTTGCCTTGCCTTTCTGTGCCTTACCTGGATTTCCCATACTTGGATTTGCCTTGCCTGGATTTACCTTTATGGGATTTGCCTTGCCTTGCCTTGTTTTCTCTTGATTTGCCTTGCATGGATTTTCCTTTTTTTTTTTGTCTTGCCTGGATTTGCCTTACTTTGACTTGCCTGGCCTTGTTCTCTCTTGATTTGCCTTAAGTGGATTTGCCATTTTTTTCTGTCTTGCCTGGATTTGCCTTACTTTGACTTGCTTTGCCTGGATTTGTTTTGGCTGGATGTGATTTGACTTGACTTGCCATGCCTGGATTTGCATTACATGGATTTGAATTTCCTTGCACTGCCTGGATTTGCCTTGTCTGGGATTGCCTTGCCTTGCCTTGACTGGATTTGCCTTGCCTGGATTTGCCTTTCCTTCCCTTGCTTTGCCTTGACGTGCCTTATCTGGATTTGCCATGCATTGTTTTGCCTAAATTTGCCTTGATTGGATTTTCTTTTACTTGCCTTTCCTGGATTTGCCTTGCCTTGACTTGCCTTGCTTGACTGGATTTGCCTTGGCTTGCCTTGCCTGGATTTGCCTTTCCTTACCTAGCGTGGATTTGCCTTTTCTGGATTTTCGTTGCCTTGCCTTTCCTGGATTTGACTTGCCTGGATTTGCCTTGACTTGCTTTGGCTGGATTTGCCTTGCCTGGATTTTTCTTGAGTTGCTTTGCCTTGCCCGAATTTACCTTGCCTTGCCTTACCTTGTCTGAATTTTCCTTGCCTTTATTTGCCTTGCCTGTATTTGCCTTGCATTGCCTTGCCAGGATTTACCTTGCCTTGCCTTGATTTGCCTTGGTTTACCTCAATTTGCCTTGCCTCGCCTTGCCTTGCCTGTATTTGCCCTGCCTGTATTTGTCTTGCCTTGCCTTGCCTTGAATTGCCTTGCATTGCATTTATTTGCTTGAATTTGCATTGCCTGGATTTGCCTTGCCTTGCATCCCTTTGCCTGGATTTGTCTTTTCTGGATTTGCCTTGACTTGCTTTGTCCTTATTTCCCTAGCCTGGATTTACCTTGCCTTGCTTAGACTTGTCTGAATTTGCTTTGCCTTGCCTGAATTTGCCGTGCCTGAATTTGCCTTGCCATTCCTTGCCAGGATTTGCCTTACATGGATTTGCTTTGCCTTGCTATGCCTGGATTTGCCTTGCCTGGATTTTGCTTGAATTGCTTTGTCTTGCCTAAATTTTCCTTGCCTTGCCTTACCTTGCCTCGATTTGCCTTGCCTGGATTTGCCTTGCTTTGCATTGCATTGTTAGGATTTACCTTGCCTTGCCTGAATTTAAATTGCCTTACCTGAATTTGCCTTGCCTTGCCTGTATTTGCATTGCCTGGATTTGCCTTGCCTTGCCTTGCGTAGCCTTGCCTGGATTTCCCTTGCCTTGTTTTGCCTTGCCTTGCCTGAATTTGCCTTGTCTTACCTGAATTTCCATTGCCTTTTTTTGCCTTACCTTGCGTGGATTTGCGTTGCCTTGATTTACCCTGACATTTTTTTCTTGATATGCCTTGGTTTGCCTTGCCTGGAATTGACTTGCTTTCCCTTTCCTTGCCTGAAATTGCCTTGTCTGGATTTGCCTTGCCTTGCCTGGATTGTCCTTGTGTTACCTTGCCTTGCCTTGCATTGCCAGAATTTTCCTTGCCTGTTATGCCTGGATTTGTCTTGTCTGGTATTGCCTTGCATTGCCTTGCTTGGGTTTGCCTTTCCTGGATTTGCCTTGCCTTGCCTTGTTTTTCCTAAATTTCCCTTTCCTTACCTGAGTTTGCCTTGTGTCGGCTTGTCGTGCCTGGATTTGCGTTGCCTGAATTTGCCTTGCCTTGCCTTTCCTGAATTTGCCTTGCCTGGATTTGTCTTGCTGTGCTTTGCCTGGATTTGCCTTGCTTGGATTTGCATTGCTTTGCCTCGTCTTGTCTTAATGTTCCTTGCCTTGATTTGCCTTGCCTTGCCTCAACTTGCCTGGATTAGCCTTGCCTAGATTTGCCATATTTTGCATTTCATTGCCTGGATTTGCATTGTCTGGATTTGTTTAGCTTTGCATTGCCTTGACTGGATTTGCCTTGCCTTGCCTTGCCTGAATTTGCCTGGCCTTACTTTGCCTTGCGTAAATTTACCTTGCCTTTCTTTGCATTGCCTCGATTTGCCTTGCCTGCGTATGCCTTGCATTGCCTGGAATTTCCTAACCTGGATCTGCCTTGCCTTGCCTTGCTTTACATAAAATTTTCTTGTCTGGATTTGCCTCGCCTTGACATGCCTAAATTTACCTAGCCTGGATTTACCTAGCCTTTTCTTTCCTGGATATTCCTTGCCTTAATTTGCCTTGCCTTGCCTTGCCTTGCCTTGCCTTGCCTTGCCTTGCCTTGCCTTGCCTTGCCTTGCCTTGCCTTGCCTTGCCTTGCCTTGCCTTGCCTTGCCTTGCCTTGCCTTGCCTTGCCTTGCCTTGCCTTGCCTTGCCTTGCCTTGCCTTGCCTTGCCTTGCCTTGCCTTGCCTTGCCTTGCCTTGCCTTGCCTTGCCTTGCCTTGCCTTGCCTTGCCTTGCCTTGCCTGGAATTGACTTGCTTTGCCTTTCCTTGCCTAAGTTTGCCTTGCCTGGATTTGCCTTGCCTTGTCTCGCCTTGCCTGTGTTTGTATTGCCTGAATTTACTTTGCCTTGCCTAGCCTTGTCTGGATTTCCCTTGCCTGGATTTGACTTCCCTTGCCTTGCTTTGCCTGGATTTGCATTTCCTGAATTTGCCTTGCCTGGATTTACCTTTCCTTGCCTTGCCTGAATTTAGCTTGTCTTGGCTTGCCTGGATTAGCCTTGTCTGGAATTGCCTTCCATTGCCTTGCTTAGGTTTACCTTGCCTGGATTTTCCTTGCCTTGCCTGAAGTTCCCTTTGCTTTCCTGAGTCTACCTTGCGTTGCCTTGCGTTGCCTGGATTTGCGTTGCCTGGATTTGTGTTGCCTGGATTTACCTTGCCTTCACTTGCCTGGATTTGTCATGCTTTGTTTTGACTGGATTTTCCTTGCCTTGCCTTGCCTTGCCTTGCCTTGCCAGTATTTGCCTTCCCTTGCTTGGCCTGGATTTGCCTTTCCTTGCTTTGCCTTGGCTGGATTTGCTTGCCTGCATATGCCTTGCCATGCCTTGACTTGTCTGGATTATTTTTGCCTGGATTTGCCTTGCCTTGCCTTGCCTTACCTGGATTTGCCTTGCTTTGCCTGGGTTTACTTTGCCTTTCCTTACCTTGCCTGGATTTTCCTTGCCTTGCCGTGCCTTTTGTGTATTTGTTGTGCCTTGATTTGCCTTGTTTTCCTTGCCTTGCCTGGATTTCCCCTGGCTGGTTTTTCCTTGTCTGGATTTGCCTTTACTGGATTTGCCTTGTCTTGCCTAGTTTTCCCTGGATTTGCCTCGCCTGGATTTGCCTTTCCTTGTCTTGCCTGGATTTGCCTTGCTTTGACTTGCCTTGCCTGGATTTGTTTTTGATGGATATGACTTGACTTGACTTGCCATGCCTGGACTAGCATTGCATAAATTTGACTTGCCTTTCCTGTATTTGCCTTGCCTTGCCTTGCCTTACCTGGATCTGCATTGCCTAGATTTGCCTTGCCTTGCCTTCCAAGGATTTTCCTTTCCTGGATTTGCCTTTCCTTGCCCTTACTTGCTTAGATTTCTTTTCCCTGGATTTGCCTGGCCTTCTTATGTTTTGTCTGAATTTGCCTTCCCTGGACTTGCTTTGCCTGGATTTCCCTTGCCTGGATTTTCCTTATCTTGCATTGTTTTGCCTGCATTTTCCTTGCCTGGATTTGCCTTTTCTTTCCTTGCCTTGATTTGTCTTGTCTTGCCTTGCCTTGCGATGCTTGGATTTATTTTTCCTGTATTTGCCTTACCTTGCATTGCCTGAATTTGCCTTGCCTGTATTTGCCTTTTCATGCCTTGCCTGGATTTTCCTTTTGTACATTTGCCTTGACTTTACTTGCCTGAAATTTTCTTACCTGGATTTGCATTCCCTTCCCTTGCCTTGTCTGGATTTGTTTTGTTTTTATTTTGCATGGATTTGTCTTATCTGGATTTCCCTTGCCTTGCATTGCCTTGCCTATCTTGTATGGATTTGCCTTACCTTTCCTTGCCTTGCCTGGATTTGCCTTGCCTAAATTCGCCTTTCCTTGCCTTGCGTGGCCTTGCATAAACTGGATTTGTGTTGCCTGGATTAGCCTTGGCTTCCCTTGCCTTGTCTGGATTTGCTTTGCCAGGATTTGCCTTGCCTTGCCTTGCCTTGTCTTGCCTCGACTGGATTTGCCTTGCCTTATCTGGATTTACGTTGCCTGGATTTGCCTTTCATTGCCTCACCTTGCATGGATTTGCCTTGCTTGAATTTGTTTTGCTCTGCCTCCCATTGCTTGAATTTTCCTTGCATTAATTTGCATTTTCCAGCCTTACCTTACCTGGATATGCCTTGCCTGGGTTTGCTTTACCTTGTTTTGCCATGACTGGATTTGTTTTTCCTCGATTTGCCTTGCCTTGCTTTGTTTTTCCTGGATTTGTCTTGCCTGGGTTTTCCTTGCCTTTTCTTCCCTGGATTTGCCTTATCCTTTTTGCCTTTTCTTTCCTTGCCTTGCCTGAATTTGCATTACCTTGTCTTGCCGTGCCTGGATTTGTGTTGCCAGGGTTTTCCGTTTCTTGACTTGCCTTGGCTTGCTTGGATTTAGCTTGCCTGGGTTTGCCTTGCATTGTTTTGCCTTGCCTTGTCTGGATTTGCCTTGCCTGAATCTGCCTTGCATTACCAGCTTGCCTGGATTTGCCTTGCCTTGCCTTGCCTTTCCTGGATTTGCCTTGTTTTACCTGCATTTACCTTGCCCTGATTTGCTTTACCTTGACTTGAATTGCCTGGATTTGCCTTGCCTGGATTTGCCTTGCCTTGCCTTGTCTTTCCTGGATCTCTTTTGCCTAAATTTTCCGTGGCTTGCCTTGCCTTGCCTGAATTTGCCTTTCCTTACCTTTCCTGGATTTGCCTTGCCTGGATAGGCCTTGAGTTGTCTTGCCATGCCTGGATTTGCCTTGCCTGGATTCTCCTTACCTGGATTGCCTTGCCTAGCCTTGCTGTAACTGGATTTGCCTTTTCTGGATTTGCCTTGCCTTGCCTGGATTTTCCTTACCTTCCCTTGCCTTGCCTAAATTTGCCTTGTCTGGATTTGCCTTGCCTTGCCTGGGTTATTCTTACCTTCTCTTGCCTTGCCTGGATTTGTGTTGCCTGGTTTTGCCATGCCTTGCCTTGCCTTTCCTGTATTTCTTATGCCTCAATTTGCCTTGCCTTTTATTTTACCTTACCTGGATTTCCCTGCTAGGATGTTCTTGCATGGATTTGCCTTGCTTGCCTGGTATTACCTGGATTTGCCTTGCCTGATTTTTTTGTCCTTGTGTTGCCTAGACTTGCCTTGCCTTGCCTTGCCTTACCTGGATTTGTCTTGAATGGATTTGCCTTGACTTGCCTTGCTTTGCATGGCCTTGCCTTACATGGTTTTGCCTTGCATGTTTTGCCTAAATTTGCCTTACTTAAATTTGCCTTTCCTTGTCTTACCTGGATTTTCTTTGTCTTGACTTTCTTGCCTTGCATGGATTTTCCTTGACTGGATTTGTTTTTTCTTTTAAATTGCCTTGCCTTGCCTTTCCTGGATTTGCCATGCCTTATTTTACCTGGATTCTCCTTGCCTGCATTTGCCTTGTCTGGATTTGCCTTGCCTGGAGTTGCCTTGCCTTGCCTTGCCTTGCCTCGATTTGCCTTTCCTTGCCTTGCCTGAATTTGCCTTGTCTGGATTTCCCTTGTCTTGTGTTGCCTTGTGAGGATTTACCTGGCCTGGTCTTGCCTTGCCTTGCTTTCCCTTGCCTGGATTTGCCTTGACTGGATCTGCCTTGCCTTGCCTTGCCTTGATTTGCCTTTCCTTGCCTTGCCTAAATTTGTCTTGTCTGTATTTGCCTTGCCTTGTCTTGCCTTGTCAGGATTTACCTGGCCTTGCCTTGCCTTCACTTTCTTTCCCTTGCCTGGATTTGCCTTTTCTGAATTTGCCTTGCCTTGCTTTGCTTTGATTGGCCTTGCCTGGATTTGTCTTACCTTGCCTTGCCATGCCTGGATTTTCCATGTCTAGATTTGCCTTATCTTGGCTTGCCTTGACTTTCATGGATTTGCCTTGCCTGGATTTGCCTTGCCTTGCCTTTTTTGGATTTTTCTTACATTGCCTTGCCTTGAGTTGCCTGGATATGCCTTACCTGGATTTGCCTTACCTTACCTTGATTTCCCTTGCCTTGATTTGCCTTACCTGCCTGAATTTGCATTGACTTGCCTGTATTTGCCTTGCCCTGCCTTGCCTTGTCTTGCCTTGATTTGCTTTGCCTGCCTTTGCCTTGCCTATCCTTGCCTTTCGTGGATTTGCCTTGCCTTGTATTGCCTGGATTTTTCTTGCCTGGCCTGGAATTTTCTTACCTTCCCTTGCCTTGCCTAAATTTGCCTTGCCTGGTTTTTCTGTGCCTTGCCTTTTCATTCCTGTATTTGCGTTGCCTTTTCTTACCTTGCCTAAGTTTTTTTGCCAGGATTTGCCTTGCCTTGCCTTGTATTACCTGGATTTGCCTTGCCTGGATTTTCCTGTGTTTGTCTTGCCTAGATTTGCCTTGCCTGAATTTGGCTTGCCTGGATTTGCCTTGTCGTGCCTTGTTTTGCCTGGACTTGACTTACCTGGTTTTGTCTTGCATATTTTGCCTAAATTTGCCTTTTTTTTGTCTTGCCTGGATTTTCTTTCTCTTGACTTGCTTGCCTTGCTAAATTTGCCTTGCCTGGATTTACTTTTTCTGGAATTGCCTTGCCTTGCCATTCCTGGATTTGCCATGCCTTGTTCTGCCCGGATTTGTCTTGCCTGGATTTGCCTTTCCTTGCCTTGTCTTAATTGGCCTTGTCTGGATTTGTCTTTCCTTGCCTTTCCTGAATTAGCTTTGTCTGGATTTGCCTTGTCTTGTCTTGCTTGTCTGGATTTGCCTTGTCTTCTTTTGCCTGAATTTTCCTTTCCAGGGTTTTCCTTGCCTTGGTTTGCCTGGATTTGCCTTGCCTGGATTTGCCTTACCTTGCCTTGCCTTACCGGGTTTGCCTTACCTGGATTTGCCTTGCCTTGCCTGCCTAAATTTGCATTGCATTGCCTAAATTTGTTTTACCTTGCCTTGCTGTGCCTTGATTTGCATTGCGTGGCTTTGCCTTGACTTGCCTTTCCTTGCCTTACCTGGATTTGCCTTGCGTGGATTTGCCTTGCCTTGCCTTGCGTGGATTTGCCTTGCTTTGCCTTGCGTTGCCTTGCCTAGATTTACGTTACCTGGATGTAGCTTGCATTGCCTTAATTTGCCTGGCTTTGCCGTGCCTTTCCTGGATTTGCATTGCCTTGATTTGCCTTGCTTTGTCTTGCCTTGCCTAGATTTGCCTTTCCAGAATTTACCTTGCCTTGCATTGTTTATTCTGGATTTGCCTTGCCTTGCCTTGTTTGCCTGGATTTGCCTTGGCTGTATTTGCCTTTCCTTGCCTTGCGTGGATTTGCCTTGTTTTTCCTGGCCCTGCCTTGCTAGGATTTGCCTTGCCTTTTTTGCCTTGATTTATCTTGCATGGATTTGCCTTTCCTTGTCCTGCCGAAATTTGCTTGTCGGTATTTTCCTTGCCTTGCCTTGCCTTTCCTGGATTTGCCTTGCCTGTATTTGCTTTGCCTTGCCTTGCCCTGCCTGGATTTGACTTGCCTGGATTTGCCTTCCATTGCATTGCCTGGCCTGGAATTGCCTTGCCTGGATAGGCCTTGCCTTGCCTTGCTTGGATTCTCCTAGCCTGGATTTGCCTTGCCTTCCCTTTTTTGGCCTGAATTTGCATTTTCTGGATTTGTCTTTCCTTGGCTTGCCTGGAATTGATTTGCCTTGCCTTGCCATGCCTGAATTTGCCTTTCTTTGTCTTCCCTGAATTTTCCTTGCTTTTCCTTGCCTTGCCTGTATTTGTCTTGCCTTGCATTGCCTTGCCTGGAATTTCCTTGCCTGGATTTTTCTTGCGTGTATTTGCCTTGCCTTCTCTTGCCTGAATTTGACATTTCTAGATTTGACTTGCCTAGCCTTGCCATGCCCGGATATGAATTGCCTAGATTTGACTTGCCTTGCGTTGCCTTGCCTGACATTTCCTTGCCTGGATTTGCCTTGTCTTGCCTTGATTTGCCTTACTTGGATTTGCCTTTCTTTGCCTCACCTTGCTTGGATTTGCCTGGCCTGGATTTGCCTTGCCTTGCCTCGCCTTGACTTGATTATCCTTGCCTGGTTGGCCTTACATTGCCTTGCCTTGCTTGCATTTGCCTTGACTGGATTTGTCTTGCCTTGCCTTGCCTGGATTTGCTTACCTGGAAAATTCTTGTCTTGCCTTGCTTGCCTTGCTTGGATTCCCCTTGTCTGGATTTGCCTTTTTTGTCTTGCCTCGATTTTTCTTGTCTTGACTTGCTTGCCTTTCCTGGATTTGCCTTGCCTTGCCTCGACTGGATTTGCCTTACCATACCTTGCCATGTCTTGCCTTGATATGCCTTGCCTAGATTTGCCTTGCCTTGCCTTGCCTTGCTTGTGTTTGCCTAGCTTGGACTTGCCTTGTCTTGCTTTGCCTGGATTTTCCTTGCCTAGATTTTTTGGCCGGGATTTGCCTTGCCTTACCTTGCATTGCCTAGAATTCCCTTGCCTGGATTTGCCTTGCCATGGTTAGCCTTACCTGGATGTGTCTTGCCTGGGATTGCCTTTCCTTGCCTTTCCTTGCATTGCCTTGATTTGTCTTGTCCAAATTTGCGTTGCCTTGTCTTACCTTGCCTGAATTTATTTTGCCTTGCCTTCCCTGGATTTGCCTTGCTTGATAGGCCTTGCCTTGCCTCTCCGTGCCTGGTTTCTCCTTGACTGGATTTACCTTGTCTAGCCATGCCTTACCTAGATTTGCCTTGTCTGGATTGTCCTTTCTTTGTCTGGATTTAACTTGCCTTGGCTTACCTTGTCTGAATTTGCCTTGCGTTTTCTGAATTTGCCTTCCTTTGAGTTGCCTTGATTTGCTTTTCCTGTATTTGCCTTGCCTTACCTTTCCTTGCTATTTTGATCTAGATGTACCTTGCCTGGATTTGTATTTCCTTGTCTTGCCTGAATTTGCCTTCCTTGGATTTGCCTTTTTTTGCCTCGCCTTTCTTGAATTTGCCTGGCCTGTATTTGCCTTGCCTTGCCTCACCTTGCCTTGAATTTCTTTGCCTGGTTGGCCTCGCCTTGTCTTGCCTGGATTTGCCTTTCCTTGCCTTGCCTTTCCTAAAATAGCCTTGCCTTGCCTAAATTTGCCTTGCTTTGCCTTGCCTTGATTTGCTTTTCCTAGATTTTCCTTGCCTTGCCTTGCCTTTCCTGGATTTGCTGTGCCTGGATTTGACTTGCGTTTCCTTGCGTGAATTTGCCTTGACTGAATTTGCGTGGCTTTGCCTCACCTTGCCTGGATTTGCCTGGCCTGGATTTGCTTTGCCTTGCCTCAGCTCCCCTGGATTTGCCTTGCCTGTATTTGTGCCTTGCTTAGATTTGCTTTCCCTTGCCCTTCCTTGCCTGTATTTGCCTTGTCTGGATTTACCTTGCCTTTCTTAGCCTTGCCTGGATTTGCCTTGCCTGGGTTTGCCTTGCCTTGCCTTGCTTTGCCTTACCTGGGTTTGCATGGATTTGTCTTGTCTAAATTTGCCTTGCCTTGTCTTGCCTTGCCTGGAGGTGCCTTGCCTAGAAAGGCTTTGCCTTGCCTGGATTCTCCTTGCCTGTATTACTTTGCTTAGCCTTGCCTTTGCTAGATTTGCCTTGTCTGGATCTGCCTTGGTATGCCTGGGTTTGCCTTACATTCTCTTGCCTGGCCTGGATTCGTCTTGCCTGGATTTGCCTTCCCTTCCCTTACCTTTCCTGTATTTGTCTTGCCTTGATTTGCCTTGCCATTCCTTACCTTACCTCGATTTCATTTGCCAGGATTTGCCTTCATGGATTTGCCTTGCCTTATCTTTCCTGGATTTGCATTGCCTTGTCTCAACTTGCCTGGAATTGCCTTCCCTGAATTTGCCTTGCCTAAACTTGCCTGAATTTGCCTTCCCGTGCCTGGATAAGCCTTGCCTGGGTAGGCCTTGCCTTGAATGGATTTGCCTTGCCTGGATAGGCTTTGCCTTGCCTGGATTTGCATTGTCTGGATATAATTTGTTTTGCCTGGATTTGCCTTGCCTTGCCTTCCCTTGACTGGATTTTTCTTACCGTCCCTTGCCTTGATATGCCTTGCCTCGATTTGCCTTGCCTTGCCTTGCTTAAATTTGCCTTGTGTGGATTTACCTTGCCTCGCCTTGCCTATATATGTCTTGCCTGGATTTACCTTGCCTTGCCTGGACTTGTATTAGCTAGATTTTCCTTGCATTCTTTGCCTAAATTTGCCTTGCCTGGATTTGCCTTGCTTGGGTTTGCTTTTCATTAATTTGCCTTCTGGGATATGCCTTGCCAAGGTTTGTCTTGCCTTGTTTAGCCATGCCTTGCTTGTAATTGCCTTGCCTGGATTTGCCTTGCCTGGCCTTATCTGGATACGCATTCCCTGGATTTTCCTTGCCTTGCCTTGCATTTCCTTGCCTAAATTTGCCTTGCCTTTTCTGAATTTGCCTTGCCTTGCCTTGCCTTTATTTGCTTTTCCTGGATTTGTCTTACCTTACCTTGACTTGCATTGTTTGGCCTGGATTTGCCTTATACGGATTTGCCTTTCCTTACCTTGCTGTGCTTTGTTTGGCCTGAATTTGTCTTACATTGATTTGCCTTTCCTTGTTTTGGCTAGATTTGCCTTGCTTTGCCTTGACTGGATTTGCCTTACCTTGCCTTGCCTGGATTTGCCTTACCTTGCCTTGCCTTTCCGCTATATGCCTTGCCTAGATTTGCCTTGACTTACGTTGCCTTGTCTTTCCTGGATTTGCCTTGCCTCCCTTTGCCTGGATTTGCCTGGCCTTTCTGCACCTTGCCAGGATTTGCCTGGCCTGGATTTCCCTTGTATTGTCTCACCACCCCTCGATTTGCCTTGCTTGGTTTGCCTTTCTTTTCCATGCTTTGCTTGGATTTGCCTTTTCTGGATTTGACTTGCCTTGCCTTGCCATGCCTGGATTTGCATTGCCTTGATTTGCTTTACATTGCGTTGCCTTGCCTGGAATTTACTTGCCTGGATTTGCCTTGCCTGAATTTCCCTTGCCTTTCCTTGCCTGGATTTGCCTTGCTTCAATTTTCCTTTCTTTGCCTCACCTTGCTTGAATTTGCCTGGCCTGGATTTGCCTTGCCTTGCCTCGCCTTGCCTCGCCTTGCCTTGATTTTACTTGTCTGGTTTGTCTTGCCTTGTTTTTCCTTGCCTGGATTTGCCTTGACTGGATTTGTCTTGCCTTGCCTAAATTTGCCTGGCTTGGATTTGTCTTTCCTTTCTTTGCCTTGTTTGCCTTGCCTGGATTTGCCTTGCCTCGCCTTGCCTTGCCATGAATTGACTGAATTTGACTTGCCTGTATTTCCCTTGCCTTGCCTTACCTTGTCTGAATTTGCCTTGCCTTACCTTGTCTGAATTTGCCTTGCCTTACCTTTCCTTGCCTTGCCTGGATATGCCTTGACTGGATTTGCCTTGCCTTGCCTTGTTTTGCTTGGATTTCCCTTACCTGGATTTGTCTTGCCTTGCCTTACTTGGATTTGCCTTGCCTGTATTTGCCTTCCCTTGCCTTGCCTGAATTCGCCTTGCCTTACCTATATTTCCCTTTTTTTGCCTAGATTTGCATTGCCAGGATTTGCCTTGCCTTGCCTTGTTTTTCCTAGATTTGCCTTGCCTGGATTTGCCTTGCCTGGATTTACCTTGCATTGTTTTGCCTTGCCTTGCCTGAATTTGCATTGCCTGTATTTCCCTTGTCTTGCCCTACCTTGCCTAAATTTGCCTTTCCTGGATTTGCCTTGACTTGCCTTGCTTTACCTAAATTTCTCTTGCCTGTATTTGCTTTATTTTGCCTTGCCTTCCCTGGATTTGCCTTGCCTTTACTTGCATTGCCTGGATTTGCCTTGCCTGAATTTCCCGGGTTTGGCCCTCCCTTTCCTGGATTTTCCTTTCCTGAATTTTCCTTGACTTGCCTTGCATTACCTAAATTTCTTTTGCCTGGATTTACTTTACCTTGCCTTGCCTTGCCTTGCCTTGCCTTGCTTTACCTTACCTGGATTTGTGTTGCCTGGGTTTGCCTTGCCTTGCCTTGCCTGGATTTGTCTTGCCTAAATTTGCATTGCTTGCCTTGCCTTGTCTGAATTTGCCTTGCCTTGCCTTGACTTACCTTGCCTGTATTTGCATAGCCTGGAGAGACCTTGTCTTGCCTTGCCTTGCTTGGATTCTTCTTGCTTGGATTCCTCTTGCCTGGATTTGTGTTTCCCTGTCTTGCCTCGATTTTTCTTTTCTTGACTTGCTTGCCTTGCCTGGATTTGCCTTACCTTACCTTGCCTTGCCTTGCCTAGATTTTCCTTGCCTTACCTTTCCTTGCTTATATTTTCCTTCCCTGGATTTGGCTTGCCTTGATTTGCCTCTATTTTCCTTGCCTGGATTTGCCTTGCCGGGATTTGCCTTGCCTTGCCTTACTTTGCATTGCCTAAATTTGCCTTGTCTGGATTTGCTTTTCCTTGTTTTGCCTAGAGTTGCCTTGCCTGGATTTCCCTTGCCTTGCCTTGTCTTGCCTGGACTTGCCTTAGCTGTATTTGCCTTGCATTGTTTCGCCTAAATTTGCGTTGCCTGGATTTGCGTTTCCTAGTCTTACCAAAATTTTCCTTGTCTTGACTTGGTCGCCTTGCCTGGATTCACCTTGCCTGAATTTGCCTTGCCTTGCCTTTACTGGAATTGCCTTACTTTGCCTTGCCTGGATATGCCTTGCCTAGATTTGCTTTGCCTTGCCTTACCTTGCTTGTATTTGCCTTGCCTGGATTTTCCTTGCCTGGACTTACCTGAATTTGACTTTCCTGAATTTGTCTTGCCTTGCCTTAGCTAAAATTGCCTTGTTTTGCCTTGCCTAAAATTGCCTTGCCTTTTCTAAATTTACTTTGCCTTATCTTGCCTTTATTTGCTTTTCCTGGATTTGTCTTGCCTTGCCTTTCGTAAATTTACCGTGCCTGAATTTGCCTTGCCTTAACTTGCCTGGATTCGCCCTGCCTGGATTTGCCTTGCTTTGCCTTGCCTTGCATGGACTTGCCTTAGCTGAATTTTCCTTGCATTGTTTTTCCAAATTTGCCTTGCCTGGATTTGCCTTTCGTTGTCTTGCATAGATTTTCCTTGTCTTGACTTGCTTGCATTGCCTGGATTTGCCTTGCTTGAGTGTGCCTTCCCTGAATTTGCCTTGCCTAAATTTGCCTCGCCTGGATTTGCCTTTCCTTGCTTTTCATTGACTGGATTTGCCTTGCCTTGCCTTGCGTTGCCTTGCTGGGGTATGCCTTGCCTAAACTTGCCTTGCCTTGCCTTGCCTTGCTTGCAATTGCCTTGCCTGGATTTGACTTGCTTGGACTTACCTAAATTTGCCTTGCCTGCATTTGCCTTGTCTTGCTTTTTCTGAATTTTTCTTGCCTTGCCTGACTTTGCCTTGCCTTGCCTTGGTTTGCTCTTCTTGAATTTGTCTTTCCTTACGTAGCCTTACTTTGTTTGGCCTGGATTTGCCTTGCACGGATTTGCCTTTCCTTGCCTTGCCTGCATTTGCCTTGCATTGCTTCCTCTTGACTGGATTTGCCTTATTTTGCCTTGCCTTGTCTTGCCGGTTTATGCCTTGCCTAGATTTGCCTTGCCTTGTCTTGCCTTGTCTTGCTTGTAATTGCCTTGCCTGGACTTACCTTAATTTGCCTTGCCTTGCCTCACTTTTCTTTGCCTTGCCTTGATTTGCTTCTCCTGGATTTGTCTTGCCTTACCTTGTTTGGTTTGTTTGGCCTCGATTTGACTTGCATAAATTTGCCTTTCCTTGTCTTTCTTGTATTTTCTTTGCCTTGGCTAGATTTGCCTGACCTTGCCTTGCCTTGCCGGGATATGCCTTGCCAAGATTTGCCTTGCCTTACCTTGCATTGCCTTTCCTGGATTTGCCATGCATGGATTTGCTTTGACTTGCCTTGCCTGGATTTTTATGGCTTTGCCTCCCCTTGCCTGGCCTGCATTTGCCTTGCCTTGCCTCACCTTGCCTGGTTTGCATTGCCTGTATTTGCCTTTTCTGGATTTGACTAACCTTGCCTTGCCATGCCAGGATTTGCATTGCCTGGATTTGCCTTGTTTTCCCTTGCCTAAATTTTCCATTTCTGGAATTGCCTTGCCTTGCCTTGCCATGCGTGGATATGCATTGATTGGATTTGCCTTGCTTTGCATTGCCTCTCCTGGAATTTCCTTGCCTAGATTTGCCTTGCCTTACCTTGCCTTGTTTTTTTCTGGATTTGTCGTGCATGAATTTGCTTTGCCTTTATTTGCCTAGATTTGACTTACCTGGATTTGCCTCCTCTTTCCTAATTTGCATTTGCCTTCCCTTGCTTTGCCTTCCCTGTATTTCCCTTGCCTGGTTTGCCTTACCTTTCCTTGCCTTGCCTGGATTTGCCTTTTCCGGATTTGACTTACCTTGCCTTGTTATGCCTGGATTTGCATTGCCTTGATTTGCCTTGCCTTCCGTTTTCTTGCCTGGATTTGCCTTGTCTTCCCTTGCCTGTATTTGCCATTTCTGGAATTGACTTGCCCTGCCTTGCCATGCCTAGATTTGTGTTGTCTGGATTCGCATTGCTTTGCGTTGCCTTTCCTTGCCTGGAATTTTCTTGCCTGGATTTGCCTTGCCTTGCCTTGCCTGGATTTGCCTTGCTTGGATTTCCCTTTCTTTGCCTCGCCTTGCTTGGATTTGCCTAACCTGGATTTATCTTGCCTTGCCTCGCCTTACCTTGATTTTCCTTGCATGGTTGGCCTTGCCTTGCCTTGTCTTGTCTGGATTTGCCTTGGCTGGATTTTCCTTGGATGAATTTGCCTTGCCTTGCCTTACCTTGATTTGCTTTTCCTGAATTTGCCTTTCCTTGCCTTGGCTTGCCTTGTCTTTCTTATATTTGCCGTGCCCGGATTTCCCTTGCCTTACCTTGATTTGCTTTTCCTGAATTTGCCTTTCCTTGCCTTGACTTGCCTTGTCTTTCTTATATTTGCCGTGCCTGGATTTCCCTTGCCTTGCCTTGCCTGAATTTGCCTTGCCTGGATTTGCCTGGCTTTGCCTCGCCTTACTTGGATTTGCCTGCCCTGGATTTGCTTTGCCTTGCCTCGTCTTCCCTGGATTTGCCTTGCCTGTATTTGTCTTGCCTTGCTCTGCCTTGCCTGAATTTGCCTTGCCTGAGTTTGCCTTGCCGTGCATTGCCTTACCTAAATTTGCATTGCCTAGATTTGCTTTCCCTTGCCTTTTCTTGCCTGGGTTTGCCTTGTCTGAATTTACCCTGCTTTGCTTAGCCTTGTCTGGATTCGCCTTTCCTGGGTTTGTCTTGCCTTGTATTGCCTTGCCTTGCCTTTCCTTTTCTGGATTTGTCTTGCTTAAATTTGCTTTGCCTTGTCTTGCCTTGCCTGGATTTGCCATGCCTGGATAAGCCTTGCCTTGCCTTGCCTTGACTAAATTGTACTTGCCTGGATTTGCTTTGTCTAGCCTTGCCTTACTGAGATTTTCCTTGTCTGGGATTGCCTTGGTTTGCCTGGGTTTGCCTTACATTCCCTTGCCTTGCCTTGTTTCGCCTTGCCTGAATTTGCCTTGCCTTCTCCTGCCTTTCCTGTATTTGCCTTGCCTTGATTTGCCTTTCCTTTCCTAACCTTATTGGGATTTGATTTGCCAGAATTTTCTTTGCCTGGATTTGCCTTGCCTTGCCTTTCCTGGATTTGCCTTGCCTGGATTTGTCTTGCCCTTCCTTGCCTGAATTTGCCTTGCTTTGCCTCGACTTGCCTAAATTTGACCGAACTTGATTTGCCTATACTTGCTTCACCTTGCCTGGATGTTCCTTGCCTTGCCCCATTTTGCCTGGATTTGCCTTGCCTTGCCTCGATTACTTTGGCTGTATTTGCCTTGCCTTGCATTGTCATGCCTGGGTTCGGCTTGCTTGGAATTGCCTTGCCTTGCCTTAACTTGAATGGATTTGCCTTGCCTTGTCTATAGTTTCCTTGCCTTGCGTTGCCTTGCCTGGAAATGAATTGCCTAAATTTGCCTTGCCTTGCCTGGATTTGCCTTCCCTTGCCTTGGCTTGACTGGATTTGCCTTATCTTGCCTTGCCTCTATATGCCTTGCCTAGATTTGCCTTTCCTTACTTTGCCTTGCTGGTATTTGCCTTGCCTGGCCTTACCTGTATTTGCCTTGCCTGGATGCGCCTTGCCTTGCTTAAATTTGCCTTCTCTTGCCTTATCTGGATTTGTTTTGCCAGGATTTGCCTTGAATGGGTTTGCCTCGCCTTGCCTTCTTTGGCCTGGATTTGTTTTGCCTGGATTTGCCTTTCCTTGTCTTGCCTGAATTTGCCTT
The DNA here is from genome assembly GCF_049354715.1 of Callithrix jacchus. Lineage (NCBI taxonomy): Eukaryota > Metazoa > Chordata > Mammalia > Primates > Cebidae > Callithrix > Callithrix jacchus. Next base: position 1,967,812 of record NC_133518.1, read on the forward strand.
GCCTTGCCTTGCCTTGCCTGGACTTACCTTACCTTGCCTTGCCTTGCCTGGATTTGCCTTGCCTGGATTTGCATTGCCTTGCTCTTTGTTGTCTGGACTTGCCTTAGCTGGATTTTCTTGCATTGTTTTGCCTGAATTTGCCTTGCCTGGATTTTCCTTTTCTTGTCGTGCCTGGATTTTCTTTCTCTTGACTTGCTTGCCTTGCCTGGATTTGCCTTTCCTTCCCTTGCCTTGACTGGATTTGCCTTACCTTGCCTTGTTTTGCCATGCCTAAATATCTCTTACCTAAACTTGCCTTGATTTGCTTTGCTTTGCTTGTATTTGCCTTGCCTGGCCTTATCTGAATTTGCCTTGCCTTGCCTTGTCTTCCCTTTCCTGGATATTTTTATGTCTGGTTTTGAATTGCCTTGCCTTTCCTTGCGTCGATTTGTTTGGCCTGGATTTGCTTTGCCTTGCTTCGCATTCCCTGGATTTGCCTTGCCTCTATTTTCCTTGACTTGCCCTGCTTTGCCTGGATTTCCCTTTCCAGGATTAGCGTTGCCTTGCCTTGGCTTACCTGCTTTTGGCTTACCTGGATTTACTTTCCCTAGCCTTGGATTGCCTGGATTTGCCTTGCTTGGATTTGCATTGCCTTGATTTGCCTTTCCTGTCCTTGCCTTAACTGGATTTGTTTTGCCAAGATTTGCCTTGCATAGATTTGTCTTGCGTTGCCTTGTTTGGCCTGGATTTGCCTTCCCTTGCCTTACCTGAATTTTCCTTTTCTGGATTTGCCTTGCCGGGAATTGCCTTGCCTTGCATTTTTTTGCCTGAATTTGACTTGTCTGGCATTGCCTTGCCTTGCTTTGTCTGGATTTTCCTTGTCTGGATTTTTATTGCTTTGCCTCGCCTTGCCTGGATTTTCCTTGCCTCGCCTTCCCTGGATTTGCCTTGCTTTAGTTTTCCTTGCCTTGCCTTGTCTTGCGTGAATTCTCCTTGCCTGAATTTGCCTTGCCTTGTTTTGTCTTGCTTGAATTTTCCTTGTCTGGATTTTTCTTCCCTTACCTTGCCTGGATTTGCCTTGCCTGGATTTGCCTTGCCTTGCTTTGCTTGCCTAAATTTTCCTTGCCTGGGTTTGCCTTGCCTTGCCTGTATTTGTCTTGCCTAAATTTGCCTTGCCTGAATTTGTCTTACCTTTCATTGCCTGTATTTGCTTTGCTTCGAAAGGCCTTGCCTACCTTTGTCTAACCTAGATTTGCCTTGTATGGATTTGCCTTTCTTTGCCTGCATTTTCCTTACCTTCTCTTGCCTTGCCTGGATTTGCCTTGCCTTCTTTTGACTTCCCTGTATTTGCCTTTCCTTAATTTGCCCTGCATTTTCTTGCCTTACCTGGATTTGTTTTGCCAGAATTTGCCTTGAATGGTTTTGCCATGCCTTGCCTTGTTTGGCCTCTGCTTTGCCTTGGCCTTGCGCTGCCTGGATTTGTCTTGCCTGGGTTTGCATTGCCTTGCATTGCGTTGCCTGTACTTGCCTTGGCTGGATTTTTCTTGCATTGTTTTGCCTAAATTTGCCTTGCCTGGATTTGCCTCTTTTTGTCTTGACTGGGTTCTTTTTGTCTTGACTTGCCTGCCTTGCCTGGATTTGACTTGCCTGGATTTGCCTTGCTTTCCCTCACCTTGACTAGATTTGCTTTACCTTGCCTTGCCTTGCCTGAATATGCTTTACGTATATTTGCCTTGCCTTGCTTTGCTTTGCTTGTATTCGCCTTGCCTGAAATTGCCTTGCCTGGCCTTACCTTGATTTGCCTGGCCTGAATTTGCCTTGCCTTGCCTTTCCTGAATTTGCTTTGCCTTGCCTATATTTGCCTTGCCTTTCTTTGCCTTGCTTTGCCTTCATTTGATTTGCTTTTCCTGGATTTCCCTTGCCTTGCCTTGCCTGGATTTGCCATGCCTGGAATTGCCTTGCCGTGCCTTGCCTGGATTTGCGTCGCCTAAATTTGCCTAACCTGGATTTGCTTTACCTTGCCTCACATTTTCTGGATTTGCCTTGCTTTGCCCTGCCTTACCTGGAATTTTTGTGCCTGGATTTGCCTTGCCTTGCTGTGGCTTACCTGGATTTGCTTTCCATTGCTTTGCCTTGCCTGGGTTTGTCTTGCTTGGATTTGCGTTGCCTAAATTTGTCTTGCCTTTTATTGCCTTAACTGGATTTGTTTTGCCAGGATTTGTTTGCATTGATTTGCCTTGCCTTGCCTTGTTTGTCCTGGATTTGCCTCACTTGGATTTGCCTTTCGTTGTCTTTCCTGGATTTGCCTTGCCTTGATTTGCATTGACTGAATTTGTTTTATTTGAATTTGCCTAGCCTTGCCCTGCATGAATTTTCCTTTCCTGAGTTTGCATTTTCTTGCATTGCCTGGATTTGCCTTGCCTTGCCTTGCCTGGAGTTGTCTTGCCTGGATTTGCATTGCCTTGCCTTGCCTTGCCTGGAAAGGACTTAGATAAAAATTGCCTTGCATTGATTTGCCTAAATTTGCCTTGCCTGGATTTGCGTTTCCTTGTCTTGCCTGGATTTTCCTTGTCTTGACTTGTTGGCCTTGCCTGGATTTGCCTTGCCTGCATTTGCCTTGAATTGCCTTGCCTTTACTGGATTTGCCTTACCTTGCCTCTCCTGGATATTTCTTGCCTAGATTTGTCTTGCCTTGCCTTGCGTTGCTTGTATTTGCCTTGCCTGGATTTGCCTTACGTGGCCTTACCTGGATTTGCGTTGCCTGGATTTGCTCTGCCTTGCCTTGCCTTGCTTGAATTTGCCTTGCCTTGCCTAAATTTGCCTTGCCTTGCCTTGATTTGTTTTTCCTGGATTTGCCTTGCCTTTTTTTTCCTGGTTTTGTGGTGCCTGGATTTACCTTGCCTTGCCTTGCTTGGATTTGCCCTGCCTGGATTTGTCTTGCCATGCCTTGCCTTTTATGGATTTGCCTTGCCTTGCCTGGATTTGCCGTGCCTGATTTACCTTGCCTTCCCTTGTCTGGATTTGTCTGGCCTGGATTTGCTTTGCCTTGCCTCACCTTTTCTGTATTTGTTTGAATTTGCTTTGCTTTGCCCTGCCTTGCATGGATTTGGCTTGCTTGAATTTGTCTTGCCTTGTTTTGTTTTACCTGGAGTTGTTTTGTCTGGATTTGCTTTCCTTTGCCTTGCCTTGCCTGGATTTGCCTTGCCTTGCTTTGCCTTACCTGGGTATGCCTTGACTTGCATTCTTTTTCCTTGCATTGATTTGTCTTGCCTAAATTTGCCTTGCCTTGCCTTCTCTTGACTGGATTCACCTTGCCTGGATTCCTTGCCTAGCCTTGCCTTACCTAGATTTGCCTTGTCTGCATCTGCCTTGCTTTACCCGGGTTTGCCTTATTTTCCTTTGTCTTGCCTGAATTTGCCTTGCCTTGCCTTTCCTGTATTTGTCTTTCCTTGATTTGCCTTGCCTTTCCTTGCCTTACCTGGATTTGTTTTACCAGGATTTGCCTTGCATAGATTTTCTTTGCATTTCCTTTTTGGCCTGAATTTGTTTTGCATGTATTTTTTTCCTGTCTTGCCTGAATTTCCTTGCCTTCCTTGCTGTGAAATGTTTTGCCTTGCTTGGATTTGCTTTGCCTTGCCCTGCCTAAATTTGCCTTGCCAGGATTTGCGTTTCCTTGCATTGTCTGGGTTTGCCTTGCCTGGATTTGCCTTGCCTTCCCTTGACTTGCCTGGAATTTTTTTAGCTGAATTTGCTGTGCATTGTTTTACCTAAATTTGCCATTTCTGGATTTGCCTTTCCTTGTCTTGCCTGGATTTTCCTTGTCTTGACTTGCGTGCCTTCTCTGGATTTGCCTTGCTTATATTTATCTTGCCAGGATTTTCATTGCCTGAATTTGCCGTGCCTGGATTTGCCTTGGCTTACTTTGCCTTGACTGGATTTGCCTAACCTTGCCTTGTCTTGCCTTGCTGGGATATGCCTTGCCCAGTTTTGCCTTGCCTTGCAGTGCCTTGCCTTGCTTGGAATTGCCTTGCCTAAATTTGCCTAGCTTGTCATTACCTGGATTTACCTTGCCTGGATTTTCCTTGCCTTGCCTTGCCTTACCTGATTTTTCTTGCCTTGCCTGAATTTGCCTTACCTATTCTTGCATTGCCTTGATTTGCTTTTCCTGGATTTGCCTTGCCTTAACTTGCCTTGCTTTGTTTGGCCTGAATTTGCCTTGCCTTGATTTGCCTTTCCTTGTCTTGCCTGGATTTGCCTTGCCTTGCTTTGCCTTGACTGAATTTTACTTACCTGTTCTGGACTTGCCTTGCCAGGACATGCCTTGCCTTGATTTGTCTTGCCTTACCTGGCTTTTCCTGGATTTGCCATTCCTGGATTTGCCTTGCCTTGCCTGGATTTCCATTGCCTGTATTTTCCTTGCCTTGCCATGCCTTGCCTTGCTTGTAATTGCCTTGCCTGGATTTGCCTATCCTGTTATTACCTGGATTTGCCTTGGCTAGATTTGCCTTACCTTGCCTTGTCTTACCTGAAATTTTCTTGCCTTGCCTGGATTTGCCTTGCTTTGCCTTGCCTTGCCTGGATTTCACTTGCCTGTATCTCACTTTCCTTGCCTTGCCTTGTCTTGATATGCCTTGCGTTGTCTTTCCTTGTCTTTTCTGGATATGCCTTGCCTGTATTTCCCTTGCCTTTCCTTGTTTTGCCTGGATTTTCCTTGTCTTGACTTGCTTGTTTTGCCTGGATTTGCCTTGCCTCTGTTTGCTTACCTGGATTTGCCTTGCCTTCTTTTTCCTTGACTGCATTTGACATACCTTGCCTTGCCTTGCGTTTCCAGATGTCTTGCCTAGATTTGCCTTGCCTTGCCTTGACTTGCTTGTATTTGCCTTTCCTGGATTTTCCTTGCCTGGATTTACCTTGTGTTGCCCTGCCTTATATGGATTTGCCTTGCCTGGATTTGCTTTCCCTTGCCTTGCCGTGATTTGCCTTGCCTGGATTTCCCTTGCCTTGCTTGGTTTGGCTTTTCTGGATTTGCCTTGTCTTGCATATATTTGTCTTTCCTAAATTTGCCTTGCCTTGCCTTGTTTGAATTTGCCTTGCCGTGCCTTGCCTTGCCTTGCCTGGATTTGCTTTGCCTTGATAGGCCTTGCCTTGCCTTGATTTTCCTTGCCAGGATTTGTCTTACCTAGCCTTTCCTCACCTAGATTTGCCTTGTCTGGATTTGCCTCGCTTTGCCCTGTTTTGCATTACCTTCCTTGCCTTTCCTGTATTTGCCTTGCCTTGACATTGTTTGCCTCTCCTTGTTTTACCTGGATGTTTTTTGCCAAGATTTTCTTTGCATGGATTTGCCTTGCTTTGCCTTGTTTGGCCTAAATTTGCCTTGCCTGGATTTGCATTTTCTGGTCTTCCTAAATTTGCCTTGCTTTTCCTTGCCTTACCTGGATTATCCTTGCCTGAATTTGTTTTGCCTTACCTGCCTGGATTCTCCTTGCCTGGATTTGCCTTACCTTGCTTGCCTGGATTTGACTTGCTTTGCCTTGCCTTGCCTGAATTATCTTTGCCTGAATTTGCCTTTCCTTACCCTGCCTGGATTTGCCTTGCCTGATTTTGCATTTCCTTGTATTGTCTGGATTTGCCTTGCCTGGATTTGCCTTGCCTTGCCTGGACCTGTCTTAGCTGGTTTTTCTCTACATTGTTTTGCCTAAATTTGCCTTGTCTTGATTTGTCTTTCCTTGTTTTGCCTGGATTATCCTTGTCTTGACTTGCTTGTCTTGCCTGGATTTGCCTTGCTTGGATTGGACTTGCCTGGATTTTCCTCGCCTGGATTTGCGTAGCCTGGATTTGCATTGCCTTGCTTTGCCGTGACTGGATTTGTTTTAACTTGTCTTGCCTTGCCTGAATTTGCCTTGTCTTGCCTGAATTTTCCTTATCTTGCCTTGCCTTGCATTAATTTGCTTTTTCTGGATTTACCTTGCCTTAACTTGCCTTGCTTTGTTTGGCCTGAATTTGCTTTGCGTGGATTTGCCTTTTTTGTCTTGTTTGGTTTTGTCTTGCCTTGCTTTTTTTTTTTTTACTGGATTGGCCTTACCTGGCCTTTTCTTGCCTTGCCGGGATATGCCTTGACTAGATGCCTTGCCTTACCTTGCTTTGCCTTGCCTGGATTTGCAGTGCCTAAATTTGCCTTGCCTTGCCTCGCATTGCCTGGATTTTCCTGGCGTGGATTTGCTTTGCCCTGCCTCACCTTTCCTGGATTTGCCTTGCTTGGTTTGCCTTGCCTTTACTTGCCTTGTCTGGATTTTGCTTTTTTGGATTTGACTTGGCTTGCCTTGCCATGCCTGGATTTGCATAGCCTTGATTTGCCTTGATTTGCGTTGCCTTGCCTGGAATTGCCTTGCCTTGCTTGCCTTGTCTGGATATGCCTTGCCTGTATTTCCCTTGTCTTGCCTGGTTTTCCTTGTCTTGGCTTACTTGCCTTGCCTGGAGTTGCCTTGTCTTGGTTTGTCTTGCTTGGATTTGCCTTTCCTTCCCTTGTCTTGACTGGATTTGCCTTAACTTGCCTTGCCTTGCCTAGATATGCCTTGCCTAGATTTGTCTTGCCTTGCCTTGCCTTGCTTGGATTTGCCTCGCCTAGATTTGCCTTGCCTGGCCTTGCCTTTCCTTGCCTTGTTTTGCCTGAATTTGCCTTGTCTTGCCTAAATTTGCCTTGCCGTTCCTTGTTTTGCCTTGATTTGCTTTTCCTGGTTTGCCTTGCCTTGCCTTGCATTTCCTGGATTTGCCGTACCTTGTATTTGCCTTGGCTAGACTTGCCTGGATTTGCATAGCCTGGACTTGCCCAGCTATGCCTTGCCTTGCCTGGATTTTCCTGACCTAAATTTGCTTTGCCTTACCTCGCCTTCCCTGAACTTGCCTTGCTTGAACTTGCCTTGCCTTGCCTTGCCCTGCCTTGTCTGTATTTGCCTTGCCTGGATTTAGCTTGCCTTGCATTGCGTTATCTGGATTTGCCTTGCCTGGATTTGCTTTTCCTTGCTTTGCCTTGTCTGAATTTGCCTTGGCTGGATTTGCCTTGCCTTGCTTTGTCTTGCCTGATTTTGTCTTGCCTCGCCTTGCCTTGCTTGGATTTTCCTTGCCTGGATTTGCCTTGCCTTTCCTTGTTTGGCCTGAATTTGCATTGCCTGGATTTGCGTTTTTTTGTTGTGTTTGGATTGGCCTTGCCTTGCCTGGATTTTTCTTGCCTTGCCCTGCCTGGATTTGAGTTGCTTGTATTTGCATTTCCTTGCATTGCCTGCATTTGCCTTGTCTGGATTTGTTTTGTCTTGCCTTGACTTGCCTTGATTTGCTTTCCATGGATTTCCCTTGCCCTGCTTTGCCTTGGCTGGACTTGACTTAGCTGAATTTGCTTTGCATTCTTTTGCCTAAATTTGCCTTACCTGAATTTGCCTTTTTTTGTCTTGCCAAGATATTTCTTGTCTTGACTTACTTGCCTTGCCTAAATTTGCCTTGCCTAAATTAGCCTTGTCTGGATTAGCCTTGCCTGGATTTGTCTTGCCTTGCCTTGCCTTGACTGGATTTGCCTTACCTTGCTTTGCCTTGCCTTGCCTGGATATGCGTTGCCTAGATTTGCTTTGCCTTGCCTTGCGTTGTTGTATTTGCCTTGCCTGAATTTGCCTTGCCTGGTTTTACCTGGATTTGCCTTGCTTTGCCTAAAATTGCCTTGCCTTGCCTAAATTTCTTTAGCCTTGCCTTGCCTTGATTTGCTTTTCCTGGATTTGCCTTTCCTTTCCTTGCCTTACCTATCCTGGATTTGCTGTGCCTTTTTTTTGCCTCATTTCTCCTTGCCAGAATTTGCCTTGCCTGCATTTGCTTTGCCTTGCCTTGCCTTGCATGAATTCACCTTGCCTTGCCTAAATTTGCTTTGCCTTGCCTTGCCTTGCCTTTAATTGTTTTTCCTGGATTTCCCTTACCTTGCCTTTCCTGCATTTCCCGTGCCTGCATTTGCCTTGCCTTGCCTTACCTGGATTTGCCTTGCCTAGATTTGCCTGGCTTTGCCTCGCCTTGCCTGGATTTGACAGGCCTGGATTTGTCTTGCCTTGCCTCGCCTTCCCTGGATTTGCCTTGCCTGGTTTGCTGTGATTTTACTTGCCTTGCCTGGATATGCCTTTTCTGGATTTGACTCGCCTTGCCTTGCCATGCCTGGATTTGCATTGACTGGATTTATCTTGCATTGCGTTGCCTTGCCTGGAATTGCCTTGCTTAAATTTGCCTTGCCTTGCCTTGCCTTTCCTGGATTTCCCTTACTTGGACTTGCGTTTCATTTCCTCGCCTTGCTTGGATTTGCCAGGCCTTGATTTGCCTTGCCTTCCTTCACTTTGCCTGAATTTTCCTTGGCTGGATTTGCCTTGCCTTGCTTTGCCTTGCCTTCCTTCACTTTGAATGAATTTTCCTTGGCTGGATTTGCCTTGCCTTGCTTTGCCTTGCCTGGATTTGCCTTTCCTTTCCTTGACTTGACTTGACTTGCCTGTATTTCTTATGTCTTGCCTTGCCTTGTCTAGATATGCCTGGCCTCACCTATCCTTGTTTTTTCTGGGTATCCCTTGCCTGTATTTCCCTTGCCTTTCCTTGTCTTGTCTGGATTTTTCTTGTCTTGACTTGCTTGCCCTGCCTGTATTTGCCTTGCCTCACTATGCCTTGACTCGCTTTGCCTTGCCTGGATTTGACTTGCCTTCCCTTGCCTTGACTGGATTTGCTTTATCTTGCCTTGCCTGGATATGCCTTGCCTTGCCTTGCCACGCTTGCATTTTCCTTCCCTGGATTTGCCTTGCCTGGCCTTACCTGGATTTGCCTTTCCTGGATTTGTCTTGCCTTGCCTAAAATTGTCTTGCATTGGCTAAATTTGTATTTTCTAGCCTTGCCTTGATTTGTTTTTCCTGGGTTTGACTTGACTTGCCTTGCCTTGTTTTTGTTTTTCTGGATTTGCCGTGACTGGATTTGCCTTGCCTTGCCTTGTCTGTATTTGCCTTGCCGGAATTTGCCTGGCTAGGTGTGACCATGCCTGGATTTGCCTGGCCCGAGTTTGATTTGCTTTTCCTCGCCTTCCCTGAATTTGTCTTGCTTGAATTTACTTTGCCTTTCCCTGCCTTGCCTGGATTTGCCTTGCCTTGCCTTGCCTTACCTTGATTTGTTTTGCCTGGATTTGCTTTCTCTTGCCTTGCCTGGATTTGCCTTGCCTTGCTTTGTCTTGCCTGAGATTGCTTGCCTGGGTTGCCTTTGCTTGCCTAGATTTTTCTTGCCTAAATTTGCCTTGCCTTGCCTTGCCTGAATTTGCCATGCCTTGCCTGGATTTGCCTTGCCTGGATAGGCCTTGCGTTTATTTGCCTTGCCTTGATTTTCCTTGTTTGGATTTGCCTTACCTAGCCTTGCCTCACCTAGATTTGCCTTGTGTAGATTTGCCTTGCTTTGCCCGTATTTTCCTGGCCTGAAATTGCCTTGCCTTGCCTCACCTATTTTGGATTTGCCTTGCCTTGTGTGCCTTGCCTTTACTTGATTTGCCTTGATTTGCCTTTTATGGATTTGATTTGCCATGCCTTGCCATTCCTAGGTTTTCACTGCCTGGATTTGCCTTAACTTACCTTGCCTTACCTTGATTTGTTTTGCCTGGATTTGCTTTACCTTGCAATGCCTTTCCTGGATTTGTCTTGCCATGTTTTGCCTTCCCTGGATTTACCTTGCCAGGGTATGCCTTGCCTTGCCTTGTCTTGCCTGGATTTGTCTTGCCTAGATTTGCCTTGCCTGGCCTTGCCGTGCCTGAATTTGCCTTGGCTTGCCTTGCCATGCCTTGATTTGTTTTGCCTGGATTGGCCTTGCCTTGCCTTGCCTTGCCTGGACTTGCCTAAGCTGTATTTACCATGTATTCTTTTGCCTAAATTTGCCTTGCCTGGATTTGCCTTGCCTTACCTGGATTTGTTTTGCCTGAATTTGCTTTCCCTTGCCTTGCCTTGCCTTGCCTTGATTTGCCTTGTGTAGATTATCCTTACCATGCTTGGCTTTGCCTAAATTTGCCTTGCCAGGGTTTGCCTTGCCTTGCCTTGTCTTGCTTGGATTTTTCTTGCCTAAATTTGCCTTTCCTTGCCTGAATTTCCCTTGTTTTGCCTTGCCTTGTTTTGTCTTGCTTTGCCTGGATTTGACTAGCCTGGATAGGCGTTTTCTTGCCTTGCCTTGCCTGGATTTGACTAACCTGGATAGGCGTTTTCTTGCCTTGCCTTGCCTGGATTCTTCTTGCCTGGATTTGCCTTGCCTAGCCTTGCCTTCCCTAGATTTGCCTTGTATGGATTTGCATTGCTTTGTCCGTGGTTTGCTTTACATTCCCTTGCCTTGCCTGGATTTTCCTTGCCTTTTCTTGCCTTTCCCATATTTGTCTGGCCTTTATTTGCCTTTCCTTTCCTTACCTTACCTGGTTTTGATTTGCCAGAATTTGCCTTGCATTGGATTTTTCTTAACTTGCCTTGTTTGTCCTGGATTGCCTTGCCTGGATTTGCCTTTCCTCGTCTTACCTGAATTTGCCTTGCCTTGCCTTGCCTTTTCTGGAATTGCCTTGCCTTGCCCTGGCTGGACTTTCCTTGCCTCAATTTGCCTTGCCTTGCCTTGCCCTGCCTGAATTTGTGTTCTCTTGCCATGCTGTGCCTGGATTTGCCTTGCTTGGATGGGCCTTGCCTTGCCGTGTCTTGTCATGTTTGGATTCTGCTTGCCTGGATTTGTCTTGCCTTGCTTTTTTGGCCTGGATTTGACTTGCCTCGATTTTTTTTCTTGTTTTGCCTGGATTTGCCTTGCCTTGCTTTGCCTAAATTTTCCTTGCCTGGATTTGCCTTGCCTTGACTTGCCTTGCTTGCAATTGCCTTGCCTTTCGTTGCCTCAATTTGCCCTGCCTAAATTTGCCTTGCCTTGCCTTGCCTTGTTTTGCATTGCCTTGCCTTGCCTGAATTTGCCTTCCCTTGTCTGGATTTGCCTTGCCTGGATAGGTCTTGCCTTGCCTGGCCTTGCTTTGCCATGTTTGGATTCTGCTTGCCTGGATTTGTTTTGCCTTGTTTTTTTGGACTGGATTTGACTTGCTTCGATTTGTGTATCCTTGTCTTGGCTGGATTTTCCTTGCCTTGCCTAAACTTGCCTTAGCTGAATTTGCCTTGCATTGCTTTCCCTTAATTAGCCTGGGCTAGTTTTGCCTTATTCTGTCTTGCCTGAATTTTCCTTGTTTTGACTTGCTTGCTTGACTGGATTTGCCTTACCTTGCCTTTCCTTGACTGGATTTGCCTTACCTTGCCTTGCGTTCCCTTGCCTTGATATGCCATGCCTAGACTTGCAATGTCTTACCTTACCTTGCCTTCCTTGCCTTGCCTTTCTTGTATTTGCCTTTCCTGGGTTTGTTTTGCCTTGCTTTGCCTGGATTTGCCTTGCCTGAATTTGCCTTGCCTGGGATTGCCTTGCCTTCCCTTGCTTTCCCTGTATTTGCCTTTCTTTTTTTTGCCTTACCTGGATTTGTTTTGCCGGAATTTGCCTTGAATGGATTTGCATTGTCTTGTTTTGTTTGGCCTGTATTTTCCTTGTCTGGATTTGCCTTTCCTTGTCTTTCCTGGATTTTTCTTGCCTTGCAATGCCTTGACTGGATTTGCCTTGCCTTGCCCTACCTGGATGTGCCTTGTCTAAATTTGCATTTCTTTGCATTGCCTGGATTTGCTATTGCGTGGATTTGCCTCGCCTTGCATGGACCTGCCTTAGCTGGATTTGCTTTGCATTGTTTTGCCTAAATTTGCCTTTCCTAAATTTTTTTTGCCTTCCCTTGCATTGCCTTGTTTTACCTGGATTTGTCTTGACTGTTTTTGCCTTGCCTGCCCTGGCTTGTCTGGATTTGCCATGCCTGGCTTTGCATTACCTTGCCTTTCCTTGCTTGGATTTGCTTGCATTTATTTGCCTTGCCTTGCCTTTCCTTGCCTGAATTTTCCTCCTGTGAATTTGCCTTGACTTGCATTGCCTGGATTTTCGTAGCCTGGATTTGCCTTGCCTTGCCTTGCCTTGCCTTGTGTGGAGTGGCCTTGCCTGTATTTTCCTTGCCCTGATTTGACTTGCCTGGTTTTGCCATACATTTCCTTGCCTGGATTTTTCTAGCCTGGATTTGCCTTGCCATGCCTGAATTTGCCTTTCCTGGAAATGCCTTGCCTTGCCTCGATTTACATTGCCTGGAATTGCCTCGCCTTGCCTTGCCTGAATTGTCTTGCCCGAAGTTGACTTACCTTGTTTCCCTTGCCTGGATTTTTCTTGCCTTGATTTGTTTTGCCTTGACTTCCCTGTATTTTTCATGCCTGGATTTGCCATGCCTCGCCTGAATTTGCCTTGCGTCTATTTGCCTTGCCTTGCCTTTGTTTTCCTGGCCTTAATTTGCCTGGATTTGCATTGCCTGGATTTGGTTTGCCTGGGTTTGCCTTGTGTTGCCTTGCCTGGATTATTCTTGCCTAGATTTGAATTGCCCTGACTTGATTTTCTTGGTTTTGCCTTGCCTTGCCTTGCCTTGCCTGCATTTGCCTGTTCTGGCTCTGTCATGCCTTGCCTTGCCTTGACTGAATTTGCATTACCTGGATTTGCCTTGCTTCATCTTGCCTTGCCTTTATTTGCCTTGTCTAATTTTGCCTTGCCCTGACTTGCCTTGGCTAGATTTCCCTTGTCATGCCTTGCCTGGATTTGCCTGGGCTGGGTTTGACTTGCCTTGCCTTGCCTTATTTTGTCTGAATTTGCCATGCCTGGATTTGGCTTGCCTTGCCTTGCCTGAATTTTCCTTTCTCGATTTGCCTTGTTTTGCTTAGATTTGCCTTGAATGGATTTGCTTTGCCTTGCCTTGCCTTGCCTGAATTTGCCTTTTCTTGATTTGTCTTGCCTTGTCTTGCCTGGATTTTCCTTGCCTAGATTTAGCTTTCCTTGCCTGACCTGGATTTTCCTTGCCTGGATTTGCTTGCCTTTCCTTTCCTGGATTTACCTTGCCTGCATTTTCCATTCCAGTACTTGCCTAGCCTTACCTTGCCTGTATTTGCCTTGCCTTGCGTGGATTTCCCTGGCCTGGCCTGGCCTGGATTTGCATTGCCTTGCCTTGCCTTGCATGGCTTTTTCTTACCTAGATTTTTTTTGGCCTTGTTTTGCCTTGCCTTGCCGTGCCTTGCCTTGCTTTGCCTTGGAGTATTTGCCTTACCTGGATTTACCTTGCCTTGCCTCTCCTGGATTTGTCTTGCCTTCGTTTGTTTGGCCCTGACTTGCCTTGCCTGGATTTCCCTTGCCAAGTTTTGCCTTAATTTGTGTGAGATGGATTTGACTTTCCTTGCCTGTTCTGGATTTGCCTTGACTCGATTTGCCTTGCCTGGATTTGCCTTGCTTTTCCTAAATTTGCATTGCCTTGACTTGACTTGCTTGAAATTTTCTTGACTGCATTTGTCTTACCTGGATTTGCCTTGCCTTGCCTTGTCTTGCCTGAATTTGCCTTGCCTTGCCTGGATTTGTCTTCCCTGGGATTTCCTGGTCTTGCCTTTTCTGGATTTGCCTTTTTTTCTTGAATAATTTTGCCTTGCCTGGATTTGCTTTTCCCTTCCTTGCCATGCCTGGATATGCCCTGCCTTACCTGGCCTTACCTTGCCTGGATTTGCAATTCCTGTATTTGCCTTTTCTTGCCTTGCCTTGCATTGCCTTGCCTAAATTTGCCTTGCCTGCATTTGCCTTGCCTTGCCCTGCCTTCCCTGCATTTTCCTTGCCTTGCCTTGCCTTAATTTGCCATGCCTGAACTTGGCTTGCCTTGCCTTGTCTGAATATGCCTTCCTAAATTTTCCTTGCCTTGCCTGGATTTGCCTTTCCTTGCCTTCTTTTGCCTGTATTTGTCTTGCCTGTATTTGCCTTGCCTTGATTTGCCTTGCTTGAATTTCCATTACCTTGCCTGGCCTTGACTGGATTAGCCTTCCTGGATTTGTTTTTCCTTGCCCTGCCTTGCGTGGATTTGTTTACTTTTGCCTTGTCGTGCGTTGATTTGCCTTGCCTGGATTTGCGTTGCCTTGCCTTTCCCTGCTTTAGTTAGCCATGCCTAGATTTGCCTTGCCTTGTTTTGCCTTGCCTGGAGTTTGCTTTTTGGATTTGACTTGCCTTGCCTTGCCTTGCCTGGATTTGACTTGCCTGGATTTGCCTTGCCTAGATTTGCCTTGAAGGAATTGTCCTTGCCTTGCCTTGCCTTGCCTTGCGGGGGTGTGCATTGCCTGATAGTGCCTTGTCTTGCTTTAACTTTCCTGGATTTGCCTTGCCTGGTTTTGTATTGCCTTGCCATAACTTGTTTGGATTTGCCTTGCCTTGCCTTCCCTTTCCATGCCTGGATTTGCCTTGTCTGTATTTGCCTTGCCTTGCCATGGCTTACATTGCCTGAATTTCCCTTGCCTGTATTGGTCTTGCCTTGCCATGCCTGGATTTGCCTTGCCTTGATTTGCCTCCCCTTGCCTTGCCTGGATTTGTCATGCCTGGATTTTGCTTGCCTTGCATTGCCTTACCTTTTCTTGCCTGGATTTGCCTGGCCTTTATTTCCCGTTCCTTGCCTTCTCTTGCCTCGCCTTGTCTTGCCTTGCCTATCGTTGTCTGGATTTGCCTTGCCTAAATTTGCCTTGCCTTGCCTTGCGTTTCCTATCATTGTCTGAATTTGCCTTGCCTGTATTTCTCTTGCCTTGCCTTGCCTAAATTTGACTTGTCTTTATTTGCCTTGGCTTGCCTTGCCTGGATTTGCCTTGTTTGAATTTGCCTTGACTTGCATGCCTGAATTTGCCTTGCCTAGATTTCATTTGCACTGACTTGCCTTGCCTTGCCTGGTTTTGCCTTGCATTCTCTTGCCTTAATTTCTCTGTTCTGAATTTGCCTTGCCTGCCCTTGCCTTGACTAAATTTGCATTGTCTGGATTTGCCTTGACTTGTCTTGCCTTGCAATTATTTGGCTTGCCTGGGTTTGCCTTTTCCTGATTGCCTTGCCTAGATTTTCCTTGCATTCCCTTGCCTGGATTTCTCTGTTCTGAATTTGCTTGACTGCCCTTGCCTTGATTAAATTTGCGTTGCCTGGATTTGCCTTGACTTGTCTTGCCTTGTGATTATTTGGCTTGCCTTGGTTTGCCTTTTCCTGATTGCCTTGCCTAGATTTTCCTTGCCATGCCTTGCCTGGATTTGCCTGTCCTGGATTTGACTTGCCTTGCCTTACCTTGCCTGGATTTGCCTTGCCTGAATTTGCCTTGCCTGAATTTGCCTTGCCTTGCCTAGCCTTGCCTGGATTTGCCTTGCCTTGCCTTGCTTTGCCTTACGTGTATCTGCCTTGCCTTGCCTCCTTTTGCCTGAATTTTCCATGCCTGAATTTGGCTTGCCTTGCTTTGCCTGCATTTCCCTTCCTGTATTGGCCTTGATTTGCCTGAATTTTCTTGCCTGCATTAGCCTTGCCTTGCCTTACCTTCCCTAGATTTGCGTTTCCTGGATTTTTCTTTTCTTGCCTTGCCTGAATTAGCCTTGTTTTGCCTTGCTGGATATTTCATTCCAGGAGTTGCCTAGCCTTTTCTTGCCTGCATCTGCCTTGCCTTGTCTTACCTTGACTTTATTTGCCTTGCCTTCCCTGGATTTGCCTTGCCTGCATTTTCCAGACCTGGTCTTGCCTGGATTTGTCTTGACTTGCCTTGCCTTACATGAATTTTTCTTATCTGGATTTTTCTTGTTTTGCCTTGCCTTTTCTTGTTGTGCCTGGATTTGCCTCTCCTTACCTTGCCTTGCATGAATTTGATTTGACTGGATTTGCCTTGCCTTGTCTTGCCTTGCTTTTCCTAGCCTGGATTTGCCTTGCTTGTGTTTGCCTTGCCTGAATTTGCCTTGCTATGCCTTGCCTGGATTTGTGTGAGCTGAATTTGACTTGCCTTACCTTGCCTGGATTTGCCTTTACTCGATTTGCCTTGCCTGGATTTTCCTTGACTTGCCTGAATTTGCCTTGACAGTATTTGCCTTGCCTGGATTTGCCTGGCCGTGCCATTACTTGCCGTTATTTGGCTTACCTGGATTTGCCTTGCTTTGCCTAAATTTGCCTTTCCTGGGTTTACCTGGCTTTGCCTTTTTTGGATGTTCCTTCTCTTGCCCTGAATAATTTTGCCTTGCCAGGATTTGCTTTTCCTTGCCTTGCCTTGCCTGGATTTGCCCTGCCTTGCCTGGCCTTGCCTTACCTGTATTTGCCTTGCCTTGGATTGCCTTTTTGTACCTTGCCTTGCCTTGCCTTGCCTGGATTTACGTTGCCTTGCCTTGACTCCTTACGTGGATTTGCCTTGCATCGCCTTGATTTGCCTAAATTTCCCTTGACTGGATTGGTCTTGCCTTGCCTTGCATTGTCTGGATATTCCTTGTGTGGATTTTTTTTTGCCTTGCCTTGCCTTGCCTTGCCTTGCCTTGCCTTGCATGGATTTGCCTTACCTGGATTTTCCTTGTTTTGTCTTTCCTTGCATTGCCCGGATTTCTCTTGCCTGGATTGGTCTTGCCTTTCAATGTTTGGATTTGCCTTGCCTGGATTTGCGTTGCCTTGCCTTGACTTGCCTATATCAGACTTGAGTTTATTTTCATTGGCTTGGCTTGCCTTGCCTTGCATTGCCTGGATTTGCTTTGCCTGAATTTGCCTTGCCTTGTGTAGATTTGCCTTGCCTGTACATGAATTGCCTTCCCTGGTATTGCCTTGCTTTCCCTTGACTGGATTTGCCTGTTCTGTATTTTCCTTGCCTTGCCTTACCTTGCCTGGGTTTGCCTTGCTCTGACTTTCCTTGCCTAGATTTGTTTTGCCATGACTTGCCTGAATTTGTGCGGCCTGGATTTGCCTTGCCTTGCCTTGCCATTCCTTGATTTACCTTGGCTGGATTTGCCTTGCCTTGCCTAAATTGGCTTGCCTGCATTTGCCTTGCCTTGCCTAAATTGGCTTGCCTGCATTTGCCTTGCCTTGCCTTGTTTTGCCTGAAATTGCCATATCTGAATTTGGCTTTCCTTGGCTTGCCTGGATTGGCCTTCCTGGATTTGTCTTACCTTGCCTGGATATGCCTTTTCTAGATTTATCTTGCCTTGACATGCCTGGCTATGCCTTGCCTTGCTGTGCCTTGATTTGCCTTGCCTGTATTTGCTTGTCTTGCCTTGCCTGGATTTTCCTTGCCTGTATTTTTTATTCCAGGACTTGCCTAGCGCTGCCTTGCCTGGATTTGCCTTGCCTTGCCTTATCTTGCCTGGATTGGCCTTGCCTTGCCTTGCCTTGCCTGAATTTGCCTTGCCTGGATTTGCTTGGATTTGCCTTTCCTGAACTTGCCTAGACTTGCCTTGCTTGTATGGATTTTCCTTACCTGGATTTTCTTGGCTTTCCTAGTCTTGCCTTGCTGTGCCTGGATTTGCCTTTTTTTCCCCTTGCCTTGCCTAGCCTGGATTTGCTTTGCCTAAGTTTTCAAGGCAAATCCATGCAAGGCAAATCAAGGCATGGAAAGGGGAGGCAAATCGAGGCAAGGCAAGAAAAATCCAGGCAAAACAAATCCAGACAAGGGAAGGCAAGGCAAATCCAGAAAAAGAAAATCTAGGCAAGGCAAATCCAGTCAAGGCAAGGAAAGGCAAACCCAGGCAAGGCAAATCCAGCCAAGACAAGGCAATGCAAATCCAGACAAGGCAAATCCAGGCAAGACAAGGCAAGGCAAATCCATGCAATGCAAATCACAGAATGGCAAGGCAAGGCAAATCGAGGCATGGCCAATCGTGGCAAGGCAAAAAAAGGCAAGGCAAATCCAGGCATTGCAAGGCAAGGAAAACCCAGGCAATGCCAGGCAAGGAAAGGCAAGGCAAGGAAAGGCAAATCCAGGCAAGGGAAATACAGGCAAGCCAAAGTAAGGCAAATTCATGCAAGGCAAATCCACACAAGCCAAGGCAAGGCAAATCCATGCAAGTCAAATCCATGCAAGGCAAGAAAAGGAAAAGCAAAACCAGGCAAGGCAAGGAAAAATAAGTCAAAGTAAGGCAAATCCAGGCAAGTACAGTCAACGCAAGAAAAGGTAAATTCAGGCAAGGCAAATCCAGGCAAAACGAGGCAAGGCAATGCCAGGCAAGAAAAGTCCAGTCATATCCAGGCAAGGCAAGGAAAGGCAAATGCTGTCAAGTAAAAAAAGGAAAGGTAAGGCAAATTCAAGTAAGGCACATCCAGGCAAGACAAATTTAGGCAAATCCAGGCAAATCAAATCCAGGCAAGACAAATCCAGGAAAGGCAAATCTAGACAAGGCAAACACAGGCAAGGCAAGGCAAACCCAGTAACAATAAACCCAGGCAAGGCAAATTTAGGCAAGGTAATTCCAGGCCAGGCAAATCCAGTAGAGCAAATCCAGGCAAGGTAAGGCAAACCAAATTCATGCAAGGCCAATGCAGGCAAGGATAGGCAAGGCAAATCCAGGCAAGGCAAATCCAGGCAAGGCAAGGTAAATCAAGGCAAATACAGGAAATGTAAATCCACACAAGGCAAGGCAAGGCAAATTCAGGCAAAGCAAATCCAAGCAAGGCAAGGCAAGCCAAATCCAGGCAAGTCAAATCCTGGCAATGCAAGGCAATACAAATGAAGTCAAGGCAAATCCAGGCAAAGCAAGGCAAGGCAAATAAAGGCGAGGCAAATCCAGGCAAGGAAAGGCAAGGCAAATTCAGGCAAGGCAAGGCAAGTCAAATCCAGGCTAAACAAATCCAGACAAGGCAAGGCAAGGCAAATTAAGGCAAGCAAATCTATGCAAGGCAAGGGAAAGTAAGGCAAGGCAAGGCAAATTCAGAAACGTCAAGGCAAGTCAAATTCAGGCAGAACACAACCGGGCAAGGCAAGGAAAGGCAAATCTATGCAAGACAAATGCAGGCAAAACAAGGCAAGGCAAATCGAGGCAAGACAAATTTGGGCAAGGCAAGGCAAGGCAAATTCAAGAAATGCAAGGCAAGGCAAATTAGGCAATCCAAGCCAAGGCAAGACAAGGCAAGACAAATCCAGGCAAAGCAAGGCAAGGCAAGGCAAATCTCGGCAAGGCAACGCAAGGAAGTCAAGGCAAATCCAGGAAAGACAAGGCAAGTAAAATCATCAAAAGGCAAATCAAGGAAAGAAAAGGCAAGGCAAGAAAAGGCAAAGCCAGGCAAGGCAAGGCAAGTCAAATTTAGGCCAGAAAGGCAAGGAAAATCCAGGCAAGGCAATTCAAATCCAGGCAAGCCAATCCAGGAAGGGAAAATTAAGGCAAGGCAAATCCAGGAAAGGCAAATCAGGGCAAGGGAAGGCAAGGAAAATTCAGGCAAATTAAATCCAGGCAAGGTAAGGCAAATCCAGGCAAGTCAAATCCAGGCAAGCCAAGGCAAAACAAAACCAGGCAAGACAAATCTAGGAAAGGCAAGGCAACGCATATCCAGGTAAGAAAAGGAAAGGCTAATCTAGTCAAGGCATATCCAGGCATGGTAAGCCAAGGCTAGTCCAGGAAAGGCAAATCCAGATAAGGTAAGCAAGGCAATTCCAGGAAAAACAAATCCTGACAAGAAGAAGCAATTCAAGGCAAATCTAGGCAATCAAATTTAGGCAAATCCAGAGAAGGCAAATTTATTCCATGAAAATCCAGGCAAGGCAAATCCAGGCAAGGCACATCCAGTCGATGCAAATCCAGGCATGAAAAATCCAGGCCCGGCAAATCTAGGCAACAGAAACACAGACAAGGCAAATCCAGCCAAGGCAAATGCAGCCAAACAAATCTAGGCAAGGCTTATCCAAGGCAAGTCCAGGCAAGGCAAATCCAGTCAAGACAAGGCTAGGAAAGGCAAATCCAGGCAAGGCAAATCCACGCAATGCAAATACAGGCAAGGCAATTCAAGGTGAATCAGGGCAAGAGAAATCCAGGCAAGGCAAGGCAAGGCAAATACAGGCAGGGCCAGACAAGAAAAATTTAGGCAAGGCAAACTTAGGCAAGGAAAGGGAAGGTAAGGCAAACCAGGCAGTGCAAATCCAGGCTATTCAAATTCAAGCAAGACAAATGTAGGCAAGGCAAATCCATGCAAGGAATATCCAGGCAAGGCAAATGCAGCCAAAAAATCCAGGCAAGGCAAATCCAGGCAAGGCAAATTCAGGAAAGGCAAGGCAAGGAAAGGCAAATCCAGGCAAGGCAAATATAGGCAAGGCAAATAAAGGAAAGGCAAATACAGTCAAGGCAATTCAAGGCAAATCCAGGCAAGGCAAATCCAAAAAAGGCAAGGCAAGATGAATTTAGACAAGGCAAATCCAGATAAGGCAAGGCAAAGTAGATGCAGGCAAGGCAGATCCAATCAAGTGAGGGCACGGCAAAACCAGGCAAGGCAAATCGATGCAAAGCAAGGCAGAGCAAATCCAGGCAAGGTAAATTTAGGCAATGCAAGGCTAGGACAGTCCAGGCAAGAGAAATTCACTCAAGGCAAAACAAGGCAAATTCAATCAAGGCAAATCCAGGCTAGGCAAATACAAAGAAGTTAAATCATGGCAAAAAAAAAAAAATCCAGGGAAGGCAAGGACAGGCAAGGCAAATCTAGGCAACTCAAGCCAATTTAAATCTAGGCAAGGAAAGTCCAGACAAGACAAGGTAGGGCAAATCCAAGCAAGACAAGGCAAGACAAATTTAGGAAAGGCAAGCAAGGCAAATCCAGGCAAGGCAAGACAAAGCAAATCCAGTCAAGGCAAATTCAGGCAAGGCAAATCTAGGTAAGGCTAGGCAAGGCAAACCAAGGCAATGTAAATTTATAAAAGGCAAGGCAAGGCCGATTCAAGCAAAGCAAGTGAGGCCAAATTCACGCAACACAAATAAAGGCAATGCAAGGCAAGGCAAATTCAGGCAAGGCAAGGCAAGGCAAATCCCGGCAAGGTAAGGAAAGCCGAATTCAGGCAAAACAAATCCAGACAATGCAAGGCAAGGCAAATCCAGGCAAAACAAATACAGGCAAATTCAGTCAAGACAAATACAGGACAATCCATGCAAGCCAAATCCAGGCAAAACAAATCCAGACAAGGCAAACCCAGCAAAGGCAAATCCAGGAAAGGCAAATATAGGCAAGACAATTCCAGGCAAGGCACGTTAAGGCAAATCCAGGCATGGCAAATCAAGAAAAGTCAAGGCAAGGCAAATTCAGGCAAGAAAAATCCAGACAAGTCAAGGAAAGAAAAATCCTGGCGAGGCAAATTTAGGTAAGGCAAGGCAAGGAAATTTCAGGCAAGCATGGCAAGGCAAATCCATGCCAGGCAAGGAAAGTTAAATTTTGGCAAGGAAAATTTAGGCAAGGAAAGGCAAATAAATGCAAGGCAGATGCAGGCAATGCAAATTCAGGCAAGGTGAAGCCACGCCAGGCAAATCCAGGCAAGGCAAACTCATCCAAAACAAATCCAGGCAAGGCAAGGCACGGCAAATCCAGACAAGGGATATTTAGGCAAGGCAAGGCAAATCCAGGCATGCCAAATATAGGCAAGAAAAACCCAGGCAAGGAAAATCCAGGCAAGGCAAATATAGGTAGGGCAAGGCAAGTTAATTCTAGGCAAGAAAAAGCAAAGCAAATCCAGGCAAGGCAAATCCACACCAGGCAAGGCAAGGCAAATCCAGGCAAGGTAAGGCAAGGCAAATCCAGGCAAGGCAAATCCACACATGTCAAGGCAGCGCAAATTCAGGCAAGGCAAATCCAGGCAAGGCAAGGCAGGGCAAATCCAGGCAATGCAACTCCAGGCAAGCCAAGGCAAGCCATAACCAGGCAAGGCAAATCCATACAGGCAAGGCAAGGTAAGGCAAAAAAGGTAAATCCAGGAAAGGGAAATCCCAGCAAATACAGTTAAGGCAAGGCAAGGTAAATCTAGGCAAGGCAAATCCAGGCAAGGCAAACAAAGGCAAGGCAAATCCAGACAAGGCCTATTCAGGCAAGGCAAGGCAAGGAAAATCCAGGCAAGGCCAATCCAGTAAAGGAAAATTTAGGCAAGGCAAATCCAGAAAGGGAAATCCAGACAAGGTAAATACAATCAAGGCAAATCAAGGAAAGCAAAATCCAGGCAAGACACATCCGCTCAAAACAAATGAATGCAAGTAAAGTCAAGGAATACGCAGGCAAGTGTAATCAAGGAAAATTTAGTCAAGGCAAACCAAGGCAAATCTAGACAAGGCAAGTCAAGGAATCTCCAGGCAAGGCAAGGTAAAACAAATTTAGGGACGTTCAATTCAGGCAAGGCAAGGCAAGGCATATCCAAGCAAAGCAACGCCAGCCAAATCCAGTCATGGAAAATACAGGCAAGGCTAGGCAAGACAAATATAGACAAGGAAAATCCAAGCAGGGCAACGCAACTCAAATCCAGGCAAGAAAAATATAGGCAGGGCAAATCAAGGTAAATCCAGGCAAGGCAAGCCAATGCAAATACAGCCAAGACAAATCCAGGCAAGGCAACACAAGGCAAATCCAGGCAGGGCAAATTTAGGCAAGGCAATGCAAATCCAGGTAATGCAAATTCAGTCAACGCAGAATTAGGCTAGGCAAATCAAGGCAAATCCACACAAGGCAAGGCAAGGAAAATTTAGGTAAGGCAAACACATGCAACACAAGGCAAGACAAATCGAGGCAAGGCATGACAAGGCAAATCCAGGCAAAGCAAATCCAGACAAGGAAAATCTAGGCAAGGCAAATCGAGACAAGGCAAATCCCGGCACTGCAAATCCAGGCAAGGCAAGCAAGGCAAATCAAGGTAAGGCTAATCCAGACAAGGCATAACT
Organism: Callithrix jacchus; assembly: GCF_049354715.1. Taxonomy (NCBI): domain Eukaryota; kingdom Metazoa; phylum Chordata; class Mammalia; order Primates; family Cebidae; genus Callithrix; species Callithrix jacchus. The sequence continues at coordinate 1,990,590 of NC_133518.1, forward strand.
AGGCACGTCTAGGTAAGGCAAATCGAGGCAAGGTAATGCCAGGCAAGACAAGGCAAGGCAAGTAAAATTCAGGCAAGACAAATCCAGGCAAGACAAGGCAAGGCACATCCAGGAAATACAAGGCAAGGAAAATCAAGGCAAGGCAAGGCAAGGCAAATCAAATACATTCAAGGCAAATCCAGGCAAGGCAAGGCAAGGCAAATTTATGCAATGCAAATCAAGGCATGACAAGGCAAGGCAAATCCGGGCAAGGCAAGGCTAGGCAAGGCAAGGCCAGAAAAATTCAGGCAAGACAAATCCAGCAAGGCAAGGCAACGCTAATCCAAGCAAAACAAAAGAAGTCAAGGCAAGGCAAGGCTAATTCAGGTAAAAGAAATCCAGAGAAGACAAGGCAAGGCAAATCCAGGGAATGCAAATCCAAGAAAGGCAAGGCTAGGCAAAAGCAGGCAAGGCAAATACCGGCAAAACAAATCAAGGCAAGGCAAATCAAGGAATGGCAAATCCAGCCAAGCAAAGGCATGGAAAGGCAAATCCAGGCAAATTCCTGCAAGGGAAATCCAGGCAAATCCATTCAAAACAAAGCAAGGCAAATTCATGCAAATCTGGCCATGCAAGGCAAGGCAACGAAATCCAGGCACATCCTGGCAAGGCAAATCTAGGCAAAACAACGCAATGCAAGGCAAGGCAAATCTGGGAAAATCCAGGCAAGGAAAATCCAGGCAAATACACGTAAGGCTAATCCCGAAAAATCCAGGCAAGGAAACTCCAGGCAAGGCAAGTCCAGGCCAAACAAATTCAGGCAAGACAAATCCAGGCAAGGCAAATCAAGACAAGGCAAGTCAAAACAAATCCCGGCAAGGCAAATCCAGGAAAGGCAAATTCAGGCAAGGGAAATCCAGACAAGGCAACTCAAAACAAATCCAGTCAAGGAAAATCCAGGCAACAAAAATCCAGACAGGCAACACAAGGCAAATTTAGGCAAGGCTAATCCTGGCAAGGCAATTCTAGGGAAGACAAGGCAAAGCACAATAAAAAAACGCAAATCCAGGCAATGCAAACCAAGGCAAATCCTGGCAAATCAAATCAGGGAAAGGCAAGGAAAGGCAATTGCAGGCAAGGCAAATTCCGGAAAAATAAATCCAGCCAAGGCAAATCAAGGAAAGGCAAATCCAGCCAAGGCAAAGCAAGGTAAGGCAAATGCAGGAAAGGCAAACCAGGAAATACAAGGCTAAAATAGTCCAGGCAAGTGAAATCCAGGCTAGGCAAGGCAAGCCAAATCCAGGCAAGGCAAATCTAGGCAATGCAAGGCTAAAAAAGTCTTGGCAAGCGAAATCCAGGCTAGGCTAGGCAAGGTAAATCCAGGCAAGGCAAATCCAGGAAAGGCAAATTCAGGCAAGGCAAGGAAAGGCAAGGCTAATTTAGGCAAGGCAAATATAGGCAAAAGAAATCTAGGCAAAAAAAATCCAGCCTAGGGAAATCCAGACAAGACATATTCAGAAAAGACAAATCCTGGCAAGGCAAATCCAGGCAAGGCAAGGCAAGGCAAACCCAAGCAAAGCACATCTAGGCAAGGCAAATCGAGGCCTGGAAAATCCCGGCACAAAAAAGAAAGGCAAATCCAGGCAAGGCAAAAAAAGACAAATCCAGGCAAGGCAAGTCCTGGCAATGTAAGGCAAGGCAAATCAATTCAAGGAAAATCTTTTCAAGGCAAATCCAGGAAAGGAAAGGCAACACAAATCCAGGCAAGGCAAATCAAGACAAGGCAAGTCACAGCAAATCCCGGCAAGGCAAATCCAGGAAAGGCAAATCCAGGCAAGGGAAATCCAGACAAGGCAACTCAAAACAAATCCAGTCAAGGAAAATCCAGGCAACAAAAATGAAGGCAAGACAAATCCAGACAGGCAACCCAGGCAAATTCAGTCAAGGCTAATCCTGGCAAGGCAATTCTAGGGAAGACAAGGGAAAGCAAATTTAAAAAAATGCAAATTCAGGCAACGGAAACCAAGGCAAATCCAGGCAAGTCAAATCGGGGAAAGGCAAGGCAAGGCAAATGCAGGAAAGGCAAATTCCGGGAAAATAAATCCAGCCAAGGCAAATCAAGGAAAGGCAAATCCAGAAAAGGCAATTCCAGGCATGGCAAATCCAGACAAGGGAAACCAAAACAAGGCAACGCAAGGCAAATCCAGGCAAGGCAAGGCAAGGTAAATCCAGGAAGTCAAATCAAGGCATGGTAAGGCAAGGAAAATTCAGTCGAGGCACATTCAGGCTAGAAAAGGCAATTCAAGGCAAATCCAGTCAAATCAAGGAAAGGCAAATTCAGTAAGGGCAATTTCAGGAAAATTCAGGCAATGCAAATCCAGGCATAAAACGTCAAGGCAAGGCAAGTCCAGGCAAGGATAATTCCGGCACTGCAAATCCAAGCAATGCAAGTCCAGGCCAGACAAGGCAAGGCAAATCCAGGGATGGCATGCAAGGAAACCTGGGAAAGGCAAATTTAGGCAAGGCAAGACAAGGCAAATTAAGGCAAGGCCAATCTAGGCAATTCTAGGCAAAGCAAATTCAGGCAAGGTAAATCCAGGCAAGGAAAGGCAAGGCAAGGCAAGGAAATCCAGGCAAGGCAAATCCAGGAAATGTGAGGCAAGAAAAATCAAGACAAGGCAAATCCAGTCCAGGTAACACAAGGCAAACCCAGGCAAGAAAAATCCAGGCAAGGCAAAGCATTGCAAATCCATGCAAGGCAAACCCAGGCATGGCAAGGCAAGGCAAATCTATGCAAGGCAAATCAAGGCTACATAAGTCAACATAAATTTAAGCAAACCCAGGCAAGGGAAATCCGTGCAAATCCAGGCAAGGCGAAGCCAGGCAAATCCAGGCAAATCCAGCCCATGCAAGGCAAGGCAAGAGAAAATCAGGCACATCCAGCCAAGGCAAATCCAGGCAAAACAACAAAATACAAGGCAAGGTAAATCCAGGCAACTCCATGCAAGGCAACTCCAGACAAGGCAAATCAAGGCAAGGCAAATACAGGCAAGGCAATTTAAAACAAATACAGGAGGACTCAAGATGACGCTGTGAGAACAACCCAGGATTGGAGCTCTCCTTGAATCCGTGGAGAGGTGAGTCAGAGCTGCATTTCCAGACTGATCTTTGTTTCCCACAGAACGGGGAAATTCCCAAGTATAAAGGAGACACGGAACGCCTGGCAGTGCCTCTGCCTGGCGAAGCCAGCAGCCGGGGTGGCGGCGGCCGGCCCTACCCAGCACTCCACACAGGGCGCGCTTGTCCAGGTGCCCTGTTGAACCGGCAACCTGAGACTTGAGAGGGCTGGACTTGAGACTGAATAAGACTTGGACAGTGGGCCAGCCCAGGGGATTGCAGGGACAGAGTTTGGGCTAGCCCAGTGGGACGAACAAAACAGTGATTTCAAACGATCCCCGTGCAGTCGTTCCGAGACGCTCTGTGGGGGAGGGGCGTCCACCATTACCGAGGCAACCCGCCCCAACTGAGATACACGCCCACTGCTGAAGCAGCCAGACGTTGCCGAGGCAACCCGTCCCTACTGAGATACACGCCCACTGCTGACGCAGCCTGCCGTTGCCGAGGGAACCCGCTACAACAAAGAGACTCTGCCGCAGAGCGTGGCGGAGACCACAGCAGAACAGCAGAGCCTGCCCCAACAGGGCGAGCCTCACAACAGCAGGGCGGAGCCTCGGCAGGCAAACAGTGGCTAGTCTGCCTCCGAGATGGGCAGGACACCTCAACGAACATCCAAAAATAAAGCCCAAAGCCCCCAACACAGAGCATTTGAGAAAAAAAGGGTTTTTTAATGAGCTTTGTTGCAGCAGAATCAAATATAGCAGCCTAACAGCCCTGAATGAACAACAGAGATCACAGCTTAGCAATTGAGCTCCTATAAAGTACAGACTGTCTCCTCAAGCAGCTCCCTGACCCCTCTATATCAAAAAGACTGACATTTGGCAGGCATCATCCTGGGACAAATATAGCAGAAAAAGAAACTGGTAGCATCCCTCATTGTGCCACAGCTGCTAGAGGTGCACCCCAGACAAGAAAGGCCTGGAGTGGACCTCAGCAGTCGTATAGCGAAGGGGCTAGACTGGTAGAAAAAAAATCAAGTAACAGAAATACTTCATCATCAACAATCTGGGTGTCCACTCAGAGACCCAATCGAAAAGTCAGCAACTACGCAGACGACAAGCGGATAAATCCACAAAGATGGGAAGAAACCAGCGAAAAAGGCAGGAAAACACCCAAAACCAGAACACCTCGCCTCCTAGAAAGGACCAAAACTCCTCACCAACAAGGGAACAAACCTGGACGGAGAATGACTGTGATGAAATGACGAAATTAGACTTCAGAAAGTGGATAATGAGAAACATTTGTGAGCTAAAAGAACATGTATTAAATCAATGCAAAGAAACAAAGGACCTTGAAAAAAGATATGAGGAAATGATTACAAGAATGGATAATTTAGAGAGGAATATGAATGAATTAAAGGAGCTGAAAAACACAATACGAGAACTTCGCAAAGCATGCACAAGTTTCAATAGCCGAATTGACCAAGCAGAAGAAAGAATATCTGAAGACGAAGACCAACTCAATGAAATAAAACGAGAAACCAAGATTAGCGAAAAAAGCGCAAAAAGGAATGAACAAAGTCAACAAGAAATGTGGGACTATGTGAACAGACCTAACTTACGTTTGATAGGTGTACCAGAAGGGGACGAAGAGAATGAATCCAAGCTGGAAAATACTCTTGAGGAAATCATCCAGGACAATATCCCCCATCTAGCAAGACAGGCCAACACTCAAATACAGGAAATACAGAGAACACCACAAAGATATTCCGCAAGAAGAGCAACCCCAAGGTCCATACTTGTCAGATTCAACAAGGTTGAAATAAAGGAGAAAATACTAAAGGCAGCCAGAGAGAAAGGTCAGGTAACCCACAAAGGGAAGCCCATCAGACTCACAGCAGATCTCTCGGAAGAAACACTACAAGCCAGAAGAGAGTGGGGGCCAATATTCAACATTCTTAAAGGAAAGAACTTTCAACCCAGAATTTCATATCCAGCCAAACTGAGCTTCAGAAGTGAAGGAAAAATAAAATCCTTTGCAAACAAGCAAGTACTCAGAGAGTTTGTCACCACCAGGCCTGCTTTACAAGAGGTCCTGAAAGAGGCACTACACATAGAAAGGAACAACCAGTACCAGCCATTCCAAGAGCACACTAAATGCTAAAGAACATCAACATAATGAAGAATCTACAACTAACAGGCAATACAGCCACTTAGCATCAAAATGACAGTATCAAATTCACACATAACAATATTAACCATAAATATAAATGGACTAAATGCACCAATCAAAAGACACAGACTGGCAAATTGGATAAAAATCCAAAACCCATCAGTGTGCTGTATCCAGGAAACACATCTCACATGCAAGGATACACAAAGGCTGAAAATAAAGGGATGGAGGAAGATTTACCAAGCAAATGGAGAACAAAAAAAAGCAGGAGTTGCAATTCTCATCTCTGATATAATAGACTTTAAAGCAACAAAGATCAAAAGAGACAAAGAAGGCCATTACATAATGGTAAAAGGATCGATACAACAAGAAGAGCTAACGATCCAGAACATATATGGACCCAATGCAGGAGCACCTAGATCCATAAGGCAAGTTCTTAATGACTTACAAAGAGACTTAGACTCCCACACAATAATAGTGGGAGATTTTAACAATCCACTGTCAATATTAGACAGATCAACCAGACAGAAAATCAACAATGATATCCAGGGCTTGAACTCAGACCTGGAGCAAGCAAACCTGATAGACATTTACAGAACTCTCCACCCCAAATCCACAGAATACACATTCTTCTCAGCACCACATCACACCTACTCTAAAATTGACCACATAATTGGAAGTAAAGCACATATCAACAAATTCAAAACAACTGAAATCATAACAAACAGCCTCTCAGACCATAGTGAAATCAAGTTAGAACTCAGAATACAGAAACCAACCCAGAACCGCACAGCTTCATGGAAACTGAACAACTGGCTCTTGAATATTGACTGGGTAAACAATGAAATGGAGACAGAAATAAAGAAGTTCTTCGAAACCAATGAGAACAAAGACACAACATGCCAGAAACTCTGGGACACATTTAAAGCAGTCTCTAGAGAAAAGTATATAGCAATAAGTGCCCATATGAGGAGAATGGAGAGATCCAAAATTGACACCCTATCATCAAAATTGAAGGAGCTAGAGGAGCAAGATAAAAAAAAAACTCAAAACCCAGCAGAAGACAAGAAATAACTAAAAACAGAGCTGAACTGAAGGAGATTGAGACACAAGAAACCCTTCAAAAAACCAATAAATCCAAGAGCTAGTTTTTTGAAAAGATCAACAAAATAGACAGACCGCTAGCCAGATTGATTAAAAATAAAAGAGAGCACAACCAAATAGATGCAATAAAAAATGATAAAGGGGAAATCACCACAGACTCCACAGAAATTCAAACCATCATCAGAGAATATTACAAACAACTTTATGCACATAAACTAGTAAACCTGGAAGAAATTGATAAATTCCTGGACTACTGTGTCCTCCCAAGTCTAAACCAGGAGGAAGCTGAAAGTATGAATAGACCAATAACAAGGTCAGAAGTCGAGGCAGCAATTAAGAGCCTACCACTCAAAAAAAGCCCAGGTCCAGACGGGTTCACAGCCGAATTCTACCAGACACACAATGAGGAACTGGTACCATTTCTTCTAAAACTATTTCAAAAAATCCAAAAAGAGGGAAGCCTTCCCAAATCATTTTACGAGACCAACATCATTCTGATACCAAAACCCGGCAGAGATCCAACGAGAAAAGAAAACTTCAGGCCAATATCCATAATGAACATAGATGCAAAAATCTTCAATATAATATTGGCAAGCCGATTAAAACAGCAAATCAAAAAACTTATTCATCATGACCAAGTAGGATTCATCCGGGGGATGCAAGGCTGGTTCAACATACGCAAGTCTATCAACGTAATTCACCACATAAACAGAACCAAAAACAAAAACCACATGATTATCTCAATTGATGCAGAGAAGGCATTTGACAAAATTCAACAGCCCTTTATTGTAAAAACCCTCAATAAACTCGGTATCAATGGAACGTATCTCAAAGTAGTAAAAGGTATTGATGACAAACCAACAGCCAATATGATACGGAATGGGCAAAAACTAAAAGCATTCCCTTTGAAATCCGGCACTAGACAAGGATGCCCTCTTTCACCACTCCTATTCAATATAGTATTGGAATTTCTAGCCAGAGCTATCAGGCAAGAAAAAGAAATAAAGGGTATTCAAATAGGAAAGGTGGAAGCCAAATTGTCTCTATTTGCAGACGACATGATAGTATACCTAGAAGACCCCATCACCTCAGCCCACAAACTCCTGAAACTGATAAGCAACTTCAGCAAAGTGTCAGGATATAAAATCAATGTGCAAATATCACAAGCATTCGTCTACACCAATAACAGACTTAAAGAAAGCCAAATCAAGAAAGAACTGCCATTCACAATTGCTACAAAAAGAATAAAATACCTTGGAATACAACACACAAGAAACGTAAGGGACCTCTTCAAGGAGAACTACAAACCACTGTTCAACGAAATCAGAGAGGACACAAACAGATGGAGAAACATTCCATGTTCATGGTTAGGAAGAATTAATATCGTGAAAATAGCTATACTGCCCAAAGTAATTTACAGAATCAACGCTATCCCCATCAAGCTACCATTGACTTTCTTCACAGAACTGGAAAAAAACACCATGAACTTCATATGGTACCAAAAGAGAGCCCACATAGCCAAGTCAATTCTAAGCAAAAAGAACACAGCGGGGGGCATCACACTACCGGATTTCAAACTATACTACAAGGCTACAGTAATCAAAACAGCATGGTACTGGTACCAAAACAGAGATATAGACCAATGGAACAAAACAGAGGCACCAGAGGCAACACAACATATCTACACCTATACAATCTTTGATAAACCTGACAAAAACAAGCAATGGGGAAAGGATTCCCTGTTTAACAAATGGTGTTGGGAAAACTGGCCAGCCATGTGCAGAAAGCAGAAACTGGACCCCTTCCTGACACCTTACACTAAAATTAACTCCAGATGGATTAAAGACTTAAACAGAAGACCTGGCACGATAAATACCCTAGAAGGAAATCTAGGCAAAACTATCCAGGACATAGGAGTAGGCAAGGACTTCATGAACAAAACACCAAAAGCATTGGCAACAAAAGCCAATATAGACAAATGGGACCTAATGAAACTCCACAGCTTATGCACGGCAAAAGAAACAGTCACTAGAGTGAATTGGCAACCAACAGAATGGGAAAAAATTTTTGCAGTCTACCCATCTGACAAAGGGCTGATATCCAGAATTTACAAAGAACTCAAACAGATTTACAGGAAAAAAACAAACAAGCCCATTCAAAAGTGGGCAAAGGATATGAACAGACACTTTACGAAAGAAGACATATATGAGGCCAACAATCATATGAAAAAATGCTCATCGTCACTGGTCATCAGAGAGATGCAAATCAAAACCACATTGAGATACCATCTCACGCCAGTTAGAATGGTGATCATTAAAAAATCTGGAGACAACAGATGCTGGAGAGGATGTGGAGAAAAGGAACACTTTTACACTGTTGGTGGGAGTGTAAATTAGTTCAACCATTGTGGAAGACAGTGTGGTGATTCCTCAAGGCCTTAGAAATAGAAATTCCATTTGACCCAGCAATCCCATTACTGGGTATATATCCAAAAGCTTATAAATAGTTCTACTATAAGGACACATGTACACGAATGTTCATTGCAGCACACTGTTTACAATAGCAAAGACCTGGAATCAACCCAAATGCCCATTCATAATAGACTGGATTGGAAAAATGTGGCACATATACACCATGGAATATTATGCAGCAATCAGAAATGATGAGTTTGTGTCGTTTGTAGGGACATGGATGAATCTGGAGAACATCATCCTCAGCAAACTGACACAAGAACAGAAAATGAAACACCGCATATTCTCACTCATAGGCGGGTGATGAAAAATGAGAACACATGGACACAGAAAGGGGAGTACTAAACACTGGGGTCTATTCTGGAGAAAAGGGGAGGGCCAGTGGGAGGGGGATGTGGGGTGGGATAGCCTGGGCAGAAATGCCAAATGTGGGTGAAGGGGAGAAGCAAAGCAAAGCACACTGCCATGTGCGTAACTACGCAACTGACTTGCATGCTCTGCTCATGTACCTCAAAACCTAAAATCCAATAAAAAATTAAAAAAAAAACAAATACAGGCAAGGCAAGGCAAGACCAAATCAGGCAAGGCAAATCGAAGCAGCGACAGGAAGGCAAAACTAAGGACGGCAAATAGAGGCAATACAAGGCAAGGCAAATTCACGCAAGACAAATCTAGGCAAGGCAAGGGAAGCAAAATTCAGAAAAGGCAAGTCCAGGAAATGCAAGGCTAGGAAAATCAAGGCTACGTAAATCCAGGCAAGACAAGGCAACGAAAATCCAGGCTAGTCAAATCCAGTTAAGGTAAATTCAGGCAAGGCAAATCCATGCAAGGCAAATACAGACAAGGCAAAAAAGGAAAATTCAGGCGGGCAAATTCAGGCAAGGCAAGCCAATCAAAATCTAGGCATAGCAAATCCAGGCAAAGCAATACAAGGCAAATCAGTGCAAGACAAATTTAGGATAGGCAAGCAAAGGCAATGCTAATCTAGGCAAGGCACAACCAAGCAAGTCAAGGCTAGGCAAATCCTGGCAAGGCAAGGTAAGCTCAATTCAGGTAAGGCAAATTTATGCAAGGCAAGGCAGGGCAAAACAGGCAAGGCAAACAGGCAAAACAAGGCACGGCAAATCCAGGCAAGGCAACTTCAGGCAAGGCAAGGCAAGGAAAATCCAGACAAGGAAAATCAACGCTAGGCAAATCCAGGTAAGGCAAATCCATTCAAGGCAAATCCATGCAAGGCAAATACAGGCAAGGCAATAAAAGGCAAATCCTGTCGAGCAAATCCAGGCGAGGCAAGGCAAGCCAAATCTAGGAAAAGAAAATTCAGGCAATGCAATGCAAGGCAAATCAAGGCAAGACAAATCTAGGCAATGCAATGCAAGACAAAGCAAATACAGGCAAGGCACACACATGCAAGTCAAGGTAAGGTAAATCCTGGCATGGCAAATCCAAGCAAGGCAAGGTAAGCTAATCGGAGGTAAGGCAAATTTATGCAAGGCAAGGCAGGGCAAAAACAGGCAAGGCAAGGCACGGCCAATTTAGGCAAGGCAAATGCAGGTAAGGATAGGCAAGGCAAATTAAAAAAAGGCAAATTCAGGCAAGGCAAGGCAAATCAAATTCAGGCAAGGCAAATCCAGGCAAGGGAAGGCAAGCTAAATCCAGGCAGGTCATTTCCAGGCAAGGCAAGAGAAGGCTAATACAGGCAAGGCAACGCAAGCCAAATCCAGGCAAGACAAATTTAGAGAAGGCAAGGCAATGCAAGGTGAGGCAAAGCCTGGCTAGGCAAATCGAGACAAACGGAATGCACACAAGGCAAATCCATGCAATGCAATGCTAATATAGTCCAGGCAAATGAAATCCAGACTAGGCAAGGCAAGAAAAATCAAGGCAAGGGAAATTCAGGCTGGTAAAGGAAGGCAAATCCAAGCAAGGCAAATTCAAGCAAGCCAAGTCAAGGTAACTTCAGGCAAGGCATATCCAGGCAAGGCAAATCCAGACAAACCAAGGCAAGGCAAATCCAGGCAATTCAAGGTAAGGAAAACCCAGGTAAGAAAACGCATATCAAATTCAGTCAAGGTAAATCCAGTCAAGGCAAATCGAGGCAAGGAAAATCCAGCGAAGGCAAAATCAAGCTCATCCAGGCAAGGGAAATCAAGTCAAGGCAAATACAGGCAAAGCAAATCCACGCAAGGCAAGGCAAACCCAGGCAAAGAAAATTCAGGCTAGGGAAATCCAGGTAAGGCAAATCCACGCAAGGCAAATTCATGCGAGGTAAATCCAGGCAAGGAAAAAAAAAAAAGCAAATCCAGGCCAGCCAATTCAAGCTAGGCAAGGCAAGGCAAAGCAAATCCAGGAAATGCAATGCAAGGCAAATCAAGGCAAGACAAATCCAGGCTAGGCAAGGCAAGGCAAGGCAATGATAACCCAGGCAAGGCACATTTAGGCAAGTCAGGGCAAGGCAAATTCGGGCAAGGCAAATCCAGGCAAGGCAAGGTAAGCTAAACCAGGTAAGGCAAATTTATGCAAGGCAAGGCAGGGCAAATCCAGGCAAGGAAACTCCAGGCAAGGCAAATTAAAAAAAGGCTAATCCAGGCAAGGCAAGGCAAAACGAGTTAAATCCAGACAAGGCAAATCCACGCAAGGCAAAGCAAGGCAAGGCAAATACATGCAAGGCAAAGCAAAGCAAATCCAGGAAAATGAAACCAAGACATGTCAAGGCAAGGCAAATCCAGGCAAGGCGAATCCAGCTAAGGCACATTTAGGCAAGGCACTTCAAAGCAAATCTAGGCAAGGCAAATCCAGGCTAGCAAGGCAAGGTAAATCCCTGCAAGGCAAGGCAAGCCAAATTTCGGCAAGGCAAATCCAGGCAAGGCAAAGCAAGGCAATTTCAGGCAAGGAAAGGTAAATGCAGGCAAAGAAAGGCAAGGCAAATCCAGGCAAGCCAAGCAAGGTAAATCCAGGCAAGGCAAAGCAAGGCAAATTCAGGTAAGGCAAAGGAAGGCAAATCCAGGCAAGGCACATCTAGACAAAGCAAATCAAGGCCAGGTAAATTCCGTCATGAAAAGTCAAAACAATCCAGTCAAGGCAAATCCAGGCAAGGCAAGGCAAGCCAAATCGAGGCAAGGCTAATCCTAGAAATGCAAGGCAAGGCAATTCAGGGCAAGGCAAATCCCAGAAAGGCAAATCCAGGCAAGGCAAGGCAAGGCAACGAAAATCCAGGCAAGGCAAATCCAGGCATGGCAAAACAAGGCAAATTCAGGCAAGGCAAATCTAAACAAGGCAAGGAAATGCAAGGCAAATTTAGGAAATTGAAATCCAGGCAAGGCAAGGCAAGCCAAATCTAGGCAAAGCAAATCCAGGCAATGCAATGCAAGGCAAATCAACCCAAGACAAATCCAGGCAAGGCAAGGCAAGGCAATGCAAATACAGGGAAGGCACATCCAGGCAACTCAAGGCAAGGCAAATCCTTGCAAGGCAAATCCAGTTAATTCAAGGTAAGCTAAATTCAGGTAAGGCAAATTTATTAAAAGCAAGGTAACACAAATCAAGGCAAGGCAAGACACGGCAAATCCAGGCAAATCAACTACAGGCAAGGCAAAGCAAGGGAAATTTAAAAAAGGCAAATCCAGGAAAGGTAAGGCAAAACAAGGCAAATCCAGGCAACTTAAGGCAAGGCTAATACAAGCAAGGCAATCTGGGCAAGGCAAGGCACGGCAACTCCAGGTAGGTAAAATAAAGGCAGGGAAAGGAATGGCAAATCCAGGCAAGACAAATCAAGGGAAGGCAAGAAAACCTAAATCCAGGCAAGGCAAATTCAGGGAAGGCAAGGCCATGCAACGCAAGGAAAATCGAGGCAAAGCAAGGCAAGCCAAATACAGGCAACGCAAATTCAGGCAATGCAAGGCTAAAATAGTCCAGGAAAGTAACATCCAGGCTAGGGAAGGCAAGGCAAATTCACGCAAGTCTAACCCACGCAAGTCAAATCCAGGCAAGGCAAATCCAGGCAAGAAAAATCCAGACAAGGCGAATTCAGGAAAGGCAAATACAGGCAAGGCAAGGCAATGCAAATTCAGGCAAGGCAAATCCAGGCATGGCATGGTGTGGGGGTCCGGCACGTCTGCCGGGGGGCTTCTGACCAGCGGAGAGCCTCAGCCCCACTCAAGTGTTCTTAACCTGGAAGAGGGAGTGCACGGAAGAAAAGTTAGATAGAGAGCGGGGTCTGGAGGACTTCCAGGCAATGCTGGAGCAAGAAGTGCCAAGACAGCAGGTTTATTTGTGCAAACTGCAGGTTATATACCTTTCAGTGTTTGAGGAGTGACATACATTCCATTGTATCTTGAAATAAAATCAAGAACAAAAATCACAAGAAAAGAGGCACAGAAAGTATGACTCTTAATCAAAGGGTGTACAGCAAAGGGACAATAAAGCTTGCAAAAAGGGGATCATAAATCTAAACATGTGTTTTTCTAAAATCAGTTAAGCAAGCAAGTAAGATTGTTAACAAGGTATAGCTGGACCTTTCTAAAAGTCATTCTAACCTTGCCTATTCATATAGGATCATATGCAAACAATATGATTGAGTTAGCAGAGGTAAATGAAGTCATACAGTTATTGTGCAGAGAAGGAACTAGGAGGCACACAATGTCTACCCATACAATGTCTCATTAGACCATAAGGCTTGAGCTCAGCCATTCTTTTGCAAATGTCAGAGGCAAAGATTGATGTTTATAAAATCAGTGCAACTAGATTTCCTCCTTTCCCTTAGCTCAACAGCCTCCAGGAGAGGAGAAACGTGTACGGGCTCAAGCTCAAGATGGCGAGGGTCCTGTCAAGGGCCCTTCGCATGAGCGATCCCCACAGCATGGCAAGTAAAATCCAGGCAATGCAAATTCGAACAAGGCAAGGCAACACTAGGCACATCCAGGAAATTGAAATCCAGGCCAATAAAGGCAAGGCAAGGCAATCAAATCCAGGCAGGGCAAATCCAGGCAATGCAAGGCAAGGCAAATCCAGCAAAGGCACTTTTAGGCAAGGTACTTTAAGGCAAATTAAGAGAAGGTAAATCCAGGCTGGCAAGGCAAGGTAAATTCTGGCAAGGGAGGACAAGCGAAATATAGACAAGGCAAATTTAGGCAAGCCAAGGAAAGGCAATTTTAGGCAAGGCAATTCTAGGCAAGGCAAGGCAAGGCAAGGGAAGGCAAATCCAGGCAATAAATGGCAAGGCAAATCCAGGCAATCCAAGCAAGGCAAATCCAGGCAAGGCAAATCTAGGCAAGGCAAGGCATGGCAAATCCAGGCAAGGCGCATCTAGGCAAGCCTACGGAAAGCAATTCGAGGTCAGGTAAATCCCGGCAAGGAAAGGCCAGGCAAATCCAGGCAAGGCAAACCCAGGCAAGGCAAGGCAAGACAAATCCAGGCAAGGAAAATCCTGGCAATGAAATGCAAGGCAAATTAACGCAAGGTAAATACCAGCAAGGCTAATCCAGGCAAGGCAAGGCAACGCTAATGCAGGCAAGGCAAATCCAGGCATGGCATGTCAAGGATAATCCAGGCAAGGCAAATCCAAACAAGGCAAGGCAAGGCAAGGCACATCCAAAAAGTTGAAATTCAGGCATGGCTAGGCAAGCCAAATCCAGGCAAGGCAAATCCAGGCAATGCAAGGCAACGCAAATCCAGCTAAGGCACATTTAGGCAAGGCATTTCAAGGCAAGGCAAATCCAGGCTGGCAAGGCAAGGTATATCCAGGCAAGTCAAGGCAAGCAAAATTTAGACAAGGCAAATTCAGGCAAGCCACGGTGAGGCAATTTCAGGCAAGGCAAATCCAGGCAAAAAAAGGCAAGGCAGGGCAAATTCAGACAAGGGAAATCCAGGCAGAGAATGACAAGGCAAATCTACGCAAGACAAGCAAGGCAAATCCAGGCAAGGCAAATCTAGGCAAAACAAGGCAAGGCAAATTCAGGTAAGGCAAATCAATGCAAGGTTAAGCAAGGCAAATCTAGGCCACATGTATCCAGGCAAGGAAAAGCAAGGCAAATCAATGCAAGGGAAAGCAGGCTAAATCCAGGCAAGACAAATCCTAGCAATGCAATGAAAGGCAAATCAAGGCAAGGCAAATCCAGGCCAAGCAAATCCAGGCAAGGCAAGGCAGGCCAAATCCAGACAAGGCAAATTTTGGAAAAGCAATGCAAGTCAAATCAAGGCAAGGCAAATCCAGGCAAGGCATATCCAGGAAAGGCAAATCCAGGCATGGGAAGGGAAGGCGAATACAGGCAAGGCAAATCCAAGCAATGCAAGGCAAGGCAAATCAAGGAAAGGCACATACAGGCAAGGCAAGTAAAAACAAATCAAGGCAAGGCAAATTCAGGGTGGCAAAGCAAGGCAAATCCAGGCAACGCAAGAAAAGGCAAATTAAGGCAAGGCAAATACAAGCAAGCCAAGTCAAGGTAATTTTAGGAAAGGCAAATTCAGGCAAACCAACGCAAGGCAAATCCAGGGAAGCCAAGGCAAGGCAAATCCAGGTAAGGAAATGCAAATCAAATCCAGTCAAGGCAAATTGAGGCAAGACAAATTCATAAAAATCCAGGAAAGGCAAAATCAGGCAAATCTAGGCAAGGCAAACACAGGCAAGACAAGGCAGGCAAAATTCAGGCAAGACAAATCCTGGCAATACAATGAAAGGCAAATCCAGGCAAGGCAAATCCATGCAAGGCAAATTCAGGCAAGGCAAGGCAGGATAAATCCAGACAAGGCAAATCATGTCAATGCAATGCATGACAATTCAAGGCAAGGCAAATCTAGGCAATTCAAATCCAGGCATGGCAAGGCAAGGCCAATCCAGGCAAGGTTAATCTCAGCAATGCATGGCAAGGCAAATCAAGGAAAGACACATAGAGGGAAGGCAATTTAAAACAAATCAAGGCAAGGCAAATTCAGGCTGGCAATTCCAGGCAAATCCCAAGAAGGAACATTAGGCAAATCCAGGCAATGCAAATCCAGACAAGGCAAATTCATGCAAGGCAAATCCAGGCAAAACAAATCCAGATATGGCAAGGCACAGTGAATACAGGCAAGGCAAATCCCAGCAATGCAATGCAAGGCAAGGCAACCAAGGAAAGGCTCATAAAGGCAAGGCAAGTTCAAACAAATCAGGGCAAGGCAAATTCAGGCTGGCAAAGCAAGGCAAATCCAGGCAACGCAATGAAAGGCAAATTAAGGCAAGGCAAATCCAAGCAAGCCAAGTTAAGGCAATTTTAGGCAAGGCAAATCCAGGCATATTAAGGCAAGGCAAAACCAGGTAAGGAAACACAAATCAAATCCACTCAATGCAAATCCAGTCAAGACAAATCGAGGCAAGGAAAATCCAGGCAAATCCAGGCAAGGCAAATCCAGGCAAAACAAATCCAAGCAACAAAAATCAAGGCTAGGCAAATAAATGGAAGGCAAATTCAGGCAAGGCAAATTCAGGCAAGACAAGAAAAGGCAAATCTAGGCGAGCCAATCCAGGCAAGACAAGCCAAATCTAGGCAAAGCCAATCCAGGCAATGCAATGCAAGGCAAATCAAGGCAAGACAAATCCAGGCTAGGCAAGGCAATGTAAATCCAGGCAAAGCACATCCAGGCAAGTCAAGGCATGGCAAATTCAGGCAAGGCAAGGTAAGCTAAATTCAGGTAAGGCAAATTTATGCAAGACAAGACAGGGCAAATTTAGGCAAGGCAAATCAAGACAAGGCAAGGCACGGCTAATTCAGGCAAGGAAACTCCAGGCAAGCCCAGGTAAGGCAAATTAAAGAAAGGCAAATACCGGCAAGGCAAATCCAGGACATGCAGTGAAACGTAAATTAAGGCAAGGCAAATCCAAGCAAACCATGTCAAGGCAATTACAGGGAAGACAAATCCAGGCAATGTAAATCAAGGCAAACCAAGGAAAGGCAAATCCAGGCGAGCCAAGGTAAAACAAATCCAGGTAAGGAAACGCAAATCAAATCCATTCAAGGCAAATCCAGTCAAGGCAAATTGAGGCAAGGCAAATCCAGGGAAGGCAAAATCAGGCAAATCCCGGCAAGGCAAATTCAGGCAAGGCAAATCCAGGCAAGGCAAATCCAGGCAAAGCAAATCCAGTCAACAGAAGGCAAGGCAATTCCAGAAAAGAAAAATTCAGGCAAGGCAATCCAGGTAAGGCAAATCCAGGCAATGCAAACCCATGCAAGGCAAATCTAGGCAAGGCAAGAAAAGGCAAATCAAGGCAAGGCAAGTCAAGGCAAGGCAAGGCAAGGCAAGGCAAGGCAAGGCAAGCCAAACCTAGGCAAAGCAAATCTAGGCAATTCAATGCAATACATATCAGGGTAAAACAAATCCAGGCTAGGCAAGGCAATGTAATGCAAATCCAGGCAAGGCACACCCAGGCATGTCAAGGCAAGGCAAATCCTGGAAAGGCAAATCCAGGCAAGGCAAGGTAAGATAAATTCACGTCAGTCAAATTTATGCAAGGCAAGGCAAGGCAAGTCCAGGTAGGGCAAACAGGCAAAACAAGGCAGGGAAAATCCAGGCAAGGCAAGGCATGGCAAATCCAGGCAAGGGAACTCCAGGCAATGCAAGGCAAATTAAAAAAAGGCAAATCCAGGCAAGGCAAGGTAAAACAAAGCAAATCCAGGCAAGGCAAATTCAGGCAACTCAAGGCAAGGCAAATACAGGCAAGGCAATGCAAGATAAATCCAAGCAAGACAAATCCATGCAAAACAAGGGAAGGCAAATTCAGGCAAGGAAAATCAAGGCAAGATAAGCCAAGATAAATCCAGGCAAGGCAAATTCAGGGAAGGCAAGGCAATGCAAGGCAAGCAAAGCCAGACAAGGCAAATCAAGGCAAAGCAAAACAAGCCAAATCTAGGCAAGGCAAACCAGGCAATGCAAGGGTAAAATAGTCCAGGCCAGTGCAATCCAGGCTAGACAAGGCAAGGAAAATCCAGGCAGTGCATATCCATGCAAGGCAAATCCAGGCACGGCAAGGCAAGGCAAGGCAAGACAAATCCAAACATGGCAAATCTAGGCAAGAGAAATTAAGAAAAGGCAATGCAAGTCAAATCCAGGCAAGGCACATCTAAGCAAGGCAAGGCAAGGTAAATAGAGGCCAGGTAAATCCCAGCAAGGAAAGGCAAGGCAAGGCAAGGCAACTCTAGGCAAGGCAAGGCAAGCCAAACCCAGGCAAGGCAAATTTTGGCAATGCAACGCAAGGCAAATCCAGGCAAAGCAAATCCAAACAAGGCAAGGCAAAACAAGGGAAATCCAGATAATTGAAATCTAGGCAAGGCAAGGCAAACCAAATCCAGGAGAGGAAAATCCAAGCAATGCAAGTCAAGCCAAATCAAGGAAAGGCACATACAGGCAAGGCAAGTTAAAACAAATCAAGACAAGGCAAATTCAGGCTGGCAAAGCAAGGCAAATCCAGGCAAGGCAAATCCTGGCAACACAATGAAAGGCAAATTAAGGCAAGGCAAATTCAAGTAAGCCAAGTCAAGGCAATTTCAGTAAAAGCAAATGCAGGCCAGGAAAATCCAGGCAAACCATGGCAAGGCAATTTCAGGCAAGGTAAATCCAGGCAAGGCAAATCCAGGCCAGAAAATCCAGACAAGGAAAATCCAGGCGAGAAAAATCCATACAAGGCAAACTCAGGAAAGGCAAATCCAGGCAAGGAAAGGCAAATACAGGTAAGGCAAGGCAAGGCAAATTTAGGTAATGAAACACAAATCAAATTCAGTCAAGGCAAATTGAGGCAAGGCAAATCCAGGGAAGGAAAATCAGGCAAATCCAGGCAAGGCAAATCCAGGAATCACAAGGCAAAAAAAAAAAAAAATCAAGGCAAGGCAAATCCAGGCCAGGCAAGGCAAGGAAAATCCAGGCAAGGTAAGGCAATGCAAATTCATTCAAGGCAAATCCATTCATAGCAAGGCAAGGCAAATCCACGCAAGGCAAATCAAGGCAACGCAAGTCAAGGCACATTCAAGCAAATCCATGCGAGGGAAATTTGAGGAAATCCAGTCAAGGCAAAGCCAGGCAAATCCAAAAAGGCAAATCCAGGCAAATTTAGGCCATGCAAGGGAAATCAAGATAAATCCAGGCACATCCCCACAAAGCAAACCCAGGCAAAACAAAAAAATAAAAGGCAATGCAAATCCAGGCGAGTCAAATCCAGGCAAATCCTGGCAAGGAAAATCCAGACGAATCCAGGCAAAGCAACTCCAGGCAAGGCAAATCAAAACAAAACAAATCCAGGCTAGGCAAATCCAGGCAAGAGAAGTCAAGGCAAGACCAATCCAGGCAAGGCAAATCCAGATAAGAAAAATCCAATCAATGCAAATCCAGGCAAGAAAAATTTAGGCACGGCAAGGCAAGATAAGGCAAATCCAGGCAGGAAAATTCCAGGCAAGGCATATCTAGGCAAGGCAAGGTGAAAGAAATCCAGGCAAAGCAAATTCAGGCAAGACCTGGTAAGACAAATCCAGGCAAAGCACGTCAAGGCAAATCCAGGCAAGGGAAGACAAGGCAAATTCAGGCATGGCAAGGCAAGCCAATCCAGGCAAGGCAAATCCAGGCAAGGAAACGCAAAACAAATCAATGCATAAAAAATTTTGACAATGGAACACAAGGCAAGACAAATTCAGGAAAGGGAAATCCAGGCAAGGCAAGACAAGGCAAGGCAAACTATGGCAAGTCAAGGCAGGGTAAAGCAAGTCAAATCCAGGCAACGCAAAAACAAGGCAAGGCAAGGCAAATCCAGGCATGGCAAGGCAAGACAAGGCAAATTGATGCAAGGCATGGCAAGGCAAATTCAGGCAATTCACAGCACGGCCAATCCGGGCAACGCAAGGCAAGGCATATCCAGGCAAGGAATATCCAGAGAAGGCAAGGCAATGCAAATCCAGTCAAGGCAAATTTATGAAAGGCAAATCCAGGCAAGGTAAGGTAAGTGATATTCATGCAAGGCAAGGCAAATCCCAGCAAGGCAAATCCAGACAAGGAAAAGCTAGGCCAATACAGGCAAGGCAAATCCAGGCATGGCTAGGCAATGCAAATTCAGGCTAGGCAAGGCAAGTCAAATACAAAAAAAGCAAATCCGGGCAAGACAAGGCAAGGCAAATCCAGGCAAGGCAAATACGGACAAAGTAACGAAAGCAAACCCAAGCAATTGAAATCCAGGCAAGGCAAGACAAGGCAAATCCAGGGAAGAAAAATTTATGCAACACAAGGCAAAGCAATTCCAGGAAAGGCAAATTCATGCAAGGTAAATCTAGGAAAGACAAATCCAGGCAAGGCAAATACAGACAAGAGATATTCAAGCAACGCAAATTCAGGCAAGGCAAGTTAGGAACGGCAAGGCAAGGAAAAGCAATTCCAGGCAAGAGAAATCCAGGCAAGGCAATGCAAGGGAAATCGAGGCAAGGCAAATCCAAGCAAGACAAATCCAGGCAAAGCAAGTCAAGGTAAATCCAGGCAAGGCCAATCCAGGCAAAGGAAGGCAAGGAAAATCCTGGCAAGGCAAGGCAAGGCAAGGAAAATCCAGGCAAGGCAACGCAAGACAAATACAGGCATGGCAAATTTTGGCAAGGCAAGGCAAGACAAATTCAGGAAAAATATTCAGGCAAGGCATTGCCAATTCAGGCAAAACACGGCAGGGCAATGCAAGGCAAATTAAGGCAACTCAACTCAAGGAAAGGCAAATCCAGAACAACACGGCAAGGCGACACAAGGAAAATTGAGGCAAGGCAAGGCAAATCCAGGCAAGGCAAGGCAAGGCAAGTAAAATCCAGGCAATGCAAGGCAATACAAGTTAAGTCCAGGCAAGAAGAATCCAGGCAATGCAAGGCAATAGAAGGATAGGGAAATACAGGCAAGGCAAATTTAGGCAAGGCAAGGCAAAACAAGGATAGGGAGATCCGGGCAAGGCAAATCTAGGCAAGGCAAGGCAAGGCAAGGCAAGGCAAGGCAAATATAGTCAAGGAAAATACAGGTAAGGCAACACAAGACAAATCCTGGCAAAGAAAATCTAATCAAGGCAATGCAAGGAAAATCCAGGCAAAACAAATCCAGACAGGGCAAGTCAAAAAAAATTTAGACAAGGCAACGCAAGGCAAATACAGTCAAGGAAAACTCAGGCAAGGCAAATCCAGGCAAGGCAGGGAATGGCAAATCAAGGCAAGGCAAACCCAGGACAAACAAGACAAGGCAAATCCAGGCAATACAAAACCAGGAAAGGCAAATCCAGGCAATAGAAATCCAGGCAGGGCAAATCTGGGCAAGTAAAATCCAGGCAAGGAAAATTCAGACAAGGCAAGGCAAGGCAGGGCAAATCCAGGCAAGATAAATTCAGAAAAAGCACATCCAGAAAAGGCAAATCAAGGGAAGGCAAGGCAAGGCCAATAAAGGCAAGGCAAATGCAGGAAAGGCAAGGCAACTCAAATCCAGGAAAGGTAAATCTAGGCAAGGCAAGTCAAGGCAAAGCAAATCCAGGCAATGCAAGGCAAGTCAAATCCAGGCAAGTCCAGGCAAGGCAAATCCAGGCTAGGCAAGGAAGGCAATTTCAGGCAAGGCAAACCCTGGCAAGGCAAGGCAATGCAAACCCAGGCGAGGCAAATGCAGGCAAGGCAAGGCAAGGAAAATCCAGGCAAAACAACTCCAGGAACGGCAAGGCAAACAAGTCCAGCAAGGCAAATCCGCACAAAACTACACAAGGAAAATTCAAGCAATACAAATCCAGGCAAGGCAAGGCAAATCCAGACAAGGCAAATCTAGGCAAGGCAAGGCAAGGCAATCCCTGGCAAGGCAAATTCTGGCAAGGCAATTAAAGGCAAGGCAAGGAAAATCCAGGCAGGGAAAGGCAAGGTAAGGCAAGACAATGCAAGGCAAATCCAGACAAGGCAAGGCAAGGCAAGAGAAATCCAGGCAAATCCAGGCAAGACAAATGTAGGCAAGGCAAGACAAATGCAGGCAAGGCAAGACAATGCCAATCCACGGAAGGCAAGGCAAAGCAAGACAAGACAAATCCAGGCAAAGCAAGGCACTGCAAATACAGGCAAGGCAAATCAAAGCAAGTCAAATACAGGCAACCAAATCCAGGCAAAAGCAGACAAGGTAAGGCAAGACAAATACAGTCAATGCAAGGCAAGGCAAACCCAGGCAAGGCAAACCTAAGCAAGGCAAATCCACGCCAGGAAAATTCAGGCAGGGAAAATCCAGGCAAGGCAAAACAATGCAAGGTAAATCCACGCTATTAAAGGCAAGGCAAATCCAGGGAAGGCTAATTTAGACAAAGCAAGGCAAGGTCAATCCATGCAAGGCATATCCATAAAATACAAATCCAGGCAAGGCAAATCCAGGCAATGCAAATTTACTCAAGGCAAGGAAAGGCAAAACCACGCAAGGCAAATATAAGCAAGGAAAGGCAAGGGAAATCTAGGCAAGGCAAGGTAAGAAAAATTCAGGCAAGGGAAGGCAAGGCTAATCTAGGCAGGGCAAATCCATCAAGGTAATACAATGCAAATCCAGGCAAGTCAAATCCAGTCAAGGCAAGGCAGGACAAATCCAAGCATGGCAAGGCAAGCTAAACCCAGGCAAGTCAAGGCAAGGCAAGTAAAATCCAGGCAAAAAAATTCCATGCAAGCCAACGCAAGGCAAATAAAGACAAAAAAATTCAAGCCAAACAAGGCCAGGCAATTTCAGGAAAGGCAACTCCAGGCAAAGCAAACTGTGGCAAGGCAAATCCAGGCAAGTAAATTCTGTACAGTCAAATCCAGGCAAGATAACTCCAGACAAGTCAAGGCAAGGCAAATTAAGGGCAAGGCAAATTTAGGAAAGGCAGTGCAAGGAAAATTCAGGCAAAATAATTTAGGCAAGGCAACTCAAGATAAGACAAGGCAGAAGAAGTCCAGGAAAGGCAAATCCGTGCAAGGCAAATCCAGGCAAGGCAAATCCCATCAAGGCAAATCCAGGCAAGGCAAATCCTGGTAAAACTTTTCTTCTAGAAGCTGCGTTTTGACATTTCAGCGTGAATGAGAGTACACGCTGTATTGAGAAATATCTGGTTCTAAAACGAAAGCAGAACTACCTAACGGAACGGTCTTCAATGTGTACATTCAACTTACAAAGTTGAACTCATGTTTGTTTGCAGTAGTTTTAAAATGGTTTCTGTAAAGAATCTGAAAATGGACATTTCCAGACATATCCAAGCATCTAAGAAAGAGCAGTAAGACAGCGTGTAAAACACACAACGAATGTATCTTTAAAACTGCTCTGCTGTGTGTTTGTTTAACTAAGACAGTTGAATCTATGTTTAGATTCAGCGAGTTAGAAACAGGTTTCTTCTCTTAGCTGGGTTTGATATTCCAGAGGGAATGAAAGTACATGCTGTATTGAGAAATCTCTTTCAAACTGCGCCCTTACAAAACGGACTTCAATGTGTTCATTTAACTGACAGAAATCAACTGGTGAAAGTTTGCAGCAGTTTCTAAACCTTTTCTATAAAAACCTAAAACGGACATTTCCAGCCAAATACCAGCATCAACAAAAGAGTAGTAACACTGCTTCTAAAACACAAAACAAACATATTTTTTAAACTGCTCTTTTGTCTGTTCATTAAACTTAGAGAGTTGAATCTATAATAGATACAAAATGTAGGGACACGTTTTTTCTAAAAGCTGCGTTTTGATATTCCAGAGTAAATGGGAGTACATTCTGTAATGAGAAATATCTGGTTCTTAAACAAAAACAGAGCTAGTTAACAATATCTTTTTCAATGTGTGCTTTCAACTTACAGAGTTAAACTGATGTGTGTTTGCAGCAGTTTGTAAACCCTTTCTGTAAACAATCTGAAAACGGACATTTCCAGCCAAATCCCAGCACCTAAGATATAGCAGTAAGACACGCTTACTGCTATATCTTAGGTGCTGGGATCTTAGCAGCTTTAAAGACACATTTGTCTTTAAAGCTGCTCTGCTGTGCGTTCATTCAACAAAGAGAGTTGAAGATATGTTTGGATTCAAAGAGCTAGAAACACGTTTCTTCTTAAAGCTGCATTTTTATATTCCACAGGGAATGACAGTACATGCTGTGCTGAGAAATATCTGGTGCAAAAAAGATAACAGAGATACATAAAAGTACAGTCATAAATGTGTTCATTTAGTTTACAGAGTTAAACTGATATGAGTTGGCAGCAGTTTATAAACCCTTTCTCTAAAGAATCTAAAAATGAATAGTTACATCCAAATCCAAGCATTTAAGAAATAGCTGTAAGACTGCATATGAAAAACAAAACAAATGTATCTTTCAAACTTCTCTGCTGTGTTTTCGTTCAACTAAGAGAGTTCGATGTAGGTTTAGATGCAGCGAGTTAGAAACACATTTCTTCTAGGACCTGCATGTGGACATTCCAGAGTAAATGGGAATATATGCTGGACTGAGTAATATCTGGTTTTAAAATGAAAACAAAGCTATCAAACAGAACGGTCTTCAATGTGTGCATTTACCATACAGAGTTAAACTGTGTGTTTTCAGCAATTTGTAAACATTTCTGTAATGAATCTAAAAACGGATAATTCCAGCCAAATCCGAGCATTTAAGAAATGGCAGTAAGACTGCATCTAAATCAAAAAACAAACGTAACTTTCAAACTGCTCTGCTGTGTGGTCGTTCAATTAAGAGAGTGGAATATTTGTTTAGATTCACTGCATTGGAAACACATTTCTTCTAAGAGCTGTGTTTCCATATTCCAGCGTGAATGGGAGTACATGCTGTATTGAGAAATATATTTCAAACTGCTTTCTAACAAAACGGTCTTCAATGTGTGCATTTAACGTATAAAGATAAAATGATGAATGTTTGCAGCAGTTTGTAAAGATTTTCTGTAAAAACCTAAACGGATATTTACAGCCAAATACCAGCATCTAAGAAAGAGCAGTAAGACTTCCTCTAAAACCCCCCAAAAACGTATCTTTCAAACTGCTCTGCTGTATGTTAGTTCAACTAAGAGAGTTGAATCTATGTTTAGATTCAGAGTTAGAAACACGTTTCGTCTGAAAGCTGTGTTTTGATATTCCACAGTGAATAAGAGTACACGCTGTATTGAGAAATATCTATTTCTAAAACGAAAACGGAGCTACCTAACTGAATGGTCTTCAATGTATAAATTCAGCATACAGAGATAAACTGATGTGTGTTGGCAGCAGTTTTTAAATTCTTTCTGTAAAGCATCAGAAAATAAATATTTCCAGCCAAATTCTAGCATTTAAGAAATAGGTGTGAAACTGCGTCTAAAACACAAAACAAACATATCTTTCAAACTCCTCTGCTGTATGTTCGTTCAACTAAGAGAGTTGAATCTTTGTTTAGATTCAGAGAGTTAAAAACACGTTTTGTCTAGGAGCTGCGTTTTGATATTCCAAAGTGAATAAAACTACACGCTGTATTGAGAAATATCTGGTTCTAAAACGAAAAAGGAGCCACCTAACAGAATGGCCTTCAATGTGTGGATTCAACTTACAGAGTTAACCTGATGTGTGTTTTCAGCAGTTTGTAAACCCTTTCTGTAAAGAATCAAAAAACGGATGTTTTTAGCCGAATTTAAGCATTTAAAAAATAGCTGTGAAACTGCGTCAAAAACACAAAATAAACGTATCTTTCAAACTGTTATTCTGTACGTTCTTTTTTTTTTTAATTTTTTATTGGATTATAGGTTTTGGGGTACATGAGCAGAGCATGCAAGACAGTTGCGTAGGTACACACATGGCAGTGTGCTTTCTTTTCTTCTCCCCTTCACCCACGTTTGGCTTTTCTCCCCAGGCTATCCCTCCCCACCTCCCCCTCCCACTGGCCCTCCTCTTTTCCCCCCAATAGACCCCAGTGTTTAGTACTCCCCTTTCTGTGTCCATGTGTTCTCATTTTTCATCACCCACCTATGAGTGAGAATATGCGGTGTTTCATTTTCTGTTCTTGTGTCAGTTTGCTGAGGATGATGTTCTCCAGATTCATCCATGTCCTTACAAACGACACAAACTCATCATTTCTGATTGCTGCATAATATTCCATGGTGTATATGTGCCACATTTTTCCAATCCAGTCTATTATCAATGGGCATTTGGGTTGATTCCAGGTCTTTGCTATTGTAAACAGTGCTGCAATGAACATTCGTGTACATGTGTCCTTAGAGTAGAAGGATTTATAGTCTTTTGGATATATATCCAGTAATGGGATTGCTGGGTCAAATGGAATTTCTATTTCTAAGGCCTTGAGGAATCGCCACACTGTCTTCCACAATGGTTGAACTAATTTACACTCCCACCAACAGTGTAAAAGTGTTCCTTTTTCTCCACATCCTCTCCAGCATCTGTTGTCTCCAGACTTTTTAATGATCGCCATTCTAACTGGCGTGAGATGGTATCTCAATGTGGTTTTGATTTGCATCTCTCTGATGATCAGTGACGATGAGCATTTTTTCATATGATTGTTGGCCTCATATATGTCTTCTTTCGTAAAGTATCTGTTCATATCCTTTGCCCACTTTTGAATGGGCTTGTTTGTTTTTTTCCTGTAAATCTGAGTTCTTTGTAAATTCTGGATATCAGCCCTTTGTCAGATGGGTAAACTGCAAAAATTTTTTCCCATTCTGTTGGTTGCCGATCCACTCTAGTGACTGTTTCCTTTGCCGTGCAGAAGCTGTGGAGTTTCATTAGGTCCCATTTGTCTATTTTGGCTTTTGTTGCCAATGCTTTTGGTGTTTTGTTCATGAAGTCCTTGCCTACTCCTATGTCCTGGATAGTTTTGCCTAGATTTTCTTCTAGGGTTTTTATGGTGCCAGGTCTTATGTTTAAGTCTTTAATCCATCTGGAGTTAATTTTAGTGTAAGGTGTCAGGAAGGGGTCCAGTTTCTGCTTTCTGCACATGGCTAGCCAGTTTTCCCGACATCATTTGTTAAACATGGAATCCTTGCCCCATTGCTTGTTTTTGTCAGGTTTATCAAAGATTGTATAGTTGTATGTATGTTGTGTTGCCTCCAGTGCCTCTGTTTTGTTCCATTGGTCTATATCTCTGTTTTGGTACCAGTACCATGCTGTTTTGATTACTGTAGCCTTGTAGTATAGTTTGAAATCCGGTAGTGTGATGCCCCCCGCTGTGTTCTTTTTGCTTAGAATTGACTTGGCTATGCGGGCTCTCTTTTGGTTCCATATGAAGTTCATGGTGGTTTTTTCCAGTTCTGTGAAGAAAGTCAATGGTAGCTTGATGGGGATAGCGTTGATTCTGTAAATTACTTTGGGCAGTATAGCCATTTTCACGATATTAATTCTTCCTAACCATGAACATGGAATATTTCTCCATCTGTTTGTGTCCTCTCTGATTTCGTTGAGCAGTGGTTTGTAGTTCTCCTTGAAGAGGTCTCTTACGTTCCTCGTGAGTTGTATTCCAAGGTATTTTATTCTTTTTGTAGCAATTGTGAATGGCAGTTCGCTCTTGATTTGGCTTTCTTTAAGTCTGTTATTGGTGTAGACGAATGCTTGTGATTTTTGCACATTGATTTTATATCCTGAGACTTTGCTGAAGTTGCTTATCAGTTTCAGGAGTTTTTGGGCTGAGGCAATGGGGTCTTCTAGGTATACTATCATGTCGTCTGCAAATAGAGACAATTTGGCTTCCACATTTCCTATTTGAATACCCTTTATTTCTTTTTCTTGCCTGATTGCTCTGGCTAGAACTTCCAGTACTATATTGAATAGGAGTGGTGAAAGAGGGCATCCTTGTCTAGTGCCAGATTTCAAAGGGAATGCTTCCAGTTTTTGCCCATTCAGTATGATATGGCTGTTGGTTTGTCATAAATAGCTTTTATTACTTTGAGATACGTTCCATCGATACCAAGTTTATTGAGGGTTTTTAGCATAAAGGGCTGTTGAATTTTGTCAAATGCCTTCTCTGCATCAATTGAGATAATCATGTGGTTTTTGTTTTTGGTTCTGTTTATGTGGTGAATTACATTGATAGACTTGCGTATGTTGAACCAGCCTTGCATCCCCAGGATGAATCCTACTTGATCATGATGAATAAGTTTTTTGATTTGCTGTTGCAATCGGCTTGCCAATATTTTATTGAAGATTTTTGCATCTATGTTCATCATGGATATTGGCCTGAAGTTTTCTTTTCTTGTTGGGTCTCTGCCAGGTTTTGGTATCAGAATGATGTTGGTCTCATAAAATGATTTGGGAAGGATTCCCTCTTTTTGGATTGTTTGAAATAGTTTTAGAAGAAATGGTGCCAGCTCTTCCTTGTGTGTCTGGTAGAATTCGGCTGTGAACCCGTCTGGACCTGGGCTTTTTTTGTGTGGTAGGCTCTTAATTGCTGCCTCAACTTCAGACCTTGTTATTGGTCTATTCATAGTTTCAGCTTCCTCCTGGTTTAGGCTTGGGAGGACACAGGAATCCAGGAATTTGTCCATTTCTTCCAGGTTTACTAGTTTATGTGCATAGAGTTGTTTGTAATATTCTCTGATGATGGTTTGAATTTCTGTGGAATCTGTGGTGATTTCCCCTTTATCATTTTTTATTGCATCTATTTGGTTGTTCTCTCTCTTTTTTTTAATCAATCTGGCTAGTGGTCTGTCTATTTTGTTGATCTTTTCAAAAAACCAGCTCTTGGATTTATTGATTTTTTGAAGGGTTTTTCGTGTCTCAATCTCCTTCAGCTCAGCTCTGATCTTAGTAATTTCTTGTCTTCTGCTGGGTTTTGAGTTTTTTTGATCTTGCTCCTCTAGCTCTTTCAATTTTGATGATAGGGTGTCAATTTTGGATCTCTCCATTCTCCTCATATGGGCACTTATTGCTATATACTTTCCTCTAGAGACTGCTTTAAATGTGTCCCAGAGGTTCTGGCACGTTGTGTCTTTGTTCTCATTGGTTTCGAAGAACTTCTTTATTTCTGCCTTCATTTCGTTGTTTACCCAGTCAACATTCAAGAGCCAGTTGTTCAGTTTCCATGAAGCTGTGTGTTTCTGGGTCGGTTTCTGAATTCTGAGTTCTAACTTGATTGCACTATGGTCTGAGAGGCTGTTTGTTATGATTTCTGTTGTTTTGCATTTGCTGAGCAGTGCTTTACTTCCAATTATGTGATCAATTTTAGAGTAGGTGTGATGTGGTGCTGAGAAGAATGTGTATTCTGTGGATTTGGGGTGGAGAGTTCTGTAAATGTCCACCAGGTTTGCTTGCTCCAGGTCTGAGTTCAAGCCCTGTGTATCCTTGTTGATTTTCTGTCTGGTTGATCTGCCTAGTATTGACAGTGGAGTGTTAAAGTCTTCCACTATTATTGTGTGGGAGTCTAAGTCCTTTTGTAAGTCATTAAAAACTTGCCTTATGTATCTGGGTGCTCCTGAGTTGGGTTTATATATGTTTAGGATCGTTAGCTCTTCTTGTTGTATCGATCCTTTTACCATTATGTAATGGCCTTCTCTGTCTCTTTTGATCTTTGTTACTTTAAAGTCTATTTTATCAGAGATGAGAATTGCAACTCCTGCTTTTTTTTGCTTTCCATTTGCTTGGTAAATCTTCCTCCATTTCTTTATTTTGAGCCTTTGTGTATTCTTGCATGTGAGATGGGTTTCCTGTATACAGCACACTGATGGGTTTTGGATTTTTATCCAATTTACCAGTCTGTGTCTTTTGATTGGTGCATTTAGTCCATTTACATTTAGGGTTAATATTGTTATGTGTGAATTTGATACTGCCATTTTGATGCTAAGTGGCTGTTTTGCCTGTTAGTTGTTGTAGATTCTTCATTATGTTGAAGCTCTTTAGCATTCAGTGTGATTTTGGAATGGCTGGTACTGGTTGATCCTTTCTATGTGTAGTGCCTCTTTTAGGAGCTCTTGTAAAGCAGGCCTGGTGGTGACAAAATCTCTGAGTACTTGCTTGTTCGCAAAGGATTTTATTCTTCCTTCACTTCTGAAGCTCAGTTTGGCTGGATATGAAATTCTGGGTTGAAAGTTCTTTTTTTTAAGAATGTTGAATATTGGCCCCCACTCTCTTCTGGCTTGTAGTGTTTCTGCCGAGAGATCTGCTGTGAGTCTGATGGGCTTCCCTTTGTGGGTGACCTGACCTTTCTCTCTGGCAGCCCTTAGTATTCTCTCCTTTATTTCAACCCTGTTGAATCTGACGATTATGTGCCTTGGGGTTTCTCTTCTTGCGGAAAATCTGTGTGGTGTTCTCTGTATTTCCTGCAATTGAGTGTTGGCTTGTCTTGCTAGGTGGGGGAAATTTTCCTGGATGATGTCCTGAAGAGTATTTTCCAGCTTGGATTCATTCTCTTTGTCCCCTTCTGGTACACCTATCAAACGTAGGTTAGGTCTTTTCACATAGTCCCACATTTCTTGGAGACTTTGTTCATTCCTTTTTGCGCTTTTTTCTCTGATCTTGGTTTCTCGTTTTATTTCATTGAGTTGGTCTTCGACTTCAGATATTCTTTCTTCTGCTTGGTCAATTCGGCTATTGAAACTTGTGTTTGCTTCGCGAAGTTCTCGTATTGTGTTTTTCAGTTCCTTTAATTCATTCATATTCCTCTCTAAGGTATCCATTCTTGTTATCATTTCCTCGAATCTTTTTTCAAATCTTTTCTCAAGGTTCTTAGTTTCTTTGCATTGATTTAATACATGATCTTTTAGCTCACAAAAGTTTCTCATTATCCATCTTCTGAAGTCTAATTCCGTCATTTCGTCACAGTCATTCTCCGTCCATTTTTGCTCACTTGCTGGTGAAGAGTTTTGGTCCTTTCTAGGAGGCGTGGTGTTCTGGTTTCGGGTGTTTTCCTCCTTTTTGCGCTGGTTTCTTCCCATCTTTGTGGATTTGTCCGCTGGTCGTCTGCGTAGTTGCTGACTTTTCGTTTGGGTCTCTGAGTGGACACCCAGAATGTTGATGATGAAGTATTTCTGTTGCTTGGTTTTCCTTCTACAAGTCTAGCCCCTTCGCTGTATGACTGCTGAGGTCCACTCCAGACCCTGCTTGTCTGGGGTGCACCTCTAGTAGCTGTGGCACAGCGAGGGATGCTACCAGTTTCTTATTCTGCTCTCTTTGTCCCAGGATGATGCCTGCCTAATGTCAGTCTTTTGGATATAGAGGGGTCAGGGAGCTGCTTGAGGAGACAGTTTGTACTTTATAGGGGTTTAATTGCTGAGCTGTGCACTCTGTTGTTCATTCAGGGCTGTTAGGCTGCTATGTTTGATTCTGCTGCAACTGAGCTCATTAAAACCCCCCCTTTTTTTTTTCTCAAATGCTCTGTGTTGAGGGGTTTGGGCTTTATTTTTGGAAGTCCGATCAGGTGTCCAGCCCAGGTAGAAGGCAGACTAGCCACTGTTTGGCTGCCGAGGCTTTGCCCTGCTGTTGTGTGATTCGTGCTGTTCCTGCTGGCTCTGCTGTGGTCTCCGCCACGCCCTGCGGCATAGTCTCTTTGTTGTAGCATGTTGCCTCAGCAATGGCAGGCTGCGTCAGCAGTGGGCGTGTATCTCAGTAGGGATGGGTTGCCTCCGCAACGGCTGGCTGCGTCAGCAATGGGCGTGTGTCTCCGTTGGGGTGGGTTGCCTCGGCAACGGCTGGCTGCGTCAGCAGTGGGCGTTGTATCTCAGTTGGGGCGGGTTGCCTCGGTAGTGGTGGACGCCCCTCTTCCACAGAGCGTCTCGGACCATCTACTCGGGATAGTTTGAAATCGCGGTTTTGTTCGTCCCACTGGGTATCCCAATTCCTGCAATCCCCTGGGCTGGGCTACTGTCCAAGTCTCATTCAATCTCAAGTCCAGCCCTCTCAAGTCTCAGGTTGCCGGTTCAACAGGGCACCCGGACAAGCGCGCCCTGTGGGGATTGCTGGGTAGGGCCGCCTGGCGTCCGGTGTCTTTTTTATACTTGGGAGTTTCCCCGTTCTGTGGGCAACAAAGATCAGTCTGGAAATGCAGCACTGACTCACCGTTTGCAGATTCAACGAGAAGAGCTCCAATCCTGGGTTGTTCTCACAGCGCCATCTTGAGTCCTCCCCCTCGTTTTATTTCATTGAGTTGGTCTTCTACTTCAGATATTCTTTCTTCTGCCTGGTCAATTCGGCTATTGGAACTTGTGCATGCTTCGCGAAGTTCTTGTATTGTGTTTTTCAGCTCCTTTAATTCATTCATATTCTTCTCTAAGTTATCCATTCTTGTTATTATTTCCTCATGTCTTTTTCAAGTTCCTTAGTTTCTTTGCATTGATTTAATACATGTTCTTTTAGCTCACAAAAGTTTCTCATTATCCACCTTCTGAAGTGTAATTCCGTCATTTTATCACAGTCATTCTCCGTCCAGCTTTGTTCCCTTGCTGGTGAGGAGTTTTTGTCCATTCTAGGCGGCGAGGTGTTCTGGTTTCGGGTGTTTTCCTCCTTTTTTCGCTGCTTTCTTTCCATCTTTGTGGATTTATCTGCTTGTCGTCTGCGTAGTTGCTGACTTTTCGATTGGGTCTCTGAGTGGACACCCAGATTGTTGATGATGAATTATTTCTGTTACTTGGTTTTCCTTCTACCAGTCTAGCCCCTTCGCTGTACGACTGCTGAGGTCCCCTCTAAGCCCTGCTTGTCTGGGGTGCACCTCTAGCAGCTGTGGCACAGTGAGGGATGCTACCACTTTTTTTTTCTGCTATCTTTGTCCCAGGATGATGCCTGCCAAATGTCAGTCTTTTGGATATAGAGGGGTCAGGGAGCTGCTTGAGGAGACAGTCTGTACTTTATAGGAGCTCAATTGCTGAGCTGTGAGCTCTGTTGTTCATTCAGGGCTGTTAGGCTGCTATGTTTGATTCTGCTGCAACAGAGCTCATTAAAAAAACTTTTTTTTTCTCAAATGCTCTGTGTTGGGGGTTTTGGGCTTTATTTTTGGATGTCCGTTGAGGTGTCCTGCCCAGCTAGGAGGCAGACTAGCCACTGTTTGCCTGCCGAGGCTCCACCCTGCTGTTGTGTGGTTTGCCCTGTTGCTGCAGACTCTGCTGTCCTGCTGTGGTCTCCACCACACCCTGCGGTGGAGTCTCTCTGTTGTAGCGGGTTGCCTCGGCAATGGCAGGCTTTGTCAGCAGTGGGCATGTATCTCAGTTGGGGCAGGTTGCCTCGGCAATGGTGGACGCCCCTCCCCCACAGAGCATCTCAGACCGTCTGCACGGGGATCGTTTGAAATCGCGGTTTTGTTCGTCCCACTTGGCTACCCAAACTCTCTGTCCCTGCAATCCCCTGGGCTGGCCCACTGTCCAAGTCTCGTTCAGTCTCAAGTCCAGCCCTCTCAAGTCTCAGGTTGCCGGTTCAACAGGTCACCCGGACAGGCACGCTCTGTGGGGATCACTGGGTAGGGCCGGCTGCCGCCACCCAGGCTGCCGGCTTCGCCAGGCAGAGGTACTGCCTGGCGTCCCGCCACTCCTTTATACTTGGGAATTTCCCCGTTCTGTGGGCAACAAAGGTCAGTCTGGAAATGCAGCTCCGACTCACCTCTCCGCGGATTCAAGGAGAGCTCCAATCCTGGGTTGTTCTCACAGCGCCATCTTGAGTCACCCCCGTTCCTTTTTTTTAAACAGCTCCTTTAGTTAGAATGTTCGAGATCCTGAACCTTCAGCAATATTTTGCTGTTAATATTACAGACTCATTAATGCATACAAACAAAATGTTGCAAAAATCAGTGACGGGATATCTGGTGTTGTAAGGGGTAGAACTGGAAAAAGTGGCTCTGTGGTAATGGAAGTTAAAATCACGTGTAATCGAAGCACGTTTTTTCTAGAGCTCCGTTTTGATATTCCAGAGTGAATGAAAGTAAACGCAGTATTGAGAAATATCTTTTTCTAAAACCTAATGGGAGGTACCCTACAGAACGAGCTTCAATGTGTGCATTCAACTTAAAGAGTTGAACTGATGTGTGTTTGCAGTAGTTTGTAAACCCTTCCAGTGAAGAAGCGGAAAACGCCTTTTTCCAGCCATATCCAAGCATTTCAGAAATAGCTGTAAATCTCCGTCTAAAACACAAAACGAACGTATCCTTCAAACTGCTCTGCTGTGTTTTCGCTTACCTAAGTGAGTTCAATCCGCCTTGAGATTCAGAGAGTGAGAAGCGCGTTTCTTCTAGGAGCTGCGTTTTGATATTCCAGAGTGAATGGGAGTAAACGCTGTATTGAGAAATATCTGCTTCTAAAACCAAAACGGAGCTACCTAACAAAACGGGCTTCAATGTGTGCATCCAACTCACAGAGTTAAACTGATGTGCGTTTTCCCTAGTTTGTAAAACCTTTCTGTGAAGAAGCAGAAAACAGATTGTTGCACCCAAATCCAAGTATTTCAGAATCGTGGTAAATCTCCGTCTAGAACAAAAACCAAACGTATGTTTTAAACATTTTCAATGTGTGTTCATTCAACTTAAAGCGTTGAATCTGTGTTTAGATTCAGAGAGTCTGAAGCACGTTTTTTTCTAGGAGCTGCGTTTTGATATTCCAGAGTGAATGAGAGTAAATGCAGTATTGAGAAATATCTGATTCTACAACAGAAACGGAGCTACCTAACAGAACAAGCATCGATATGTGCATTCAACGCACAGAGTTAAACTGATGTGTGTTTGCAGTAGTTTGTAAACCCTATCTGTGAAAAAGCAGAAAACAAATATTTTCAGCCAAATCCAATCATAAAAGCAACAGCGGTAAATCTCCGTCTAGATCTCAGAGCAAATGTATTTTCCAAACTGCTCTTTTGTGTGTTCGTTCAACTTAAAAGTTGAATCCGTGTTTAGATTCAGAGAGTTTGAAGCACGTTTCTTCTAGGAGCTGCGTTTTGATATTCCAAAGTGAATGGGTGCAAACGCAGTATTGAAAAATATTTACTTCTAAAACTAAACGGAGCTACCTAACGGAACAGGCGTCAATGTGTGCATTCAACTTACAGAGGTAAACTGATTTGTGTTTGCAGTAGTTTGTAAACCCTTTCTGTGAAGAAGCAGAAAACGGATATTTTGAGCCGAATTCAAGCATTTAAACAATAGCGGTGAATCTCCGTCTAGAACACAAAGCAAATGTATCTCTTAAACTGTTCTGCTGAATGTTCGTTCAACATAAAGGGTTGAATCTG
Source organism: Callithrix jacchus (assembly GCF_049354715.1). Taxonomy (NCBI): domain Eukaryota; kingdom Metazoa; phylum Chordata; class Mammalia; order Primates; family Cebidae; genus Callithrix; species Callithrix jacchus. The sequence goes on from NC_133518.1 coordinate 2,025,547, forward strand.
TGTTTAGATTTAGAGAGTTTGAAGCATGTTTCTTCTAGGATCTGCGTTTTGATATTCCAGAGTGAATGGGAGTAAACGCTGTATTGACAGATATCTACTTCTAAAATTGAAAGGGATCTACATAACAGAACGGGCATCAATGTGTGCATTCAACATACAGAGTTAAACTGATGTGTGTTTGCAGTAGTTTGAAACCCTTTCTGTGAAGAAGCAGAAAAGGGATTTTTCCAGCCAAATCCAAGCATTTAACCAATAGCGGTAAATATTCGTCTAGAACACAAAGCAAACGTATCCTTCAAACTGCGCTTCAGTGTGACCGTTCAACTTAAATAGTTGAATCCGTGTTTAGATTCAGAGTGTTTGAAGCATCTATATTCTAGGAGCTGCGTTTTGATATTCCAGAGTAAATGGGTGTAAACGCTGTATTAACAAATATCTTCTTCTAAAACCCAAAGGGAGCTACCTAACAGAACGGGCTTCAATGTGTGCATTCAACATACAGAGTAATACTGATATGTGTTTGCAGTAGTTTGTAAACCCTGTCTGTGAAGAAGCAGGAAACGGATTATTCCAGCCAACCTCAAGCATTTAAGCAATAGTTAATAATCTCCACCTAGAAAACAAAGAAACATATCTTTCAAACTGCTCTTCTCTGTGTTCGTTCAATTTAAGAGTTGAATGCGTGCTTAGACTTAGAGAGTTAGAAGTGCGTTTCTTCTAGGAGCTGCTTTTCGATATTTCAGAGCGAATGGGTGTAAATGCAGTATTGAGAAATATGTCCTTCTAAAACCAAAACGGAGCTCCTTAACAGAAAAACATCAACGTGTGCATTCAACTTACAAAGTTAATCTAATGTGTGTTTGCAGTAGTTTGTAAATTCTTACTGTAAAAAAGAAGAAAACAGATATTTCCAGCCAAATCCAAGCATTTAAGAAATAGCGATAAATCTCTGTCTAGAACACAAAGCAAACATATCTCTCAAACTGCTCTGCTGTGTGTTTTTTCAACTTAAAGAGTTGAATCCGTGTTTAGATTCAGATAGTTTCAAACACGTTTCAAACTGCATTTTCATATTCCAGAGTGAATGGGAGTAAACGCAGTATTGAGAAATATCTTTTTCTAAAACCTAATGGGAGGTACCCTACAGAACGAGCTTCAATGTGTGCATTCAACTTAAAGAGTTTAACTGATGTGTGTTTGCAGTAGTTTGTAAACCCTTCCAGTGAAGAAGGAGAAAACGAAATTTTCCAGCCAAATCTAAGCATTTAAGAAATAGCAGTAAATGTCCGTCTTGAACACAAAGCAAACGTATCTCTCAAACTGCTCTTCTGTGTGTTCGTCCAACTTAAAGGGTCGAATTCGTGTTTAGATACAGAAAGTTTGAATTACGTTTCTTCTAGTAGCTGAGTTTTGATATTCCAGAGGGAATGGGAGTAAACGCAGTATTGAGAAATATCTGCTTCTAATACCATAACGGAGGTACCTAACAGAACGAGCTTCAATGTGTGCATTCAACATACAGAGTTAAATAGATGTGTGTTTTTAGTTGTTTGTAAACCCTTTTTGTGAAGGAGCAGAATACGGATTTTTCCAGCCAAATCCAAGCATTTAAGAAATAGTGGTTCAACTCCATCTAGAACAAAAAGCAAACGTATCTTTCATACTGCATTTCTTTGTGTTCGTTAAAAGTAAAAAGTTGAATCCGTGTTTAGATTCAGACAGTTTGAAGCACGTTTCTTCTAGGAGCTGCGTTTTGATATTCCAGAGTGAATGGGAGTAAATGCAGTATTGAGAAATATCTCAATATTTGCTTTTGAAACCAAAACAAAGCTACCTAACATTACGGGCTTCAATGTGTGCATTCAACTTACAGAGTTAAACTGATGTGTGTTTGCAGTAGTTTGTAAACCCTTTCTGTGAAGAAGCAGAAAACAAATTTTTTCAGGTAAACCCAAGCATTTAAGCAATAGAGGTAAATCTCCGTCTAGAACACAAAGCAAACGTTTCTCTCAAACTGTTCTGCTCTGCGTTCGTTCAAATTAAAGAGTTAAATCTGTGTTTAGATTCAGAAAGTTTAAAGCACGTTGTTCTAGGATTTTTGTTCTGATATTTTAGAGTAAATGGAAGTAAATGCAGTATTGAAAAATATCTGCTTCTAAAACCAAAACGGAGCTACCAAACAGAACGGGCATGAATGTTTGCATTCAACTTACAGAGTTAAACGGATGTGTGTTTGCAGTAGTTTGTAAACCCTTTCTGTGAAAAAGGAAAAAACGGATTTTTCCACCCAAATCCAAGCATTTAAGCAATAGCGGTAAATCTTTTTCTAGAACACAAACCAAAGGTATCTTTCAAACTGCTCGAATGAGTGTTCATTCAACTTAAAGAGTTGAATTTGTGTTTAGATTCAGAGAGTGTGAAGCACGTTTTTTCTAGGAGCTGCGTTTTTATATTCCAGACTGAATCAGAGTAAATGCAGTATTGAGAAATATCTGCTCCTAAAATCAAAACGGAACTACCTAACAGAACGGGCTTCAATGTGTGCATTCAACTTACCGAGTTAAACTGTTGTGTGTTTGCAGGAGTTTGTAAACCCTTTCTATGAAGTAGCAGAAAACGGAATTTTCCAGCCAAATCCAAGCATTTAAGCAATAGTGGTAAATCTCCATCTGGAACACAAAGCAAACGTATCCGTCAAACTGCCCTGCTGTGTGTTCATTGAACCTAAAGAGTTGAATCCGTGTTTAGATTCAGAGAGTTTGAAGCACGTTTGCTCTAAAAGCTTCGTTTTGATATTCCAGAGTTAATTGAAGTAAACGCAGTATTGAAAATTATCTGCTTCTAAAACCAAAACAGAGCTGCCTATCGGAAGGGGTTTCTAAGTGTGCGTTCAACTTACAGAGTTAAACTGATGTGTGTTTGCAGTAGATTGTAAATCCTTTCTGTGCAGAAGCAGAAAAAAATATTTTCAGCCAAATCCAAGTATTCAAGCAATAGTAGTAAATCTCCGTCTAGGACACAAAGAAAACGTATCTTCCAAACTGCTCTGCTGTGTGTTTGTTCAACTTACAAAATTGAATCTGTGTGTAGATTCAGAGAGTTTGAAGCACGTTTCTTCTAGGAGCTGCGTTTTGATATTCCAGAGTGAATGGATGTAAATGCAGTATTGAGAAATTATCTGCTTCTAAAACCAAAACGGAGCCACCAAACAGAAAGGGCTTAAATGTGTACATTGAAATTACAGAGTAAAACTGATGTGTGTTTGCAGTAGTTTTTTAACGCTTCCGGTGAAGAAGCAGAAATCGGATTTGTCCAGCCAAATTCAAGCATTTAAGCAATAGCGGTAAATCTTTTTCTAGAACACAAAGCAAAGGTATCTTTCAAACTGCTCTTCTGTTTGTTCGTTCAACTTAAAAGTTGAAACCGTGTTTAGGTGAAGAGAGTTTGAATCACGTTACTTCTAAAAGCTGCGTTTTGATATTCCAGAGTGAATGAAAGTAAACGCAGTTTTGAGAAATATCTGCTTCTAAAACCAAAACAGAGCTAACTAAAACAACGGGATTCAATGTGTGCATTCAGTTATGGAGTTAAATTGATGTGTGTTTGCAGTAGTTTGTAAATTCTTTCTGTGAAGAAGCAGAAAACAGATATTTCCAGCTAAATCCAAGCATTTATGCAATAGCGGTAAATCTCCGTCTAGAACACAGAGCAAACGTATATTTCAAACATCTTTGCCGTGTGTTTGTTCAACATAAAGAGTTGAATCCATGTTTAGATTTAAAGATTTTGAAGCACGGTTTTTCTAGCAGCTGCGTTTTCATATTCCAGAGTAAAAGGGAGAAAACGCAGTATTGAGAAATATCTGCATCTAATACCAAAACGGAGCTACCTAACAGTACGGGCTTCAATGTGTGCATTCAACTTACAGAGTTAAACTGATGTCTGTTTGCAGTAGTTTGTAAACCCTTTCTGTGAAGAAGCGGAAAATGGATTTTTCCAGCCAAATCCAAGCATTTAAGCAATAGTGGTAAATCTCTATCTGGAACACAAAGCAAATGTATCTTTCAAACTGCTATGCTGTGTGTTCATTCAACTTAAAGAGTTGAATCTGTGTTCAGATTCAGAGAGTTTGAATCACGTTTCTTCTAGGAGCTGCGTTTCCATATTGTAACGTGAATGAGAGTAAATGCAATATTGAGAAATATCTGCTTCTAAAACTAAAACGGAACAACCTAACAGAACGGGCGTCAGTGTGGGCATTCACCTTACAAAGATAAACTGATGTGTGTTTGCAGTAGTTTGTAAACCCTTTCTGTGAAGAAGCAGAAAACGGATATTTTCAGCCAAATCTAAGCATTTAAGCAATAGCGGTAAATCTCCGTCTAGAACATAAAGCAAAAGTATTTTTCAAACTGCTCTGCTGTGTGTTGGTTTAACTAAAGACTTGAATTTGTGTTTAGATTCAGAGAGTTTTGAAGCACGTCTCTTCTAGGAGCTGCGTTTTGATATTCCAGAATGGATGGGATTAAATTCAGTTTGCAAAATATCTCCTTCTAAAACAAAAATGGAGCTACCTAACAGAACGGTCTTCAATGTGTGCATTCAACATACAGAGTTAAACTAATGTGTATTTGCAGAAGTTTGTAAACCCTTTCTGTGAAGAAGCAGAAAACGGATTTTTTCAGCCTAATACAAGCATTTAAGAAAGAGCGGTAAAACTTCGTCTACAACACCAAGCAAACTGATCTGCTATGTGCTCGTTCAACTTAAAGTGTTGATTCTGTCTATAGTTTTAGATAATTTGAAGCGCGTTTGTTCTCGAAGCTTTTTTTTGATATTCCAGAGTGAGTGAGATTAAACGCAGTATTGAGAAATATCTGCTTCTGAAACAAAAACGGAGCTACGTAACAGAACTGGCTTCAATGTGTGCATTCAACTTAAAAAATTAAACTTATGTGAGTTTGCAGTAGTTTGTAAACCCTTTCTGTGAATATGCAGAAAACGAATTTTTCCAGCAAAATCCGAGCATTAAATAGCGGCAAATCACGGTATAGAACACAAAACAAACGTTATCATTCAAACAACGTCGCTGTGTATTGTTTTAACTTAAATGGCTTAATCTGTGTTTAGATTCAAAAAGTTTGATGCATATTTCTTCTAGGAGCTGCGTTTGATATTCTAGAGTGAATGGGAGTAAATTCAGTATTGCACAATATCTGCTTCTAAAACCAAAACGGGGCTACCTAACAAAACAAACTTCAATGTGTGCATTCAACTTACAGAGTTAAACTTATGTTTATGTTTATGCAGTAGTTTGTAAACGCTTTCTGTGAAGTAGCAGAATATGGAATTTTTATGCCAAATCCAAGCATTTAAGCAGAAGCGGTAAATTTCCGTCTAGAACACAAAGCAGACGTATCTTTGAAACTTTTCTGCTGTGTGTTCATTCAACTTAAAGAGTTGAATATGTGTTTAGATTCACAGAGTTTAAAGGACGCTTCTTCTAGCAGCTCCGTTTTCATATTCCAGAGTGAATGGGAGTAAACGCAGCATTGAGAAATATCTGGTTCTAAAACCAAAGCAAAGCTACCTAACAGAATGGGCTTCAATGTGTGCATTCAACGTACAGAGTTAAACTGATGTGTTTTTGCAGTAGTTTGTAAACGCTTTCTGTGAAGAAGCAGAAAACGGATATTTTCCGGCCAAATAACAGCATTTTAGCAATAGTAGTAAATCTTCGTCTAGAACACAAACCAAAGGTATCTTTCAAGATGCTCCTCTGTGGGTTCATTCACCTTAGACAGTTAAATCCGTGTTTTGATTCAGAGAGTTTGAAGCACCTTTCTTCTAAGAGCTGCGTTTTGATATTTCAGAGAGAATGAAAGTAAACGCAGTATTGAGAAATATCTGCTTGTAAAACCAAAGGGGAGCTACCTAACAGAACGGGCTTCAATGTGTACATTCAGCGTACAGAGTTTAACATATGTGTGTTTTTAGTAGTTTGTAAACTTCTTCTGTAAAGTAGCAGAAAACGGATTTTTGCAGCCAAATAACAGCATTTCATCAATAGCGGTAAATCTCCATCTAGAACACAAACCGAAGGTATCTTTCAAAATGCTCTTCTGTGTATTTGTTCACCTTAAAGAGATTAATTTCTGTTTGGATTCACAGATTTTGTAGCACCTTTCTCCTAAAAGCTACGTTTTGATATTCCACAGTGAATGGGACTAAACGCAGCATTGAGAAATATCTGCTTCTAAAACCAAAGCAGCGCTATCTAACAGAACGGGCTTCAATGTGTGCATTCAACTTACAAAGTTAAACTGATGTCTGTTTGCAGTAGTTTGTAAACCCTTTCTGTGAAGAAGCAGAAAACGGATTTTTCCACCCAAATCCTAGCATTTAAGCAATAGCAATAAATCTCCGTCTAGAACACAAAGCAAACGTATCTCTTAAACTGCTATGCTGTGTGTTCGTTCAACCTAAGAAGTTGAATCCGTTTTCAGATTCCGAGAGTTTGAAGCACGTTTCTTCTAAGAGCTGCGTTTTCATATTCCAGAGTGAACAGAAGTAAACGCAGTATTGCAAAATATTTGATTCTAAAACCAGAACGGAGCTACCTAACAGAACGGGCTTCAATGTGTGCATTCAACCTACAGAGTTAAACTGATGTGTGTTTTCAGTAGTTTGTAAACGCTTTCTGTGAAGAAGCAGAAATCGGATTTTTTCCAGCCAAATAACAGGATTTCAGCAATACCGGTAAATCTTTGTCTAGAACACAAACCAAACGTATCTTTCTAAATGCTCCTCTGTGGGTTCCTTCACCTTAAAGAGTTAAATCCGAGTTTTGATTCAGAGAGTTTTAAGGACATTTCTTCTAAAATCTGCGTTTTGATATTCCAGAGTGAATAGGACTAAACGCAGTATTGAGAAATATCTGTTTCTAAAACGAAACCAGAGCTACCTAACAGAACGGGCTTCAACGGGTGCATTCAACCCACAGAGTTAAACTGATGGGTGTTTGCAGTAGTTTGTAAACACTTCCTGGGGAAAAGCAGAAAATGAGTATTTTCAGTCAAATCCAAGCATTTAAGCAATAGCGGAAAATCTTTGTCTAGAACACAAAGCAAACGTATCTTCCAAACTGTTCTACTGTGTGTTTGTTCAACTTACTATGTTGAATCTGCGTTTAGATTCAGAGAGTTTTAAGCCCGTTTTTCTAGGGGCTGCGTTTTGATATTCCAGAATGAATGGGAGTAAACGCAGTATTGAGAAATATCTGAGTCTAAAACCAAAACGAAGCTACCTAACAGTACGAGCTTCAACGGGTGCATTCAACTCACAATGTTAAACAGATGTATGTTTGCAGTTGCTTGTAAATCCTTTCTGTGGAGAAGCAGAAAACGGATTTTTTTCAGACAAATCCTAGCATTCAAGCAATAGCGGTAAATCTCCGTCGAGAACACAAAGCAAACGCATCTTCCAAACTGCTCTGCTGTGTGTTCGTTCAACTTACAAGGTTGAATATGTGTTTAGATTAGAGAGTTTTAAGAAGGTTTCTTCTAGGAGCTGAGTTTTGATATTCCAGAGTGAATGGGAGTAAACGCAGTGTTGAGAAATATCTGCTTCTAAAACCAGAACGGAGCTACCAAACCGAACGGGATTCAACGTGTGCATTCTGCTCAAATAGTTAATCTGATGTGTTTTTGCAGTAGTTTGTAAATTCTTTCTGTAAAGAAGCAGAAAAAAATTTTTTGTAGCCAAATCCAAACAGTTATGCAATAGCGGAATATCTTCGTCTAAAACACAAAGCAAACGTATTTTCCAAACTGCTATCTTTTTTGTTCGTTCAACTTACTAAGTTGAATCTGTGGTTAGATGCAGAGAGTTTGAAGCACGTTTCTTCTAGAAGCTGCGTTTTGATATTCCAGAGTGAATGGCAGTAAATGCAGTATTGAGAAATATCTGCTTCTAAAACCAAAAGACAGCGACCTAACATAACGGCATTAAGCGTATGCATTCAACTCACAAAGTTTAACTGATGTGTGTTTGTAGTAGTTTGTAAACCCTTTCTGTGGAGAACCAGAGAACGGATTTTTTCAGCCAAATCCAAGCTTTCAAACCATAGAAGGAAATCTCCGTCTAGGACACAAAACAAACGTATCTTCCAAACTGCTCTGCTGTGTGTTTGTTCAACTAACAAAGTTGAAGCTTTGTTTAGATTCAGAGAGTTTGAAGCACGTTTTCTCTAGGAGCTGCTTTTTGATATTGCAGAGTGAATGGGATTAAATGCAGTTTTGAGAAATATCTGCTTCTTAAATCAAAACGGAGCTACCTATCAGAACGAGTTTCAACGTTTGCATTCAACTCACAGAGTTAAACAGATATGTGTTTGCAGTAGTTTGTAAACCCTTTCTGTGGAGAAGCAGAAAACCGATTTTTTCAGTCAAATCCAAGCTTTTAAGTAATAGCGGGAAATCTTTGTCTAGAACACAAAGCTAACGTATCTTCCAAACTATGCTGCTGTGTGTTTGTTCAACTGACAAAGTTGAATCTGTTTTTAGATTCAGAGAGTTTAAAGCACGTTTCTTCTACAAGCTGCGTTTTGATATTACAGAGTGAATGGAAATAAATGCAGTATTGAGAAATATCTGTTGCTAAAACCAAAACGGAGCTACCTAACAGAACGGGCTTCAACGTGTGCATTCAACTCACAGACTTAAACTTATGTGTGTTAGCCGTAGTTTGCAAACATTTTCTGTGGAGAAGCAGAGAACGGATTTTTTTTTTAGCCAAATCCAAGGTTTTAAGCAATAGCGGGAAATCTTCGTCTAGAACACAAAGCAAACATATCTTCCAAACTGCTCTGTTGTGGGTTCGTTCAACTTGCAAAGTTGAATCTGTTTTTAGATTCAGAGAGTTTGAAGCACGTTTCTTCTTTTTCTTTTTTTTTTTTTAAATTTTTTATTGCATTTTAGGTTTTGGGGTACATGAGCAGAACATGCAAGGCAGTTGCGTAGGTACACATAGAACAGTGTGTTTGCTTCTTTCTCCCCTTCACCCACATTTGGCATTTCAGCCCCAGGCTATCCCTCCCCATATCCCCATCCCACTGGCCCTCCACATTTTTCCCCAATAGACCCCCGTGTTTAGTACTCCCCTCCCTGTGTCCATGTGTTCTCATTTTTCATCACCCGCCTATGATTGAGAATATGCGGTGTTTCATTTTCTGTGCTTGTGTCCGTTTGCTGAGGATGATGTTCTCCAGATTCATCCATGTCCCTACAAACGACACAAACTCATCATTTCTGATTGCTGCATAATACTCCATGGTGTATATGTGCCACATTTGTCCAATCCAGTCTATTATTAATGGTAATTTGGCTTGATTCCAGGTCTTTGCTATTGTAAACAGTGCTGCAATGAACATTCGTGTACATGTGTCCTTATAGTAGAACGATTTATAGTCCTTTGGATATATACCCAGTAATGGGATTGCTGGGTCAAATGGAATTTCTATTTCTAAGGCCTTGAGGAATTGCCACACTGTCTTCCACAATGGTTGAACTAATTTACACTCCCACCAACAGTGTAAAAGTGTTCCTTTTTCTCCACATCCTCTCCAGCATCTGTTGTCTCCAGACTTTTTAATGATCGCCATTCTAACTGGCGTGAGAAGGTATCTCACAGTGGTTTTGATTTGCATCTATCTGATGACCAGTGACGATGAGCACTTTTACATATGACTGTTGGCCTCATATATGTCTTCTTTCATAAACTGTCTGTTCATATCCTTTGCACACTTTAGAATGGGCTTGTTTGTTTTTTTTTTCTGTAAATCTGTTTGAGTTCTTTGTAAATTCTGGATATCAGCCCTTTGTCAGATGGGTAAACTGCAAAAATTTTTTCCCATTCTGTTGGTTGCCGATTCACTCTAGTGACTGTTTCTTTTGCCGTGCAGAAGCTGTGGAGTTTCATTAGGTTCCATTTGTGTATTTTGGCGTTTGTTGCCAATGCTTTTGGTGTTTTGTTCATGAAGTCCTTGCCTACTCCTATGTCCTGGATAGTTTTGCCTAGATTTCCTTCTAGGTTTTTGATGGTGCCAGGTCTTCTGTTTAAGTCTTTAATCCATCTGGAGTTAATTTTAGTGTAAGGTGTCAGGAAGGGGTCCAGTTTCTGCTTTCTGCACATGGCTAGCCAGTTTGCCCAACACCAATTGTTAAACATAAAATCCTTTCCCCATTGCTTGTTTTTGTCAGGTTTATCAAAGATTGTATAGTTGTATGTATGTTGTGTTGCCTCCGGTGCCTCTGTTTTGTTCCATTGGTCTATATCTCTGTTTTGGTACCAGTACCATGCTGTTTTGATTAGTGTAGCCTTGTAGTATATAGTTTGAAATCCGGTAGTGTGATGCTCCCCGCTGTGTTCTTTTTGCTTAGAATTGACGTGGTTATGCGGGCTTTCTTTGGGTTCCATATGAAGTTCCTGGTGGCATTTTCCAGTTCTGTGAAGAAAGTCAATGGTAGCTTGATGGGGATAGCGTTGATTCTGTAAATTACTTTGGGCAGTATAGCCATTTTCACGATATTAATTCTTCCTAACCATGAACATGGAATGTTTCTCCATCTGTTTGTGTCCTCTCTGATTTCGTTGAGCAGTGGTTTGTAGTTCTCCTTGAAGAGGTCCCTTACGTTCATTGTGAGTTGTATTCCTAGGTATTTAAATCTTTTTGTAGCAATTGTGAATGGCAGTTCATTTTTGCTTTGGCTTTCTTTAAGTCTGTTATTGGTGTAGACGAATGCTTGTGATATTTGCACATTGATTTTACATCCTGAGACTTTGCTGAAGTTGCTTATCAGTTTCAGGAGTTATTGGACAGAGGCGATGGGGTCTTCTAGGTATACTATCATGTCGTTCGAAAATACAGACAATTTGGCTTCCACCTTTCCTATTTGAATACCCTTTATTTCTTTTCCTTGCCTGATTGCTCTGGCTAGAACTTCCAGTACTATATTGAATAGGAGTGGTGAGAGAGGGCATCCTTGTCTAGTGCCAGATTTCAAAGGGAATGCTTCCAGTTTCTGCCCATTCAGTATGATATTGGCTGTTGGTTTGTCATAAATAGCTTTTATTACTTTGAGATACGTTCCATCGATACCGAGTTTATTGAGAATTTTTAGCATAAAGGGCTGTTGAATTTTGTCAAATGCCTTCTCTTCATCAATTGAAATAATCATGTGGTTTTTGTTTTTGGCTCTGCTTATGTGGTGGATTATGTTTATAGACCTACATATGTTGAACCAGCCTTGCATCACCGGGATGAATCCTACTTGATCATGATGAATAAGTTTTTTGATTTGCTGTTGCAATCGGCTTGCCAATATTTTATTGAAGATTTTTGCATCTACGTTCATCATGGATACTGGCCTGAAGTTTTCTTTTCTTGTTGGGTCTCTGCCGGGTTTTGGTATCAGGATGATGTTGGTCTCATAAAATGATTTGGGAAGGCCTCCCTCTTTTTGTATTATTTGGAATAGTTTAAGAAGGAATAGTACCAGTTCCTCTTTGTGTGTCTGGTAGAATTCAGCTGTGAACCCGTCTGGACCTGGGCTTTTTTTGTGTGGTAAGCTCTTAATTGCTGCCTCGACTTCTGACCTTGTTATTGGTCTATTCATAGTTTCAGCTTCCTCCTGGTTTAGGCTTGGGAGAACACAGGAGTCCAGGAATTTATCAATTTATTCCAGGTTTACTAGTTTATGTGCATAGAGCTGTTTGTAATATTCTCTGATGATGGTTTGAATTTCTGTGGAATCTGTGGTGATTTCCCCTTTATCATTTTTAATTGCATGTATTTGGTTGTTCTCTCTTTTCTTTTTCATCAATCTGGCTAGTGGTCTGTCTATTTTGTTGATCTTTTCAAAAATCCAGCTCTTGGATTTATAGATTTTTGAAGGGTTTTTCGTGTCTCAATCTCCTTCACTTCAGCTCTGGTCTTAGTTATGTCTTGTCTTCCGCTAGGTTTTGAGTTTTTTTTTATCTTGCTCCTCTAGCTCTTTCAATTTTGACGATGGAGTGTCAATTTTTGATCTCTCCATTCTTCTCATATGGACACTTATTGGTATATACTTTCCTCTAGAGACTGCTTTAAATGTGTCTTAGAGATTCTGGCATGTTGTGTCTTCGTTCTCATTGGTTTTGAAGAACTTCTTTATTTCTGCCTTCATTTCATTGTTTACCCAGTCAACATTCAAGATCCAGTTGTTCAGTTTCCATGAAGCTGTGCGGTTCTGGGTCGGTTTCTAAATTCTGAGTTATAACTTGATTGCACTATGGTCTGAGAGGCTGTTTGTTATGATCTCAGTTGTTTTGCATTTGTTGAGCAGTGCTTTACTTCCAATTATGGGGTCAATTTTCGAGTAGGTGTGATGTGGTGCTGAGAAGAATGTATACTCTGTGGATTTGGGGTGGAGAGTTCTGTAGATGTCTATCAGGTTTTCTTGCTCCAGGTCTGAGTTCAAGCCCTGGATATCCTTGTTGATTTTCTGTCGGGTTGATCTGTCTAATACTGACAGTGGAGTGTTAAAGTCTCCCACTATAATTGTGTGGGAGTCTAAGTCTCTTTGTAAGTCATTAAGAATTTGCCTTATGTATCTGGGTGCTCCTGCATTGGGCCCACATATTTTTAGGATCATTAGCTCTTCTTGTTGTATCGATTTTTTTACCATTATGTAATGGCCTTCTTTGTCTCTTTTGATCTTTGTTGCTTTAAAGTCTATTTTATCAGAGATGAGAATTGCAACTCCTGCTTTTTTTTGCTCACCATTTGCTTGGTAAGTCTTCCTCCATCCCTTTATTTTGAGTCTTTGTGCATCCTTGCATGTGAGGTGGGTTTCCTGGATACAGCACACTGATGGGTTTTGGATTTTTATCCAATTTTCCAGTCTGTGTCTTTTGATTGGTGCATTTAGTCCATTTACATTTAGGGTTAATATTGTTATGTGTGAATTTGATACTGCCATTCTGATGCTAAGTGGCTGTTTTGCCATTTGTTGTTGTAGATTCTTCATTATGTTGATGCTCTTTAGCATTTAGTGTGATTTTGGAATGGCTGGTACTGGGTATTCCTTTCTATGTGTAGTGCCTCTTTCAGGACCTCTTGTAAAGCAGGCCTGGTGGTGACAAACTCTCTGAGTACTTGCTGGTTCGCAAAGGATTTTATTTTTCCTTCACTTCTGAAGCTCAGTTTGGCTGGATATGAAATTCTGGGTTGAAAGTTCTTTCCTTTTAGAATGTTGAATATTGGCCCCCACTCTCTTCTGGCTTGTAGTGTTTCTGCCGAGAGATCTGCTGTGAGTCTGATGGGCTTCCCTTTGTGGGTGACCCGACCTTTCTCTCTGGCTGCCCTTAGTATTTTCTCCTTTATTTCAGCCTCGTTGAATCTGACGATTATGTGCCTTGGGGTTGCTCTTCTTGCGGAATATCTTTGTGGTGTTCTCTGTATTTACTGCCTTTGAATTTAGGCCTGTCTTGCTAGGTGGGGGAAATTTTCCTGGATGATGTCCTGAAGAGTATTTTCCAGCTTGGATTCTTTCTCTTCGTCCCCTTCTGGTACACCTATCAAACGTAGGTTAGGTCTCTTCACATAGTCCCAGATTTCCTGGAGACCATGTTCATTCCTTTTTGCGCTTTATTCTCTGATCTTGGTTTCTCATTTTATTTCATTGAGTTGATCTTCGACTTCACATATTTTTTCTTCTGCTTGGTCAATTCGGCTATTGAAACTTGTGTTTGCTTCGCGAAGTTCTCGTATTGTGTTTTTCAGCTCCTTTAATTCATTCATATTCTTCTCTAAGTTATCCATTCTTGTTATCATTTCCTCAATTTTTTTATATCTTTTTTCAATTTTCTTAGTTTCTTTGCATTGATTTAATACATGTTCTCTTAGCTCACAAAAGTTTCTCATTATCCACCTTCTGAAGTCTAATTCCGTCATTTCATCACAGTCATTCTCCGTCCAGCTTTGTTCCCTTGCTGATGAGGAGTTTTTGTTCTTTCTTGGAGGCGAGGTGTTCTGTTTGCGGGTGTTTTCCTCCTTTATTCGCTGGTTTCTTCCCATCTTTGTGGATTTATCCACTTGTTGTCTGCGTAGTTGCTGACTTTTCGATTGAGTCTCTAGTGGACACCCAGATTGTTGTTGATGAAGTATTCCTGTTACTTGGTTTTCCTTCTACCAGTCTAGCCCCTTCACTGTATGACTGCTGAGGTCCACTCCAGGCCCTGCTTGTCTGGCGTACACCTATAGCAGGTGTGGAAAAGCGAGTGATGCTACCAGTTTCTTTTTCTGCTATCTTTGTCCCAGAACGATGCCTGCCAAATGTCAGTCTTTTGGATATAGAGGGGTCAGGGAGCTGCTTGAGGAGACAGTCTGTACTTTTTAGAAGCTCAAGTGCTGAGCTGTGAGCTCCGTTGTTCATTCAGGGCTGTTAGGCTGAAGAAATCCTTTTTTTTCAGATTCTCTGTCTGGGGGTTGGTTTAGGCTTTCCTTGTGAGTGTTTGCCTCACTGTCCTTCCCAGCTAGGAGGCAGTCAAGTCTCTATTTGCCTGCCGAGGCTCTGCCCTGCTGTTGTGAGGTTCACCCTGTTGCTGCAGGCTCTGCCCTTTTGCTGCGGTGTCCGCTGTGTTGCCATTGGCTATGCCCTGCACGGGAGTCTCTCTGTTTTACCGGGTTGCTTCGGCAATGGCAGGCTACATCAGCAATGGGCGTTTACCTCAGTGGGGGCTGATTGTTTTGGTAATGGCGGACGCCCCTCCCCCACGGTGCTGCGCCTTAAGAAAACCTCCTCACTGGGAGTGTTTGGAATCGCTGTTTTGTTTGTCACACTGCGCTAGACCAAACGCTTTGTTCCTGGGATTTCCTGGGCTGGCTCACTGCCCAAGTCCCGTTCAGTCTCAAGTTCAGCCCTCTCAGGTCTCAGTTTGCCGGTTCAACAGGGCACCCGTAACAGTGCCTTTTTTTTATGGAGCGCTGGAGCGCCTCCGCACTCTGGCGTTGGCCGAAGATGCACCGGCTGCTGGCTACATCAGCCAAGACCTCTGCTTGGCGTCCCGTGTCTCTTCTATACCTGGAAATTTCCCCGTTCTGTGGGCGACTAATATCCGTCTGGAAATGCGTCCCCGACTCACCGTCTCCGTGGATCCAGCGAGAGCTTCAATCATTGGTTGTTCTCACAGCGCCATCTTGAGTCCTCCACCAGCACGTTTCTTCTAAGAGCTGCGTTTTGATATTCTAGAGTGAATGGGAGTAAACGCAGTATTTAGATATATCTGCTTCTAAAACCAAAGCGGAGCTACTTAAAAGAACGGGCTAAAACGTGTGCATTAAACTCACAGAGTTAAACTGATGTGTGTTTGCAGTAGTTTTTAAACCCTTTCTGTGGAGAAGCATGAAGAGATTTATTCCACCAAATCCAAGCTTTTAAGTAATAGCGGGAATCTCCCTCTAGAACACAAAGGAAACGTATCTTCCAAACTGCACTGCTGTGTGTTTTCTCAACTTCCAAAGTTGAATCTGTGTTTAGATTCAGAGAGTTTGAAGCACGTTTTTTCTAGGAGCGGCGTTTTGATATTCCAGAGTGAATAGGAGTAAACGCAGTATTGAGAAATATCTGCTTCTAAAACAAAACGTAGCTACAGAACAAAACGGGCTTCAACGTGTGCATTCAACTCACAGAGATAAACTGATGTTTGTTTGCAGTAGATTGTAAACTCTTTCTGTAGAGTAGGAGAAAACGGAGATTTTTAGCCAAATGCAAGCATTTAAGTAATAGCGGGAAATCTCCGTCTAGAACACAAAGAAAACCTATCTTCAAAACTGCTCTGCTGTGTGTTCGCTGAACTTACAAAGTTGAATCTGTGCTTAGATTCAGAGAGTTTGAAGCACGTTTCTTCCTGGGGCTGCGTTTTGATATTCCAGAGTGAATGGGAGTAAACGCAGTATTGAGAAATATCTGTTTCTAAAACAAAAACGGAGCTTCCTAAAAGAACGGGCTTCAACGTGTGGATTCAACTCACAGAGTTAAACTGATATGTGTTTGCAGTAGTTTTTAAACCATTTCTGTGGAGAAGCATAACATGGGGTTTTTCAGCCAAATCCAAGCATTTAAGCCATAGCGGAAAATCTCTGTCTAGAACGCAAAGCAAACGTATCTTCCAAACTGCTCTGCTGCGTGGTCGTTTAACTTACACAGTTGAATTTATGTTTAGATTCAGAGAGTTTGAAGCACGTTTCTTTTAGGAGCTGCCTTTTGATATTGCAGAGTGAATGGGAGAAAATGCAGTCTTGAGAAATATCTGCTTCTAAAACCAAAACGGAGCTACCTAATAGAACGGGCTTCAATGATTGCATTCTACTCACAGTTAACTGATGTGTGTTAGCAGTAGTTTGTAAATTCTTTCTTTGGAGAAGCAGAAAACGGATTTTTTTCAGCCAAATCCAAGTTTATAAGTAATAGGGGGAAAACTTTGTCTAGAACACAAAGCAATCGGATCTTCCAAACTACACTGCTGTGTGTTTGTTCAACTGAAAAAGTTGAATCTGTTTTTAGATTCAGAGAGTTTGAAGCACGTTTCTTCTACAAGCTGCGTTTTGGTATTCCAGAGTGAATGGGAGTAAACGCAGTATTGACAAATATCTGTTACTGAAACCAAAACGGAGCTACCTAACAGAACGCACTTCAACGTATGCATTCAACACACAGACTTAAACTGATGTGTGTTTGCCATAGTTTGTAAACCTTTTCTGTGGAGAAGCAGAAAACGGATTTTTTCAGCCAAATCCAAGCTTTTAAGCAATTGCCGAAAATCTCTGTCTAGAACACAAAGCAAACGTATCTCCCAAACTATTTGCTGTTTGTTCATTCAACTTTGAAAGTTGAATCTGTGTTTAGATTCAGCGACTTTAAAGCACGTTTCTTCTAGGTGCTGCGTTTTGATATTCCAGAGTGAATTGGAGTAAACGCAGTATTGAGAAATATCTGCTTCTAAACCAAAACAAAGCTGCCTCACAGAACGGGCTTCAACGTGTGCATTCAGCTTACAGAATTAATCTGATGTGTGTTTGCAGTAGTTCGTAAAGCCTTTCTTTCGCAAAGCAGAAAACGGGTTCCCTCCGCCAAATTTAAGCTTTTAAACAATAGCGGGAAATCTCCGTCTAGAACAAAGACAAAACATATCTTTTGAACTGCTCTGCTGTGCGTTTGTTCAACTTACAAAGTTGAATCTGTGTGTAGATTTAGAAATTTTGAACCACGTTTCTTCTAGGAGCTGCGTTTTGATATTCCAGAGTGAATGAGAGTAAAAGCAGTATTGCGAAATATCTGCTTGTAAAACCATAGCGGAACTTCCTAATAAAACGGGCTTTAACGTCTTCATTCAACTCACAATGTTTAACTGATGTGTGTTTGCAGTAGTTTGTAAACCCTTTCTGTGGAGATGCAGAAAACGGAATTATTCAGCCAAATCCAAGCATTTAAGCAATAGTGGAAAATCTCCGTCTAGAACAAAAAGCAAACGTATTTTCAAAACTGCTCTGTTTTGTGTTCCTTCAATTTCCTTTTCTTTTTTAATTTTTTACTGGATTTTAGGTTTTAGGGTACATGAGCAGAGCATGCAAGACAGTTGCATAGGTACACACATGGCAGTGTGCTTTGCTTTTCTTCTCCCCTTCACCCACATTTGGCATTTTTCCCCAGGCTATCCCTCCCCACCTCCCCCACCCACTGGCCCTCCCCTTTTTCCCCCAATAGACCCCAGTGTTTAGTACTCCCCTTTCTGTGTCCATGTGTTCTCATTTTTCATCACCCACCTATGAGTGAGAATATGCGGTGTTTCATTTTCTGTTCTTGTGTCAGTTTGCTGAGGATGATGTTCTCCAGATTCATCCATGTCCCTACAAACGACACGAACTCATCATTTCTGATTGCTGCATAATATTCCATGGTGTATATGTGCCACATTTTTCCAATCCAGTCTATCATCAATGGGCATTTGGGTTGATTCCAGGTCTTTGCTATTGTAAACAGTGCTGCAATGAACATTCGTGTACATGTGTCCTTATAGTAGAACGATTTATAGACTTTTGGATATATACCCAGTAATGGGATTGCTGGGTCAAATGGAATTTCTATTTCTAAGTCCTTGAGGAATCGCCAAACTGTCTTCCACAATGGTTGAACTAATTTACACCCCCACCAACAGTGTAAAAGTGTTCCTTTTTCTCCACATCCTCTCCAGCATCTGTTGTCTCCAGATTTTTTAATGATCGCCATTCTAACTGGCGTGAGATGGTATCTCAATGTGGTTTTGATTTGCATCTCTCTGATGACCAGTGACGATGAGCATTTCTTCATATGATTGTTGGCCTCATATATGTCTTCTTTCGTAAAGTATCTGTTCATATCCTTTGCCCACTTTTGAATGGGCTTGTTTGTTTTTTTTCTGTAAATCTGTTTGAGTTCTTTGTAAATTCTGGATATCAGCCCTTTGTCAGATGGGTAGACTGCGAAAACTTTTTCCCATTCTGTTGGTTGCCGATCCACTCTAGTGACTGTTTCTTTTTTTTTTTTTTATTTTTTTTATTTTTTTATTTTTTATTTTTTATTTTTTTTTATTGGATTATAGGTTTTGGGGTACATGAGCAGAGCATGCAAGACAGTTGTGTAGGTACACACATGGCAGTGTGCTTTCTTTTCTTCTCCCCTTCACCCACATTTGGCTTTTCTTCCCAGGCTATCCCTCCCCACCTCCCCCTCCCACTGGCCCTCCCCTTTTTCCCCCAATAGACCCCAGTGTTTAGTACTCCCCTTTCTGTGTCCATGTGTTCTCATTTTTCATCACCCACCTATGAGTGAGAATATGCGGTGTTTCATTTTCTGTTCTTGTGTCAGTTTGCTGAGGATGATGTTCTCCAGATTCATCCATGTCCCTACAAACGACACAAACTCATCATTTCTGATTGCTGCATAATATTCCATGGTGTATATGTGCCACATTTTTCCAATCCAGTCTATTATCAATGGGCATTTGGGTTGATTCCAGGTCCTTGCTATTGTAAACAGTGCTGCAATGAACATTCGTGTACATGTGTCCTTATAGTAGAAGGATTTATAGTCTTTTGGATATATACCCAGTAATGGGATTGCTGGGTCAAATGGAATTTCTATTTCTAAGGCCTTGAGGAATCGCCACACTGTCTTCCACAATGGTTGAACTAATTTACACTCCCACCAACAGTGTAGAAGTGTTCCTTTTTCTCCACATCCTCTCCAGCATCTGTTGTCTCCAGATTTTTTAATGATCGCCATTCTAACTGGCGTGAGATGGTATCTCAATGTGGTTTTGATTTGCATCTCTCGGATGACCAGTGACGATGAGCATTTTTTCATATGATTGTTGGCCTCATATATGTCTTCTTTCGTAAAGTATCTGTTCATATCCTTTGCCCACTTTTGAATGGGCTTGTTTGTTTTTTTCCTGTAAATCTGTTTGAGTTCTTTGTAAATTCTGGATATCAGCCCTTTGTCAGATGGGTAGACTGCAAAAATTTTTTCCCATTCTGTTGGTTGCCGATCCACTCTAGTGACTGTTTCTTTTGCCGTGCAGAAGCTGTGGAGTTTCATTAGGTCCCATTTGTCTATTTTGGCTTTTGTTGCCAATGCTTTTGGTGTTTTGTTCATGAAGTCCTTGCCTACTCCTATGTCCTGGATAGTTTTGCCTAGATTTTCTTCTAGGGTTTTTATGGTGCCAGGTCTTATGTTTAAGTCTTTAATCCATCTGGAGTTAATTTTAGTGTAAGGTGTCAGGAAGGGGTCCAGTTTCTGCTTTCTGCACATGGCTAGCCAGTTTTCCCGACACCATTTGTTAAACATGGAATCCTTGCCCCATTGCTTGTTTTTGTCAGGTTTATCAAAGATTGTATAGTTGTATGTATGTTGTGTTGCCTCCGGTGCCTCTGTTTTGTTCCATTGGTCTATATCTCTGTTTTGGTACCAGTACCATGCTGTTTTGATTACTGTAGCCTTGTAGTATAGTTTGAAATCCGGTAGTGTGATGCCCCCCGCTGTGTTCTTTTTGCTTAGAATTGACTTGGCTATGCGGGCTCTCTTTTGGTTCCATATGAAGTTCATGGTGGTTTTTTCCAGTTCTGTGAAGAAAGTCAATGGTAGCTTGATGGGGATAGCATTGATTCTGTAAATTACTTTGGGCAGTATAGCCATTTTCACGATATTAATTCTTCCTAACCATGAACATGGAATGTTTCTCCATCTGTTTGTGTCCTCTCTGATTTCGTTGAGCAGTGTTTTGTAGTTCTCGTTGAAGAGGTCTCTTACGTTCCTTGTGAGTTGTATTCCAAGGTATTTTATTCTTTTTGTAGCAATTGTGAATGGCAGTTCGCTCTTGATTTGGCTTTCTTTAAGTCTGTTATTGGTGTAGACGAATGCTTGTGATTTTTGCACATTGATTTTATATCCTGAGACTTTGCTGAAGTTGTTTATCAGTTTCAGGAGTTTTTGGGCTGAGGCAATGGTGTCTTCTAGGTATACTATCATGTCGTCTGATAATAGAGACAATTTGGCTTCCACCTTTCCTATTTGAATACCCTTTATTTCTTTTTCTTGCCTGATTGCTCTGGCTAGAACTTCCAGTACTATATTGAATAGGAGTGGTGAAAGAGGGCATCCTTGTCTAGTGCCAGATTTCAAAGGGAATGCTTCCAGTTTTTGCCCATTCAGTATGATATTGGCTGTTGGTTTGTCATAAATAGCTTTTATTACTTTGAGATACGTTCCATCAATACCGAGTTTATTGAGGGTTTTTAGCATAAAGGGCTGTTGAATTTTGTGAAATGCCTTCTCTGCGTCAATTGAGATAATCATGTGGTTTTTGTTTTTGGTTCTGTTTATGTGGTGAATTACGTTGATAGACTTGCGTATGTTGAACCAGCCTTGCATCCCCGGGATGAATCCTACTTGATCATGATGAATAAGTTTTTTGATTTGCTGTTGCAATCGGCTTGCCAATATTTTATTGAAGATTTTTGCATCTATGTTCATCATGGATATTGGCCTGAAGTTTTCTTTTCTCGTTGGGTCTCTGCCGGGTTTTGGTATCAGGATGATGTTGGTCTCATAAAATGATTTGGGAAGGATTCCCTCTTTTTGGATTGTTTGAAATAGTTTTAGAAGGAATGGTACCAGCTCCTCCTTGTGTGTCTGGTAGAATTCGGCTGTGAACCCATCTGGACCTGGGCTTTTTTTGTGAGGTAGGCTCTTAATTGCTGCCTCAACTTTAGACCTTGTTATTGGTCTATTCATAGTTTCAGCTTCCTCCTGGTTTAGGCTTGGGAGGACACAGGAGTCCAGGAATTTATCCATTTCTTCCAGGTTTACTAGTTTATGTGCATAGAGTTGTTTGTAATATTCTCTGATGATGGTTTGTATTTCTGTGGAATCTGTGGTGATTTCCCCTTTATCATTTTTTATTGCATCTATTTGGTTGTTCTCTCTTTTATTTTTAATCAGTCTGGCTAGTGGTCTGTCTATTTTGTTGATCTTTTCAAAAAACCAGCTCTTGGATTTATTGATTTTTTGAAGGGTTTTTCGTGTCTCAATCTCCTTCGGCTCAGCTCTGATCTTAGTAATTTCTTGTCTTCTGCTGGGTTTTGAGTTGTTTTGATCTTGCTCCTCTAGCTCTTTCAATTTTGACGATAGGGTGTCAATTTTGGATCTCTCCATTCTCCTCATATGGGCACTTATTGCTATATACTTTCCTCTAGAGACTGCTTTAAATGTGTCCCAGAGGTTCTGGCACGTTGTGTCTTCGTTCTCATTGGTTTCAAAGAACTTCTTTATTTCTGCCTTCATTTCGTTGTTTACCCAGTCAACATTCAAGAGCCAGTTGTTCAGTTTCCATGAAGCTGTGCGGTTCTGGGTCGGTTTCTGAATTCTGAGTTCTAACTTGATTGCACTATGATCTGAGAGGCTGTTTGTTATGATTTCAGTTGTTTTGCATTTGTTGAGCAGTGCTTTACTTCCAATTATGTGGTCAGTTTTAGAGTAGGTGTGATGTGGTGCTGAGAAGAATGTGTATTCTGTGGATTTGGGGTGGAGAGTTCTGTAAATGTCCACCAGGTTTGCTTGCTCCAGGTCTGAGTTCAAGCCCTGGGTATCCTTGTTGATTTTCTGTCTGGTTGATCTGTCTAGTATTGACAGTGGAGTGTTAAAGTCTCCCACTATTATTGTGTGGGAGTCTAAGTCCTTCTGTAAGTCATTAAGAACTTGCCTTATGTATCTGGGTGCTCCTGTGTTGGGTCCATATATGTTTAGGATCGTTAGCTCTTCTTGTTGTATCGATCCTTTTACCATTATG
Source organism: Callithrix jacchus (assembly GCF_049354715.1). NCBI lineage: Eukaryota > Metazoa > Chordata > Mammalia > Primates > Cebidae > Callithrix > Callithrix jacchus. The sequence goes on from NC_133518.1 coordinate 2,047,972, forward strand.
TAATGGCCTTCTTTGTCTCTTTTGATCTTTGTTGCTTTAAAGTCTATTTTGTCAGAGATGAGGATTGCAACTCCTGCTTTTTTTTGCTTTCCATTAGCTTGGTAAATCTTCCTCCATCCCTTTATTTTGAGCCTTTGTGTATCCTTGCATGTGAGATGGGTTTCCTGGATACAGCACACTGATGGGTTTTGGATTTTTATCCAATTTTCCAGTCTGTGTCTTTTGATTGGTGCATTTAGTCCATTTACATTTAGGGTTAATATTGTTATGTGTGAATTTGATACTGCCATTTTGATGCTAAGTGGCTGTTTTGCCTGTTAGTTGTAGATTCTTCATTATGTTGAAGCTCTTTAGCATTCAGTGTGATTTTGGAATGGCTGGTACTGATTGATCCTTTCTATGTGTAGTGCCTCTTTTAGGACCTCTTGTAAAGCAGGCCTGGTGGTGACAAAATCTCTGAGTACTTGCTTGTTCGCAAAGGATTTTATTCTTCCTTCACTTCTGAAGCTCAGTTTGGCTGGATATGAAATTCTGGGTTGAAAGTTCTTTTCTTTAAGAATGTTGAATATTGGCCCCCACTCTCTTCTGGCTTGTAGTGTTTCTGCCGAGAGATCTGCTGTGAGTCTGATGGGCTTCCCTTTGTGGGTGACCCGACGTTTCTCTCTGGCTGCCCTTAGTATTCTCTCCTTTATTTCAACCCTGTTGAATCTGACGATTATGTGCCTTGGGGTTGCTCTTCTTGCGGAATATCTTTGTGGTGTTCTCTGTATTTCCTGCAATTGAGTGTTGGCTTGTCTTGCTAGGTGGGGGAAATTTTCCTGGATGATGTCCTGAAGAGTATTTTCCAGCTTGGATTCATTCTCTTCGTCCCCTTCTGGTACACCTATCAAACGTAGGTTAGGTCTTCTCACATAGTCCCACATTTCTTGGAGACTTTGTTCATTCCTTTTTGCGCTTTTTTCTCTGATCTTGGTTTCTCGTTTTATTTCATTGAGTTGGTCTTCGACTTCAGATATTCTTTCTTCTGCTTGGTCAATTCGGCTATTGAAACTTGCGTTTGCTTCGCGAAGTTCTCGTATTGTGTTTTTCAGCTCCTTTAATTCATTCATATTTCTCTCTAAGGTATCCATTCTTGTTATCATTTCCTCGAATCTTTTTTCAAATCTTTTTTCAAGGTTCTTTGTTTCTTTGCATTGATTTAATACATGATCTTTTAGCTCACAAAAGTTTCTCATTATCCATCTTCTGAAGTCTAATTCCGTCATTTCGTCACAGTCATTCTCCATCCAGCTTTGTTCCCTTGCTGGTGAGGAGTTTTGGTCCTTTCTAGGAGGCGATGTGTTCTGGTTTTGGGTGTTTTCCTCCTTTTTGCGCTGGTTTCTTCCCATCTTTGTGGATTTGTCCGCTGGTCGTCTGCGTAGTTGCTGACTTTTCGTTTGGGTCTCTGAGTGGACACCCAGAATGTTGATGATGAAGTATTTCTGTTGCTTGGTTTTCCTTCTGCCAGTCTAGCCCCTTCGCTGTACGACTGTTGAGGTCCGCTCCAGACCCTGCTTGTCTGGGGTGCACCTCTAGTAGCCGTGGCACAGCAAGGGATGCTACCAGTTTCTTTTTCTGCTCTCTTTGTCCCAGGATGATGCCTGCCTAATGACAGTCTTTTGGATATAGAGGGGTCAGGGAGCTGCTTGAGGAGACAGTTTGTACTTTATAGGGGTTTAATTGCTGAGCTGTGCACTCTGTTGTTCATTCAGGGCTGTTAGGCTGCTATGTTTGATTCTGCTGCAACACAGCTCATTAAACAACCCTTTTTTTTTTTTCTCAAATGCTCTGTGTTGAGGCGTTTGGGCTTTATTTTTGGATGTTTGATCAGGTGTCCTGCCCAGCTCAAAGGCAGACTAGCCACTGTTTGGCTGCCGAGGCTCCGCCCTGCTGTTGTGTGATTCGCGCTGTTCCTGCCGGCTCTGCTGTGGTCTCCGCCACGCCCTGCGGCGGAGTCTCTTCGTTGTAGCGTGTTGCCTCAGCAACGGCAGGCTGCGTCAGCAGTGGGCATGTATCTCAGTTGGGGCGGGTTGCCTCGGCAACGGCTGGCTGCGTCAGCAGTGGGCGTGTATCTCAGTAGGGACGGGTTGCCTCGGCAACGGCTGGCTGCGTCAGCAGTGGGCGTGTATCTCAGTTGGGGCGGTTGCCTCGGCAACGGCTGGCTGCCTCAGCAGTGGGCGTGTATATCAGTTGGGGCAGGTCGCCTCCATAGTGGTGGACGCCCCTCCCCCACAGAGCGTCTCGGACCGTCTGCCCGGGATAGTTTGAAATCGCGGTTTTGTTCGTCCCACTGGGTATCCCAAGCGATCTGTCCCTGCAATCCCCTGGGCTGGGCTACTGTGCAAGTCTCGTTCAGTCTCAAGTCCAGCCCTCTCAAGTCTCAGGTTGCTTGTTCAACAAGGCACCCGGACAAGCGCGCCCTGTGGGGATTGCTGGGTAGGGCCGGCCGCCGCCGCCCCGGCTGCCGGCTTCGCCAGGCAGACGTACTGCCTGGCGTCCCGTGTCTTTTTATACTTGGGAGTTTCCCCGTTCTGTGGGCAACAAAGATCAGTCTGGAAATGCAGCACTGACTCACCGTTTGCGAGTTCAACACGGGCTCCAATCCTGGGTTGTTCTCACAGCGCCATCTTGAGTCCTGCTTCGTGACTGTTTCTTTTTCCGTGCAGAAGTTGTGGAGTTTCATTAGGTCCCATTTGTGTATTTTGGCTTTTGTTGCCAATGCTTTTGGTGTTTTGTTCATGAAGTCCTTGCCTACTCCTATGTCCTGGAAAGTTTTGCCTAGATTTCCTTCTAGGGTTTTTATGGTGCCAGGTCTTATGTTTAAGTCTTTAATCGATCTGGAGTTAATTTTAGTGTAAGGTGTCAGAAAGGGGTCCAGTTTCTGCTTTCTGCACATGGCTAGCCAGTTTTCCCGACACCATTTGTTAAACATGGAATCTTTTCCCCATTGCTTGTTTTTGTCAGGTTTATCAAAGATTGTATAGTTGTATATATGTTGTGTTGCCTCCGGTGCCTCTGTTTTGTTCCATTGGTCTATATCTCTGTTTTGATACCAGTACCATGCTGTTTTGATTACTGTAGCCTTGTAGTATAGTCTGAAATCCGGTAGTGTGATGCCCCCCGCTGTGTTCTTTTTGCTTAGAATTGACTTGGCTATGCGGGCTCTCTTTTGGTTCCATATGAAGTTCATGGTTGTTTTTTCCAGTTCTGTGAAGAAAGTCAATGGTAGCTTGATGGGGATAGCGTTGATTCTGTAAATTACTTTGGGCAGTATAGCCATTTTCATGATATTAATTCTTCCTAACCATGAACATGGAATGTTTCTCCATCTGTTTGTGTCCTCTCTGATTTCGTTGAGCAGTGGTTTGTAGTTCTCCTTGAAGAGGTCTCTTACGTTCCTTGTGAGTTGTACTCCAAGGTATTTTATTCATTTTGTAGCAATTGCGAATGGCAGTTTGCTCTTGATTTGGCTTTCTTTAAGTCTGTTATTGGTGTAGACGAATGCTTGTTATTTTTGCACATTGATTTTATATCCTGAGACTTTGCTGAAGTTGCTTATCAGTTTCAGGAGTTTTTGGGCTGAGGCAATGGTGTCTTCTAGGTATACTATCATGTCGTCTGCAAATAGAGACAATTTGGCTTCCACCTTTCCTATTTGAATACCCTTTATTTCTTTTTCTTGCCTGATTGCTGTGGCTAGAAATTCCAGTACTATATTGAATAGGAGTGGTGAGAGAGGGCATCCTTGTCTAGTGCCAGATTTCAAAGGGAATGCTTCCAGTTGTTGCCCATTTAGTATGATATTGGCTGTTGGTTTGTCATAAATAGCTTTTATTACTTTGAGATACGTTCCATCGATACCGAGTTTATTGAGGGTTTTTAGCATAAAGGGCTGTTGAATTTTGTCAAGTGCCTTCTCTGCGTCAATTGAGATAATCATGTGGTTTTTGTTTTTGGTTCTGTTTATGTGGTGAATTACATTGATAGACTTGCGTATGTTGAACCAGCCTTGTATCCCTGGGATGAATCCTAATTTATCATGATGAATAAGTTTTTTGATTTGCTGTTGCAATCGGCTTGCCAATATTTTATTGAAGATTTTTGCATCTATGTTCCTCGTAGATATTGGCCTGAAGTTTTCTTTTCTCGTTGGGTCTCTGCCAGGTTTTGGTATCAGGATGATGTTGGTCTCATAAAATGATTTGGGTAGGATTCCCTCTTATTGGATTGTTTGAAATAGTTGTAGAAGGAATGGTACCAGCTCCTCCTTGTGTGTCTGGTAGAATTCGGCTGTGAACCCGTCTGGACCTGGGGTTTTTTTTTGTGTGGTAGGCTCTTAATTGCTACCTCAACTTCAGACCTTGTTATTGGTCTATTCATAGTTTCAGCTTCCTCCTGGTTTAGGGTTGGGAGGACACAGGAATCCAGGAATTTATCCATTCCTTCCTGGTTTACTAGTTTATGCGCATAGAGTTGTTTGTATTATTCTCTGATGATGGTTTGAATTTCTGTGGAATCTGTGATGATTTCCTCTTTATCATTTTTTATTGCATCTATTTGGTTATTCTCTCTTTTCTTTTTAATCAGTCTGGCTAGTGGTCTGTCTATTTTGTTGATCTTTTCAAAAAACCGGCTCTTGGATTTATTGATTTTTGAAGGGTTTTTCATGTCTCAATCTCCTTCAGCTCAGCTCTGATCTTAGTTATTTCTTGTCTTCTGCTGAGTTTTGAGTTTTTTTGATCTTGCTCCTCTAGCTCTTTCAGTTTTGACGATAGGGTGTCAATTTTGGATCTCTCTATTCTCCTCATATGGGCACTTATTGCTATATACTTTCCTCTAGAGACTGCTTTAAATGTGTCCCAGAGGTTCTGGCACGTTGTGTCTTCGTTCTCATTGGTTTCGAAGAACTTCTTTATTTCTGCCTTCATTTCATTGTTTACCCAGTCAACATTCAAGATCCAGTTGTTCAGTTTCCATGAAGCTGTGCGGTTCTGGGTCGGTTTCTGAATTCTGAGTTATAACTTGATTGCACTATGGTCTGAGAGGCTGTTTGTTATGATTTCAGTTGTTTCGCATTTGTTGTGCAGTGCTTTACTTCCAATTATGTGGTCAATTTTAGAGTAGGTGTGATGTGGTGCTGAGAAGAATGTATATTCTGTGGATTTGGGGTTGAGAGTTCTGTAAATGTCTATCAGGTTTGCTTGCTCCAGGTCGGAGTTCAAGCCCTGGATATCCTTGTTTATTTTCCGTCTGGTTGATCTGTCTAGTATTGACAGTGGAGTGTTAAAGTCTCCCACTATTATTGTGTGGGAGTCTAAGTCCTTTTGTAAGTCATTAAGAACTTGCCTTATGTATCTGGGTGCTCCTGCATTGGGTCCATATATGTTTAGGATTGTTAGCTCTTCTTGTTGTATCGATCCTTTTACCATTATGTAATGGCCTTCTTTGTCTCTTTTGATCTTTGTTGCTTTAAAGTCTATTTTATCAGAGATGAGAATTGTAACTCCTGTTTTTTTTTGCTCTCCATTTGCTTGGTAAGTCTTCCTCCATCCCTTTATTTTGAGCCTTTCTGTATTATTGCATGTGAGATGGGTTTCCTGTATACAGCACACTGATGGGTTTTGGATTTTTATCCAATTTGCCAGTCTGTGTCTTTTGATTGGTGCATTTAGTCCATTTACATTTAGGGTTAATATTGTTATGTGTGAATTTGATACTGCCATTTTGATGCTAAGTGGCTGTATTGCCCGTTAGTTGTTGTAGATTCTTCATTATGTTGATGCTCTTTAGTATTCAGTGTGATTTTGGAATGGCTGGTACTGGTTGATCCTTTCTATGTGTAGTGCCTCTTTTAGGAGCTCTTGTAAAGCAGGCCTGGTGGTGACAAAATATCTGAGTACTTGTTTGTTCGCAAAGGATTTTATTTTTCCTTCACTTCTGAAGCTCAGTTTGACTGGATATGTAATTCTTGGTTGAAAGTTCTTTTCTTTAAGAATGTGGAATATTGGCCCACACTCTCTTCTGGCTTGTAGTGTTTCTGCCGAGAGATCTGCCGTTAGCCTGATGGGCTTCGCTTTGTGGGTGACCCGACCTTTCTCTCTGGCTGCCCTTAGTATTCTCTCGTTTATTTCAACCCTGTTGAATCTGAGGATTATGTGCCTTGGGGTTGCTCTTCTTGCGGAATATCTTGGTGGTGTTCTCTGTATTTCCTGCAATTGAGTGTTGGCCTGTCTTTCTTGGTGGGGAAAATTTTCCTGGATGATATCCTGAAGAGTATTTTCCAGCTTGGATTCATTCTCTTTGTCCCGTTCTGGTACACCTATCAAACGTAGGTTAGGTGTTTTCACATAGTCCCACATTTTTTGGAGACTTTGTTCATTCCTTTTTGCGCTTTTTTCTTTATTCTTGGTTTCTCGTTTTATTTCACTGAGTTGGTCTTCTACTTCAGATATTCTTTCTTCTGCTTGGTCAATTCGGCTCTTGAAACTTGTGTTTGCTTTGCAAAGTTCTCGTATTGTGTTTTTCAGCTCCTTTAATTCATTCATATTCCTCTCTAAGTTATCCGTTCTTGTTATCATTTCCTCGAATCTTTTTTCAAATCTTTTTTCAAGGTCCTTAGTTTCTTTGCATTGATTTAATACATGATCTCTTACCTCACAAAAGTTTTTCATTATCCATCTTTTGAAGTCTAATTCCGTCATTTCGTCACAGTCATTCTCCGTCCAGCTATGTTCCCTTGCTGGTGAGGAGTTTTGGTCCTTTCTAGAAGGCGAGGTGTTCTGTTTTCGGGTGTTTTTCTCCTTTTTGCGCTGGTTTCTTCCCATCTTTGTGGATTTGTCCGCTGGTCGTCTGCGTAGTTGCTGACTTTTTGATTGGGTCTCTGGGTCGACACCCAGAATTTTGATGATGAAGTATTTCTGTTGCTTGGTTTTCCTTCTTCCTGTCTAGCCCCTTCACTGTACGACTGCTGAGGTCTGCTCCAGACCCTGCTTGTCTGGGGTGCCCCTCTAGCAGCTGTGGCACAGCGAGGGATGCTACCAATTTCTTTTTCTGCTATCTTTGTCCCAGGATGATGCCTGCCTAATGTCAGTCTTTTGGATATAGAGGGGTCAGGGAGCTGCTTGAGGAGACAATTTGTACTTTATAGGGGCTTAATTGCTGAGCTGTGAGCTCTGTTGTTCATTCAGGGCTGTTAGGCCGCTATGTTTGATTCTGCTGCAAGAGAGCTCATTAAAAAACCCTTTTTTCCCTCAAATGCTCTGTGTTGAGGGGTTTGGGCTTTATTTTTGGATGTCCGTTGAGGTCCTGCCCAGCTAGGACGTAGATTAGCCACTGTTTGCCTGCCGAGGCTCCGCCCTGCTGTTGTGTGATTCGCCCTGTTCCTGCAGGCTCTGCTGTGTTCTCCGCCACGCCCTACGGCGGAGTCTCTCTGTTGTAGTGGGTTGCCTCGGCAATGGCAGGCTGCATCAGCAGTGGGCGTGTATCTCAGTAGGGACGTGTTGCCTCGGCAATGGCTGGCTGCATCAGCAATGGGCGTGTATCTCAGTAGGGACGGGTTACCTCAGCAACGGCTGGCTGCGTCAGCAGTGGGCGTGTATCTCAGTAGGGACGGGTTGCCTCGGTAATGGTGGATGCCACTCCCCCTCAGAGTGTCTTGGGCCGTCTGCGCGGGGCTTGTTTGAAATCACGGTTATGTTCGTCCTAGTGGGCCAATCCTAACGCTCTGTCCCTGCAATCCCCTGGGCTGGCCCACTGTCCAAGTCTAGCTCAGTCTCAAGTCCAGCCCTCTCACATCTCTGGTTGCCAGTTCAATGGGGCACCTGGACAAGCGCGCCCTGTAGGGAGCGCTGGGAAGGGCCGGCCGCCGCCACCCCGGCTGCCGGCTTCACTAGGCAGAGGTTCTGCCTGGCGTCCCGCGTCTCCTCTTCACTTGGGAATTTCCCCGTTCCGTGGGCAACAAAGATCAGTCTGGAAATGCAGCTCAGACGCACCTCTTTGCGGACACAACGAGAGCTCCAATCCTGGGTTGTTCTCACAGCGCCATCTTGAGTCCTCCCTTCCTTCAATTTTCTAAGTTGAATCTGTGTTTAGATGCAGAGAGTTTGAAGCACTTTTCTTCTAGGAGCTGTGTTTTAATATTCCAGAGTATATGGGAGTAAACGCAGTATTGAGAAATATCTGCTACTAAAACCAAAACGGAGCTACCTAACAGAACGGGCCTCAGCGTGTGCATTGAACTCACAGAGATTAACTGATGTGTGTTTGCAGTAGTTTGTAAACCATTTCTGTGGCGAAGCAGAAAACAAGTATTTTCAGCCAAATCCAAGCATTTAAGCGATAGAGGAAAATCTCTGTCTAGAACACAAAGCAAACTTATCTATCCAACTGCTCTGCTCTGTGTTCCTTCAACTTACAATGTTGAATCTGTATTTAGATTCAGAGAGTTTGAAGCACGTTTCTTGTATCTTCTAAACTTCTCTGCTGTGCGGCTGTTCAACAGTGAAAGTTGAATCTGTGTTTAGATACATAGAGTTTAAAGCAGGTTTCTTCTAGGAGCTGCGTTTTGATATTCCAGAGTGAATTGGGGCAAATGCAGTATTGAGAAATATCTGCTTCTCAATGCAAAACGGATCTACGTAACCGAATGGGCTTCAACGTGTGCATTCAACTCACAAAGATAAACTAATATGTGTTTGCAGTAGTTTGCAAACTTTTTCGTTGGAGGAGCAGAAAACGGATATTTTCAGCCAAATCCAAGCTTTTAAGCAATTGCGGACAAACTCTGTCTAGAACACAAAGCAAACGTATCTTCCAAACTGCTCTGCGGTGTATTCGTTCAACTTAGAAAGTTGTATCTGTGTTTAGATTCAGAGAGTTTAAAGCACGTCCCTTCTTGGAGCTGCGTTTTGATATTCCGGAGTGAATGGGAGTAAAAGCAATATTGAGAAATATCTGCTTCTAAAACCAAAACGGAGCTACCTAACAGAATGGGCTTCAACAGGTGCATTCACCTCACAGAGTTAAACTGATGTGTCTTTGCAGTAGTTTGTAAACCCTTTCTGTGGAGAAGCAGAAAACGGATATTTTTAGCAAAATCCAAGCATTTAAGCAATAGAAAAAACTTCCGTCTAGAACACAAAGCAAAAGTATCTTCCAAACTGCTCTGCTGTGTGTTTGTTCAAATTACAAAGTTGAATCTGTGTTTAGCTACAGAGGGTTTGAGGCACGTTTCTTCTAGATACTGTGTTTTGATATTCCAGAGTGAATGGGAGTAAACGCATTATTGAAAAATATCTGTTTCTAAAACCAGAATGGAGCTACCTAACAGAACAGGCTTCAAAGTGTGCATTCAATTCACAGAGTTAATCTGACGTGTGTTTGCCTTAATTTGTAAAGCCTTTCTGTGGAGAAGCTGAAAACGGATTCCTTCCGCCAAATCCAAGCTTTTAAGCAATAGCAGAATATCTCCGTCTAGAACACAGAGCAACCATATCTTACAAACTGTTCTGCTGTGTGTTCGTTCAACTTACAAAGTTGAATCTGTGTTTATATTCAGAGAGTTTGTAGCACGTTTCTTCTAGGAGCTGCGTCTTGATACCCCAGAGTGAATGGGAGTAACCACAGTATTGAGAAATATCTGCTTCTAAAACCAAAACGGAGCTACCTATAAGAACGGGTTTCAACGTGTGCATTCAACTCACAGAATGAAACTGATGTGTGTTTGCACTAGTTTGTAAGCCCTTTCTGTGAAGAAGCAGAAAGCTAATTTTTCAGCCAAATCCAAGCTTTTAAGCAATAGCGAGAAATCTTCGTCTAGAACACAAAGCAAACATAACATCCAAACTGCTCTGCAGTGTGTTCATTAACCTTACAAAGTACAATCTGTGTTTAGATTCAAAGAGTTTGAAGCACGTTATTTCATGAAACTGCGTTTTGATATTCCAGAGGGATTGGGAGTAAATGCAGTATTGAGAAATATCTGCTTCTAAAAGAAAAACGGAGCTACCTAACCGAACGGGCTTCAACGTGTGCATTCAACTCACAGAGTTAAACCGACGTCTGTTTGCAGTAGTTTGCAAACCCTTTCTGTGGAGAAGCAGAAATCGGATAATTTCAACCAAATCCAAGCATTTAAGCAATAGCGGGAAATCTCCGTCTGGAACACAAAGCAAACGTATTGTTCAAACTGCTTTGTTGTGTTTCCGTTCAATTTACACAGTGGAATCTGTGTTTAGATTCAGAGAGTTTGAAGCACGTTTCTTCTAGGAGCTGCGTTTTGATATTCCAGAGTGAATGGGAGGAAATGCAGTATTGAGTAATATCTGCTTCTAAAAGCAAAATGGAGCTACATAAAAGAACGGGATTCAACGTGTGCATTAAACTCACAGAGTTAAGCAGATGTGCTTTTGCTGTAATTTGTAAACCCTTTCTGTGGAGAAGCAGAAAACGGAATTTTTCAGCCAAATCGAAGTATTTAAGCAATAGCGGTAAATCTCCGTCTAGAACACAAAGCAAACCTATCTTTCAAACTGCTCTCCTGTGTGTTCACTCAACCTACAGAGTTGAGTCTGTGTTTGGATTCAGAGAGTTTCAAGCAGGTTTCTTCTAAAAGCTGTGCTTTGATATTTTAGAGTGAATGGGAGTAATGCAGTATTGAGAAATATCTGCTTCTAACACCAAAACAGGGCTACCTGACAGAACGGGCTTCAACGTGTGCATTCAACTCACAAAGTTTAACAGATGTGGGCTTGCAGTAGTTTGTAAACCCTTTCTCTGCAGAAGCAGAAAACGGATATTTTCAGCCAAATCCAAACTTTAAAGCAACAGTGGGAAATCTCCAGTAAGAACACAAAGCAAACTTATCTTCCAAACTTTTCTGCTGTGTGATCGTTCAACTTACAAAGCTGAGTCGGTGTTTAGATTTAGAGAGTTTGAACGTCTAGTAGCTGCGTTTTGACATTCCAGAGTGAATGGGAGTAAACGCAGTATTGAGAAATATCTGCTTCTAACAACAAAACGGAGCTACCTAACAAAACGGGCTTCAACATGTGCATTCAACTCACAGAGTTAAACGGATGTGTGTTTGCAGTAGTTTGTAAACCCTTTCTGTGCAGAATCAGAAAACGGATTTTCCAGCCAAATCGAAGCTTTTAAGCAATAGTAGAAAATCTCTGTCTAGAACACAAAGCAAACCTATCTTTCAAACTGCTCGGCTGTGGGTTCATTCAAATTACAAAGTTGAATCTGTGTTAAGATTCAGAGAGTTTAAACACGTTTCTTTTAGGAGCTGCGTTTTGATATTCCAGAGTGAATGGGAGTAAATGCAGTATTGAGAAATGGCTGCTTCTAAAACCAAAACTAAGCTACCTAACCGAACGGGCCTCAAAGTGTGCATTCAACTCACAGAGTTAAGCTGACGTGTGTTTGAAGTAGTTTGTAAACCCTTTCTGTGAAGAAGCAGAAAACGGATTATTTCAGCCAAATCCAAGCATTTAAGCAATAGCGGAAAATCGCTGTCTCGAACACAAAGAAAACGTGTTTTCCAAACTGCTTTGCTTTGTTTTCGTTCAACCTAAAGAGTGGAATATGTGTTTAGATTCAGAGAGATTGAAGCACGTTTCTTCTAGGAGCTGCGTTTTGATATTCCAGGGTGCATGGGAGAAAACACAGTATTGAGAAGTATCTGCTTCTAAAACCAAAACGGAGCTACCTAAAAAAACGGGCTTCAACGGGTGCATTTAACTCACAAAGATAAACTGAAGTGTGTTTGCAGTAGTTTCTAAACCCTTTCTGTGGAGAAGCAGAAAACAGATATTTTCAATCAAATCTTAACATTTAAGCAATTGCGGTATATCTTTGTCTAGAACACAAAGGAAACGTATCTTCCAAACTGCTCTGCTTTGTATTCGTTCAACGTACAAAGTTAAATCTGAGTTTAGATTCAGAGAGTTTGAAGCACGTTTTTTCTAGGAGCTGCGTGTTAATATTCCAGAGTTAATGGGAGTAAATGCAGTATTGAGAAATATTTGCTTCTAAAAGCAAAACGGAGCTAACTAACCTAACGGGTTTGAACGTGTGCATTCAACTCACAGAGTTAAACTGACGTGTGTTTTCAGTAGCTTTGTAAACTTTTTCTGTGGAGAAGCAGTAAACGGATTTTTTCAGCCAAATCCAAGCATTTAAGCAATAGCGGAAAATCTCCATCTCGAACACAAAGCAAACGTATTTGCCAAACAGCTTTGCTTTGTTTTCGTTCCACTTAATAAGTTGAATCTATTTTTAGATTCAGAGAGTTTGAAGCACGTTTCTTCTAGGAGCTGCGTTTTGATATTCCAGAGTGAATGGGAGTAAACGCAGTATTGAGAAATATCTGCTCCTAAAACCAAAACGGAGCTCCTAACAGAACGGGCTTCAATGTCTACATTCAACTCGCAGAGATAAACTGATGTTTGTTTGCAGTAGTTTGTAAACCCTTTCTTTGGAAAAGCAGAAAACGGAATTTTTCAGCCAAATTGAAGCTTTTAAGCAATAGCGGGAAATCTCAGTCCAGAACACAAAGCAAACGTATCTTCCAAACTGCTCTCCTGTGTGTTCGTTTAACTTACAAAGTTGAATCTGTGTTTAGATTCAGAGAGTGCAAAGCACGTTTCTTCCATGAGCTGCGTTTTGATATTCCAGAGTGAATGGGAGCAAACGCAGTATTGAGAAATATCTGCTTCTAAAACCAAAACGGAGCTCCCTTAAAGAACGGGCCTCAATGTCTACATTCAACTCATGGAGATCAACAAATGTGTGTTTGTAGTAGTTTGTACACCCTTACTGTGGAGAAGCAGATAGCGGATTTTTTCAGCCAAATCCTAGCTCTTAAGCAATAGCGGGAAATCTCCCTCCAGAACACAAAGCAAAACGAATCTTCCAAACTGCTGTGTTGTGTGTTCGTTCAACTTACAAAGTAGAATCTGTGTTTAGATTCAGAGAGTTTGAAGCAGGTTTATTCAAGGAGCTGCATTTTGATATTCCAGAGTGAATGGGAAGAAATGCAGTATTTAGTAATATCTGCTTCTAAAAGCAAAACGGAGCTACCTAACAGAACGGCCTTCAACGTGTGCATTCGACTAACAAAGTTAAACTGATGTGTGCTTCCAGTAGGTTGTAAACCCTTTCTGTGGAAAAGCAGAAAACTGCTTTGCTTATTGTTTGTTCAACTAAAAGAGTTGAATCTGTGTTTAGATTCAGAGAGTTTGAAGCACGTTTCTTCCAGGAGCTGCGTTTTGATATTCCGGAGTGAAACCAAAACGGATCTACCTAATAGAACGGGCTTCAACGTGTGCATTGAACTCACAAAGTTAAACTTATGTGGGTTAGCATTAGTTTGTAAACCCTTTCTGTGGAGAAGCAGAAAACGGATTCTTTCAGCCAAATCCAAGCATTTAAGCAATAGCAAAAAAATCTCTGTCTGGAACACAAAGAAAATGTATCTTCCCACTGCTCTGCTGGGTAGTCATTCAACGTACAAACTTGAATCTGCATTTAGATTCAGAGAGTTTGAGGCACGTTTCTTCTAGGAGCTGCGTTTTGATATTCCAGAGTCAATGGGAGTAAATGCAGTATTGAGAAATGTCTGCCTTTAATTCCAAAACGGGGTTACCTACCAGAGCGGGCTTCAACCTGTGCATTCAACTCACAGAGATAAACTGATGTGTGTTTTCAGTAGTTTGCAAACCCTTTCTGTGGAGAAGCAGAAAACAATTTTTTTCAGCCAAATCCAAGCTTTTAAGCAATAGCGGGAAATCTCCGTCTAGAACACAAAGCAAACGTATCTTCCAAACTGCTCTGCAGTGTGTTCGCTCAATTTACATAGTTGAATTGTGTTTAGATTCAGAGAGTTGGAAGCACGTTTATTCTAGGAGCTGCGTTTTGATATTCCAGAGTGAATGGGAGAAAGCACAGTATTGAGAAATATCTGCTTCTAAAATTTAAACGGAGCTACCTAATAGAACGGGCTTCAACGTGTGCATTCACCTCACAAAGGGAAACTGATGTGTGTTTGAAGTAGTTTGTAAACCCTTTCTATGGAGAAGAAGTAAACTGATATTTTCAGCCAAATTCAAGCTTTTAAGCAATCGCAGTAAATCTCCGTCTAGAACAGAAAGCAAACGTATTTTTCAAACTGCTTTGTGGTGTGTCCGTTCAACTTACACAGTTGAATCTGTGTTTAAATTCAGAGAGTTTGCAGCACTTTTCTTCTAGGAGCTGCCTTTTGATATTCCAGAGTGAATGGGATTAAACGCAGTATTGAGAAATATCTGCTTCTAAAACCAAAACGAAGCAACGTAACAGAACGGGCTTCAACGTGTGTATTCAACTCACATAGGTAAACTGATGTGTGTTTGCAGTAGTTTGTAAACTTTTTCGGTGGAGAAGCAGAAAATGGAATTTTTCAACCATATCCAACCATTTAAGCAATAGCGGTAAATCTCCGTCTAGAAC